>NC_044324.1:205242520-205869564 GCF_007399415.2 Gopherus evgoodei | reverse complement strand
GATGCTGTATGGGCTGGGAATTTAGGACATAGTCATGAGATAAACAAACACATTCATGTCCCTTGCAGGGCTGAGAAGGTGATTTTGCAGCATTCAGTGCTCATTTCCCACAAGCTGGGCAGGAGGACCTGGGCTTTTCTTCGAGGGAGCAGTCTGCTGGCAGCGCTGAGGGGATTCGTGGGTAAAAGATGCTCCCTGCATAGTTCATTAGGTCAGTGTAAAAGCAGGGTAGGGAGGCCTCCCAGGGCAACAACACAGAGCTGGGACCTGATGAGGAGATGGGGCTCATTCATTGTCTGTCTGTCTCTCTTTCTCTAAATATATTGACTATAATCAGCTCTCATGCTTCAGGCTTTCAGCCACTTGCCTGCAGAGATCAGGAAGGAATTGCTTTCTCCAGTGCACACTTGGGCAGGTGTATTCTGGGATTCTGTTTGTTTTTTGCTTTCCTTTGAAATATCAGGGATGGGCAACACCTGGAGATGGGAGTAGATTGGGTTGACCAGTGCTTTGAAGAGATGCAGAGAATCCTCTCTAGATGCCTGGCTGGTAGATCTTTCTCACATGCTCAGGCTGATCACCAGATTAGGGATTGGGAAGGAATTTTGTCCTTGCTCAGATTGACAGGACTTTGGGGGCTTTTTCACCATCACTAGATTTTTTTTTGTTACTAGATTGAGTGTTAGTCCCATGGGCAGGGGTGGGGTGGGTGAGTTTCTAGACAGGAAAACACAAGCGGTAGAGTACCTTTTTTACAGGTGAAGACAATGGATGCCTGGAACTGGGAGTGCAGAGAAACACCTAGTTATTTGTCACCAAGGGAACAAGCTCCCAGGATCACAGTTTATCAACAGTAGATCTCAATGTGCTTAACAGAGGAGGTTAGTAGCATTACTGCCATTTTACAGATGGGGAAACTGAGTCACAGATAGGGCATGACTTGCCCAAAGTCCAGTGACAGGACTATAACCAAGACTGCCCTGACTCCCTGTCTACTGCTTTATCCACTTGGCAACACAGTCTCTTTATAAACCATTGTATTAGTATAACTCTTTGGGTAAAACACCATGTAACCCTTTTGCCAGGTGGAGTTGGCAGCAACCAAGGCCAGGTTCAATATCTAGGGGTTCCTTTTCAACTATACAACACAGAACTGGCTCGATCCCCACCCAGTAATCTGGGAAAATTACACACCACCCCTGGGTGCCTCCAAGAGGGGCCAATACTTCCCCTCTCGCAAGCACAGAGTCTGAGTGTAGCAAAGAAACTTTTAATGAAAGGAGAGAGGTCACCCAGCATTAATTAGGGGAACGCAAGCAGAAGTCAACCATGAGCAAAAGCCCCCCCCCCCCCCCCCCCCCGAGTATGCTGGGCAGTGTCTTTTGCCTCAGGTTCTTGAATTCAACGACCAAAAGTTCCTTTACTGTGCCCCTCTCTGCTCCCTCACCACATGCCACCCACAGTGGTTGTCCTTCCTTGGTCAGTGAGGCCCCAGGGCTCAGAGATGCGTCTTTTTGAGTTCACCTCCCACCAGGGGGAGGGAAGAAGGCACCTTGCATGCTCTGCCATCTATGCATTTGCTATGGCATCTCCACCCCACCCGCTGCTCCAGTGGCCACTCCATCAGCTCTATTCCCCAGGCTGCCCTCCCAGCTGCTTGCTGCACACTTTCACCTGCTGCTGCCACCTGCTTCTCTACTGTAACCTCTGCAGGTCAGTCTCTTGAGGTTCTGCTCAGCTCTCAGTGAGGAACATCCCCTCCCCACTGAAGCAGGCTGGGCAGAAATGCTGTCCCACAACAAGTGATTCCAGTTCTAAGGATCACTAAACAACACAAAAGACTTCTAAGAGAACTTTAAGTAATTCTAGCTTTGAATAGAGGGGAGCAGGTTAAACCATGCCTAGGGCTCTCAGGTAGCACTCACACCTCTTACCTTCACAGGGCTCTGGCATTTGAGCCCCTGGCTTAGCGAGCTCTGTTCATTTGAGGGTGACCCACTCAGTCAGGACAGGCTAAGTACAGCTCTGCTGCCCTTTACTCGTACAATAAGGGTAGCAACATTGCACTACCCCTGCATTTAGTATGAAAGTGATTTGTAACCCAACACCACCCAAAGTTCATCACCGTGGCTACAAGGTCTGCTGGACACTGAGGCAGAGTGGGTGTGTTCATGTAAATACAGTCTGGTGCTGAAGCCTTTCCCCCTCCCTAGCTAGCTGTCAGGGGAGAGCTCATTTAGACCCTGCTTACACTCGCACCCCTAGCCAAATGCTGGGAGTACACCAGACCCGCTTTTCTAACCCTCTGAGAAGTTTTATTTGTTAAATCAACCTGCCATGGAAACATCTTTCTCTGGGACAGGCAGGATGGGCTAGCAGACAGAGATCGGGCCTGGTGCTTAGGAGTCCCAGCTCAGGCACAGACATCCTCACTGACCTTAGCCAAGACACTTAATGTAGCTTTTGACTCCGTCCCCCAGCTGTGGCACGCCTCCCAGAAGTGAGAGGGGAAAACCGATAGAGGGCTTGGAGACTGCAGAGAAATGTGGAATCTGTCTCTCCCACTCTTAATGACACAGGCAAGAACCAAGTTTAGGGAGCAAGATCTCATGACCCAAGAGGACTGGTTAGCCCTGGAAAGGGGAATGTGTCAATGGACTAGCCCACAGATATCAGATTTCACAACTGTGACATTTCTGTGTCTAGAAAATTTCTCTGAGGTTGTTTGGGAGGTTTTGTGGCTCCCTTTGTGCTGCTAGTCTCCTGGTAAACAACTCAGCATTCTGAATGTCATGTGAAGTAGTTGCTGTGGTGTGAATTCTGTGGCATCCGCACCGTCCAGGAGGCACAGCGTGATGTGCAGATTGTACCAGCCCTCACTGGGGATTTCAGCACAGCTCAAGAGAGCTGAGAGCATGCCCTGCAGAGGAAGGATGGTCCGGGGGGGTAGGGGGGGTGCTAATATGGGAAATCTGCTTTCAGTTCCTTATGCCACTGCGGACTCCCTTGGGGGACCTTGGGCAAATCACGTGGGCCCAGATTGTAAAGGTATTTAGGTGCCGCTGCACTCAGCATAGCAACGCATAGTGTATTTAGATGTCTATGTCTCGTTTTCAAAAGGCATTTAGGCACTTTGTAAATCCCCACCCCCACCGTGAATCAAACTAAAACAGTAAAAGTGCAGAGCTGTTGGTATAATTGTGTCTCTACTAGGCACTTTTCCTGGCACAGCTCTGTTCTTCTGTGATCACACCCCATCAGCCCCCTACAGACACAGCCATGTGACAGAAGTCTATAGGGTAGAACTGGCCTTAATGCTGCATTGAATGTGGCTCAGCATGAATCTCCTGCAGGAATTTTCACTTCTCTCTCTCTCTCTGGGCTGATCTCAGGACTCACAAGGTCCACAGGACACAAAGGTAAATACAGCTGGAGCCTGGCATTGTGGGAACAGTAACGATGTGTAGTGTAGCCCATCACAACAGAGAACACAACCACTGCCAGGCACCCAATTCACTTCAGCAACAGCTGGGACAGCTGTAAGCAAGCTAAAGTCATCACACACACACACCCCTATTGTGGCTATACACCCTCACAGAGCAATGGCTGAGTCATAGGGGAAATACCATTTGAGACAGGAGGAAAAGGTGAGAACTTGATGCAAAAGCTGCCTTGAAGTCATTGCAGATTCCAGCGGGTCAAGGTCATGTGGCTACAGCATAGATGCTGGGAGTCAATTTGTTAAATATTGAGTACCCTGGCCCCCAGGAGTCCCTCTCTGGATGAGGGATAAATATGCCTTGCCCTGGTGATTTGTCTGTTCCAAAATACAAGGTAAAAACCACGAATGGAGAAAATGTGAAGAGTGTGATTCAGCATAGGGCTCCCCAGGTTGTATCAGGGCCAAGGTCCATCTAGCCCTATGTCCTTTCTCTGACAGTGGCCAGCACCAGATACTTTGGAGGAAGGTGAAGGAACCCCACCATGGTAGATGTGGGTTAATCGCCCCTCCCGCCCCTGAAGATCTCATCCTAACCTCCAATCAGGAGAGATTGGCTTGCACCATGATACTCAAGATTTTATATCCCTTCTAAACCATGTTGTTGTTAGTATTAACTATTATAACGGGATATTCTTGTTAGCCATCGAAATGTCTAATCCTTTGACTCTTGTAAAGTTCTTGGCCTCTGTGACATCCTGTGGGAATGAGGTACACAGTCTCATTAGTATAAAAAATGTCACTTGGGAGAGATTTTCTTCCAAAAATAACACAGTGGTAGACGGATGGTGAGATAGGAACAGCTAGGTGGGAGAAGAGGGCTAGAGAAATAGACTGAATCAGAGACACAGCAGAAAGGTAAATGAGAGGATAAACTTTCAAGGCTAGATTTTCATATGTTAAGTGAGCACTACTTCTCTCACTTTGGATATGCAGGTTCTTTGGTTGCACAAATACAGACCAGGTAACTGTACATGTAAAGATTTCAGAGTAGCAGCCGTGTTAGTCTGTATCCACAAAAAGAACAGGAGTACTTGTAGCACCTTAGAGACTAACAAATTTATTTCAGCATAATGTAAATGGACCATTAGATTCATTTGCACATATAATTACCTGATTTGCATGTGCACTACATAGGTATGCAAATGACCTGCTCCAGTGACTTGCCTAGGTCTCAGTCCTACAACACACTGATCACTCGTGCTGCACTCCTGCAAAGCCTCTCAGCAGTGCGTATTTCCAGTGAATTTAAAGACTGAAACCAAAGCTTGTGCATAAGTGCTGTATGGAGTCGGCGTTGGAGAGATCAGCCCCTTACTGTGTGCAGCCTCCAGCCCTGTTGGGAAGTCTGGCCAGAATGAGGAGCTGAGCAGTTTGCACCTGGTAGCTGAATGAACTTTGCACCCTAGTTTGAACGGGGACTTGGCACCAGATGCCCAATCTTCCCAACCCCCCATGACAAGCGCCCACAGTCCAAGCAGCTCATCTTTCCTGACCTCTGGGGGAGTCAGCTGCCTGGACGTGGCCTTGTGATGGGGTTTACAAACCCTGCACAAGCTCTGAAGCGGGGAAAGGCTGCAACAGTAGTGGCCTGGGCAGCCCAGGCATCGCTGAGCATGCTTCTGGGGAGATGCCCAGCACAATGGGAGCTTCAGCAACTCCAGGTAAGGGGGCAAACAGAGAGGCCATTACCTGGAGGAACACGGCTCTGCAGCAGCCGCCGAGGGTACTTCTCCCAAGGATATCCAACTGGGAGTCTCCTGAAGAGACCCCCAAGAGGGAGGGAGAATCATGGGCAAGGGATACAAGAGGGTGCAGTCATCAGCCCTGCACTGGAGTTTTGAAGCAAAGACTTTGTCAACTCCAAGCACACCCTGAACTGAGAGGCAGGGTGGGAAGAAGGGGCCCAGGCGAAGTTGAGCAAGGAGCTAGCCAAACCTAGGCTGTCTCATGCTGCACTCTCAGGGTCCTGGGCTGGGACCTGGTGGAGAAGGAGGGCCCAAGTTCCCTCCTCACCCATGAGCTACGACGTCTGGCCTCAAGGAGGTCAGTCCAGCTGGGATCTCATCCAGCGGGCTGGGATTCCCTGAACTGACAGAAAGATGGGAGGCAGAGGCCCAAACCACAAGGCCAGCTGACCACCCAAACAGCCCTTCTATATGCTTTCACAGCTTGCTTCAAACAGGAGCTTTACTGAAAATGCATTTACTGTCGCTGTTTAAAAATAACATCAGTTGTGATGACACTATGGAAATCCTAAATGTTAATTCCAGTAAATGCCATCTCCCCAACATGGACATCAATTTCCAAACCATTTCCAAACAGCTCACCAGGTGTAAAACACACCACCTCACCAGGGCTGGAAGGGGTTTTCACTCATGCTTTATACTAAGGTTCCATTTAGAAGCTGTTTATAAACTGATGACTGGATGTCATAAGCATGTGACAGGTATGAGCAGTATATATCAGAGATGGTTATAAGCTCACTAGAAGTTGCCTAAGGTGGATGTGAACTACTTATTGACCTGCTGGACTCAAATTAATTACCCTCTATAGCAAATTAATTACCCTGTATTAAAACACCTCTTACTCATTTATTATAAACTAGTTATAAATTGAATCTATGTGTACAGAGTGACCAAGTCCTAATGAGAGGTTTTTTCTGAAAAGCTTCTGAGCTGAGACCAAGCATGCAAACATAGCTAGCTCTTCCATAGCGACAATGGATAAAGAGAGAATCCAGAGTCTCTGAACCAAATGCAGGAAAAGAGCAGAGTCAAAGGAGTCACTTTGGAGGGTTTCTTTTGACATTGTCCCTAGGGCAGCACATTCCACCAGCAGCGCAAGGACTAGGCAGAGGCAGGAACTGGCCTTTCCTCTCTCTGCTCCTCACCTTGTCCCAGGAAAGTGAATTCTCAAGTAAAACAAACTTTTAAGATCCAGGAGTTAAATATATCAAGTACCTTCAATTGCTTTTGGTTAGGAAATCAAACCACTCTTTTAGGAGAAAGCAGTCATTAAAACCAACCAACCAACCTGCAGCACACTGCCCTCTAGTGTAGTTACTGGTATAAATATGCTTATACTGGTATCCCTTCTTCCTGGAGGGACCGAGAATAAACTATACCAGTAAAGGCCTCTTTGTTACCAGTGTAACTGCATCCACACTTGTAGCAGTGTAAGTATATCAGTTAACAATCACGCTCCTGACACAGTTTTACTGACACAAGCACTGTGTGTAGACCAGGCCTCATACCATCATTTAAATGTACATTCCTGGAAAAAGAATTTCTTATTAACCATAATATATTTCTTTCTGTTTCTTTTTTAGGGATGTATACCGCAAAATGTGGCGAGTTAAAAGTCCTCCTCTCCTCCCACCACATCACATGTAGCCTGTCACACAAAGCTGTGTCCTGGTAGGAGTTTTTCATTTAACTGCTCATACTGCTAATTACACCTGTCAGCCTGCCAAGGCCCAGAGGGAACGAACACCTGTAGACTGACTAGCACATGGCTAAACACCACTGTCTTTGTTTAGGCTTTGTGCTTGTTTACACATGACAACTGTAATGCTGTAGCTGTGCCAGCATATTAAGGTGGTACAATTGTACCTAGTGTGCAGATGGCTATGCCTGTACCTATATAAAGGTGTTTTTCCTGGTTCTGGAAGCCAGATAAGGTGTCCCAATATAAGGCACCTTCATACCAGTATAACTGTGTCCAAATTAGAGGTTGTATCATGTAACTGTATTGGTAAAAAAAAATCACTCCCTTAACCAAAGTAGTGATACCAGGCCTTATTCCTGTACAGGAAAGGAAATAAGCTAAATAGGGCACCTTTATACTAGTATAATTGCATCCACACTAGACGGTGAATGGATTTAGCTGTTTCAGTAGAAAACTGCACCTCTGAACCAAAGGAGAGAAATCAGTACAAACACTGTCTAGACCAGGCCTATGTGGCCTTTAAAAGCACGTGTTAAATAAAAGGAGGCCTCTTATGGCCTCAGAATCTATAAATCTTGGTTGGGACCTCAAAGTGCTGTCATAATGCATGTAATAATATAAGAAGTACTGATCTGGTGATCTGCATGTCTCAGTGGGACACATGCATCTTATGCCCTAGACCACCAGCACTCAGCTTGGAAGGTTGAATACCAAATACTATCATCAGATTCCATCCAAATAACTCGCTAACAGCTGTGCCAATTTCACAATGAGAGCTAGGTGGAGGTTTTCCCCCAGAAACCAGCCTCTTTTCAAACACAGGCATTTTTATGAAAAAAGAATTGTTTTTAAAAATCTCCAGGTTTTATTGTAACTAGAAGAAAATTTTCTTTTTTCTATTTCTTTTTCCTGTTTTGGTGGTAAGTATGTGTAAAATCATTCCGTTTTGAACCCTGGGGGACATGGGCCATTTCAAAATCTCCCACGAAAAGTCTTTACTATTTTCCCACCAGCTACTCTCCATGTGGTTTCACACACCACACAGGAACTACACAGGTACCAGGGCTGCTTGGCAAATGCTTCTGGAAGCCAACCAAGGCTGGATGTGGCAAACATAGATTGCCCCGCTCTAGTGACCTCACTCACCCAATCCTCTCACTAGGTCTCTAGCCCATGCCTGCCTCTGGAGTGGGCCTGGTGGGCACTTTGCAGGTGTCTGTTCTGAGTCAGGTCAATTCCAGATCATGCCTGGCCCGGGTTTCTAACTCTCTGATTCTCTCTGTCTGCAGCCAATGTGGTGCTGGATCTGGACACAGCAAACCCCAAGCTCATCCTGTCTGCAGATGGGAAGGTTGTGAGAATGGGATACAGCCCCCAAAGCCTGACCAGGAACCCCAGCAGATTTGATCTCGAGCTGGGTATGCTGGGTGCAGAGGGATTCAACTCGGGGAGACATTACTGAGTGGTGGAGTCCACAGCGGGGTCAGGCTAGGCTGTGGGGATGGCCAGACAGTCCATGTTAAGATAGAGCTGTCTGAGCTTTTATCTTGAGAAGGGGATCTGGGCTGTTTGGTCAGTTCCAGACTCGCACTTCCCCTGAGAACACCTTGAATGGGAGCCCTGCGAGGATCCGGGTTTCCCTGGACTTTGAAGCAGGGCTGGTGCCATTTTACAATACTGAGAATGAGGCTCCCATCTTCAATTTCATGGCCTCCTTCACCACAGAGAAGTTCTTCCCTTTTTTTGCAGTGTGGAGCCCCAGAGACAAGATCAGGTTGGCTCCCCCAGACGCACAGCAACCTGCAGCCAGCACTCAGTACACCAGCATGTATTTAGCCCCATCCAGCCCTTGTACCATTCCCCTCCCAGCTGAAGAAACAGGGCCAGCAGGTTAGTGCATCGGGGCCACACAGGACTGATGGGGGAGAGCATTTTGGGGGGATGGGGAGCTGCTGGAAGCTCCAGCGCCTCTGATGAACCTGGCACTGCTTGTAGCTAGGAACAGAGGCCCCTACCCTGCTGATGCCAAGCACTGCATCCCAGAGGTTCAGCCATGCAGGTCGCCCAGAACATATCACCCTGGTGCTCCCTGCTCTGTACCGGCTCCCTCAGAATGCAGTCTGTGCTGACACTCCCAGGCCCCATGGGGCGGGGTCTGGCTCACTGAGATACACCTCTCCCTCACCCACCTTGGGGTGCCTGCTGCCAGAGCTGTGAAACCACCAACCAGCAATGGGCACTGCTGATCAGTGACCACAGCAGCTAGGCCCAGCCCGGGGGGCTCACCATGCCGAGAGCCATGAGACCTCGGACCTTATGTATCTCAAAATTAAAGCCAGACGCTGTTTCTCTTGGCAATAGATGGATCCGTACTCATATGCTCACACATTCACACACATACTCACATTGATATGCCACCCCGCCCCCAAACACACACATTAAGGACTGGTCAACATCTAACTGAGTGATTGAGTCCTGCATGCCAGATAGGCAGGGAGTGATATTACTCTGATAAGAACATAAGAATGGCCATATGGAGTCAGACCAATGGTCCATCTAGCCCAGTGTCCTGTCGTCCGACAGCGACTAGTGCCAGATACTTCAGAGGGAACAAACAGAATAGGGCAATTATCAAGTGATCCATCCCCTGTCATCTAGTCCCAGTGCTACTGTAACAGTCTATCAATGTAGGATTTTAATGAATGGTCAGTTTTGGGGGGCTTGTTTGTTTGATTGATTGTTTTAGTGCTTCAATTCAGTGGGGAGAATTAAATAATTGTTGCAAAACTTGTATGTATCTTTAAAATGAGCTACTAAGAGATCTTAAGGAGAAGGGAAACTGATCCTTGGTTTAAATGAATGAATCTTAGATTGCAGAGAATAAACATGTTTTTGAAAATTCACTCTGATGATATCAGGCACTTTTCTAAATATATTATCTAATTCCAGGCTCTATCATGAGTCTGCAAAGGTGTTCAAGATGGAGCAATTCTATTGGAAAAAGGCAAATATAGTGCCCATCTTTAAAAAAGGGAAGAAGGAGAATCAGGGGAACTACAGACTGGTCAGCCTCACCTCAATCCCTGGAAAAATCATGTAACAGGTCCTCAAGAAATCCATTTTGAAGCACTTGGAGGAGAGGAAGGTGATCAGGAACAGTCAACATGGATTCACCAAGGGCAAGTCATGCCTGAACAACCTGATTGCCTTCTATGATAAGATAACTGGCTTTGTGGATATGGGGAAAGCGGTGAACGTGATATATCTTGACTTTAGCAAAGCTTTTGATACGATCTCCCACAGTATTCTTGCCATCAAGTTAAAAAAGTATGGATTGGATGAATGGACTATAAGGTGGAGAGAAAGCTGGCTAGATCATTGGACTCAACAGGTAGTGATCAACAGCTGGTATCAAGTGGAGTGTCCCAGGCGTCTGTCCTGGGGCTGGTTTTGTTCAACGTCTTCATTAATGATCTGGATGATGGGATCGATTGCACCCTCAGCAAGTTCAGGGATAACACTAAGCAGAGTGGGTGGGGGAGGTAGATATGCTGGAGGGTAGGGGTAGGATACAGAGGGACTTAGACAAATTGGAGGATTGAGCCAAAAGAAATCTGATGAGGTTCAACAAGGACAAGTGCTGAGTCCTGCACTTAGGACAGAAGAATCCCATGTACTGCTACAGGCTGGGGACTGACTGGCTAAGCAGCAGTTCTGCAGAAAAGGACCTGGGGATTACAGTGAATGAAAAGCTGGGTCAACAGTGTGCCCTTGTTGCCAAGAAGGCTAACAGCATATTGGGCTGCATTAGTAGGAGCATTGCCATCAGATTGAGGGAAGTGATTATTCCTCTCTATTCAGCACTGGTGGGGCCACATCTGGAGTACTGCATCCAGTTTTGCGCCCCCCACTACAGAAAGGATGTGGAAAAATTGGAAGAGTCCAATGGAGGGCAACAGAAATGATTAGGAGGATGGGGCACATGGCTTACAAGGAGAGACTGAGAGAACTGGGCTTGTTTAATCTCCAGAAGAGAAGAGTGAGGGGGAATTTGATAGTAATCCTCAACTCCTGAAGGGGGTTTCCTAAGAGGATGGAACTCGGCTGTTCTCGCTGGTGGCAGATGATCAAACACAGAGCAATGGTCTCAAGTTGCAGTGGGGGAGGTCTAGGTTGGATATTAGGAAACACTCTTTCACTAAGAGAGTGGTGAAGCACTTGAATGGGTTACCTAGGGAGGTGGTGGAATCTCCATCCTTATAGATTTTTAAGGCCTGGCTTGACAAAACCCTGGCTGGGATGATTTAGTTGGGGTAGGTCCTGCTTTGAGCAGGGGGTTGGACTAAATGATCTCCTGAGGTCTCTTCCAACGCTAATCTTCTATAATTCTGTAACTATTGCTTTCCCCAGACTTGTGACCACCTAGCATAGGATTTTGGTGTGCCACAGAAGAGGCATTCAGAGGCAGGGCCACCTGGAGGGGGGGCAAGTGGGGCAATTTGCCCCAGGCCCTGGGCCCCACAGGGGCCCCCATGAGAGTTTTTCGGGGGCCCTGGAGTGGGGTCCTTCACTTGCTCTGAGGGCCCTGAAAACTCTTACGGGGCCCTGGCCCTCAGAGCTTCTTCCACTCTGGGTCTTCAGCGGCAATTCGGCGGCGGGGGGTCCTTCCGCCCTAGGACCCGTCGCAAAAGTGCCCCGATGACCCACGGGGGAAGGGCGATCCTTCCGCCCTGGGCCTCGCCACCGAAGTGCTGGGTCTTCAGAGCATTTCGGCGGCAGGTCCCGGAGTGGAAGGACCTCCTGATGCCAAATTGCCACCGAAGCGGGGTCCCTCCTGCCGCTGAAGACCCCAGGCTACATGAATCCTCTGGGCGTCCCTGTTCAGGGGGGGGAGTAAAAGCTCCTGGCAAGGTCATGTTGCATGAGTTGTACTCTGGTATGAAGGCCATTTAACTGGACCTGCCTGTTGAGGTCTTACTAGACAATATCAACATTCAATTCCAACAAGAAGCTAGTCCTTACTTTTGCAAAAGAATCTTTCGTCTGTTACACAGTTTGTCCTTCCATTCTCCCTCTCCAATTCAAACCATGCCCTGCTAGTTAACCCCCCAGAAAACAGTGTCTCCCATATTTCTGGGTAGGAAATCTTCATTTCAGGCCCACTGAGAAAATATTGTGGCCTCTCATGACGCTACTAAAGTACTCTTTAAGGGGTCATGCCAGTCTTCCGGTAGAGCATGAGTAGTTATAACATCTTGGTGCAACTGCTCTGTAGGAGATGGAAAAAAACAACAACAAAAACAAACAAACAAAACAAAAACAAAAAAACAAAAAAAGCCCTGACCTTTCTCATAAAAATAGGGGGTTTCCTGAGTGCCCCAGCCTAAATGTCCCCACTCTTCACTTTTAGGTGAATGAGTGTGTTGGCTGTTGTCTTCCACCTCAGAAGTGGCTGCATTTCAAAGGTACTTCCCTCTTCATCTAGAAATGATGGTGTTATATTATACTTTGAATATTGTATTGTAAAGAGCACTTGGATGGGTGTGGCACTCTGTACCCCAATGCAACACCCTGGAACCCCTATATTCACCAATGTCAGGTAATTATGATAGGTTTCGTACAAAGCATACCATGTAAGGTGTCATATGAAAAGTCATGATCTGCTGATACTCATTGTTCTGTCCAAATCTGTATATCATTAGAATGTATAAGATATAAGATTTTCCTCTGTGGTTCTTACCAAAATATGTTGCAAGTTGAAGAGTCTCTGCGGCCAGGTGGGTGTTGACTGCCCATTAATCAACTGTGTGATTCAACTACGCCAGCACCACACAACAGAAACTGCTCGATCATTGTGATTTGGGGACTGCTTGATCACTGGACTCAGCAAAGCCCATCGGGATATGCCTGGGCTAGTGTCTGTGAGGCCCTGTCTGTACCCCAGGGATCGTGTCATAGTGGATTCCTTTATCAGTGATGTTTGGAAGAGAGGCAACAGACAACAACAGTCATTCTGCTGATGCTGCAGTGATTTTGAGGTAATGGGATAGTTTGTCAGCCATGCACCTATTCCCCTGGCTGTCAGACCAGCAGGCCAGCAATAAAATGCACAGGGTAGAGAGGAAATTATCAGGGGGTAGCTGTGTTAGTCTGTGTCCACAAAAACAAGGAGTCCGGTGGCACCTTAAAGACTAACAGATTTATTGGGGCATAAGCTTTCGTGGGTAAAAAACCCACTTCTTCAGATGCATGGAGTGAAAATTACAGGGTACGGAGGAATCTCTTTATCTCTTGATTTATAAAATGGGCTTCGCAAGCAGCTTTTTGGAGCTGGGCAATGTCTGTTTGTATGTCTGCACATTATGGCCTCTATATAAATAATACTCTGGGTGTACATATGAAGATTAAAACGTATGCTGCTCGCTGTCTGCTGCTTTCTGCAAAATGCTGTTAATCTCTGCCTTCCTCTCGCTCATTGAATAGATGAGCATAAAGCACTTCCTGAAGGTCAGTGGAAGAATTCTCCCTAACCTAAGGCACCCTAGCTCTGTGCGCATTTGTAACCAAAGTCCATTTCTGAGGCAAAACGTTCACTGACTCAGTGGGTTCAGTTTAGAACAGATTCCTAATGACTTAGCAGGGAAGACGTTCTGTGGTAGCTGATAATGAGATTTAAAACTGCTTCTCTGTTTTGCAGATCTCTGTACTTGAGCTCCCTGATGTTTATATGCAGGGAATTATCTTCCTGCTACCAGACTCCTTGCATGCTGTTGCCATTGAGGTGGGGTCCCCATCCCAGATCTGACGCATCAGAGACCAAGGTCACTGAGGGACACAGGCCTGGAAATGAGATCCCCTCCAACACCGATCAAGGATACCGGGATGTGTGATGGGTCTGTAACCACCTGGTCCAAGTTGTACCTGCCTGGCACATAGACTGAAGCCAGCCATACCTGCAGTCTGAGATGCAGACATGCATGCTTGACACATAATACATGCTGCCATGTGGATCAGAAACTTGAGACATACCCGGGGCAGTCATGAGCAGGTGGGTTCTCACGAGCATGATGAGGTCCAACATGGCTCATAACCTGGACTCTGGCAGGAAGGCTTGAATCAATCATTGCTCCCATAAACTATCCGCTGAACCGGTTACAGAGTTGATTTCAGTTCATTTATAAGTAGGCCTAGATCCTGACAGGTGAACCTCACCAAGCTGAGGCTGCACTGCACCTGGGCTTGTGACCTGCCTCTGACCAGCCAGTCGTTGAGTTAGGAGTAGATCTGCGCCTTCGATGCCTCAGGTAAGTGACCACTACAGCCATAGACTTTGTAAATGCCCTTGGAGTGGCTGAAATGCCGAGAGGCTGAAAGGTAGGACCGTGAACTGGTAGTGGCATTGACCCATTACAAACTGGAGAAACCTTCTGTGCCCAAGGAAAATAGAAATATGGAAATAAATGTCCGTGAAATCAAGGGTGGCGAACCAGTCTCCTGATCCAAAGAGGGAATGATGCAGGCCAGGGAGACCATGTGGAACTCCAACTTCTTGCAATATTTGTGGAGGTGATGCAAGTCTAGGATGAGTCTGAGGTTTCCTTTGGGATTAGGAAATACCAGGAGTGAAACCCCTTTCCCCTCATGTCTTGAGGGACTTCCTCTACAGCACCCCTCTCTCCCCCAGAGCATTTCCACCTCCTGAACAAAGAGTTGCTGGTGAGAAGGATCCCTGAAGAGCAGGGAGGGGATGTGAGAGGGACGGCTGAAGGAAAAATGCAGGTGTACTCAGATGTTATGGTGTTGAACACCCAAAGTTCTGAGGTGGTTCGGGTCCATGCAGCAAGTAACAGAGACAATTGGTTCAAAAACAAAAGTGAGGTTGGATCCAAGCTTTAGGCCAGTGCATTGCCCTTGGGCGCACAATCAAAATAACTGCCTTGAGCCACCTGAGTGTCGCACAGGGCCTGACTGGGTGACCGAGGAGGATGGAGTAGGATGATGTTCAAAAGTTTTGTCTCTGTTTCTTCTCCTGTAGGAGCTTTGCCTCGGGACACCCGAGAACCTCGGTGGTGAAGGAGGAGGCTGGAAGGACATTCTGGAGGCCTGCAGAATGAACAGCCCCAAGGAGCAGAGCATGGCACGAGAGTTTTTTAGGCTGTGCAGCCTGGCATCAATTTGCTCCGAAAATAGAGCATTGCCCTCAAACGGGAGGCCCTGGATCAATTGTTGGACCTCCAGGGACTGCCCAGAGGACTGCAGCTATGAGCTCTGTCTCATTGAGACAGCAGTAGCCATGGACCTGTCCGCTGAGTCCGCTGCATCCAATGCCATCTGGGGAAAGGCCTTGGCTACTGAGCTGCTCTCCTCCAACATAGACCTGAACTCCTGTCCAAGGTCTTGTGGCAGGGAGTCCTTGAACTTCCTCAATGCGTCCCATATATTGTAATGATGTCTAGCCAGCAGCGCCTGCTGCTTAGATATTCCAAGCTGAAGGCTTTTTTGCATCTTTATATTTTGGCTTGGCACTCACCTGTCCCGCTTGTTCGCTGCGGACACTACAATGGAACCTGAGGGTGGGTGGGAATATAAGTATTTGTACCCCTTGGCAGGCACTTAACACTTCTGTTCCGCCCTCTTTGAAGTTGGTGTCAAAGAGGAGAGGGTCTGCCCCAGGACTTTGACCACCCTAAGCACCCCTTCATGCACCGGTAGTGCCACCTTGGTGGGTGCTGCTGTGGCCAAAATGTCAAATGAGGGAAGGGGTCAGGTGAGGGTGGGGCCTGAGGTGGAGTGGGGGGTTGAGCAACCCCGTGGGCCTGGAGGAAGCTGCTGCCTATGGCTGTACTCACCTACCAGGTTCCAGGCCTCTGCTCAGGGGGGCATGCTCCTCCCTGCCCTGGGAGATCAGCTGCTCCCAAGATAGGGAAATTCTGCCCTTGTATCCAGAATGAGTAGGAAACCTTTTATTAGAAACCGAACCCACCTAAATGGAAGCACCAGTCTGTGCTTAGCCTTCCCAGATATTTCTCTTAGTGGCCAGTCTGGGTAATGCACAGAGTGCATCTGCACTGGAACAGCAGAGATCCCGGTGGCCAGTCCCGGTAATGCACAGAATGCATCCGCACGGGAACAGCAGAGATCCCCGTGGCCAGTTGGGTAGTGCACAGAGTGCATCCGCACGGGAACAGCAGAGATCCCCGTGGCCAGTCGGGTAATGCACAGAGTGCATCCGCACGGGAACAGCAGAGATCCCCGTGGCCAGTCGGGTAATGCACAGAGTGCATCCGCACGGGAACAGCAGAGATCCAGGTGGCTAGTCGGGTAATGCACAGAGTGCATCCGCACGGGAACAGCAGTAACACCTGGTGGCCAGTAGTGATGATGCACAATGAGCGTTCCCAAGAGATTAGTAGTGACAAGTCGTGGCCAGCGGGGGCAGTGCCAGTCTCTTTCCGGTGTGGGGCTGAGGTGGAATAGATAGAAGATTGTGGCAGCTGCCCCCCTGGTTTGAATCCCTGTCACACTCTGTGGCCCCAACCTCCTGTGGCTCCTCAGTGAAGTGTAGCCCCAACTCCTCCCCTCCAAGGCCCCGTCCCTGCCCAGGTCAGAGGCCAGAAGGCAGAGCTGAGCTGGACAGGGCAGGGTGGCTGCTGCGCTAGCTGATGCCATGGATAGTGGAAGAAACAGGGAGGGCACTGAGCAGCTCTTAAGTCCTGTCTGGTGGTGATGGGGATGAAGGAGGAGCAGGTGTCAATTTCAGAAAAAATTATGTCTCTACATCCAGTGCCTGAGTAGCAAGGTTCCTCCCTGAAAGCAGAGACATACTTCTCATTTCTGCAGGACCCATCCTGTGGAAGGAAGAACTCTGCCTTTGGCTTGTCCTCTACCTCCACTTCCCCAGGACTAAATGTGAATCATAGAATATCAGGGTTAGAAGGGACCTCAGGAGGTTATCTAGTCCAAAGCACAACCAATCTCCAGGCAGATTTTTGACCCAGTTCCCTAAATGGCTCCCTCAAGGATTGAGCTCACAACCCTGGGTTTAGCAGGCCAATGCTCAACCCACTGAGCTATTCCTCCTTTTCTTCAGAAGATGAGAGCATCTAGGGCAGGTACGGGTCTCTCTCAGGGGGGCAGGGTGTGGCGAGACCTGTAGGGCTGTAGTTCCTTTTCAGTTCTGACCATTTCAGCCACTGAATAGGGTGAAGGGGAATAGAGAAGGGGGCTCCAAGGAGCCTTAGCCAGGAGACAATTTTGTGTGTCTGTCTTCCCTGCATCAGTGGTGGCCTACAGTACAAGTGTTCTCTCTCTCTCATCTCAATTCCCAATGACATTGTGTTAATGAGAGAATGGCCAGCCTCTGGCAGAGATCAAGAGAAGCAGCAGCCAGCTTGAGCCCATCCCAGAGGATAGAAGCCAGACAGTGATCTGTGGAATAAGAGCAAATGGAAATTTGCTTTTCAGGAAGCTACTGTACTTCAGGAAGACTCCACTACCGGCTACAACTCTGTGACAGGGCTGAACAGGATCTCCTGAACTCATGGTGCCCCATTTAGAGCCAGAGGCCTTTTCCCAGGACCACCTCAGACTAACAAATTCTCTCCACAGATAACAGTCTTTGCAGCTCTCGCTCTGTAGTTAACTTGTCCAACTTGCATGCAACCAGAGCTGCTCAGTCCAAAATGTATTCCTTCCACATCACTGGGTGATATTCCCTGGTCACGACACTCTCATCCTCCTCTCTACTGCCTCTAGCTTGCTTCTGAAGACATGAGCACTCTGGGTAGGTGTAGCGAGGCGGTGGGATATCCCACAGCCCCACAGAGGGACGAGCCTCCCCTAGCACCAACGTGGGTGGAGCCAGTGGATCCTTCACCTGCCCCCCAGAGGGCAGGGCGCAGGACCGGAAGTAGAAAAACCCAACTGCAGAGTTCACTTGAAAGCCGGCTGCCAGAGAGGCTAGAGGTCGGTGGCCTAGCTCCGGGTTGGGACATGCCAGCACACTGAGCCTGACGTGAGCACTGATGTGAGCTTTCGATTGTTTGATTGCTGCTCTGCCCTGACCCAGGGCCTGGGCTTCTATTTAACTCTTGGTTCAGCCCCTGCCTAAGGGCCTGAGCTCCAGACTGTTTGTTTGCCACCCCGTCCTGACTCAGAGCCTGGGCCCATAGCAAACTATTGCGAGGCAGTGGAATACCCCACAGCCCCGCAGAGGGACGAGCCTCTACAGTAGGGCAAACCCCTGTGGGGTAAAGGCAAGGGACAAGGTCAGTAGACTGCTGTGCAGGCAGGGCCGGTGCAACCACTAGGCAGCCGCCTAGGGTGCCAAGATTTGGGGGCACTGCCGCCAATCAAGATGCTGGCTGCAGATCACAGACTGTAGGGAGGGAAGACGTATATGATAAGAACCACGCTCCCAATGAATTGCTCTCCTGCCTTTAGAAAGTCAGCGAAGTCCTTTGATTTGCTTGCTGTGTTGATAGGCACATTTACACAGTAACAGCTCCTTTGTCTTGTAGATTGCACAGCAGCCAGAAGGAGAGTGGAGCAGCTTGCAGTGGGAAGAGTAAGACCCCCGCTGGGGCTGAGCTGTGCTGTCAGTGTGGTGCAACCAGGGCCGGGCTTGCATGGCATGCTCGGAGAGTGGGCTGCAGGATTTGCAGGCAGAGGCTCTGCTGCTCCCTGGGGAGAGAAGGGAGGGAGACCAAGGCTGGCAGCTCGCCTGGAGGGGCGGTTAAGCCACTTTAACCCACCTCACTGCACCCACCCAGCTTTCTATCCTCCCCTGCTTTGGCGTGAGGGCTGCGCACTCTCTGCCTCATAGTCCTGCCTGCCCCACCCCCCAACCAGAGCGAGAGCCCAGCATTCAACTCCCCAACCAGGGTACAGGATGGACTCGTGAAGGCAAAGCAGGTGATATGCTCCCATTGCCCTGCTGTAATTGCACTTGGCCTGCTGCTGCTGCATGCCAGAGACTGGAGAGGAGAGTGCCCAGTTCACCTTGCGGCTCTTTGAATTCTACCCAGCCTGCCTGCCGCCCCCGGCCAAACCCAGGTTGCGTCCTCTCCCCCTTCCACACCCAAATCCGCTCTGCTTCCCTTCCCCTCCTCAGCCAAACCCGATCCTCCCAGTTACCGAACCGGTCTGTTCCCCTTGCACTCCCCAGCCAAACCCGAACCCTCAACGACCGAACCCAGTCTGCTTCCCTTCCCTATCAAACCTGATTCCTTCTCTTATTGAACCCAGTCTCCTGCCCTTCCTCACCTAACCTGATACCCCACTGATTTAACCCGGTCTGCTTCCTTTCCGCTCCCCAGCCAAACCCAGTTCCCCAGTCCTTTCCGCTCCCCAGCCAAACCCACTGACCCAAACCCAGTCTGCTTCTCTTCCCCACCAAACCCAATCCCCCAGTATGACGGAGTATCTGCCATTCTAATTTTATAAAAACAACATGGAGTCTGGTGGCACCTTAAAAACTAACATTTATTTGGGCATAAGCTTTGGTGGGTAAAAAACCCGCTTCTTCAGATGCATGGAGTGAAAGTTACAGCTGCAGGCATTATATAATGACACATGAAGAGAAGGGAGTTACCTCACAAGTGAAGAACCCCAGTGTTGACAGGGCCAGTTCGATCAGGGTGGATGGGATCCACTCCCAATAACAGATGAGGAGGAGTCAATTCCAGGAGAGGCAAAGCTGCTTCTGTAATGAGCCAGCCACTCCCAGTCCCTATTCAGGCCCAAATTAATGGTGTTAAATTAGCAAATGAATTTTTAGTTGTGCTGTTTCTCTTTTAAGTCTGTTTCTGAAGTTTTTTTTGTTCAAGAATAGTGACTTTTAAATCTGTTATAAAATGACCAGGGAGATTGAAGTGTTCACCTACTGGCTTTTGTATGTTACCATTCCTGATGTCTGATTTGTGTCCATTTATTCTTTTACATAGGGACTGTCCGGTTTGGCCAATGTACCTGGCAGAGGGGCATTGCTGGCACATGATGGCATATATCACATTAGTAGATGTGCAGGTGAATGAGCCCTTCATGTTGTGGCTGATCTGGTTGGGTCCTCTGATGGTGTCACCAGAGTAGATCTAGGGACAGAGTAGGCAATGAGGTTTGCCACAGGGATTGTTTCCTGGGTTAGTGTTTCTGTGGTGTGGTGTGTAGTTGCTGGTGGACTCCTTGTTGTTTTTGTGGATATAGACTAAGATGGCTACCCCCCGATACTTGACACCATGCAAGGCTCTAATTTTATTAACAATAATTGGATATTATAAAGGTAGAATAAAATGTAGTAGATTTTGATATGAAAGAATGAAGGAAGTAAGTGACACTGTATTGTGTATAATGTATGTGATTTATTTTAAGATCCATACTATGTTGTGCAAAGTGAAACCAATAACCATGTCAACATTGTCAGGTTATTCATTTATTTTTATTAAATATGTAGTCTAAATAATGAAATTAATAAATTTTTAAGCCGAATGTGTGTTAATTATAATGAGCAATGCCATCTTATGCAGTATTCATTTTTGCATGCTTATAATAAGCGATGCTCTGGTGGGAGGAGAGGAGGTGCGGGGGTGGAAGGTAGAAGTTTCACCTAGGGCGCAAAATATCCTTGCACCGGCCCTGTGTGCAGGGTGATGATTTTGTGTGGAGTAGCCATGCCTGCTTTGGGAAGATGTAGGAAAATTCCTTTTGGAATAGCAAGCACCAGAGACATGTACCATTAAAGTTTCTTCCACAAATTTGACCTTTATGGGTTTTATTTTCTGCAAGGGAGAACAGATGGAGAATAGTTTCAGCTCTGGCCTGAGACTGAGAGGTAGGCCAGCCTTTCTTTGAGACAGATGCCAGGGAATATCAGATGAGAGCAGAAGGCTGTTACTTTCGGGAAGATCAGGGATGGCAGTGGGGGAGGTCATGCGGCGGCTTATAAACACCTCAAAATTTGGCTAGCTTCTCCGCTATACCCACCCATGCCAGCGCAAATGTCATTGCAGCTCCAAGGGAAACATTCTGTGCATTACCATAACTGGCCACCAGGTGTCACTGCTTCCCTGAAGGAAATGTACATGAGTTATAGCCACCCCAAAATATGCCTTACCGTCCCTCCCCCCGCCGTAGCCAGACCTTCCAATGCAAAGTTCAAATGTTAGGCAGATAATTCTGCACTGCTGCTTGCTTTGGCGCTGCCTTCAGGGATGTGAGCTATTTTTCTGAGCGTCAGGCCCGGAGCAATGATATTTTGTGAAACTTCCACCTTGTGCCCCCCCCTCCCCCCGGAGGATCGCTTATTATAAACTTTCAAAAATAAATACAGTGCAGTCACATCTTATGCGGGGGTTAGGCTCTAAGGTCAGTGTGTAAGAGGAAAATCGTGCCAAAGGTGGCACGCGAGCCGATTTTTTTTTTCCAATGGCAGGCTTTGGGTTCCAGCCGCCGCTGAGCCTGCTGCCGACCTGGGGTTCCGTTCACTCAGCCGGCAGCAGGCTGAGTGGGGCCGGTGGCCGAGACCCCAGCTGGCAAGGGACCGGAAGCTGGAACCCCAGACCGTCAGCAGGTTCAGCCTGCTACTGGTCTGGGATTCCGGCTGCCAGCCCGCTGCCGGCTGAGTGAAATTTTTTATTTTTAAAAATAGGCTTGTGTGCCACCTTTGGCATGTATGCTGTAGGTTGAGGACCCCTGTTCTAGTGTATACTGTGTGTCCTGTACTTTATGGAAATTTTCACTATATGCAATTTTCCTCTTTCGCTCTGACTTTAGAACCTAACCCCTGTGTAAGATGTGACTCCACTGTAGTGTTAAATTGGGGGGGGCACCGTTTTTGGTGCCCCCAAATCTTGGTGCCCTAGGTGACTGCCTAGTTTGCCTAGTGGTTACATCTGCCCTGCTGAGGGTGAGCCCTAGTTCCAGTTCTTTCTTGCTGAGAACAAGGAGGCAGGAAATGGGGGAAGGAGACTTCGTGCTGTTTCTTTTCATTTGTGTTCGCTGAAATGCCGATTTTCTGTGTGTTCTTTCTTCCCCCACTTGTCCTCCATTGACTCTGGTTACAACTCATATGTGTGATGAAGTGGGGAGTTTGCATAAAGTTTTGTTTGAATGCTCCACGTGCCCTGCACCAGGGTATCTAAGCAGCTTCTCATTGCTGCCCATTAAAGCTCCTTCCCCTTTGGGTCTCTATGTTCTGGGGCAGCTGCTCTCCTCAGGGACACTGCGCCGGCTTCGGGCAGGTGCACGGCAAGGTAGAGATTGTAACTTCTTCATCACAAATGTCAATAAAATTAATCTGCAAAAAGAACAGAAATACTTGTGGCACCTTAGAGACTAACAAATTTATTGTAGCATAAGCTTTCGTGGACTACAGCTCACTTCATCAGATGCATGCAGTGGAAAATGCAGTAGGAAGATTGTGTGTGTGTGTGTGTGTGTGTGTGTGTGTGTGTGTGTGTGTGTGTGTGTGTGTGTGTGTGTGTGTGTATATATATATACGTGTGTGTGGCCTGGTCCACACTACACAGTTAAATTGATTTAAACAGCGTTAAATCGATTTAACTCTGTACCCGTCCACACTACAAGGCATTTTAAATCAATTTTAAGGGCTCTTAAAATCAATTTCTGTACTCCTCCCCAACAAGAGGAGTAACCCTAAAATCGATATTACTATATCGATTTAGGGTTAGTGTGGACGGAAATTGAAGTTATTGGTCTCATTCCTTTAATGTAGCTACCCAGAGTGCACCGCTCCGGAAATCGATGGTAGCCTAGGACCATGGATGCACACCACCGAATTAATGTGCCTTAGTGTGGACACATAAAATCAATTTTATAATATCGGTTTTATAAAACCGGTTTTAGTAATTTCGATTTTATGCTGTAGTGTAGACATAGCCTGTGTGTCTATATGTGTGTGTAAATATATATGTATATACACACACAGAACATGAAACAATGGGTGTTCCCATACACACTCTAACGAGAGTGATTAGTTAAGGTGAGCTATTACCAGCAGAAGAGAGAGAAACTTTTTGTAGTGGTAATCAAAATGGTCCATTTGCAGCAGTTGACAAGAAGTTGTGAGGTGTGTGTGTGTGTGTGTGTGTGGAAATAAACATGGGGAAATAGTTTTACTTTGTGTAATGACCCATCCACTCCCAGTCCTTATTTAAGCCTAATTTAATGGTGTCCATTTTGCAAATTAATTCCAGTTCAGCAGTCTCTCATTGGAGTCTGTGTTTTTGAAGTGTTTTTGTTGTAATATTGTGACTTTTAGGTCTGTAATCGAGCGATCAGGGAGATTGAAGTGTTCTCAGACTGGTTATTGAATGTTATAATGCTTGACTTCTGATTTGTGTCCATTTATTCTTTTATGTAGAGACTGTCCAGTTTGGCCAATGTACATGGCAGAGGGGCATTCACTTTTCTTCTGTGTGGCCAGCCTTCATGTACTGTAATGTGCACGACTTGCATTACAGGGTCTTCCTGTGTGTCCTTCCATTTGTTTAACAAAGCTGTTCCGAGTGTAAAGGTGGCCTCAGCTGCATAGATGACCTTTTCATCAGTGATTTCATCATTTGGGTCTTATAGTACATTCCACTGCAGCCTTGACAGTCTGGCTGCAGTTAACATTTCTTTATGAGATATATGTGTGTATGAGAAGTAGCTCATTCTATTGGGATCCAGGAAGTGCTGAATGACCTCCCCCCAGCCTAAGGGGAGGATCCACAGGACCTGGAAGCCAAGTGATTCCAGGTTGAAGTAGCTCATGGTATAGATTTGCAGCTGCTTTTCCGAGAGGTTTAGAGAATATCACCTCCATTGGCTCATGATCAAACTGTACCTCAGCCTTGTCACAGTTCAGGGCAAATGCACCTGTATTTCATCCTAGTGGTCACATAAGGGCACTCACAATCAGGCTTCTAGTTCCCGAACCATTGCCTTTCTTGAGTTGAGACCTGTCACCCTGGTCAGGAAGGAGAGAGAATTTCCAGGCTGAATGGTTGCCTGCCTTCACACTGTATTTCCCAGCAAAAGACAGTCTGCTGAAGCAGGCCTGCTTCACTTCTCCCCTCAGCGATGGTACCCAGTGTAATTGCTACAGTTATAAGCTACCACTCAGCACTTCCCATGCAAGCCTAGTTTATTGCTGAGATAGAAGTATTACAGAAAAACAAATATTAACAATAAAAGAACCTATATGCATGTTAATACGCTCACCAGAGGTCACCCCCCATCTATGCAAAGGTTTTTGGTGTCAGTCCTTCCCTAAGGATCGGGCCCTCTGAATGTGCTTCTCACCTCAAAAGAGACATTTCTGCAACCATGTATGACAAGAGTGACTCATGGGCCCCTAGATATGTGATGCTTCCTGTGGAACTCTCCAGTCCCTCTGAAGACTTCTGGGTAATGTCGTGCCATCAATTCTTCATTCTTGCTTGGTGTACTGGTGTGCAGCCTACTTGTTCTGAATATCAGGCTGAGTTGTGTGCAAGCTTCTGTACCTAACAGTGGTGTTGTAGATGCCTTAGTGATGAAGAACTGAAGACTGACTTTAGCCTTGGCCAGGGCTGCTGTTTTCAGAGTCTGTTCTAGAATCACCACATGCTGTAAGTGCAGCCTCATGCTGCTCTAGCTGCATGGAACGTGAGCTCTTTTTCAAAAGGTGAATTGATAAAACGTTAGCCTCAGTCCTGGTGTCAAGCTTGAACTTTATAGCAGTGTTTCCCAGCTGGTATGCTGTGGCACACTGAGGTGCCATGAGGCCCAAACAGGAGAACCATGGAATTTTTAAAAAAAACTACGTGTGAGAACAAAAATACCTTCCCTTGTATTTCAGTTAGTGTTGGAGCCAGACCCTAACATCATTAACTTTATTGTATAGACTGTGAATGGCAAGGGTGGTAAACAGCTGAGGCAGTAAGAGGGTGAGTGGTGTGACTGTGACGGGGTGGGGGGGGGAACCCCATGCAGTGGGGGATGAGTCCACCTCATCCTTTGAACTGCCCTCTGTCTTTAGGCCATGAGACTTAAGGACTGAAGTCTATAGAGTTGCCCTGGTCCACAGGGCTCTAAGGCCCAATGGCCAGAGTCTATGTAGTCGCCCTGATCCACAAGGCAGCAGGGCCCCGTAACCTATGTCAGATCTCTGCAGAGCAGTGCGGCCTAGCAGCCAGAGTCCATAGAGACACCTTGGGTTCACAAGGTAGTGAGGCCTAGTGTCTAGAGTCAGTAGAGATACCCTCTTCTCAGGGCAGTATGCAGAGTCAATGACAATACCATAGGTCTGCAGAGCAGTAAGACCTCACAGCCAGGGTCTATAGTGATACCCTGGGTTTGTAGGGCAGCAAGGCCTAATGGCCATAGAGATAACTCAGGTTCATGGGGTTGACTCCAGGCAGGTTTGTCTGGCCTAACACCAGGATCAAGAGCATCGCCCTTCAGGCAGGGCTATAAGGTCTGGTGGCCTGAGTCAGTAGAGTTGCCCTCCAGGCAGGGCTGTGTGGACTAGCTAGGGTGATCAGACAGCAAGTGTGAAAAATCGGGACGGGGGTGGGGGGTAATAAGCGCCTATATAAGAAAAAGACCCCAAAATTGGGACTGTCCTTATAAAATCGGGACATCTGATCACCTTAGGACTAGCGGCCAGTTGGAGTGTGTGGGGGCTGCCACCCAGGGGGAGGGGTGTGGCAGCCAGGTAAGGGGACCTAGACACTGCATTCTCCACTTGGTCCCAGCTGAGAGTATCTTCCTTATGAATGTGCTACAGATTTCAGGAAACAGAGCAGGACCAGGGATATAAAGTTTACACCAGAACTCTTGTTATTAGTTACATGACAAGATGGCTCCTACAAACTTTGAGCATACAGCCTTTTCATGTACAGTAACTCCTCACTTAAAGTCATCCCGGTTAACGTTGTTACCTTGCTAATCAATTAGGGAACACGCTCGTTTAAAGTTGTGCAATGCTCCCTTCTAACCTCATTTGGCAGCCGCCTGGTTTGTCCACTGCTTGCAGGAAGAGCAGCCTGCTGCAGCTAGCTGGTGGGGGCTTGGAACCAGGGTGGACCGGCAGCCCCCCATCAGCTCCCTGCTCCCCTAAGTTCCCTGTGCAGCAGCTGCTGAGCAGGCTAGCAATTGCAGCTATCCCCCTCCCCACTGCAATGTGCTGCTCCTGCCTCCTGCTTGCTGTGCAGGGGGGGAAAGGGGGGCTAATGTCAGCATGTCCCCCTGCCCCCTGCTCCTACACCCCACTTACCCCTTCTTCTCCATATAGAGCAGGGTGGGGACACAGAGAGCCCCGGGACAGCAGCTGCTGTCTCAACTTCCTGATCCACTTAAAAAGACAATGCACTTAAGAATGGGTCAGCTTACTTAAAGAGGCAGTGTGCATCTCTCTCTTTCCCACACACAAGGTGTGTGTCTGTCTCTGTCTGCTATGCTATCTCCCCTCCCTCCATTCCTGCTGCCTTGTAGTGAGAGGCTACATTAACAACAATGTGTTAACTCATGAGTCTCAGCTGAGTGCTAGTTCATCATTTAGCACAGAGGTTCTCAAGCTGGGGATCACGAGGTTATTACATGGGGGGTCGCAAGCTGTCAACTTCCACCCCAAACCCTACTTTGCCTCCAGCATTTATAATGGTGTTAAATATAAATATAAAAGTGTTTTTAATTTATATGGGGGGTCGCACTCAGAGGCTTGCTATGTGAAAAGGGGTCACCAGTACAAAAGTTGGAGAACCACCGATTTAGCAGCAAGACATTCCCTGGGAAATATCCCACCCTCTTCCACCCTCTAACTTCACCACCTCAACCAAGCTTCACAATCATCATAGCTGTGAACAGTATTAAATTGTTTGTTTAAAACGTATACTGTGTGTATATATACATATAATATATAGTTTTTTGTATGGTGAAAAAAATTCCCTGAACCTAACCCCCCCCCCCCCATTTACATTAATTCTTATGGGGAAATTGGATTCGCTTAATATCATTTCGCTTAAAGTTGCATTTTTCAGGATCATAACTATAACGTTAAGTCAGGAGTTACTGTATCTGCTTCATGTGAGAGACCCCTAATAATGGGAGGCCTTTGGTGGTTACACTACTAATTTTAAAGAGACAATAAATACCACAATATACTGCAGCATCACTCTTTCTTCAATCTTTAAACTTGTCCCAATAAATAACTGAACTTCTCAAACAAAGAGGCCTGAGGCATGATGGAGTATAATGAAACATGGCTAATTTTGGGGGGAGGGGTGTTTAATAGTGTGTCTTATTATTGTTAATACTGTTAACATGCCTGGAGTTGAACTGGAATACGCAATGGAGAGGGACTCTTGCAAAATTTCTGTAGTGTAGAAAAAGCCCCTTTGTGCAGCCAGAATGGGCTCTCAAACTGGAGCTCGGAGGGAAATGGTTTCCTGTCCCATGAAGATTTTCAAATCTTCAAAAAAATTCCTTTTCCCCAAGGGGACATAACTAACACTTTTCAAAAGTTTTAATTAAAAACAAGAGAGAGAAGAGAAAGACCCCCACATCACAATAGTCTGCTGGTCAGGTTCTCACCTGGGATTGGGGGTCAAATCCCTGCTCCAAATCAGGGAGAGCAGGAATTGACCTGGATATCCTCTGTGAGTGTGTTCTAGCCACTAGACTAGTGGATATTCAAGGGTTTCACTCCTCCTCTGGTTTTGACCAGAAATATCATTCTGGATCCAAGAACCCTTTCCTGTAAAAAAAAAAAAATTTGGTTATGATGAATTGTCATTTTCTGACCAAAAAAACCCAACAATAAACACAATTTAGTTGAAAAATTCCCTGACCACCTCTACTTCCAACCAGTGGCACAATGCCATGATCACACAAAGTCTTACTAGTGAAACATATGTTCTATCACGTGTTTCCAAGTTAATGAGGTTTTGTCTTACAGATCCATTCTTCCTGAGGATGCTACCCCTTTAAGGTGGCTATGTACATACTCTGGTTGTTGTGCGTTTGCTCACTTTCACAGCAAGCTACTTCTTCCGGAAGCCAACACAAGGCAAAAGGTAAAGTTATAAGGGGACACTACAGTGTACTCAGATATTTCCTTTAAACTATAAATTAGTTGAGGGTGGAGGTGGCTTCTCCATAGTTAAAGATGCAGCTACATTTTTATTTGAAGCCACATTTTGCTTCCTCTCTAAATTTCTCAAGAAAAGTCAGATTACCCTAAACTGGGAGTTCAGGATAGGCCTTGAGGTGGAAATTGCGAGGGAAATCTGAAGTCTTCCATTACTTTTTTGCCTATATCTTGGGAAATAAATGAGGGACCTAGAAGCCACATGAAACATATCACTAGATTCCCATAGCTAATGTCTAATGGATGAAATCAAATGCCAAAACCAAACTCCATAATTTACAATATGAAATGATGAGCCCTTCCCTTTGGAAATACAGAGTGCTAATAGAACACCTGTGCAGCGCAGCAAGAGAGACGCTTAGCCGTCAAAGTTCCCTTAGCCTAAGAATGCTGCACTGGGCTTGGAAATGAGAGTTCAAATACGCAACTGATTGGTTTTGTGCACTTCACAACACTTATCAGAGAGCACAGCCAGGTATTGTACAGCAGCAGGGTTAAAGTAGCCCAACTTTTACGTGGAGGCAAGCCCTTGGTGACTTGCCCTAACTCACACAGACAGTCTGTGGTAGAGCCAGGAACTGAACCATGGTGCGAGTCCCAGGCTAGGGTTCTAACTCCTGCCTCTCAGGGCCCTGTCTACAAAGGTGGCCACCCCCTTCCTTAGCTCATCAAGATCTAAGGCAGCGAACCAATGATAGTAAATAGAAACCACTTTAAAAATAACACCTGCAATTATTATTTCCCTTCCTGCAGCCTGGCATTATTGACTGTCACCACCCAAACCCTGCTCTGAATATGGAGCTATTCATTTCCTCGTGGGCTTTCCCATCACTGCAATGTCTGAGCCTCACAAATTGCCTGCTAGCTCTCGAGTGTCAGTCCTATTTCCTCTCCTGTAGCCTGTTTTTTCAAAGAATCTTTTATCCTGCACAGGGGTGCAGCAATGGTGCCCAATCCTACGGGGCTGCAGAGGGTCCCTTCCTGACCTGCCAGACAACATGTCAGTCTCTGTCTGTCACTATCTCCTTTCCAGCAATTCTGTATTTTTTCTGTACTACCAAGTTCAGTGTGGATAGCCATTCTCAGAAGTTTGATCCCAGTCAGGCACAGGAGACTGTTCTCTACAGGAGTATTGAATTGGGCTGTGACTGAAGCCTGGGTAGCTGAGGAGATTTGGTTGTTTTCATGCTGTTGGGCCTAGCTCAGTACCAGTCCAATCCAGCCAAGCTGGTCTTTATTCCCCAAGTCAGTTGAGGAGGCTGCACAAATATGTTACAGGGTTTGGGGTCCAATTAAACAGGAGAACTTTAACCACAGGTGGGAGAATCACTACAACAGGCAAGTGCAGGCCCCTGTGATACACAATACAAGGAGGTCAATAGGAACGGTTCTAGTGGAAGCCTGTTGATATAGCTCATTACCAGCCAACCAGTGCTCTGTAGAACATGCAGCATTTGTACTGGACTCTCCTCGTTTCTAAACAAGTCTTTCCTCTTCCCTCGTAGAGGCGCATGTTGCAGAGAGAGGTAAGACTCTTCTATGGGAACTGCAGTAGGGGGTGGGAAGGAGCATCTAGAGCTTTGAAACAAGTTGCTAGTGCCTCCCAGGTAGCCGTTAGGGGATCTGATGAACGAATGCTCATCTTGATGGTTATTACATGCAAAGCAGAGCGCTGCCCACCCTCTTCCTACCCTGCAAGTCTCTGCAATGCACCCCAGAGAGCGCCAAGATGGCAGGAGTTTGCCCACATGGACAGGCATAGGGTGTAGGCAAGTGCATGTTATAGTGACCCTTCACTCTGTCACTCAGGATGTCAATGAGTGTGAAGCCTGTTTTTCACTTTCTCCTAAGTTTATAACATAACCTTATGTAGATGGTGGCTGGGGCAAAGTGGGTGGGAAAAGGTCAGTCTCAGAAGCAGAACTGTGAATTTCCAGCCTTTCTGAATCCTAAGCTTGTGTTTTGGTAAATTTCTTCACTAGAACATTATTTTGTGGCTTGTTTTAACCACAGCCTCAGGTTCTTAAAGTTAACAGCATTTTCCATTTGGGATAGTTATCTCTCCATTAATTTTGATGGGACTGAAGCAGACCCTGAGCCCGAACTCTTATGGAATTATTTATGTGATGTGCTATTAAGAAACTTACAATACATTCTGTTCTTGTTTTTAGGGAAACTCATTGCTGACCTTGGTAAGTTTCATAACCCTCTCCCTGTTATAAACCTTGTTCCTTGTTCCACCAGGAGATGGAACTTCCCTGATCCACGCATCCTCCTGACCTGACACTACGCATCCAACTCCCACTGTCTCCCTCTCCCACGTCTCCCTCTGCCCTTCAACTTTCAGATGGTCACCACCAGCTGCCTGCCTCTGCCTCTACACTCTTGCTCACGATTGCATCCTGGCCCATGACTCTTATTTGCCTCTCCACATTGCCATGACCCCCACAATCATTTCCCACTTCTTCACCAACATTGACCCTTGCCAACTCCATGCACATCCACATCCCTACACTTACACAAAACAAGGACATTCCAACACAAAACCATTTGTTTCCAGTTAAGCTTGAGCGTTTCTATATAAATTCAAAGGCTGAGATCATAACATTCTGGCACTAACACAGAATGAGATCATGGTCATGTTGAAGGATCACATTTAGTATCAGAGGCAAGTATGTTGTAGAACCAATGCCAAGATTTCAGTTCTCTACTCACAAACTTTACTCCTATATTGACTTCTTGCTAGAACTCAGTTTGCTTGGGTGACTTAAGTATGGCTTTCAGTAGTTTTCTTTTTTAATATTTTTAGAAGTGGAATCATAAGTTTTAATTTCCACAATTTTGAAAGTTTGAGAGTTTAAAATACTTTCTTTTTAGGCTTTTTTTGGGGGGAAAGGCTGGTGGCACATCTTCTCAGCCTGGAGTTCAGGCTTACAAAGAGTTTGGGAAAGTTTTGTGTTTGTTGTAATGTTCTTTGAAATGTGCCCTACAGAATGGTATGCAAGATACAAGGAGGGGCATATTTGCGTTTTTTGATAAATTGGAGTAAAACAAGCTCATAGGCTGATGCTCTCATAATAATTTTCAAAGAACACATCAAAATTCAGCTACTCACAAAAACATAAAATAAAGCAACAAATACCTGTACATTAAGATATTCTAGCTTCTGACTGATTGTATTCTGACCTCCATAGAGAGGTCTATCTGTGTCATACTGTCAGTCAATCTCTTTAATAATCACAGCACAGTTACATTAAATTACAATCTGAATTATCCCCAGGTACTGGCAGCATGAGGATTCGCATCTTTTGCCCTTTTCTTTCTTTAAATCAGAAATGGAGAGCGAGAGAGAGAAATGTTTCAGGCCAGTGCAGTGTGTTAACAATTGTATGTAAATGTCCTCCAAAGGAGTGGGGGGGAGGGGAATGAGAGTTTGTCTCTTTCTCTCTGGATGATGTGATTAATGGGATGAGGGGATCATTGAAGATCCCTTCTACTGATGCAGCAACATCATGATCCTGCCTAGAAGCTATAGCAGCAGCAGACCCACTGCCTGGCTGCGCGCCTGCAAGCCCAGCTCTGTCAGCAGCAGGAGCAGTTCATGGGCTGGCAGCCGAGGTGCAATGGCCAAGCAAGAAAGGACTCACCAGTGGAGAGAAGGTCTCTGTGGCAGTTCACAGATCTGTGCTGGATGGAAATTTGAAGACCGCTGAGGCGGGTGGGGGTTGTCTCTTGGGTGTTTGAGGCCAACCTGGTCAAACTGGCTTGGAAGATGAGGTGGAGGATTTTCTGAATACACCCAGGAAGGCTGCCAACCTCACTGGGAGGAGAGGGGCTGGGCTAGCTTAGTGATGCCCTTCTCCATGGTTGGGGCCAAGTCATACTCCTCTCTGACTCTGTCAGCAAAGGCACCACGAATGGTTTGGGCCAAACCCTTTCCTCCTGGAGTCTGTCTACAGACAGTAGCCCAGTGATTCCTGGACATAGCTATTTCCTGAGTGGAACTTTGAGTTTAGGACAATGAAAGAGATTATGGACACACAGTCCTGCAACAATTAGGGCTGGTCAAAAAATTTGTAAAAAAAAAAAATTGCAAATGAAAGATACCATTTCATTTAAATGTTTTGATGAAATTTTCAATAGGAAAGAGATGAAATATGACATCTAAACAAAGTCAAAACGTTTTGTTTTGACGTCATTGTTTTGATTCGTTTTGTTTTGATTTTTATATTATATTAAAATTATTTTTAATTACATTGTATTTATATAATATGTATAGTATTATGTCTGTGCTCCATATTTAATATTTAATATAATATACAAGTATAAATGAAATAACTGAACACAATAAGTTGAAATCAAACATTTTAACACTAGTGAACAAAATGTGTCTATACTGTTGAACCAAAATATTTTGATGCTCCTAATAGAACTTAAGAACAACCTATACTGGGTCAGACCAATGATCCATCTAGCCCAGTATCCTGAGCGCTTCAGCTGTGGCTAGTTCCAGATGCTTCAGAGGGAGTGAAGAGACAGGGCAATTTATTGAATGATACAGCCCCTGTTGTCCAGTCCCAGGCTTCTAGCAGTCAGAGATTAAGGGACACCCAGAGCATGGGGTTTTGTGCCTGACCATCTTGGCTAGAAGACATTGATGGACCTCTCCTCCATGAACTTATCTAAACCAAAATGGAACCAGATTGTTGAGCAGTTTTAAACTAAGGGCTGGGGAAAGTTGACTAGTGCAGAGGAGCACGTTGATTGGACAGCGAAATCCCTTAGGAGAGGATCTTCTAATGTCCTAGTAAGGAGGAGAGGATGGAAGATGATAAAATACAGGTAGGATCTGATGAGAAACAGTCAAATGAAAAAAAGTCCCATTCAATTACATCATGTAATGAGAGACAGCTAAAAAGTGACAAGTTTTTAAAGTTCTTATATACCAATGCTAGAAGTCTAAATAATAAAATGAGTGAATCAGAGTGTCTCATATTAAATGAATATATTGATATAATCGGCATCACAGAAACTTGATGAAATGAGGATAATCAATGGGACACAGGAATACCAGGGTACAAAATATACCGGAAGGACAGAACAGGTCATGCTGGTGGGGGAGTGGCACTATATGTAAAAGAAGGATACTTTAAGTCTGCATACCATCTACAACATGCTTTCATCTCCTGTTCTTGTGCTACAGATAACCCACTGTTTACCCCTTTTTGCAGATCATTTATGAATATGTAAATAATACTGGTCCCCGTACAGACCCCTAGGGGACACCACTATTACCTCTCTCCATTCTGAAAACTATTATTCCTACCCTTTGTTTCCTATCTTTTAACCAGTTACCGATCCATGAGAAGACCTTTCCTCTTATCCCATGACTGCTTACTTTGCTTAAGACCCTTTGGTGAGGGACCTTGTCAAAGGTTTTTTGAAAATCTAAATACACTTATCCCCTGGATCCCCCTTGTCCACATGCTTGTTGACCCCTTCAAAGATTTCTAGTAGATTGGTGAGGCATGATTTCCTTTTACAAAAAAACATGTTGACTCTTCTCCAAAAAATTATGTTCATCTATGTGCCTGACAATTTTGTTCTTTACTATAGTTTCAAACAGTTTGCCCTGTACTGAAGTCAGACTTACCAGCCTGTAATTGCTGAGGTCACCTGTGGAGCCCTTTTCAAAAGTTGGCGTCACATTAGCTATCCTCTAGTCATTTGGAAACCAGTTCAACAGCCTGACCCACCCCTGTACTCTGGCAACCTCCAGCGGAAAGTCCTGGAGTTCTTCTAGCTGGGGAAGCACTAGTCTCTGCAGGTATCCTGAGCCTCCCTTGGAAGAGGGAGGACAGGGCATGGCATGTGTTCTCAACAAGGTCCACGCTTTCCATCTTGAGGCCCTGGAGAGTCTCTTTTATACTCAACATAGTCTGACATGGAGCACACCTTCCTCAGCAACCTCCAAGGACTCTGATATGACTGGCAGCTGTTTTATCTCCATCCAAGAGGTCTCCCTCAAGTTCTCTCAAGGCTGATGGTCTTCACAAGGACCTCCTCAGGACCCTGGAAGTGATCTCTGCAGCCAGGTCCATTGCAGTCACTGAGTGTATAGGCCTCCTTGCTGACCCAGTTCATGGATGTGTTGCTGATGCGGTTTTCAGACTCCCCCTGATGTTTTTCATTGTAGTGAGATGGAGGCCTTGGCACATGCATACCTACAGTGCATCAGGTTGCAGTCTCTTTTCCTGCCTCCTTCAGAACCTCTTGGTTGAGGTTCTGGTTGCACTTTTTCCCCTGCACCTTTTTATTTATACCATTTCCTATCCATGGCCTCCTGAAGTTGTAGGACCTCCTTCTCAACCTCCCTGTTGGCCGTATATCAATCGGGAGGAGGGGTGGATGGAGGAGTTCCCTGCGACCAAGACTCTGGGGCTCATTTGTGCACTTGTCCATTGCGTCTCCAGGCAAGTTCCTCTGCACGTATCAACTAGCTCCCTGGACTGTTTGAGGAGCGTGTGCATTTCCAAATGTTTTCTGCTCCATGTCTTCCTTCTGGAACCCTGATTGTAAATCTATGACCCACACTTCCATTCCTGTTTTTTCGGTTGTTGTTCCCCAGAATCAATTGATCCATGTTTTTTTTTTCTGGTCCTGGAAGTCCTTTTGTTTATATGGGGACTGAATAGGCCTGTGTATGGAATGAGACAGCGGTCCTATTAAAAAGCTACAATGTATCATATAAAGTAAAGGACTGTATGCATATGCAAAAGGGGCCTGAATTAAAGTTGTAAAAGGAACTTATTTCTGGCATTTTCTAATTTTGAGTGCTTGACCTGCAACCTAAATAACATTTCAACATAGTTTGGTAATATAATTTCATAGGTTTTTAGTTTTTAAAAAATCTTTAATTAAGATGTCTTCACCCCACATCATTAAATTTGCACCCCAACCCTTTAATGCTGTAGTATCTCCTGCTACCATTTGAGCTAAAGAACTACCTACATTAGAGGATAGCAGGTATAAGCCTCTATTCCTCCCGTGGAATAGCTATTCGACGAGTTCTACACATCCTCCTGTAATATGTATCTATATAGGTATAGAGATATACTTCTATAGTTTGTTTTGAAAATATTAACCTTAACTTAAAGTTAACTAGTTTTCAGTTTCAGTAGCTAGGTAAATGTGTATTCACTGAACAAGCTCTTTTGTAAATTTGTTATTTATTAATTTCTTTTTATTTGTCTTTTAGAAAAGCTCCAGGTTAAGCTTGGTAAGTTCCTTTTATCTTTAGTATAAACTTCAAGAAATGTTGTCATACTCAGACTGTCTGTGTTCAGTAGAGTTCTCATCTCTGTTCCTCCAGTGAAACAGCTATTGGAGGAGTTCTATCTATCTATCACTATACTAGACTATACAGCAGGGTTCGGCAACCTTTCAGAAGTGGTGTGTCGAGTCTTCATTCATTCCTCTGATTTAAGGTTTGCGTGCCAGTAATACATTTTAATGTTCTTAGAAGGTCTCTTTCTACAAGTCTATGTCTGTTACAGCTATCCCCTATTCCATTTTGTTTCTTACAGCTGTCCCCAGACTCCATTTTGTTTTCTGTTCTCCTGTGGCCGCCCTCCCCTGGCTGTTAAGTTGTTTACCAGGGCCACTGCCCTCCTCAAAGGGAGGGCCCCTTAAGTTGTTTAACAAGAGCCATTGCCCTTCTCAAAGGATGGCCACTTGTGCTGCGTGCTAAGTGGGACCACTGCCCTGTTCAAAGGGTTAGTCCTGTTATCACCTCATTGAGCCTGGGCTTGGTGTAGGGTAGGCAATGTCCAGAGCTGCAAGACCTAATGTGTTTTTAAGATCCTGGGCATGAGTCATAGGCCTCATGTGCTCTTGAGTCACCTACTGCACAGGAATATGTCCAGGCATGTCTCTGGGCTTACCTTCAGTTTTTTCCCTGTGCTCCCTCCCCTGTGACAGAGGGAGCCTATCAGGATTACTGGCGGGAAACTGCCCAAGTTTGCCTTTAAAACCAGACATTTTTGAAACACACCTCAGAAAGGTTCCTGCATTGCTGCCTGGTCTGATCAGCCAGGGGTTCTGCGGGGTCCTTTCTCTGCTCTCGTTTTATTTTTGAGCGTACCTCCGTTTTTTGAATGTCCCCCCCCCCCCACGAAGAACAAATTGCTACCTGAGAGATCTCCTGATTATTGAGACTGTACCGAGCCCTCCTTGCCTCTTCTGATGTTGCCGCTGCTTCTGCCTTTGTTGCTGCCTTGGGGACTGGTAAGAATCCCTCTGTAAAACTTTCTATACTTTTATTTTATTATTTTAGTTGCTGGCTCTGTTTCCCCAGCACACAGACTCAAGCTAAACCTTGGTCTGTGTCTTAAAACCTCTCTTAAACTCCAGGGCACTTTGCTGCTAAAAATAAGTTTGTGCGGCTGCTAAGCGCTGCTCCTGTGGGCTTTGCCTCGGGGCTCCCTGCTTTCAGCTGTATCCCTTGGCTTCAGCCACCATCCCTTGGCTTCCTTGGGAGCTATACCCTGGGCACATACCACTCTGCCCTCTGTAACCTCCCCATAGCATAAGGTGCACCATAGGTCTTGTTTTTTTTAGTTTAATAAGTCATAGTTTGTTAAGATTGTAGAGCTTGTAAGTTTCAACTGCCTTGTTATAGTTTACTGTTTTGTTGCTCCGTATAGTTGCTTGTTATAGCTTTGCTTAGAATTGTGATATTTGTTGTTTTGCCTAGTCGTTGGTTAAGATAGATAAGGTTTTTTGCTGCTTAAATTCGCCTTCCTGCTGTCCCGATCTCTCCCTGAACTTTCCTGTGTCTGTTTTTCCCCAGCTCCAATCTCCCCCTCTGTGTGCTCCTCCGTGTCTCCCTGTTATAACCCTTTGCTGCTTTTCCCCCGCATCTGCACTCCCTCCGAACTTCCCAACTCCTTGCTGCTTCCCCCCCCCCCCGGCATCTGCATCACCCTCCGAACTTCCCAAACCCCTTGCTGCTTCTCCCCCTGTGAAACTTCCCAAACCCTTTGCCGTTTTTTTCCCTTTGTTTTTGGTGTCCGCTTGTTGCTTAAACCTCTCTCTAGCCCTTCTTTACACTTCTCCGCTGCCCCTCCCCTACCGAAGATCTCGCTGCTTCCAGCCGCTGGTCTGCATACCACTAATCACTCACCCCCCCCCCCCCGTTTCTTGACACAGCCTTATATTGATATTGTATTGTTGTACTGTAACTCACATTTTACTTGTAATTATAACATCCCATTGGTTGCCTCCACTTTTCTGATATACTTTGTATTTACATTTGATGCCACTGTGTTACATTGTGTATCTAGCTATTAACTCATATAGAAGCTACCATTTTATTTTGCATTTCTTTTGGGTACGCTTTGCATTTCCACACTGTATCTAGAGTTGCTTATTAACTGTACTGTATCCCATTGTGCTGAACCGCACTTGCTGTAGCCCACTATTAGAACTCCCTACACTGTTCAATAAGAAGAACCCCCCCATCGTTGTCTATCGTAAACACCCTATACACCCCTCCCAATGTATTTCATTATTAAATTCCCACCACTTCCTTTTTTTTCCTTTAATAAAGAAATTAATTGGAACCCCAGCTGTGTGGTAATTGCTCCCCAAGATCCCATATACCTGCAGGCAGGGACAGTCTATAATATATCACTAAACTATTGTTGTATGTAAAGTAAATAAGGTTTTTAAAACGTTTAAGAAGCTTCATTTAAAATTAAATAAAATGCAGAGCCTCCTGGACCAGTGGCCAGGACCCAGGCACTGTGATTGCCACTGAAAATCAGCTTGCATGCCGCCTTTGGCACCTGTGCCATAGGTTGCCTACCCCTGCTATACAGTTTGTTTTGATAATATTAACCTTAACTTAAAGTTAACTAAGTTTTCAGTTTCAGTATCTAAGTAAAGGAATTCTTTATGAGCAAAACCATTATCAAAATTTAGACTTACTTGAACAAGAGCTCTTTTGTAATTTATTAGATGTTAATTTCTTTTTATTTGTTTTTTAGGAAAGCTCGAGGCTGAGCTTAGTAAGCTCCTTTTATCTTTAGTATAAACTGTGTAAGAAGTGTTGTCATACTCAGACTATCTGTGTTCAGGGGAGTTCTCATCTCTATGCTTGTGCTTGTTTTCAGGATGGAGAAAAATTCAAGTATATGGAGGTAAATAAAGCTCATGTTTTACTAATGTCAAAATCTGACCTGACCCCAATAGTTCTCTGCTTCCCCCTCTTTTACAATGAATGAGTCTCATGTGAAAAGTAAAGGATTAGAAATACTGTAGTAATTTCAGTGGGGATGGGAAGAGACACATGGTTCCCTAGGTTTTTTATAGACTAGGGATGTGCCCCTTTGGTAAAGTGGTGAGTAGTGAGAGGATATTTTTCCCGAGGCATTATGAGCCTAATTCTTCACTGAATTTGGCCATGTATTTTCAGGTTAGTCCTTGTTTTATGCCTAATGTTGACCCTGTACTGACATTATCTAATCATTAAGTTACTGAATATTCTCTTCCTAGTAGCAAGATTTCTATAACTATAGTTAAGGCCCTACTCAATTCACGTCCATAAAAAACACGTCACAGATCATGAAATCTAGTCTTCCCCTGTGAAATCTGGTCTTTTGTGTGCTTTTACCCCATACTAAACAGATTTCATGGTGGAGACCAGTGTTTCTCAAATTGGGGGTCCTGACCAAAAAGGGAGTTGTAGGGGGTCACAAAGTTATTTTAGGGGGATCGCGGTATTGCCACCCTTACTTCAGCACTTCTGCCTTCATAGCTGGGAGGCTGGAGAGCGGCAGCTGCTGACTGAGGGCCCAGCTCTGCAGACAGCAGCGCAGAAGTAAGCGTGACAATACCATACCATGCCATCCTTACCTCTGCGCTGCTGCTGGCAGCGGCTCTGCCTTCAGAGCTGGGCTCCTGGTCAGCAGCCAATGCTTTCCAGCTGCCTAGCTCTGAAGGCAACATTGCCACCAGCAGCAACGCAGAATTAAGGGTGCCAGTACTGCACACACCCCCAATAACCTTGAGACCTGCTCACAACTCCTTTTTGGGTCAGGACCCCTACAATTACAACACTGAAACTTCAGATTTAAATAGCTGAGATCATCAAATTCATTATTTTTAAAATCCTCTGACCGTGAAATTGATCAAAATGAACTATGAATTTGGTACGGCCCTAACTATAGTGTTTTAAATGCCAGTTTCCGTTCAGGGAAATACGAAGAAATTAAAACTGTTTTTTCCCCTTCCATATGGATGGGGAGCTGAATTCTGGTGGATATTGACAAGTTTCAGGAAATGTCGTCATCTCTTTTTATCAGATTATCATATTTTCAAAATTACATGGTAAGGTGAGGAGTAGGGAGACCTGGAGAATGGTGATGATGGGATTTTGAGCCCTTCAGTTGTAGACTTCCTGTCTAAACTGCAGCATCTGAGGGCTGATTTAGGGATCTCTGTGCCATGAGCTGCTGGTGAGAGTTCAGGTTCTAATAGACACGTGTACACATAGATCAAAATGATCACAGGTTTTGGGTGTACTTGGATACTAGACTTCTTCACCACACTAGTATCGGTTCTTTTCCTGCTTTGGGACCTGAATTACATGTGCTGACCTTTATACATGTGCAGAGTCCTATTAACTTCGTTGGGATTCCATGTAGATAGTCCACACTGACAGGGCTTTTCATAAAAAACAGATTGTTTTCATGAGAGGAGCTGTAGAGAGAGCTGCAAACACAATCCTGCAATGCGCAGAGCCTTATGGAGGGGAGATGCACACCTGCCGGGGGGTGCATACATTCACATCAGATGTGCTGACAACAGCTGCACAGTACAGTTAAAGTTGCATTATGCCTGGAAGGATGTGCTAGCATCTGCACAGCTAAGGCACAGGACCTCCTCATCAGCCTCGTCCTGGCACTGGCCAAGACAGCCTCCATCACGTCAGAAGGTAGACGCTGGACAGGGGTGGTGCTCTGTGACTGTGAGGCCTATTTACACACCTTTGTCTAATCACACCTCTGGCCAGTGTCCACTGACTCCTGAGATACCTGTGAGGTGGTGGTGATAGTGGTGGTGGGTTTACTGGCAGCGATTCTCTGCTCGGTGTCCCCCTCCGGATCCCTCATTTTTTACTTCGCTCCTGCTCCTGGTTTTTCCTTTGTTGTCCCAGGTACTCAACTGTGGCCTGGGCTTAGTGGTTCCTCTCTGTTAGTTGAGTGGATGGGCCTTAGCCCTGAGTGGGCCTAGACCACCCATCCCAGACCTGCAAACAGCACGGCAGCAGCTCCAGGTACCTGGGCAGAGGGAGCTGCAATTAATCCTTCCCCAGCCCTAGCAGTGTCAGCTCCTGGCAGCAAGACAGAAAATTAGGGGCTGTCTTGGCCAGAGCCAGGCTGCTAAGTCCTCTCGCAGAGCTGAGCTCTGCCTCTGATGCTTTGATTCTCTCTCTCAGAAGTGAAAGTGACGCTGGATCCAGACACAGCTCATCGTGGGCTCAAGCTGTCAGAGGACCAGAAGACTGTGACATGGGAATCCAAACATCAGGATCTGCCTAACAATCCCGAGAGACTTGATGAAGTTTTCTGTGCGCTGGGTTCTGACGGATTCACATCAGGAAAAATTTATTGGGAAGTGGAGGGGATGGGGAGAATCTGGGCCATAGGGGTCGCCAGAGAGTCTGTGAGGAGGAAGGGACAAATCAATTTTACCCCCGAGGAGGGGATCTGGGGGATAGAACAGTCCAGGGGTCACTACTCACTGCTCACTACCCCTGAGATCCCCCTGCCATGTGTAAGACACGCAAGAAGATACGGATCTATGTATACTATGAAAAGAGGCAAGTGCTATTTTTCAACCCAGATAATGGTGATCTGATCGCCAGTCTCACAGCTTCTTTCAATGGGGAGAAAATATTCCCCTTCTTCTGGGTCTGTTCCCTCCTCACACTAACCATCTGAGACATTTGGAGATCAGATGGGTAGGAGTGGAGGTGGGGTGTAACTTGTTCCATTGGAGCCATAGCTCTGTCTCCAGCATTCGCTGTGGCACTGGGGATCTCCACTGGCCCCACAGCCACAGAAAGCAGGGAACAGTCAATGTCTCTGCTGCTTCTCTCTCTCTCTGTGGGGCCTGCAGAGGCCATAGGCCCAGGGAGTGAGCAATAATCATGCTGGCTGTGTGGGGCAGGAGTGGTGCTAAGTAGTGGGAACTGGAGAGAGGAAATTGGGGAGGAGGAGGAGAAGGTGGGGAATTATTCTTAACTCTGAACCATGCTACAAACTAAATGCTACAAACATACCGACAAGCTCTTTCAGTACAGATGCAGAACCACAACATTCTCAGCTCTGTCATTGGCAGAGCCTCACCATCAGTCACCCATGCACGTATGGTGGGATCTGGTGATTCCTCACCATCTCCCTCCAATTTACTGTAGGGATCCAGATTATTTATCACACTTCAAGGACTTGATCCAAATCCTAAAAGATGCTCTGTCTCAAAAAGATGCAGAGCGGGAACCAGATGACATTACCACCTCCATGGCAAAGTCCCAATTTAATGCATGCTGTCTGTAGTCAAACCAGCAAAGTTGGTTTTTGCACTGCAACTATTGAAGGGCAGCATTTCTGCATGCTGACTTTACTCTGTTATGCTGGAAGGTGTTAGTGACTGCCATCAATCACAGATGAGGGTAATGTCCATGAGTGTGCTAAATACACTTATTTTTTAATGGAAGGTGTAATTAACCCCCTTTGTGGAGTGAGATAGTTGGAAACCGTAGGGGACTAGTAACTGCTGATAGTAAGGGAGCACAATTTAAAGTTTATGGTGGTTTCAAGGATTCAAAGCAGATACTCATGATACAAAGCAGTTTTGGTTTCTAGTGCTACTTTTCATAGAATTATAGAAGTGGAAGGGACCACGAGAGGTCATCTAGTCCAGTCCCCTGCACTCAAGGCAGGGCTAAGTATTTTCTAGACCATCCCTGACAGGTGTTTGTCTAACCTGCTCTTAAAAATCCCCAGCGATGGAGATTCCACAGCCTCCCTAGGCAATTTATTCCAGTGCTTAACCACTCTGACAGTTAGAAAGTTTTTCCTAATGCCCAACCTGAACCACCCTTTCTGCAATTTAAGCCCATTGCTTCTTGTCCTATCCTCAGAAGTTAAGAAGAACAATTTTTCTCCCTCCTCCTTGTAACAACCTTTTATAGACTTGAAAACTGTTCCCTCTCAGTCTTCTCTTCTCCAGGCTAAACAAACCCAATTTTTTCAATCTTCCCTCATAGGTCATGTTTTCTAGACCTTTGATCATTTTTGTTGCTCTTCTCTGGACTTTCTCCAATTTGTCCACATCTTTCCTGAAATGTGGCACCCAGAACTGGACACAATACTCCAGTTGAGGCCTAATCAGCACAGAGTAGAGCAGAAGAATTACTTCTCGTGTCTTGCTCACAACGTTCCTGCTAATACATCCCAGAATGATGTTTGCTTTTTTTGGCACAGCTTTACACTGTTGACTCATATTTAGCTTGTGATCCACTATGACCTCCAGATCCCTTTCTGCAGTACTCCATCCTAGGCAGTCATTTCCCATTTTGTCTGTGTGCAACTGATGGTTCCTTCATAAGTGGAGCACTTTGCATTTGTCCTTATTGAATTTCATCCTATTTACTTCAGACCATTTCTCTTTTTGATGTCATATTTTACAGTGCTATGTAATAGCAGATGGAGACTGTTCTAAAAGAGAGCTGCACATGAAGAAAACTGTGATTATATGTTTTGTACGTGCATTAAAAATCTTAAAGAAAGTTGTCCTAATCTATGGATAGCATTTAGGCCAATTCGTATGTTGCTGGCTCTGACACTTGAGAGCCTTTAAAAAAGAGCGGTCACAGAAATTCTTCTGCATTCTGTCATTTGCTGCTTTGGTGTGCATACTGCTACCTTAGAATAAAGTTCCAGAATCAGTCTTGTGAATAAGATAACTTCAACACAACTGCAATACAGCTTTATAATTACAACCAAACCAAGTGAGGTTTTGATACAAAAATAACAGCCCTATCCCTCATTCACATTCCCAAGCACTAAGATAACAAATGATTTATGTTAGCACACTAGATGCATATTAATTTCATAGGCGGTGTCAAGGAATTTTCCTGATTCTCGTGGCAAAGATGCAAGTGGATTGTTCCACAGCACAAAATACAAGTGTTGCCACTGGGGTGAAAGCTCTGAATAACAGTAGCAGCTTAGCCCTCCAATGAGTTTATATTTCCCAGAAAAATTCCTGCAGCTGCTCAGAGATATGATCATTCTGCACTTTGTAGTTTAGAGAAATTCAATGGAAGATGGCTGCAAAGAGACGTCCACTGTCTAGCAGCATGCAAGCAGGCAGCGAAGTACACTGCTATGCAGAATTTGTCTGGGAAGAGCGCCCAGCAAATTGGACAATAGAATGGGGACTTAGAAGCAGATTAGCAAGGTCTTGCTCAGACAGTGCACAAAAATGTGTCATTGATTTGCTATCTAGCTGGCTTTGAACCCTACTAAAGTGAATGAGAATTGTATGCTCTTGAGTTGCTATATCCCTATCAAACCAATGAAATAGCTGGTCCACCTTTACTTCTGTATTACTTATTTAAAAAGACCAGCCATGGGCTAAAAACGTAAGAAACTGTTTTCCTGTAACAGCAGCTATATAAATGGGGATACCAGGCCAAGACCCTTATTTCAGTGATCCATTACTCCTGGTCTATTTCAGAGGTTTGGGCTTAATTCTCCACTGTGCCCGAGTGGAAAGAGCCCCCTAGGACCTTAAGCCAGCTGAGAACTGGGTATATCAGAGCCTAGCTCTGCCTCCTCCCCTTCCCTCACATGCTCTGTCTTCTCCTTGCCTCCAAGAAGCCTTTGCTTTCTCTTATGCCATGCAGTGGGTTGCAGCACAGTAGATGGCAGATGCAGAGCCATCACTGGCACTGGGGAGATACTTGGGGCTGTTTCAAGTTCACGCTGTGCTGCATAAGCAGAGAGCTGTCCCTTTGGATCTGTAATACAAGGGACGGATAATGGTGTGATCATCTTAGGCCTGGTCTACACTACGAGTTTATACCGAATTTAGTAGCGTTAAACCGAATTAACCCTGCACCCGTACACCCTGCACCCTTCCACACAACGAAGCCCTTTATTTCGATATAAAGGGCTCTTAATACTGATATCTGTACTCCTCCCCGACGAGGGGAGTAGCGCTGAAATTGGTATTGCCATTTCGGATTAGGGTTAGTGTGGCCGCAATTCAACGGTATTGGCCTCCGCGAGCTATCCCACAGTGCACCATTGTGACCACTCTGGACAGCAATCTGGAATCGGATGCACTGGCCAGATAGACAGAAAAAGCCCCGCGAACTGTTGAATTTCATTTCCTGTTTTCCCAGCGTGGAGAGCTAATCAGCATAGGTGACCACACAGAGCTCATCAGCACAGGTAACTATGCAGTCTGAGAATTGAAAAAGAGCTCCAGCATGGACTGCACAGGAGGTACTGGAGCTGATCACTGTATGGGGAGAGGATTCCATGCTAACAGGACTCCGTTCCAAAAGATGAAATGAAAAAACATTTGAAAAAATTTCCAAGGCCATGATGGAGAGAGGCCACACCAGGGACTCAGTACAGTGCTGTGTGAAAGTTAAGGAGCTCAGACAAGCCTAACAGAAAACCAAAGAAGCAAACGGAAGGTCCGGGGCAGGGCCGAAAACATGCCGCTTCTATGCTGAGCTGCATGCAATTCTAGGGGGGGTCAGCCATCACTACCCCACCCCTGGCCGTGGATTCTGAGGTGGGTGTAATCTTAGCCATGCCTGAGGATTCTGCGGACGGGGAAGATGACGATGAGGAGGAGGACGAGCTTGTGGAGAGCACACAGCACTCCGTTCTCCCCAACAACCAGGACCTTTTCCTCAGCCTGACAGAAGTACCCTCCCAGTCTTCCCAAGCCACTATCCCAGATAATGAAGCCATGGAAGGGACCTCTGGTAAGTGCATCTTTGTAAATATAAAACATGGTTTAAAAGCAAGCGTTTTTTAATTATTAATTTGCCCTGAGGACTTCGGATGCATTCACGGCCAGTACAGCTACTGGAAAAGTCTATTAATGTGTCTGGGGATGGGGCGGAAATCCTCCAGGGACATCTCCATGAAGCTGTCCTGGAGGTACTCCAAAAGCCTTTGCAGAAGGTTTCTGGGCAGCACAGCTTTATTCCGTCCTCCATGGTAGGACACTTGAACACGCCATGCATGTAGCAAGTAATCTGGTATCATTGACAAAGCCTAACAGCATATGGTCCTGGTGTTTTCTGGCATTCAAGCAACATCCATTCTTTATCTCACTGTGTTATCCTCAGGAGAATGATATCATTCATGGTAACCTGGTTGAAATATGGGAATTTAATTAAGGGGACAGAGGTGGCCTTTCCTACTGGACTGTTTGCCTGTGGCTGAAAAAAAATCCTTCCCTGCAGTTAGCCAAGTGGCGGGAAGGGGAGGGGGGGCGATTGGTGCAGAGCTTTTTTGCGTTTGGCTAGCAGGGATCTTCCCTGATACTAGCCACGCTGTGGGGTGGTGGTGGCTAGCAGAGATCTTCCATGATACCAGCCATGCGGTGGGGGGAGGGGTAATGTGATCATCCCAGAGAATTGGATGGGGTGGGGTTGGTTTCTGCTGCTGCACGTTAACAGGAAAGACACAGCACTCAATGGGCTTTGCTTGGTATTTGGGACAGGAGGGCACTGAGTATATGAAGGCTGAAGACGCCGAAAGACAGTGGTTTACCATGGCCGCATGCAAGCCGAATTCTGCTGCCTGGACCTGCATCTGTGATCTCTAACACAAAAGCCACAGGACTCAATATTAAGATGCAAAATGCGACCTTGTACTGAAATCACCTGTGCAATGTAATGTGTTCACTGTGAAAGAGTATAATCATTGTTCTGTACTGTACTGTAAATACTTCTCTCACTTTTTTCCTTCCCTCATGCAGCTTTAAATTTTTCAAGCCTCTCTCCTCTGTCCCGAAGGCTATCTCAGATAAGGCGACGGAAAAAAAAGACACAAGACAAAATGTCCTCGGAAATCATGGAAGTGACCCACAATGAAAGTGCTCATCTGAATGAGTGGAAGGACATGGTATCAAATTACAGGAAAGATGCCAGAGAACATGAGGACAGGAAGGAAGCTCGAGATGAGAGTGGTGGCAGGAAGATCAGAGGTGTAGGCAGGAAGATCAACAGTGGCGGGATGCAATGCTGGGGCTTCTGCATGATCAAATTGACATGCTCCGGCGTCTGGTGAAGCTTCAGAAACGGCAGCAGGATCACAGAGTGCCGCTGCAGCCCCTGTATAACCACCCTCCCTCCCTCACCATGTTCCATATCCTCCTCACCCAGACGTGTAAGAAAGCGTGGGGGGAGGCTCCGTGCACCCACCCACTCCACCCCAGTGGACAGCCCAACCAAAGGGCTGTTGTTATTTTGAAATTTTTTTAGTGGCCTTTTCCTTCCCTCCTATCCTCCTCCCAAACCTCACCTGGGCTACCTTGTCAGTTCTCTCTCACTTTTTATAATGAATTAATAAAGAATGCATGCTTTTTAAGCGAGCTGTAATTGAAGGGGGAGGGTGGGTTGCTTACAGAGAATGAGTCAATCAAGGAGGCAGGTTTTCCTCAAGGAGAAACAAACACAACAGTCACACCGTACCCTGGACCATGATGAAACTGGTTTTCAAAGCTTCTCTGATGCGCACCACTTCTTGATGTGCTCTTCTAATCGGCCTGGTGTCTGGCTGCCCGTAATCAATGGCCAGGTGATTTGCTTCAGCCTCCCACCCTGCCATAAAGGTCTCCCCCTTACTCTCGCAGAGATTGTGGAGCACACAGCAAGCAGCAATAACAATGGGGACATTGGTTTGGCTGAGGTCTGAGCAAATCAGTAATGTTCGCCAGCGCACCTTTAAATGGCCAAATGCACATTCTACCACCATTCTGCACTTGCTCAGCCTGTAGTTGAACAGCTCCTGACTACTGTCCAGGCTGCCTGTGCATGGCTTCATGAGCCATGGCATCAAGGGGTAGGCTGGGTCACCCAGGATAACTAGAGGCATTTCAACATCCCCAACTGTTATTTTCTGGTCTAACTCATTTGGCAAATTGGACCCATTCAAAGAAAACAAGTTTGACCAGAGCCAAATGCAAGGTCCTATCCCTAGCAACAAGGCATGCCGGCCACACCTACAGACTGGAGAAGTGTATCCAGGAAAGCAGTGATTCTGAAAAGGATTTAGGGGCCATAGTGGAGAAACCACTTGACATGAGCTCCCAGTGTGATGCTGCGATGAACAGGGTTAAAGCCATCATTAGACGTAAGAGCAGAGCCAGGAGTAGGATAGGGAGGTGACACAGCATCAGTGAGACTGATATTGGAATACGGCATCCAGTTTTGGTGTCCTCATTTGAAAAAGATGTTGAGAAATAGGAACTGGGGCAGCAGAGCCAGCAAATGTTCCAAGGGCTGGAGAAAAATGCCCTCTATTGAGCTATTGAAACATCTCAACCTGTTTAGCTTGTGAAGAGAAGATTGAAAGGTGACTTCACTGAAGTGTTGAAGTGCCTTAATGGAGAGAAAATATTGAGTATTAAAGGGTGCTTTAGTCTAGCAGAGAAAGGCAGAACAAGATCCAATAGCTGGAAGGTGAAAAGAGACAAATTCATATTACAAATAAGGCACAGCTATTTGACAGCCAAGATTATTCACCACAGGAACAAGCTATCAGGGAAAGTGGTGGATTCTCCATCTCTTGATGTTATTTAATGAATACTAGATGCCTTTGTGGAATGTGTTTGCCCCCAGTGTAGCTATTTGTGGTATGCAGGAGGCCTGTGATATGCAGGGAGTTAGAATTGATGCTCTAAAGATTTCTTCTGGCCATAAAGTCTGGTAATTTTGGAAAAAGTGAGTGTAGCATTGGGAGCAATCTCTGATGTTTTACCGTCTATCCGGCTTGCTTCCTAGAGTGAACAGTCATTGACGGGGTGATCCAGAGAGAAGAGCTCAAACCCTGAAAGTGTCTGGCCAGCGGCAGGACATTAGCACTTCAGGGAAGGGGTGGGTGTGGCAGTGACATCACAATGGCCTTTTGAAGGACCTCAGCCTATTGGTCAAAGGTGGTGGGGTGGTGGTGACCTCACAGAGAGATGCTGACATCAGGCAGGCAGGACAGGGGCGCAGGGCTAGGAAAAGCTTGGAAAGCCCTGTGGCTTTGCCTCAGCAAGTCTCCTTCTCAAGGTCTCTCTTTGAGGACTGAGAGAATATTAGGGTTCACATAGGTGAATGCGAGAAGGAACCTCTTTTGAGATTTCTCCTTTCCTTTTACTGAATTTACCAGAAAACAGACGTCCCTGTTTAGAAGGTAAGAGCTTCCAAGATGTTTGGAACCTGCTCAGTGTGATCCATCTGGTGCCAGCTGAATTCTAGGCATGGAAAACACTAGTTTAAGGTGACAGAATTGTATTCCTCACCTAGGATTTTGTCCCTTAGAATCACTGGGGACATTAGGTTTTTTTGTTTGTTTTTTGTTCGGTCTTTTTGTTTTACCTTTTCCTCCATCCCTCCCTCCTTTCTCTTCATCTCTTTCTTCTTTTGTCTTTTCCCCTGTTCCCATCCCACCACCAGGAGAGGAGTGTGTGTGTGTGTGTGTGTGTGTGTGTGTGTGTGTGTGTGTGTGTTGTAGAGGGTACTCTGCATTTCCTATTGTGGGAGGTCCATCCAAAAATGTGGGGCTGAAATAGTGCTCAGACATGATCTCCATTGGTGACCTGGGCCATCCTTTGGGCTCTCTAATGAGAACCCTCGGCCTCCCGCCCCTCAGTCTCTAACCTGATTGGCTGAGCAGGGGGTTATTGACAGGGAGGAGACTCAGGTTCTTGTAGTTCTCTTTTAAGACCAAGTCAATAAGTCATAACCAGTCCTATGGTTGATGAATTTTGCTACTTCTCTGCAGTAACTGTGTCTGAGCAGTTCATTAACTGTTATTGGTCTGGAGCTCATTTGAGAGCACTTTGTTTAGGTCATTCAATGTATGGAATTCAAGATCGGATGGTTAGTTTGAAAGTCAGGGCTCTTGGGTCCTATTCCCAACTCTGCCACTGATTGGCTGTGTGATGACCTACGACAAGTCAATTCTCCTTTCTCAGCCTTGGCTTTTCCCCCTTTCCAGTAGGATAACAATCCACTCCTACCTGCCTCATGGTGGGTGGAGGCTGGAGATCAATTGGGGAGTGTCACTAGGAGCAGTGCATAATATGAAGTGTCCTGTCCTGTTTATTCAGATAAGATTATGACATAATAGAATAGCTGAAATATTCTTTTTTATTTGTATTTTATTATTTTGAAATTGTTAAGTGCAGCAGGCTCTAGGAAGGTGTGTAAAGTGCCGGGATGTCAGGAGCTGGGAGGTGCTGTAACCCCCGCACTAGGGTAGTGTTGTGCACCCCCTGCTGCTGGCTGAGTTTCTCCATCCCTTGGCAATAAGACAGATGCTTGTTTTCACAGCCAGTCAATTGCCCAGTGTCATCACCCTGCCTGCTGGCTGAGCAGGGTAACTCCTCAGGTCACCACCCTCTCCAGCCTGCCTTGGGTTTGGAGAGCGAGGAGGAGGCCGAGGGACAGTTGGCGACCCTGAACATTCACCATCCATCGCTCCATCACTTAGAGCAAGTGAGTGGCCTTAGGGTTCCTCTGTGTCGTCCCCTGTCTATTGGGGGAGAGAGAGAAAGAGGGGGAGAGAATCTCTTCCAAAGGAGATTGGATTTGCAATCCATGGGAGCAGATCATCCAATGAACTCCTGCCAGTGTGTGTAGACTGCACTCCCTGCACCTCTGTGGGGGGAGAAGGAGCTGCTCTGGCTGGGACAGGGATGGGGAGGGACGAAAAAGGCTGGTTAGTGAGAGGCTGCCTTGACCCCAGAGTCACGCCTGCTCCCCGCTTGGTTCCAAGATGTCCAGACTCCTGAGGATGTTCAGGAAGAAGGCTCTGCAGGCAGTTCAGAGCCTGAGGGAAGCAGCTGCCATCTTCCCCAGGAGCAAAGAGTTCCCTGTGTCCCTGGCAGGGAAGGAGCTCCCGGATGGGCCAGGGGGTGGAAGTGCCCAGCCTTCTGGCAGAGGAAATTCACTCCTGGTGCAGGCACTGAGGTGGGAGAGGCACCTGCCAGGCCAAAATGGAGCTGACCCAGGATGTGGCTGGGCAGGCAGGACCCAGCCCAGGAGGGGAGCTGGGCAGGGTGGCTCTGGGGCTTGTTGTGTGGGACGCAGCGGCCCCAAGAGCCCAGCCCTGATTCCCAGCAGGAGGCATAGCCCTGCCCGGTCACTGAGGATCTTCCAGGCTCCCCCGGGCAAGAGGTGGAGGATCCCTGTCCCAGCACCAGCAGCTCGGCCCGCTTGCCCATGGGACAGCAGCAGCGCCTGGGACTCAGGCAGCAGTGAGGCCGATGGGCGCCACTGCTTTGTTCCAGGTGAGGGGCCAGGCTGGGCTCAGGGAGGGGTGAGGAGGGGGCTGTGAACACCCTGGGCCCAGGCACTCGACCAGTGCTATGGGGGCAGGTGCCCGGGGCAGGTGCCCAGCCCAGGTGTCTGGCCTGAGCCAAGTGAACCCCACTGACACTAGATGCTGCCACTTTGGTCCTTGATGCTCCAGTTGGGTAGGGGGAGGGGAGGGCACCTCCTAGGGAGTCCAAGACAGTGTGTGTGAGTCTCTTTGCTAAGGGCTCCTGAAGGAGTTGGGTGCTGAAGGCATCACTGGGCGGGGGGGGGAGCATGGGTCCCAATCTGCCCTGGGTTCCAGAGGTGGGAAGGGGGAACAGTGCCCCACCATGCCCCTGTCCTTCCCCCGAGTGGCAGCAGGCGTCACCCTGTCCCCTTCCTTCCCTGGTGCAGGGGCCCCCAGGGATTCGGAGGATGAGGAGGAGGAATGGGTGGATGTGGCCACAGAGGAGGCTGCTCTCAAAAATATTCGAGAGCAGCTCCAGGGCCGAGAAAAGGTATAAACGTTCCCCAGGAACTCAGATTGTCCTGCCCCTTCCTAGCACCCTGACCCCCTGCAGAGGGTCTTGTCTCTGATGATACACCAGCCCTAATGGAGACCTTTCTCCACCATGATCTGGGACCCCCAAGATGGGGATATTTGTCACACACCAGCCAGGGGCTCTCCCCCCCACAGGCACTGTCCCAGTTCCTGATCCCGCTTGTGTAGGAGTTATGGGTGATTTGGACAGTGGGTGGGTCCCTACTATCCCCCATTCAGGCCTGAGTCCTGCAGCTGATGTGGATGGGGCAGGGAGGTCCCTGGCTAACTGGCTGTCACTCCTCTAACCCCACTCCTGGTGGGTGCAGGATGAGGCACAGCAGCTCATGTTCCTGCACGCCATCCACCCCGCGCGTGTCTCGCTGCATCACAGAAAGGGCAGGACACATTGGACCGCACTGCAGCAAGGCAGCTGTGGTGGAGAGGACTGTGGTGAGCGAGACACAGCGCCCAGTAGCTGGAGGGAGGACAGAGACCTGGGAGGGGCAGGGGTCTCCCCGGGCCAATGGATGGGGGATGGCTGGTGCTGCAGGGGCAGTTGAGGGCAGGCATTGCTGGGGCTGAAGATTGGGGAGAAGAGACGGGAGAAATTCTGAGACTGGTCACTAGTGGGCAGGAATCGGAGGAGCGGGAGGCAGGTGGGGGGATCCTGCTGGCTGTGTAGGGTGCTGGCTGTGTAATCTCCTCAGTAGGAAGTGTCAGTGAGGCCCGAATCTCACACGCTCCTTTGTCTCCTTTGGGTCTCATAGGAGCTTATTGAGGAGCTGCCTGATAATTCTCCACACAGCGGCGTCCTCGCCAACTCCCTGATTGCTGTGGGCAACCTCAGGTACTGACACCCTCCCGCCAAGTTCCCCTAACCCCGGTGCTGCTCAGGCCCAGGGCTGGGAGTCACTGCCCCTCCTGCTCCCAGATCACCTCCCAAGGGTGGCTCCTGTGGCAGAGGTGGTGGGAAGATTAACTCTCTCCTGGCTGGGCGGTTCTTTTCACTCCAGTAACATTGCAATGGCTTTGGGGAGAGGCTCATTCCCAGGATCGGATACAGGAGGGACAGCAGGGTCCAGGGAACAGGCACTATTCCTGCCCTGTCACTGTCTGTCTGGGAAACCTTGGCCTTGTCATTCCCTGGCTCAGTGACTCAGTTTCCATTCTCTCCAGCCTCTGCCTAGTTCCCTGCAATTTCACAGCCATGTTGGTGCCAGTCCCACCCCCACACAGCACAGTCCTATACCAGATCCTCCATTTTGCCATGACACTTCCCTTGAGCCAGAGGTAGAGACCCACCTGCTTCGAGCTGCCCTGCATGCCGTCTTCACCCTGGGCATGCAGAAGGACACAACCCAAGAAGTCCAGGTAGATCATGCTAAAGTCATGGATTGAAGAGCCAGCTGTCATCCTGCCATGAATCCTTGCTAATTGCCTGTAGTGGGATGTGAATGAGAGAGGCAGAGATATGTGTTTGGGGGTCTCACCAGTGCTTCCCAGAGACCCCTCTTCCCATCCTGTGGCAGGTGTAGCCTCACTTTCCCTAACTCTGACCCATGGCTCTCCCTTGCTTTGCAGGATCTGCATAGAGTCTTGCCAGACCTCCTGGATGCCATGGTGGGGAACCTGCTGGCAGAGTCCCCAGACCCCGACAGGCTCCACTACATCTCGGACGTGAGCCCAATGAGAGGGGTGGGGGCAATTTTAGCTTAACTCTTAGCTCCATTTTCCAGTCTGTCCTCCTAGCTGAGTCCCCAGTGGCCCGTTCTCAGTCAGGGCAGTCAGTGCAATGCAGTGTCAGGCCCTTCCTGCTTGAAGGAGAGAGGAAGGAGCTGGGACTTGAAGCCAGAGCTTGGCCTGGTTCTGCTGTGCACTAACCACAGGGCCCCTGGCTGGCTTGGGGAGTGAGAGTCTGAACCCCTCCTGTGAGATGCAGAAGGGTTGTCTGTTCCTCAGAGAAGAGTGCCAGGCTCCTTCCTGGAGAATCAGAAGGACCCCAGAGAATCAGTCCTTCTCTCTAACGGGCCCTGAGATTCCTGGGGGGATTGTGCTCACCCAACCAAGGACTTGAGAGGCAGGGAGGGGTGAGGGGTCTGTCTCCTCCCTGGTGAGCTGTTCAGGAATCAGGAGTTCAGGGAGAATGGGACCAGCCCCGACACCGAAGACAGTTCCAATCTAGAGAGAGAATGACAGGTTATGACCTGCAGAATACAAGCATCGTCCTTGGGGCAACAATCCCCTTCTAAAGCGCTGCAATGAATGAATCAGATATTCCACCCTGTGTACAATGTCTCAGCCCCCTGAAGATTGGGGAGCGGGGGTGTGTGATTTGCACAACATGCACACCTGCCCATTGATTCTGAGCTGCCTCCTTTCCCACAGCACATTAACTACTGGATTGTGTCTAGGGTGTCACAGGAGAGAGCCAGGGCCATTAGGAGAGCATGACCTTGCTCAGATTCAACATCCCCCTCCCTGAGTTTGACATAAGTGACCTCTGACTCCAGGCGTAGGTGGGCTGGCTGTCTCCAACTGGCTGTAGGATCTGCTGCTGCAGGGGCTGTGGGTTAGGAGTGTTCCTGTTGGGGAGGCAGAGGCAGAGGCAGAGCAGGGAATGAGCTTGGCTTGAGTCAAGTTCTTCTTGTCCTGGTTAAGTGGTGACTGGGCTTCTAAGGGGACCATGCTCCAGGTTCATGCCTTCCTGTCATCCTGAAACAGCTGGGGAAGCAAGTTCTCATGGAGGGCCCTGCCCACATCCCTGTTCTCCGGGCTCCCTAGAGGGCAGATGAAATTAAGGCTCTAGCTCCAGCTTCTACCTCTAGCATCCCTCGCAGAGCGGCTGAGGGGGAAAAGAGAGTTCTGGCCCAGGGGGGACTCAGAGCTGACAGAAAAACGCTGATGAAGTCCCCCCTCCCTCTCCCTTCCATTAGAACTCAGCAGAATTGCCCAGGCTGGGTCACCATGTGGCATAGCTGGCTCTGTTCATCATTGACTCAGACAAGGACCTCAGCCGGCAGGCCAGAGGGGGGTTTACTGACTCTACCAGCTGCTGCTGCACCAGACTGGTAAGGAACCCAGCTGGGAAATGGCACCGGATAGAAGAGTGAGACTGGGACCCCAGCCAATTTCTCTCAGACTGACCCCGGGTGGAGGATGAGTCTCTGTCTGTCTCTTTCTCTGTTCTACACTCCTCCTCTGCCATTGTGTTGGGTCAGGCACACAGTGATGATTCTGCCCACTATGCAGCCACCAATGGGATTGGAAGGACACAAGCACTGCAATCAGAATGGCAAATGCATGTGTGTCTCTCTTTCCTGGGGCTGAGCATCCGTGAGGCCAAAGACCTGTGGTGCTGGGACAGGAGGCTCCTTGGGTACAGGAAGACAGCCAGGGTGCGGGAGGTAAGGACTTTCTGCCAGGGCATGAGACAGCTCAGGGAGTGGGAGGTGGCTGGGTCCCCTTCAATGGCTGCCTCCTGTGGTCACTAGATGGAGATGGCGTTCTAGCCCCAAGATTTGGAGCTTGGCTCTGGGCAATCTGCTAATGCCTCACATCCTGTTGGTTTTAGGTCTTTGGAAAGTTCTTCTAGGAGGGGCAGAGAGGATTCTTCCTCTGGATGGCAGTGCTGGCCATCCACGACCCCCTGCTGCATGTCAGCCAGGCTGGGCTGCTCCTCGCCTACTCCTTCCTGGGGAAGCCAGGCAGCTGCTGGGGGACAAGGTATGCAGCTGCATTAGACTCAGGAGATTGGGGCGGGGTGCAGGCCTCATTGCCATCCTATCGCCATTTGCTGGCCTGGCAGCAAAGGAGCCTGGTGCGGAATGAGAGTGAGAGCAGGTACTACTGGGAAGGGAGATGAATTCACCGCCATGAACAGGAGGGAACCAGCTTGTCCCCAGAGCAGCTCCAACACAGCTCTTTAGCAAGGCTAATTAATGACAAGCATTACCTCATCACAGACTTATGTTCTTAGGGCATGGCGCTTTCGCTCTTGGGAAGAGCAGCCAAGTCCCCTAAGTGCCATTTGCGAGCCCCTTCTGACCCCCAGGGCCTCAGCCAGTTCCCCCAGGGGCCTAGTGTCGGTGTCAACCAAGCCACCACCTAGAGAGAAGGGGAGGATTCAGTCAGCAGGGGCTGCTGATCTGCCCCATTCGCCAGGGCTGCCATCCTGTGGCTTTAGCATTAGTGTCTGAGATGAGTTGGGGCAAGATGTCAACCTGCCCGCAACCCACTTCACTGCTGCCAGAATCACTCCTGCCGACACCCCACTAGAGCCCCCTCCCTGCCCAAGCTGGGTGGGGGTGGAGGAGAGGGTTCTGAGAAAAGACGGTTACTCCCCTTTGTAACTTGTTCTTCGAGATGTGTTGCTCATATCCATTCCAATTAGGTGTGTGTGCGCTGCGTGCACGTTCGTCGGAAGATTTTTACCCTAGCAACACTCGGTGGGTTGGCTGGGTCGCCCCCTAGAGTGGCGCCGCTATGGCGCCGGATATATACCCCTGCCAACCCAACAGCCCTTCAGTTCCTTCTTGCCGGTTACTCCGACAGAGGGGAAGGAGGGCGGGTTTGGAAAGGATATGAGCAACACATCTCGAAGAACAACAGTTACAAAGGTGAGTAACCGTCTTTTCTTCTTCGAGTGCTTGCTCATATCGATTCCAATTAGGTGACTTCCAAGCCTCACATAGGCGATGGGGTCGGAGTGAGATGTCGCAGAATGTAGAACTGCTGATCCAAATGCCGCGTCATCTCTGGACTGTTGAACCAATGCGTAATGTGACTCAAAGGTGTGGACTGAGGACCAGGTAGCTGCACGACATATCTCCTGGATGGGTACATGAGCCAGGAAAGCGGCAGATGAAGCCTGAGCCCTGGTAGAGTGAGCGGTAAGGTGGTTCATCGGAACATGAGCCAAGTCATAGCAGGTGCGGATTCACGATGTCACCCAAGATGAAATCCTCTGGGAGGAGACAGGTAGGCCCTTCATTCGATCTGCAACGCGACGAAGAGTTGGGGTTTTTTACGGAAGGGCTTTGTTCGTTCGATATAAAATGCGAGCGCCCTACGGATGTCTAGGGAATGCAATTGCTGTTCCCGGCGTGATGAGTGTGGCTTCGGGAAGAAGACCGGAAGGAAGATATCCTGGTTGATATAAAAGGCCGATACCACTTTAGGGAGGAAGGCCAGATGTGGTCGCAACTATACCTTGTCCTTATGAAACACTGTATACGGGAGGTCGACCATGAGAGTCCGAAGTTCAGAGACTCGACTTGCCAATGTAATGGCTACGAGGAAAGCTGTCTTCCAGGACAGGTACAGCAGCGAGCAGGTTGCTAGCAGCTCGAAGGGGGCAGTCATAAGTTTGGCTAGAACTAGGTCGAAGTCCCAAGTTGGGGTGGGGCGGCATACTTGTGGGTATAATCGCTCCAAGCCCTTGAGGAACCTCGAAACCATTGGGTGAGAGAACACCGAGCGGCCACTCTCCCCTGAGTGGAAGGTAGAGATGGCTGCCAAGTGCACCTTCAATGAAGATACCACTAGGCCATGCTGTTTGAGAGACCAGAGGTAGTCCAAGATGGTATGGACCAGTACCTCGGTGGGAATAACATTACATTGGCCGCACCAGCAGGAGAAGAGCTTCCACTTGGCCAGATATGTTAATTGAAGGTTTCCTCCTACCCAGGAGCACTTGTTGCACCACAACAGAGCAATGTAACTCGGACTGGCTTACCCACGCAGTAACCATGCTGTGAGGTGAAGAGACTGCAGGTCTGGGTGGTGAAGTCTGCCGTGGTCCTGAGTTATGAGGTCCGGGCAAAGAGGTAGAGGGATTGAGTTGGCTATCGACAGATCAAGCAACATGGTGTACCAATGTTGCCTCGGCCAGGCTGGAGCGATCATGATCAGGTGGGTTCTGTCTCTGCAGAGTTTGAGCAGGACCTTGTGAACCAGCGGGAACGGTGAGAAGGCGTAAAGCAGATGGCTCATCCACCGTATCAGAAATGCATCTGAGATCGAGCCCTGGGAGAGACCTTGGAAGGAGCAGAACATCTGACATTTCCTGTTCTTGCGGGAGGCAAAGAGGTCTATGTGGGGAAAACCCCACTTCCAGAAAACAGAATGGATAACATCCGGACGAATCAACCACTCATGAGACAGGAAGGATCTGCTGAGTTGATCTGCCAGAGTGTTCCAAAACCCTGTGAGAAAGGACGCTACCAGGTCTATCAAGTGGGCTATGCAGAAGTCCCAGAGCAGAATAGCTTCCTGGCAAAGAGGGGAGGAACGTGCTCCTCCCTGCTTGTTTATGTAAAACATGGCCGTTGTGTTGTCTGTGAACACGGAGAAACAATGGCCTTGTAAATGCCCTTGAAACACCTGGCACGCAAGGTGGACTGCTCTCAGCTCCCGCACATTGATGTGCAAGGCCAGTTCCTGAGCTGACCAAAGGCCTTGAGTGCAGAGATATTCGAGGTGGGCACCCCAGCTGAGAGATGACGCGTCCGTTGTCAGGGTCATTGAAGGCTGAGGTGGATGGAATGGCATTCCTGCACAGACCAGGGAGGGCATCAACCACCAGTCCAAGGAGCTTAGGATGCTCGGGTGGATCGTGAGGATCGTGTCTATACTGTCTCCGCCCAGGTGGTAGACCGAGGAAAGCCAAGTTTGAAGGGGACGGAGACGTAGTCTGGCGTGTTTGATCACGAATGTGCAGGCAGCCACGTGACCCAGGAGGCCGAGATAAGTGCGAGTCAAAGTTGTCAGGAAGTTTTGTAGGCTTTATATAATTGATACCATTGCCTGAAACTGAGGTTGTGGTAAGCAGGCCCTGGTGAGATTGGAGTCCAGAATGGCCCCAGTGAAGTCTATTCTTTGTGTGGGAACCAGAGTGGATTTCTCTATGTTGATCATCAGGCCTAGTTGCTTGAATAGGTCCTTGACGATGCGCACATGACTGGTGACTTTGGTCTCAGAGGCCCCTCGAATGGGCCAATCGTCGAGATACGGGAAGACATGTATCCAATGACGACGAAGGGAGGCAGCGACTACAGCCATACATTTTGTGAATACTCGCGGGGCTGTAGAGAGGCCGAAAGGAAGGACTGTAAATTGGAAATGTTGACGGTTGATCACAAACCGGAGGTACTGCCTGTGCGGAGGGTAAATGACAATGTGAAAATACGCGTCCTTCATATCGATCCAAGGACGGGATGATGGTCCCCAGGGATACCATGCAGAACTTCAACTTTATCATGAACTTGTTGAGTCCTCAGGTCTAGGATAGGTCTGACACCTCCCTTCGCCTTGGGGATTAGGAAATAGCGGGAATAGAACCCCTTGCCCCTCGAGTCCTTCAGTACCTCCTCTATAGCTCCCATGGCAAGGAGCGACCGTACCTCTTGCAAGAGGAATTGCTCATGAGAGGTGTCCCTGAAGAGGGACGAGGATGGGGGGTGGGAGGGGGGGGAATAAACTGGAGGTGGTATCCGAATTCTTCCATGCGTAGGACCCAACAATCCGAAGTTAGTTGGGTCTACGCAGGGAGGAAAAGGGAGAGGTGGTTGTAAAAGGGAGGGAAAGGATTCTGGGAGACAACTGGTACGCCGTCCTCTGGCGTACCTTCAAAAGTTTGGTTTGGGTCCTGCGGGTGGTTTGAAGGGACCCTGATTCTGACCCCCTTGGGGTCCAGACTGCCGTCTGCGATTGCCTCAGACACGCCTTCTGCTGAAGTCCTGTCGTGGCCTAGGTGGGGGGTAAGGGCGGTGAGGTTGAGGACGGAAGGATCTGCACTGAGTCACCGGTGTGTGCATCCCGAGCGAGCGCATGATCACCCTGTTGTCCTTTAGGCTTTGCAGTCTAGGGTCCATCTTTTCAGAAAATAGGCCTTGGCCATCGAAGGGCAAGTCCTGTATGGTGTGCTGTAATTCAGGTGGAAGGCCTGACACCTGAAGCCATGATATTCATCTCATAGTGATTCCTGAAGCCAGAGTCCTGGCTGTGGAGTCTGCTGCTGGAAAGAAGTTCTCACTACCTTCTCCCCTTCCTCCAAAAGGGCAGCAAACTCTTGGTGGGAGTCTTGGGGAACTAACTCCGTGAATTTTCCAACCGCTGCCCAGGTATTATAGTTGTACCGACTAAGCAGGGCTTGTTGGTTTGCTACCCTGAGTTGGAGGCCCCCAGCAGAGTATACTTTGCGGCCCAATAAGTCCATGCGTCTAGCCTCCTTTGATTTTAGAGCAGGAGCTTGCTGGCCATGGCGCTCCCTTTCGTTGACTGATTGCATGACGAGGGAGCAGGGAGGAGGGTGCGCGTACAGGTACTCATACCCCTTAGAGGGCACCATGTACTTCCGCTCAACTCCCCTGGCCGTGGGCGGAATAGAGGCTGGAGACTGGGAGATGGTATTGGCATTTGCCTGGATCGTACGAATGAATGGCAAAGCCACTCTTGTGGGGGTGTCAGCTGACAAAATATCCACCACTGGGTCCTCTATCTCCGGGACCTCCTCCACCTGAAGATTCGTATTCATGGCCACGCATCTCAGGAGGTCCTGATGTGCCTTCAGGTCAATTGGAGGAGGGCCCGAGGAGGATGTCCCCGCCACCGCTTCATCAGGAGAGGAGGAAGAGGAAAGGCCAGGGACAAGAGGGTCCTGCGTGGGCTCCTGTTCTTGGGTTACGTCAGACTCAGGTGGAACCTGAAAGCCTGTTGATTGCATGGGAGTTTCCTCCGTACCCGCAGGAGGGGAGCGGCTGACCGTCACCTCCAGCACCTGGTGTTCCGATAGTACGGAGCGTGATGGCACTGGAGGCGCACCTTGGGCTTGATGATATGCCCAAAGTGTCCAAAATGACCACTGATGAGGTCCTTGTTCTTGGGCCTGGGTCTCCTGTAAGACTCGGCTGGGCACATCTGAGTCATGGTCCTATGCATAGGAAACACTGTCCACGAGAGATGACACTGATGTGTGTCGAGACGGCCACGGAGGAGCTGAAAAGCCCTGGGAAGGGTCTCCATCTCTAAAGGATCTCTCTCTGTACAGCACTGGAGAGTGGTACCAGGCGGCATACCAATACCGGGAATGAGACCGGGACCTGCAACCGGAGCAGTGCCGGGAGGTCGACCCGGATCTCGACGCTTGACGTCTGGAGTGGCTGCGAGAGGTGTAGTGCCGGGAATGGTGCCGGGAGCTGGATCGGTGCTGAGAGTACCGGGTCAGCGAACGGGATGCTGAATGGAGCCGCGAGTGCAACTGGTACTGAGATGGAGAGCAGTGCCGGGACTGCAAGCGGCATCGGGACCGGGATCGGTGACAGGACCGAGAATGCCGGCGGGACCGCGATCGTGATCGATGCCTCTCGGCGGGGCCGATCAAGGATGGTCTCAGCAGGGCAGGCTTGCCAATCGACTGTATAACCTGCACCGGCGGTGCCAGGGGTTGAGGCAACGCAGACTCTGTCAGCGTGATCAGCTCCCTCGATGTGGAGAAGGTCTCCGGCATGGAGGGAATAGTGAGCTCAACCACGGTGTGCGCTGGGGAGCTTTCAGGCACCGGCCTCGACAGCCCTTGCGGGACCGGATTTGACGGTGCCGAAGCTGGCGGTGCTGCGGCAGGTGTCGGTGCCGGGCGGTCCGACTTAGGCGGGTGCTCCAACTGTGGTGCGGGTGGCAAGGAAGTAGAAGGAGTCTTATGTTTCTTAACCTGTGGGGACAGAGAACGGTGCTGAGCAGACATCTGTGCCGGCGACGGTCGGTGCCAAGGGGCCTTAGCGGTATCGGTGCAATCCGGTGCCGAAGAAGCGCTTCTCCCTGGTGCAGAGGGCAGAGGAGTAACAGCTGCCTCCATCAGGAGCTGTTTGAGACGAAAGTCCCGCTCCTTCTTTGTCCTCGGCTTAAAGGCCGTTCAGATCCAGCACTTATCCGAGAGATGGGATTCCCCGAGGCACTTAAGACAGGAGTCGTGGGGATCTCCCATTGGCATCGGCTTGTGGCAGGCCGAGCATGGTTTGAAGCCCGGTGAACTGGGCATGGGCCCCGGTACCGGGTGCGGGGAAGGGGCTAATCCTCGAACCCCTCTCAACTATATACACTAACTATATTATAGAACGAATAAAACTAACTACAACTATAGAAATTATAATTATATACACAAGAATTAGTAAGAGAACTATGAGTAGCTTAACTCTTAGCTCCATTTTCCAGTCTGTCCTCCTAGCCTCATTGCCATCCTATCGCCATTCGCTGGCCTGGCAGCGAGGAGCCTGGTGGGGAATGAGAGTGAGAGCAGCTACTGAGAAGGGAAATGAATTCACCTCCATGAGCAGGAGGGAACCAGCTTGTCCCCAGAGCAGCTTCAGCACAGCTCTTTAGCAAGGCTAATTAATGACAAGCTGTCATAAACAGATCATTAAAGGTTAATGTCTCTTTTACCTGTAAAAGGTTAAGAAGCTCAGTAAACCTGGCTGACACCTGACCAGAGGACCAATAGGGGGACAAGATACTTTCAGATCTTGGTGGAGGAAAGTCTTTGTTTTGTGTTCTTTGTTTTGGGGGTTGTTCGCTCTTGGGACTAAGAGGGACCAGACGTACATCCATGCTCTCCAAATCTTTCTAAATCAGTCTTTCCTGTTTCAAAATTGTAAGTAATAGCCAGGCAAGACAGATTAGTCTTTGTTTTGTTTTCTCAACTTGTAAATGTTTCTTTTGCTGGAAGGATTTTTACCTCTGTTTGCTGTAACTTTGAACCTGAGGCTAGAGGGGGTTTCCTCTGGGCTATATAAATCTAAGTACCCTGTAAAGCATTTTCCATTCTTATTTTACAGAGAATTTTTACCTTTTCTTTCTTTAATTAAAAGCTTTCTTTTTAAGAACTTGATTGATTTTTCCTTGTTTTAAGATCCAAGGGAATTGGATCTGAACTCACAAGGGATTGGTGGGGGAAAAAGGAGGGGGGATGGTTAATTCCTCCTTGTTTTAAGATCCAAGGAGTTTGGATCTGTGTGAAGCCTCTCAAGGCAATCCAGGGAGGGGAAAGTCTGGGGGGAAAAAAGGGGGGATGGTTAATTTCTCCTTGTTTTAAGATTGAAGGGGTTTGGATCTGTGTTCCCCAGGGAAGGTTTTGGGGGAACAGAAAGTGTGCCAGACACTAAATTCTGGCTGGTGGCAGCGTTACCAGATCTAAGCTAGTAATTAAGCTTAGAAGTGTTCGTGCAGGTCCCCCACATTTGCACTCTAAAGTTCAAAGTGGGAAAAGAAACCTTGACACAAGCATTACTTCATCACGGACTTATGTTCTTAGGGAACAGTGCTTTCACTCTTGGGAAGAGAAGCCGAGTCCCCTAACTGCCCTCTGTGAGCCCCTCCCGACCCACAGGGCCTCAGCCCAGGTCCCCCAGTGGCCTTATGTTGGTGTCAACCAAGCCACCACCTAGAGAGAAGGGGAGGATTCAGTCAGCAGGAGCTGCTGATCTGCCCCATTCCCCAGGGCTGCCATCCTGTGGCTTCAGCATTAGTGTCTGGGAGGAGTTGGGGCAAGATGTCAACCTGCCCGCAACCCACTTCACTGCTTCCAGAATCCCTCCTGCCCCCCCCGCTAGAGCCCCCTCTCTGCCCAAGCTGTGTGAGGGTGGAGGAGAAGGTTCTGAGAATGTGAGCTTTGGTTTGGAGGTGGAACAGCTGTCAAGGGCACTGAGGGGGAGGTGGCAGGAGGTCCCTCTCCAAGTAGAGAGGTTGGCCCTGAAGGTTACTAGAAAGGACAAGAAGACTCCATTCTAGGGTTCAGGAGGTGAATCCATCCCTCCGAGGTGGGCAGGTGGTGGGTGAAAATGCTGCTGGTTCCATGTTGTCATAAACAGATAGTTAAGGGTAAATTTCTCTTTTACCTGTAAAGGGTTAACAAACAGGGAACCAAATACCTGACCAGGGGACCAATCAGGAGACAAGATACTTTCAAATCTCGGTGGAGGGAAGCCTTTGTTTGTGTTTTTGGGGTTTTGTTTTGTTCTCTCTGGGTTCTGAGAGTAACCACACGTACCTACAGGCTCTCTAATCTTCTGTTCAAATTTAGTAAGTACAAAAGGTAGAAAGGTAGTTTAGTCCTTTTGATTGTTTTTTCTTTATTTGCAAATGTGTATCTGGCTGGTAGAAATTTAATGTGTATCTGGCTGGTAGAAATTTAATGTGTATCTGGCTGGAAGAATTTTAAGTTGTATTTCTTCTGGAGGAGGCTTTTTCTCCAGTTTCTAGAAGTTGACAGACCCTGTAATATTCCATCTTGAATTTACAGTGATTTTCTTTTTCTTTTTTCTTTTATTAAAAGTTTTGCTTTTAAGACCTGTCTGATTTTTATCCCTTGTTGAGGCTCAAGGGAATTGAGTCTGTACTTAACAGGGAGGGAGAAGGGTGGAATCCCTTTGTTTTAGATTCACGGAGTTTGAAGCTGTATTGCCTCTGGGTGAAAGGAAAAGAGGAGGGAGGGGGAAGGTAACATTCCTCTCTGTGTGGTGATTCAAGGAGTTTGAATCATGGTGATCTCCTGGTGTACCCAGGGCAGGAAAGAGCTGGGAGGGAGGAAGGAGGGGGAAGGAAAATGGTTTATTCCTCTTTGTTGTGAGACTCAAGGAATTTGGGTCTTGGGGTCCCCAGGGAAGGTTTGGGGAGGACCAGAGTGTATCAGGCACTGGAATTCCTGATTGGTGGCAGCTTATCAGATCTAAGAAGGTAATTAAGCTTAGAGGAATTAATGCTAGTACCCCAACTTTTGGACTCTAAGGGTCAGATTGGAGAAAGATACTATGACACATGTGCCCTTAATTGCCCCTGATTCCTCAGGGCATTTGAGTCTCTAAGAGGTTCTCGTTCCCTTGCAGTAGGAGGACGTCACGGGCAAAGTGATGGGCCAGCTCCGCATCATCCGAGACTTGCGTCAGGTGCCTGAGGCAATGCAGGGGCTGTGCCTCTGAGGCCACCAACAACTGTCGCTTGCTCCCTGCTGCAGGTACTGCTCTGGCTCACTGTAAATGGGGAGCTAATGGAAGGGGAAATGGAGCCCCTGGCACTGACTAAAACTCTCTCCCCTCTCTGTGGATCAGGGTCCTTCCCTCCACCCCCTAAATTCTTTTATCTGGGGCAGGAGCACTTTCCCTCACACCCATCCCTACCCCCCTTTTCTTGGTCTACCGCATCACATCCCCCCTGTTCCCAGGCAGAGCTCTCCCTGCCCTATAAGGTGCAGAAGGGCCGTTGTGTCAGGCTACAGCCCCTAGCCCCACTGAAGCTCGGAAAGCTCTACCTTTGAGGAGGTGGTGGTGGGACAGAGGCTCAGGGTTAGCTTCACCTCCTCCCTTTACACTTCCCTTCTATAGGGTCTCTTGGTGTGAAATGAATAGGAACCCCCTTCCTGGCTGTCTTCCAGTCCCTAGGATCTGGTACAGCCTCCCAGACTGGCTCAGCCTGCAGCTGAGCCACCTCCAGGAGCAGTGGGGACACATCACTTCATCTCATCAAAGCAAGCAATGCTGGGTCTCAGAGAAGCTTAGATGGAAGACCCCATTCCCTTATGGAGGTAAGAGCCATTTTCTCCTTGTGGCATGTAGGTCTCTTCGGGGGATAAATAGAATCCCCGATGTTGTCATAGTATAATTCCCAAATCTGGACCTTAGCGTCCAAAATATGGGTACTAGCATGAATTCCCCTAAGCTTAATTACCAGCTTAGATCTGATAGGCTGCCACCAATCAGGACTTAGAGTAGAGCGCCTGATAGACTCTGGTCTCCCCCAGTACCTTCCCTGGGGACCCCAAGACCCAGATTCCCTGAGTCTCACAACAAAGGGGAATAAACCATTCCCTTCCCCCTCCCTTCTTCCTCCCAGCTCCTTCCCGCCCTGGGAACACTAGGAGATCGCCTGATTCAACTTCTTGAATCACCACACCGAGAGGAGTGTTACCTTCCCCCTCACCCAGAGGCACTACAGATTCAAGCTGCGTGAATCTAACACAAAGAGAAAATTTATCCTTCCCTTCTTCCCACCAATTCCCTTGAACCTTAACTAGGAGAAAAAAATTAACAGGTTTTACAAGCAAAACTTTTAATAAAAAAGAAAGAAAAAAAAGTAAAAGGTTTATCTCTGCACTTTAGATGGTAAAAAGTTACAGGGTCTTTCAACTTATAAACAATAGAAAGAAACTTTCTCCAGCAGAAACACAATTTAAGCTACTTCCAGCAAGTACACATATGCAAATAAGAAAACAAATTAAAAAACTATAACCGCCTTTTTTCTTGCTCACAATTCTGAATAGATAAGAGACTGTAGCAGGGAGATTGGCAGAAACCTGGTTGCACCTCTAGCCCCATCCAGGACCCAGAGAGAACAAAGCCAAACCCAAAACCCACAAACAAAGGCTTCCCTCCACGAGATTTGAAAGTATTTTGTCTCCTGATTGGTCCTCTGGTCAGGTGTTTGCAGGTCACTGTTTGTTAACCACTTTATAGGTGAAAGAGACATTAACCCTTAGCTATCTGTTTATGACAGATGCATAGCCTGGCTGAGAGCTTCCCCCGTCCCTGGCTCCCAGCTCTGGGACAGAGATGTCTCCATCGTTGTTCCACCCTGGTTTTGTTCCTAGGAAGGGGCTCCCCAGAGACGTCCTCGAACATGGACTTCTATGAGCATTTCCAGTCGGAGGCTCCAGCCCCTTGGGCATGAAGAAAGCATCATCAGGTACTCTCATTCACATGGCATCTCGGGTCTCCAGCTCCTCTTCCCACAGCAGGGCAAAGGAACCTTTCAGCTCCCAGAATCCCAACTGTTTGACCTCCTTCTACTCAGCAGTGGGGTTTCTCCAACCCCCTCACCACACCTCTGTCAGCCTCTGAATAATGAAGGGCCTGAATGTCAGTCACCAGAACAAGCACTCTCCAGTTCCAGGCCCTGGGGCCTGTGTGTACTCAGCCCCTTTGGAAACCAGGTCTGAAATGGGGAGCAAGGACCCCAGCCCAGTAACAGTAGAAGTGGGCAGAGCAGGCCTATAACAGGATGCTTTCCCCTGAGCTGCACAGCCTGGGACTTAGGCATGGTGATTACAGAATGAGCTTTAACTGAGAGGCGCTATGTACCTTCCCATAAAGAGCCAGACTTCCGTGGTGATAGAGCCCAGCTGGGGTATCAACGGGCATGAGAACGAGGTAGGAAGTTCAGAAGAGCAAGGAAAGCCTAGAGGGAAGTTGAGAAGACAGGTAGGAAGTGCCAAGGGAAAACAGTAGGAAATAGAAAGGAGCAGACCTAGCTATTGGGTTCAGGCCACTCTGTGGGGAATCCCTTCCTTGCAGATGCTGTGCTTTGGTTCCTGGACTCTGCCAGGAAGCCCAGGTCCCATCCGTAGCAGCTTGGCTCTTCCCAACCTGCTGTGCACCAGGCCCTCTGCAGAGAATGGCTCTGGGCAATGACTGCAGATCCAGCTGTCATCTTGGTAGGTGCAGCCCCAGGTTCCATAACCCTGACCCATGATCTCCCTCCGCTGACAGGCTCTGAAGAAGGCCTGCTCAGAGCCATGGATGCCATGCTGAAGAGCTTGCTGACAGCAACCCGCAGCACAGACAATCTCCAGCACATCTTGGAGGTGACCATAATGGTCAGGGGCAGGAAGATTTTTACCTTAGCCGTGAGGAGGCCTGGAAATGAGAGACTGGATGATCCACGTTTTCATTGTGTCCTACTACCTGAGAGCCATCCGTGGTCAGGGCAGGGCAGTGTTGGGGCCCTTCCATCTTCAGGGATAGAGGGAAGGCACTGGTGTTCAACAACAGGGCTCTGCCTGGTCCTTTTGAGCACTAACTCCAAGGTCCCAGGCAGGCTTGCAAAGTGAGAGCATCAGACCCCTGTCACGTCCAGGAGAAGGTCCTCAGAGAAGAGCACTTGCTCCCTCAGCGGTCTGTACTGGGACCAGAACTGTTCAACATACTCCTAAGTGATCTGGAAAAAGGGTAAACCGTGAGGTGGCCACATTTGCAGATGATACAAATGAACTCAAGTTTCAGGGTGGTAGCCGTACTAAGCTGTATCAGCAAAAAGAATGTGGAGTCCTTGTGGCACCTTAGAGACTAACAAATTTATTTGGGCATAATCTTTCATGGGCTAAACCCAAAAGTCCAAAAGAGACTGCTAAGTGGGTGACTGGGCAAAAAAATGGCAGATGACATCCAATGTTGATAAATGCAAAGTAATGCACATTGAGAAACATGATCCCAACTCTACATCTGAAATGATGGGGTCTAAATTAGCTCTTTCAACTTAAGAAAGAGATCTTGGAGTCATTGCAGATAGTTCTCTGAACATCCACTCAATGTGCATTGGCAGTCAAAAAAGTGAAGAAAACATTGGGAAATCATTGGGAAAGGGATAGATAATAAGACAGAAATGCAATATTGCCTCTCTATAAATTCATGGTATGCTCACCTCTTGAATACTGGAGCTGGTCTCCACATCTCAAAAAGGTATATTGGAATTGGAAAAGGTACAGAAAAGGGGGGTAGAGGACAAAGCCAACAAAGGGAAGGGCAAAGCCAAGAGGGAAGAAAGAACATGATCAAAGGGAGAGACGTTAGTCATGCTCTGTCTCTTCCCCCTCATCTACAGACACCACCACCAAGCGACTGAAGCGCTGATGAAAGGCAAGAGCCTGGCTTAAGGGCAACCAGCCAACCTGGGGTGAGACGCAGCTAAGTTTGTAAGGGCACTGACAGTGTTAAGATCAGCTTAGAATGCGTTTTGCTTTCAATACAACAGGGGTCCTGATCTCGGTCGAGGTCAGTGCAGCACCCAGCACAATGGGACCCTGATCTCAGTCGGGGTCTGTCATAAACAGATAGCTAAGGGTTAATGTCTCTTTCACCTGAAGCACCTGACCAGAGGACCAATCAGGAAACCGGATTTTTTCAACTTTGGGTGGAGGGAATTTTGTGTCTGAGTCTTTTGTCTGTCTGCCTGCTTTCTCTGAGCTTTGGAGAAGTAGTTTCTGCTTTCTAATCTTCTGTTTCTAAGTGTAAGGACAAAGAGATCAGATAGTAAGTTATATGGTTTCTTTTCTTTGGTATTTGCATGAATATAAGTGCTGGAGTGCTTTGATTTGTATTCTTTTTGAATAAGGCTGTTTATTCAATATTCTTTTAAGCAATTGACCCTGTATTTTGTCACCTTAATACAGAGAGACCATTTGTATGTATTTTTTCTTTCTTTTTTATATAAAGCTTTCTTTTAAGACCTGTTGGAGTTTTCTTTTCTGGGAAATTTCAGGGAAATTGAGTCTGTACTCACCAGGGAATTGGTGGGAGGAAGAAATCAGGGGGAGATCTGTGTGTGTTGGATTTGCTAGCCTGATTTTGCATTCCCTCTGGGGGAATAGGAAAGTGCTTTTGTTTCCAGGACTGGGAACGGAGAGGGGGAGTCACTCTGTTTGGATTCACAGAGCTTGTGTCTGTGTATCTCTCCATGAGCACCTGGAGGGGGGAAGGGAAAAAGGATTATTTCCCTTTGTTGTGAGACTCAAGGGATTTGGGTCTTGGGGTCCCCAGGGAAGGTTTTTCAGGGGGACCAGAGTGCCCCAAAACACTCTAATTTTTTGGGTGGTGGCAGCAAGTACCAGGTCCAAGCTGGTAACTAAGCTTGGAGGTTTTCATGCTAACCCCCATATTTTGGACGCTAAGGTCCAAATCTGGGACTAAGGTTTGACATGGTGGCAGCGGTGGGATAGACAGAATCCAGAAGCCAGTAGAAATATTTTATTTTTCTTTTCTGTGCTAGGGGCTTTTTAGCAGAGAAAAACAGTTTGGTTTTAAAAGGGAACCAGAGAGAATTTTTTTTTCTGCTCTCTCTGGCAGTTTGTGGCTTGCATATTAAGCAAGAAGCCATTAAGGAGCTGTTACAGGTCTTTTGTCATGCAATAGCACTCCCATTAGGAGGCAAATACCAGCACTATATACATGCAAATAAAGTGGTTTTTCTAGTTTATGCTAGAGGGAGAAAGGAAAAAAAAAACATTGTTGCTAGCAGACCCCAGGAGGCAACAGAGCCTGCAGTTCAGAAGATAAACACCGGAGGGCACCCCAACACAAGAAAACAGGAACCATGACTTCTAAGGCAAAAATTGAGGCCGAAGTACAAATCAAAGAAGCTGAACACAGGCGAGAGATGGAAAAACACAAACAGGAACTAGAAATAAAACAAAAAGAGATGGAGCTGAAAGAAAAGGAAGAAAGCATCAAACTGGCAGCCTACCAAAGAGAACAGGCAGCCAAAGAGGCAGCACACAAAAGAAAACTATAAGAAGAAGAGGTGGCCCACCAAATGAAACAAGCAGAAGAAGAGTTGGCCCACCGCCGAGACATGGAAAAACAACAAAAAGAAAATGAAGAGAAGGAAAAACAGAGAAAACATGAACTGGACTTGGCAAAAGCTGGGCTGCATGTGCCAGCCAACCCTAACAACCCAGCGCCAATTATTGCTCCACAGCACAGGAAATTTCCCACCTACAAGGCAGGGGATGACACCGAGGCCTTCTTGGAAAATTTTGAAAGAGCCTGTCTTGGGTACAGCATCCCCGAAGACCAGTACATGGTAGAATTAAGGTCACAGCTCAGTGGACCTTTAGCAGAGGTGGCAGCTGAAATGCCTAAGCAGCAAATGAATGACTATAAACTTTTTCAAACCAAGGCCAGATACAGAATGGGGATAACCCCAGATCATGCCCGTCGGCGCTTCAGAACCCAAAAGTGGAAACCAGATGTGTCATTTCCCAAACACGCCTACTACGTTGCAAAAAACTATGAGGCCTGGATAACAGGACACAACGTTCAAACCTTGGAACAACTGCACCTCCTCATACAAATGGAGCAGTTCTTGGATGGTGTTCCTGAAGACATCACATGGTACATACAAGATGGAAAACCCAAAGATCTCGCTGAGGCGGGGGAGATTGGAGCCAAATGGATGGAACTGGCAGAAAGCAAGAAAGCTACTGTCAAGGGGAACGAATACCCCAGGGGGCACACCGACCATAAACCCTACAACCGAGGACAGCCAAAGACCCCACATACAACCCAAGTAAAGCCACAGACGCCCTACTCTTCCACCTCACCAGTCTCCAGTAACACACCTCGGCCCAGTGACCCATCAGATGGAAGATGCTTTAAGTGTAAGGAACTGGGACATATCAAGGCCAACTGTCCAAAGAACACCATGCGAGTGCAATTCATTACACCACCATCACACCAAAGATCCCCAGGCCCGGATGCCTCTCAAATACCCTTGGAGCGAAGGGAAAAGTTGAGAGTGGGCGGAAAGAAGGTTACTGCGTGGAGAGACACGGGGGCACAAGTGTCAGCTATCCACCAATCCTTCGTTGACCCCAAATTCATCAACCCAAAGGCCAAAGTTACAATTTACCCCTTCATGTCACAAGCTGTAGACTTGCCTACAGCTCAACTGCCTGTCCAGTACAAAGGCTGGTCAGGAATGTGGACTTTTGCAGTCTATGACAATTATCCTATCCCCATGCTACTGGGGGAAGACTTGGCCAACCAGGTGAGGCGGGCCAAGAGAGTGGGAATGGTTACACGTAGCCAAACCAGGCAAGCTTCCAGACCCATTCCTGTTCCTGAACCGTCCACAGACGCCCCATCTGGGTTACCAGAGACCCAGACAGAGGTAGTGGACCCGGATTCCATGCCAACCACTGAAACAGCCACAACACCTCCAGTCCCAGGCCCGGAACTGGAACAGCAACCAGCACCAGCAAGTGCAACCACATCTTCAAACTCAAAGCCAGAGGGCGCCAGCGAGCCAAAACTGGCAGAAGCAACAGACAGCCATACCCAAAAGGCTCAGCCAGAGCCTGAAATAACCTCAGGTGCACCAGCGGAGAGCGGTTCACCAGCACTGGAAACAACCCCATCACCTACATTGCTTCCAGAGGGACCAAGCCCAAGTCCACAGTCTGAGGAAGAACTGGTGACCCCAGCCTCAAGGGAACAGTTCCAGACTGAGCAGGAAGCAGATGACAGCCTTCAGAAAGCTTGGGCGGCGGCACGGAGCACCCCACCGCCTCTCAGCTCTTCTAATCGATCCCGGTTTGTTATAGACCAAGGACTTTTATACAAGGAAATTCCTTCTGGTGGACACCGGGAAGAATGGCAGCCGCAAAAACAGTTGGTGGTTCCAACTAAGTACCGGGGGAAGCTCTTAAGCTTAGCCCATGATCATCCCAGTGGCCATGCTGGGGTGAACAGAACCAAGGACCGGTTGGGGAAGTCCTTCCACTGGGAGGGGATGGGCAAGGATGTTGCCAAGTATGTCCAGTCTTGTGAGGTATGCCAAAGAGTGGGAAAGCCTCAAGACCAGGTCAAGGCCCCTCTCCAGCCACTCCCCATAATTGAGGTCCCATTTCAGCGAGTAGCTGTGGATATTCTGGGTCCTTTCCCAAAAAAGACACCCAGAGGAAAGCAGTACGTACTGACTTTAGTGGACTTTGCTACCCGATGGCCAGAAGCAGTCGCTCTAGGCAACACCAGGGCTAACACTGTGTGCCTGGCCCTAACAGACATCTTTTCCAGGGTAGGTTGGCCCTCCGATATCCTTACAGATTCAGGGTCTAATTTCCTGGCAGGGACCATGGAAAAACTGTGGGAAACTCATGGGGTGAATCACTTGGTTGCCACCCCGTACCACCATCAAACCAATGGCCTGGTGGAAAGGTTCAATGGAACTTTGGGGGCCATGATACGAAAATTCATCAACGAATTCTCCAATAATTGGGACCTAGTGTTGCAGCAGTTGCTGTTTGCCTACAGGGCTGTACCACATCCCAGTTTAGGGTTTTCACCATTTGAACTTGTGTATGGTCACGAGGTTAAGGGACCATTACAGTTGGTGAAGCAGCAATGGGATGGGTTTACGCCTTCTCCAGGAACTAACATTCTGGACTTTGTAAGCAACCTTCAAAGCACCCTCCGACACTCTTTAGCCCTTGCTAGAGAGAACCTAAAGGATGCTCAGGAAGAGCAAAAGGCCTGGTATGACAGACATGCCAGAGAACGTTCCTTCAAGGTAGGAGACCAGATTATGGTCTTGAAGGCGCAACAGGCCCATAAGATGGAAGCATCATGGGAAGGGCCATTCACGGTCCAAGAGTGCCTGGGAACTGTAAACTACCTCATAGCATTTCCCAATTCCTCACTAAAACCTAGAGTTTACCATGTTAATTCTCTCAAGCCCTTCTATTCCAGAGACTTACAGGTTTGTCAGTTTACAGTCCAGGGAGATGATGCTGAGTGGCCTGACGGTGTCTACTACGACGGGAAAAAAGACGGTGGCGTGGAAGAGGTGAACCTCTCAACCACCCTGGAACGTCTGCAGCGGCGACAAATCAAGGAGCTGTGCACTAGCTTCACCCCATTGTTCTCAGCCACCCCAGGACGGACTGAACGGGCATAATACTCCATTGATACAGGTAATGCTCACCCAATCAGAACCCCATTCTACCGGGTGTCTCCTCATGCCCAAGCTGCTATAGAACGGGAAATCCAGAACATGCTACAGATGGGTATAATCCGCCCATCTACCAGTGCATGGGCATCTCCAGCGGTTCTGGTACCCAAACCAGATGGGGAAATACGCTTTTGTGTGGACTACCGTAAGCTAAATGCGGTAACTCGTCCGGACAACTATCCAATGCCACGTACCGATGAGCTATTGGAGAAGTTGGGACGTGCCCAGTTCATCTCTACAATAGACTTAACCAAGGGGTACTGGCAAGTACTGCTAGATGAACCTGCCAAGGAGAGGTCAGCCTTCGTCACCCATGCGGGGGTGTATGAATTCAATGTCCTTCCTTTCGGCCTTCGAAATGCACCCGCCACCTTCCAGAGGCTGGTAGATGGTCTACTAGCTGGACTGGGAGAATTTGCAGTTGCCTACCTCGATGATGTGGCCATTTTTTCAGACTCCTGGCCCGAACACCTACTACACCTGGAAAAGGTCTTTGAGCGCATCAGGCAGGCCGGACTAACTGTTAAGACCAAAAAGTGTCAAATAGGCCAAAACAGAGTGACTTACCTGGGGCACCAGGTGGGTCGAGGAACCATAAACCCCCTACAGGCCAAGGTGGATGCTATCCAAAAGTGGCCTGTCCCACGGTCCAAGAAGCAGGTCCAATCCTTCTTAGGCTTGGCCGGATACTACAGGCGATTTGTACCACACTACAGCCAAATCACTGCCCCATTGACCGACCTGACCAAAAAGACCCAGCCAAATGCCATTAAGTGGACTGATGAGTGTCAAAAGGCCTTTACCCAGCTTAAGGCGATGCTCATGTCTGACCCTGTGCTCAGGGCCCCGGACTTTGACAAGCCATTCCTGGTAACCACGGATGCATCTGAGCGTGGTATAGGAGCAGTGCTCATGCAGGAAGCAACAGATCACAACTTCCCTCCTGTTGTGTTTCTCAGCAAGAAACTGTCTGAGAGGGAAAGTCACTGGTCAGTCAGTGAAAAGGAATGCTATGCCATTGTGTACGCCCTGGAAAAGCTACGCCCATATGTTTGGGGACGGCGGTTCCAACTACAAACTGACCATGCTGCACTAAAGTGGCTTCATACTGCCAAGGGGAACAACAAGAAACTTCTTCGTTGGAGTTTAGCTCTCCAAGATTTTGATTTTGAAATTCAACACATCACAGGAGCTTCTAACAAAGTAGCTGATGCACTCTCCCGTGAGAGTTTCCCAGAATTCAGTAGTTAAAAAGTGTTCTTAAAATGTAGAAGTCTGTTAGTTATATACTTAGTAGTATATGTAAAGGTGCATGTGTTGTAGTAATCTGTTTATTTTAAAGTTCTAGAAGGATATCGCCGCCAGTGAGCTTCCCCACTGTCTGCAATTTGGGGGGCGTGTCATAAACAGATAGCTAAGGGTTAATGTCTCTTTCACCTGAAGCACCTGACCAGAGGACCAATCAGGAAACCGGATTTTTTCAACTTTGGGTGGAGGGAATTTTGTGTCTGAGTCTTTTGTCTGTCTGCCTGCTTTCTCTGAGCTTTGGAGAAGTAGTTTCTGCTTTCTAATCTTCTGTTTCTAAGTGTAAGGACAAAGAGATCAGATAGTAAGTTATATGGTTTCTTTTCTTTGGTATTTGCATGAATATAAGTGCTGGAGTGCTTTGATTTGTATTCTTTTTGAATAAGGCTGTTTATTCAATATTCTTTTAAGCAATTGACCCTGTATTTTGTCACCTTAATACAGAGAGACCATTTGTATGTATTTTTTCTTTCTTTTTTATATAAAGCTTTCTTTTAAGACCTGTTGGAGTTTTCTTTTCTGGGAAATTTCAGGGAAATTGAGTCTGTACTCACCAGGGAATTGGTGGGAGGAAGAAATCAGGGGGAGATCTGTGTGTGTTGGATTTGCTAGCCTGATTTTGCATTCCCTCTGGGTGAAGAGGAAAGTGCTTTTGTTTCCAGGACTGGGAACGGAGAGGGGGAGTCACTCTGTTTGGATTCACAGAGCTTGTGTCTGTGTATCTCTCCATGAGCACCTGGAGGGGGGAAGGGAAAAAGGATTATTTCCCTTTGTTGTGAGACTCAAGGGATTTGGGTCTTGGGGTCCCCAGGGAAGGTTTTTCAGGGGGACCAGAGTGCCCCAAAACACTCTAATTTTTTGGGTGGTGGCAGCAAGTACCAGGTCCAAGCTGGTAACTAAGCTTGGAGGTTTTCATGCTAACCCCCATATTTTGGACGCTAAGGTCCAAATCTGGGACTAAGGTTTGACAGGGTCAGTGCAGCATCCGCAAGAATGGGGTCTGATCTCAGTCGGGGTCTGAGCAGCGCCTGCACAATGGGGGCCCTGATCTTGGTCAGGGTCTGGCACAACATGGCTCTGATCATGGTCGGGGTCTGGGCAGCACCTGCCGCAGAGGGGACTCTGAGCTCGGTCTGGGTCTGTGCAGAGTCCAGAACAACAGGGCGCTGAACTCATTCGGGATCTGTGGAGCACCTGGCACAATGGGGCCCTGATCTCGGTCAGGGTCTGTACAGAACCTTGCAGAACGGGACCCTGATTTCAGTCGGGAACTGTGCAGCACCTGGCACAATGGGGGCCCTAATCTCGGTAGGGGTAATGAGGCTTTAGGGGTAGAATGGGCTGGTAGGGGGAGGCGTTTGACCTTAAGAGGTTTCATGAAGGAGGCAGATCCCCACCCTGTGCTGTCTGCATCCATCTCCTGCCTCTCCCCATTGCAGGTCTATCCAGTGACAGACACGACCAGGGCCCCAAGCGGACCCTGCCCCTTGCTCTTCCTGACCCTCATCCTGCTGGCCGCTGGCCTGGCCCAGTTCAGACCATGTGACACCGGTGAGCGGTTCATGAGAGAACATGGTGATTTCCCCAAAACAGCTGCCACTAATGACTATTGGTGCTACAACCTCCTGATGCTAAACTGGAACCTGACTAGCCCTTTCTGCAAACTCACCCACACCTTCATCCTCACCCCCGCCAGCCAACTCCGAGCCATCTGCAGCCACAGTGTGATGTGTGATAGATGCCACCACTGTGACAGTAATGCAGCCTACTCCATGACAACCTGTCGGATGGTGCCTGGCTCCTGCCCGGGGTGTTGCATGTACCGAGGCAGAGCCCAGACCAGCAGGATCCACGTGACCTGTGGCCAAGGAAGGCCCATGTGCTTTGACAGAGTCCTGTAGAGCCCAGGCACTGGCCATGGTCTGGGAGCAAGGGTTCCCCTGCTCCCCACTTTTGCTCCTGGGCAGCCCCTTGTTGCTTGGGGCTCTTCTGTCCCATCCCTGCCCCTCCTGGGCAGCGCCTGCCATGACTCTACACAGGGACATTCAGTGTCTCCCCTCATCCCACAGGCCAGCAGCTTGGGGCCTGTGGGAGGATTTCCCGTGCTGGGTGCTCAGTTCCCTTCCACATGAGTGAAAATCTGGGTGCCCAGCCCCCCAGCTGGCACTGACACCCTCAGCCTGAGCCCAGTGCCTGCCTCACTGGGTGCCCATCATACAGTTCTGTCTCCTCCTCCCCCCTCCACATCCATGGTATCAGGGACATGTCATTGGGAGAAGATTGTCCCAGAGGCAGGGCCTGGAAGCTGTCACTGAGTTTTGTTTCCTGCCTCCTGCAATAAAACACTTTCCTGCCAATGCTGAATGATTCAGTGTGTTTGGGAGGCTGGGGACATTTTAAGGCTCTCAAGGGGACTCTGAAGTAGAAGGGGGGACACACATGGAGCTTGTAGGGAGAATGGAGAGATGCGAGGAGTCCCTGGCAGGAGCCCTTATCTTGCCAGGACACACAGCTCTACACCCAGACACATTCTGCTGGGACATTTCCCATCACATCCCTCAGCAAGAAAGCACCTTGAGTGGAAAAATTTCCCACCTATAGTCACACACCTCCAGCCCCATCCCTCTTCCAGTTTCTCCAGCCTCAGCCCATGGGCCCTGGGGTTGTGAAACTGCTCCTGGATATATAGGGTTCCCCCCGACATGTCTTGGGGAGTGCAACCTGCCCCAGACCACAGGGAGGGATCCAGCAGCGGCCCAAGCACCAGCCAACACTGGGGGAGCCAGTGGGGCTGGGCAGAGTTGGAAGGGTCCTTGGCCTCGCTCCCTGCCTGGGATGGGGTGGGGCTGGTCCAGGCTAAGGGAGTTGTGGGCAGCTCCATTAGGGCCAGATCTGGACCTGCCCCAGGACTGTGGTGGTGTCAAACACTGAGCCTGTGAGCACCAGGGGATACTGCAGGGTGAATGGGATCCCCCTGGGCCCAGTCAGCCTGGCCTGCTGCAGATCCCTCTCGGCTCAGCCAACCCGGCCTGCCCCGGATTCACCTGGGCCCAGGCCACCCCCTACTCCAACAAGACACACTTGGGGAATCAGACTGTGACAAGATCAGCTGGTGAGAAAGCCCCAGAGCAGACACACACACGGACAAATTAACTCACGAGCACAGAGTGACACACACGTGTTGTCAGAGCACACACTCAAACACACTCCCTACCCAGATGCATACCCTTGCACTTTGCACACACACACACACACCCACCCACCCAGGAGAGATGACTGTGCCTCACATCCTCGCCAGCCCTTGGCTTTCCCCCAGACCCTGAGACTCAGGTGTTGCTGGGGGCAGGAGGGGAAGGACACAGCTCCCACTGACTTGGTTGGACATAGACATCTCCAGAAGTCAGGCCTGCCCCTCCCCTGGCTGGGTCACTGCCCCTCATGATATCCAGGGACCTGGGCAGGGAGCCTGAGCAGGGACTGGCTGGGGCACAGGGTTGTGATTATGGGGTACCCAGGCCACCCAGTAAGGGAGTAGATTCACTGGGGCACCAGGATCATGTGGTTAGAGGGTCTCGGAGTCAGGACTGCTGGGATCTATCCCTGTCTCTGGGAGGGGAGTGGTATCTAGTGGTTAGAGCAGTGGGGCTGGGACCAGAACTCCTGGGTTCCATTCCCATCCTTGGGGAAATACTGGGTTGAGCATTGTAGGGGCAGGTGCACCAGGAACTGGGGCTGTGCAGTTCTCAGGGTCTCAGGACCTGCTTCCCACTTAACTCCCTGCCCCACCCAGCATCTCTGGGCCTCTCAGTGGGAGGAGATGCCCCACCCCAAACCCAACTTCCAAGTCAGGATCTATACAACCACACTCGAAGGGGAAGGCGACTCAGGGATGCTCCGCTCAACTGGCAGCTGGATCCATCTCTGAGAGGAGCCCCAGGAGTCACATGAGCCAAGACTAGACCCCAGACAGCAGGGAAATGTAGAGGGAAGGTCAGTGTGGATTGAACCCAGGGGGTTGGGAGCAGAATTGAGCCCTAACCCCATTGCACACAGGAGATGACTCCACATTGACGCTGGGAATAGAGATCAGAAACGTCGCAAGAGAGTGAATGCCTAACTCTAAAACCTAACCCTCCACCTCCACCTCACCCTAACCCCAACCCTAACTTTAATCCTAACTTGAACCTTCACCCTCACTATAACCCTAACCATCACCTCAAACTCATCCTAACCCTAACCCTCACCCTAACTGTAATGCTAACCCTAAACCCTAACTCTTAACCTTCAGCCTAACCCTACCTCTCACCCTTATTCTAACCATAACCATGACCCTCACCCTAAACCTCAACCTAACGTCTAAACCTCACCTACAACCTCATCCTAACCCTCACCCAAACCCCCAACCATAACCCTAATCCTACCCCAATCCCTAACTCTAATCCTAACTCTGACCCTAACCTCTAACACTCACATTCACCCGCAACCTCTTCCTAACACAACTCTCAACCTCACCCTAACCTTTGCCCTAACCCTTATTCAAACCATAACGCTATCTCTAATCCTAACCCAATCCCTAACTCTAATCCTAACCCTCACCCTAACCATAATCCTAAACTTCACCCTCACCCTTACCATAACCACTAACCCAAACCCTAACCCCTAAACCTAATCCTCACTCTAATCCTAACCCCTAACTCTAAAGCTAACATTAACCCTAACCTCTTACCTCACTTTAACCCTAAACTTATCCCCAAATCCCTAGTCCTAGCCCTAACCCTTAACACTCTCTTCTCACCCTAACCTTCACCCTAACCATAATCTCTAACCCTCACCCCAATTCTAACCCTAAACCTAACCCCTAACGCTAATTTTAACCTTACCCAAACCGCTAACATTCAACCTCAACCTAACCCTATACCCTAACCCTGCTATCCTCATCCTAACCCTAACCTCGGCCTAACCCTAACCTCTAACCCATAACTTTAACTCTAACCCAACCCCAATCCATAACTCTAATCCTAACCCCAACCCTCACCCTAACTCTACCCCAACCCTCACCCTAAACTTAACCCTAACCCCTAAACCTAACAGAAACACTAACCCTAACTGTAACCCTAACCCTGAACCCTCATCCTTAAACCTAACCCTAATCCAAACCCTCACCCTTGTCCTTACATTAACCCTAACCCCTCACCCTAACTCTAACCCTAGCTAAAAACCCTAAATTTTAACTCTAACTGTAACCCTAACACTCACCCTAACCTTAACCTCTAACCCTCACCCTAACCCCAATACAAATCCTAATGCTCACACAAACTCTAACCCTATTGCAAATCCCAACCCTTACTCTAACCACTAACCTTCACCCCCACCCCACCCCAACTCTCTATTGCCTCCTCTCTCTCTCTGTCCAGCTCTATTCTTTTCCTTCTGAGCCAACTTCTCTTAAAACTCACCTATCAGTTTGCTTGGTTCTCATTGTAAAACATTTTACAAAACATTGTATGGAAGATGCTTTGTCAGGGCTTGTCTAAACATCATATCAGTTTAAAACCTATGTAAATTAGTATGACACCCCCCCTCACCCATGGGGATGCAATTATAAGCACCTTTATAACTGTGTCTACAATAGAGGTTGTGTCAACTGAATGATTTCAGTTAAAAAAAAAAATCAAGTTTTATATCACTACAAAAACTGTGCATAGACCAGGCCTATAAAATGAGTGTAAGAGGAGGTGGTTTATTGTGTCAGGCTGCTGTTTTCTCACTGCTCTTCTGTGCAATCTCTTTTCGTTTTCCATTCTCCCACTACTGCTTCCCTTCCATGAATTCATCTACCCTTTTCCTGAACCCACTTGTACAATGTCCTCTGACCTTCCTGATTTTCTCTTCCCTATAAGAGTTCTCTTAACACTTCCCCTTATTATAAAGGCTGGACTCAAGCCATCAAAAGTAAAGTGATATGTAGAAAGCTCTTTGCCCCAGAAGCAAAGAGGAAGAGGTGTCAACTAGCTGGAGGGTGAGTGAGGGTAAGAGGATGACTGAATTCCCTTTCTATTGTATGTGAGGTTTCAACTCTAGGTTTATTGGGGAAACTTAATCCTTATTTCCATTTCAAGGAGAGCTCTACTATAAAAATTAATGTAACCTGAATTAAGTCAAAGTAAATCCAGCTCAGGGTATGTCTACATCTACAATTTTGCAGCGCTGGTTGTTACAGCTGTATTAGTACAGCTGTATAGGGCCAGTGCTGCAGAGTGGCCACACTTACAGCAACCAGTGCTGCAAGTGGTGTTAGATGTGGCCACACTGCAGCGCTGTTGGGCGGCTTCAAGGGGGGTTCGGGGAAGGCGAGAGCAAACCGGGAAAGGAGACCAGCTTCGCTGCGGTTTGCTCTCGCGTTCCCCGAACCCCCCTGCAAACCGCAGGGAAGGAGACCTGCTTGCTCGGGGATTCGGGGAACGCGAGAGCAAACCGCAGGGAAGGAGACCTGCTTGCTCGGGGGTTCGGGGAACGCGAGAGCAAACCGCAGGGAAGGAGACCTGCTTGATTACCAGAGGCTTCCTCAGGTATGCTGGGATACCTACTTATTCCACGGAGGTCAAGAAAAGCGCTGGTAAGTGTCTACACTTGATTACCAGTGCTGGATCACCAGCGCTGGATCCTCTACACCCGAGACAAAACGGGAGTACGGCCAGCGCTGCAAACAGGGAGTTGCAGCGCTGGTGATGCCCTGCAGATGTGTACACCTCCTAAGTTGCAGCGCTGTAACCCCCTCACCAGCGCTGCAACTTTGTGATGTAGACAAGCCCTCAGTTACACATAGTAGTTTCTGCAGTAGTAAAAGATAAAACTTAACTGCTGATTTTTGTTGCTGTGACTGAATACACACTAGGAGCAGGTTAGTGGACTAAGAAGGAGGCACTACTACAGTCACTCTTCTGACCATAACTGTACAAGTAGAACCTGATGGTAAAGAGGGCCAGACTGAAGGAGTTCACACCCAGTGGCTTTGATGCTTAGACAATAGTCAATCCCTTCCATTTCCCATGCCCGTAGTCTCATGTTTCTGCTTCATATGAATTTCAAGTGGAAAAAAAAAACTTTTTTTTTCTATTTTTTCAAAAAGTGCACAATGAAAAGTCAATCCAAGACTTAACATCTGTTGAACAGTACAGCAGATCTTTAAAAATAATTACATTGTATAGTTTATATCTCATTTAGGGTTTTTACAACAAGCTGTTCTGATAAAGTGCAAAATAAAAATAAACTCTGTATTTATACATTTTTTCCAGTGAAGTTTCTACTACATATTTGCAAATGTCACTGGTGTGAAGGGCTAAATATTTACAGTAAAAACAGTTCTGTGCCATTTCTTGCTATTTAAGATCCATGTCTAGTTTCTTATCTCTCCAGTTCTGCTTCCAGTATTTCTCCCCATGTATCAGCATCCATGGGATACATGATTTTTTCTGGTAAGCCACAGTGTGAGTGAATGTTGCTATATTTTCCACTTAGCCATTCATGCTTCACTTTGCTCTTCCAGTAGTTTCTCAGTAGAGTGACCTGATACAGAGTAAACAGTTAAAAAGCCTTGAAAAACTTGAATAAACTAAGCAGAAGTCAATGTAAACACTGGAAGTTGGGAGAACTAAAGTTTTACATCAGAAGAAGCATCTACATTGTAACACATTTGGGTGTCTGGGCCCTCAATGCAATACATAGGTGTACAAATGCCCTCTAGTGGACCAGGGCTTTAACTTCACATTTTTTCAGAGGAACATGAGGATCATTCTCACTTCTCAAGTCTTTTGCCTCTCATCCACACCATTTCAGGCTAACTCCCTACCCTAACGTAAAACTTTTTAAAAATCTTTCTATTTCTCTTCCCTATTCTGCAGGCCCCAAAATAATCCAAACTCTCTTGTGTGCTCTAGCAACAGGGTGGTTGGGTTCCTCTATTGGGATGTTCCCTGATCATGCAGAGGTACTAACTTATTGACTTTTTGACACATGTAGCTTGTTACCTCAACCCTGGACATTAAGAGGGAGAAGTAGCTGTCTAGGAGAAGGATCTAGGGCAGAGAAGGCCTATGGGAGAAGACATGGAAATGGCCATAAGTCTGGACTAGGATTTGTGATGTTTGCTTTGTTAATGAAGTCAGATGTCAAGAAAGCATTGAGTTTGGATTTCAGTGTGTACTATCTTCAGAGCAGCACGAGTACTCCATCTGCTCACAGCCTTGCATCACATTGAACTACTAACACTTCCTCAGAGAGGAAATGAGTCTGACACTGTGTAACTCTGAGTTCCACTGACCAGTGATCCATGCAGAGGTAGTCTTAAAGCCCTAAAAGAGGTGGTTGTATCCTACTTTCTTTCAAACTAGTGCTGGTTCAGGGTGGTGGTTGCAATGTCTGAATCCATTCCCGCTCTGAGCTGCTAAGTTCTGCAGGCTGGATTCTATAAGTATGATGCTATAGCTGCCATAAGAATGGCCATACTGGGAAAGGCCAGTGACCCATCTAGCCCAGTACCCTGTCTTCTGATAGTGGCCAATGCCAGGTGCTTCAGAGGGAATGAACAGAACAGGTGATCATCAAGTGATCCATCCTCTGTCACCCATTCCCAGCTTCTGGCAAACAGAGGCTAGGGACACTTCAGAGCATGGTTTTGAATCCCTGCCCATCCTGGGTAATAGGTCCATCAATGGCTATCCTCCAAGAACATAGCTAGTTCTTTCTGAACTCTGTCATAGTCTTGGCCTTCACAATATCCTCTGGTAAAGAGTTCCACAGGCTGACTACGTGTTGTGTGAAGAAACGCTTCCTTTTGTTTGTTTTAAATTTGCTGCCTATTAATTTCATTTGGCGACACTGAGTTCTTGTGTTAGAGTAAATAATGCCTTCTATCTTCTTTACTTTCTCCACACCAGTCATGATTTTCTAGACCTCTATCATATCCTTAGTGGTTTCTTTTCCAAGTGGAAAAATCCATTTTATTAATCTCTCCTCATATGGAAGCTGTTCCATACTTCTAATCATGTTCAATGCTCTTTTCTGTACTTTTCCCAATTCCAATATATATTTTTTGAGAGATGACACATCTGCACGCAGTATTAAAAACGTGGGCATACCGTGGATTTATACAGAGGCAATATGATATTTTCTGTCTTATTATCTATCCCCTTTCTTGAGTGGTAACAGCTAATTTAGTACATCATTTTATATGTATAGTTGGGATTGTTTTCCAATGTGCATTACTTTGCATTTATCTCCATTGAATTTCATCTGCCATTTTGTTGCCAAGTCACCTAGTTTTGAGAGATCCTTTCGCAGCTCTTCACAGTTTGCCTGGGACTTGACTATCTTGAGTAGTTTTGTATCATCTACTAATTTTGCCACCTCTCTGTTTACCCCTTTTTCCATCTCATTTATGAATATGTTAAACAGTACTGGTCCCAGTACAGACCCTTGGGGGACACCACTATTTACTTCTCTCCATTCTGAAAACTCACCATTTATTCATATCCTTTGTTTCCTATCTTGTAACCAGTTACTGATCCAGGAGAGGACCTTCTTATCCCATGAGTAGGGCCTTACTAAATTCACAGCCATGAAAATGCATCACAGACCCTGAAAACTGGCCTCCTCTGTGAAATCTGGTCTTTTGTGTGCTTGTACCCTATACTATACAGATTTCATGGGGGAGACCAACATTTCTCAAATTGGGGGGTCACAAGGTTATTTTAAGGAGTCTGTGGTATTACCACCCTTACTTCTGCGCTGCCTTCAGACCTGGGCAGCTGGAGAGTGGTGGCTGTTGGCCAGGTACCCAGCTATGAAGGCAGCACCCTGCCAGCAGCAGTGCAGAAGTAAGGGTTGCAATACCATACCATACCACCCTTACTTCTGCATTGCTTCCTTCAGACCTGAATGGCCGGAGAGAGGCAGCTACTGACTGATGGCCCAGCCCTGCAGGCAGCAGTGCAGAAGTAAGGGTGGCAATACCATACCATGTCATCCTTACTTCTGTGATGCTACTGGCGGCAGCTCTGCCTTCAGAGCTGGGATCCCGACCAGCAGTCACCACTTTCCAGCTGCCCAGCTCTGAAGGCAGAGCCGCTGCCAGCACCAGTACAGAAGTAAGGGTAGCAACACAGCAACCACTCTACAATAAACTTGCAACTCCTGACAGGTTTTTTCTGGGTCAGGACCCCTACAATTACACCGTGAAATTTCAGATTTAAATAGCTGAAATCATGAAATTTAAGATTTAAAAAATCCCGATCATCGTGAAATTGACCAAAATGGACAGTGAATTTGATAGGACCCTACCCATGAGAGTTACTTTGCTCAAGAGCCTTTGATGAGGAACCTTGTCAAAGACTTTCTGAAGATCTCAGTACACTATATCCCCTGGATCACCCTTGTCCACATGCTTGTTGACCGCCTCAAAGAATTCTAGTAGATTGCTGAGGCATGATTTCCCTTAACACTTTTTGTAGACTCTTCCTCCACAAATCATGTGTCTGATAGTTTCAACCAATTTGCCTGGTACTGAAGTTAGGCTTACTGACCCTTAATTGCTAGGATCGCCTCTGGAGCCCTTTCTAAAAAATTAGCATCACATTAGCTGTCCTCCAGTCATCTGGTACAGAAGCTGATTTAAATGATAAGTTTAGTAGTTCTGTAACTTCATATTTTAGTTCCTTCTGAACTATTTGGTGAATACCATCTGGTCCTGGTGACTTATTACTGTTTCATTTATTAATTTGTTCCAAAACGTCCTCTAATGACACCTCAGTCTAAGACATTCCTCAGATTTGTCACCTAAAAAGAATGGCTCAGGTTTGGGAATCTGGCCCCACTGGCTGTTTAGTAGGCTTCCTGCTTCTGATGTACTTAAAAATGCTTTTGTTATTACTTTGAGTCTTTCGTTGGCTGTTTTTCAAATTCTTTTTTGGCCTAATTATATTTTAACACTTAAGTTGCCAGAGTTCTGCTTTCTCTATTCCTCACTAGGATTTCACGCAACATGTTCAGCTCCTCCTCACTGTTTTGATTAGCAGCTGCAATAGTGTTGGGTAAGGGGGTTCTAAAGCTGCTGGTTCTTTGACCCCTAGCTGTATCTGGCTTAAGAGGTATGTACGGGCAAATATTTCTCTAGATCAGCAGATTCCAGGAACCCCTTCTCTCCCAGCAGGAGCATTCCACTGAAGTAAACTTATGGGGAACATGTACGTAAAACTTTGTCCCTTTCACAATGTGTTCCATTCCAGAGCTGGCCTGATCATTTCTCAGGGATCAGGTAGTTCATTGTCTCTATGGTACTCTTATTTTTTGGCATTTCCGCACAGACTGCCAGTTGTGAGGTGTTTGTGATTCTATTTTACTATGGCCTGGTCTACACTACAGAGTTAGGTTGATGCAATGTGGCTTATTATGACCTAATTATGTCAGTGTCTACATTAGAATGCTGCTTCTGAGGAAGGAAGTCACCTGCTATGCTGACATAACTTCATCTCCATGAGTGGTGTAGCGCTTATGTTGATACAGTTAGACAGTGATTAAATGACATAGCCTGTTGGCTGTCAGCCCCAAGTGGGGGCTGTCAGCTAGAGTCCTTCTACTCTCTGGTGGTGATAGCCTGAGTTGTCAGTTGGGGGCACTGGCTCGCAGCTGGGAACCCCATGCCCCGGCACTGACAGCTGAGTGCTGAGTGAGCCCTGCACCCCACTGACAACTTGGGCTGCTAGGCTCCAGATCTGTATCCTATAATGTCCCACTTCAGTTGGTGGACGCACTCCTGGTGAGGACGCGCACTGACAACCAAAGGAGTAAGTGTGGACATGAACTACCTCTTTTAATTACTGTGGTGGCTGTACTTTGACTTAAGTCAACTTAATTTTGTAGTGTAAATAAGCCCTGAGACCTCACAGGCTGTAGCAATTAGGTTGTAACAACTTTGAATTGCTCTTAACCTTGGATAGATCAGAAGTACTGATCAGGAGAGAACCTCATTTATCTTAATACTCATCCTGAAAGCCACTCAGTTTCCTAAAGCTAGACAGTCCACATTCTTAAATTTACCTTCCATGAATATCCATTTCCTCGATCACAGTCTATCTCTCGCTGACAGACAGCTCTTACAATTAAACAGTGATGTTTCCACAAATGGTCACTGTTCTCAATTGCATGATTCCAGCTCTTGCATGTAATTGCAGCTTTGCATAAGCTCTGAATATCCAGTTCACTGAAAATTTTAAAACTGACTTCTGGAGGCAGCAGCTCTACAAAGTCCTCCCGATTTTCCTCTTTTTCCTTGGCTGGAGGAAGGATGGTCAGTTCTTTACATGAAGTAACTGCCTGTTTGTTCTTCTTTGAGGCTTTCTGCATAATTTAACGCCTCAATACATCCACCATGAGTAACCCTGGAGGTGAGGAAGTACAGTGGTCACTAAACAACCTCACATGTAACCAGTTGCATGCTGCGATCACTAATCTCAATTATACATAGAGTTAACTTTCATCAAGTTAATTCTAATTTTGAAGGTTATGTTAAAGTGCCTCACATATTAAAAAGCATGCTATGCCTTGTGCCCTGGCTGGCCCAGCCCTCTAGGGTGACCAGATGTCCCAATTTTATAAGGACAGTCCTGATATTTGGGGCTTTTTCTTATATAGGCTCCCATTACCCTCTACCCCGTCCTGATTTTTCACACTTGCAGTCTGGTCACCCTACAGCCCTCAAGCAGTGCAGGATGGGTCACCAGCGCCCCTCGTGTTTGCCCAGCCCTCGGCAATCACTCCACCGTGGTAGGGTGCCCTGTGCTAAGGCCAGGCCAGCCCAGCCTGCAGGCGTTAGGCCAGGGACAGACGGTGCCCGGTGCCCAGGCAAGGGCTAGGCGGTGCCCTGCCTGTGCTCAGCCACCAGGCGCCCTTTGCCCGCTGCCGAGCCCGGCCCCGCCTCGGAGCCCGCCCGGCCAAGCCGTGGCTGCAGCCAGCTGTCATCGCCCCGCCGCCCGCGGCGAAGGGAAACTCCATCCCCGCAGGCCGCCCCCTACCTGGCCCCGCGCGGCAGCCCCCAGATGACGGTTTAAACGTCCCCTCCATTCGAACGCGTCTGTTTACACCACCGCCAGCCGGCTTCCTGAGGCAATGCGCATGCGTCGGAGGACTGTTGAGGCGGGGCACGCCGGGATTTGTAGTTTCCCCGCGGCGACGCTCAAGCGCGGCCGGGCGGGGAGGGTGGAGTTGGAAACTACCGTTTCCAGGATGGCCGGCCAAGGGCTGGGCGGTGCTTCGGGGATTTAAACACAAACAGCGGCAGCCTGCCCCGCCTCCTAGCCCAGAGGGAAACGGAAGGGGGAGGAGCCTCCGTGCCTGGCGCGAGTTTCCGGGGGGGGCAGCGGGGTGTCGCCCTGTCCGCAGGCGGAGAGCCCCCCGCGACGCCCATGCCGGGGTTCGAGCTAGCGCCCGCGGACGGGGGCCGCCCGGTGCCGCTGCAGCCCGGCCAGACAGTGCTGGGAAGAGGCCCCCTGCTGGGAGTAAGTCTGGCTCCTCGGCAGGGGGGTGGGGGGCTCCCTGACCCCGCTGCCCAGCGCGGCCGCTGTAGCCTCCAGCCCAGGAGCCGCCCCGGGGGGGGGCTGGCGCGGGCCTACTCGTAGCCCCAGGCTGGGCTGGGCGCCGCGCACCCCGCAAGTTCCACTTGGGGCTGGAAGGGACCGTGGGCTCATCAGAGCCTCCGGCAGAGCTCAGACTTCACCCAATGCCTTGTGTGGGGGAGGGGGGATCTCTGACCCCGGGAGCCAAATGAAGATCGGGGGCAACTAAGGAATAACAGGGTCAGGAGTGAAGGTCCCAGGGGCACAACTAGGGATCTAGAAGGGGACACCGAGCGGAGAACCCCGGACAGCGCCTGCTGCTCCTCAGACCTGTTTAGGGACCCAGGGGATGCTGCCCAGAGGAACACTGCCCGAATACGTGCGATCAGGAAGGAGCGGAAATAGGCCCCGTGGTCGCAGAGCACCCCCTCATCTAACATCCTCCTCCTGCTGTTGGAGATGGGTGTTTTGGCCAGGGTGAGGAGGAGGTTGATGATGCGGTCTCACAGCTTGGTGGGGCCATGGACAGGGTGTGCAAATATAAACAGGTGTGGGGAAAAGTGTAGCCAGAACCTCAGCAGGAGGTTCTGGAGGAGCTGCAATAGGGGCTGCAACCTGGTGCATTTGAGATAAGCATGCACCAGCTTCTCCCTCACATCACAAAATGGGCAGGTGTTGGGGATGAGGATGAACTGCGCCAGGTACATGCCCGTGCTCATGGCTTCACAGAGGACTAATATCCCTGTATGGCCGTGGGACCAGAGTGAATAGAGGGTGGCTCCCCATATGGGAGAAGGCAGAATCAGAGCTTTCCAGCTCCTTTCAAGCATTTTGCCATAATTTGCAGTGATAGTAAACTTGTGTTAACAAAAACAGATTCTTCTTTAATGTGACTCAAGGAGCTGGGGCTTTAAGAGAAATTCTAAACATTATGAGACTAACAAATCGTATGGATTAGCGATGCTGACTCATTTTCTTGTTTGCATAAACATCTTTCCTCCTTCTCTCCCAAATCAGAGGAAATCAGGGGTCATAATGGGGAGAGAAAATAGCAACAATCCCCAGACTTTCTGCCCCACAAACTAAATTCTGCTCTGCGACATCAAAGCAAAACTTCACTTACAGGAAACTTGAAGAATAACACAATAGTGTCTCATGCTCTTGTGTGCTTTCATCAACAGTGAAATAACTAATAATGTAACACATCCTTAACAGTAGCCTTCAGAGTTCTCAACCCATTGAAATGTACAGGGACAGTGCACACTTTTCTCAGCTCCTTTTTGGGACTTCGTGGTGCCAATTTCACTGCATCCATTCATTTTAATAATGTGAATTTAAGTGTAATCTTTGCAGCCATAGGGGCAAAAGCCCCCCCCCACCATTTTGTTTTGCTTATTTTTGAGTGAAATTTTAAAGTTTAGAGCAGTGGTTCCCACATATTTTATAAAGGTGACTCACCAGTTTCATTTTCTCTCCTTTTTTTTGGTGTGATCCACCCAGGGTCCAAATGTGCATGTTTGTGGGGCCCAGTTCATAGGCTGGTGGTGTTCTCCACTGCCTCTTTGCCCCACTGAGGGGGCATTGGCCATCTGCAGCAGTACCTTCTGCCCTGACACTTCAACCTTAATCCCAGCCCAGTGCAGAGAGGAGGCCCTGCCCCAGGAGGAAATTGGAGAGTAAATCTACCTCGCACTCACCTAGCAGCAGTGGGTCCAGTCCCACAGGGCAGGGCCTGGCTTGCTGCTCTGGGTATTGTGACCTGGCGCACTGGGTCTCAGCACCACTTGGGTTTGTCCTGATGGCTGGATGTGACCTGTGTGCCAGGTCACAATGCCCAGAGTGGGGAGCCAAGCTCAACCCTGTGGGGCAGGAGCTGCTAGCGAGAGCAGGACAGGCTCACTTTTCAAGCCTGGCATCTCTTCCTGCGGCTTCCTCTCTGCACTGGGTCTGCAACCCACCATTCAGGAAACACTGCTTTAGAGCACAAGAGGCATCCTCCAGAATTTCTGAAGCACTATGTACAAATTTAAAGTGAAACAATTTTCTCAATAGTAACTTCAATATACTTGTAACAATAGGTTGGTAATAACATTTCAGAAAGATGTGACTTAAGTTGACAGCGTCTCTTCTAACAAAACTTTTTTTGCAAATAGTTTCGAGATATGTCTGCGCTATTGGTGCTATAGTGACAGCTGTACAGATTTAGCATCATAGCATAGACCCTACATCTAGGAAAGGTTTTTTTTTTCCATGGATGTAGGTATTCTGCATCCCTGAGTGGCAGAAGTTGGGCCAGCAGAAGAATTCTTAACTTAGAATTCTGAAGGTTGGCTTAACTATGGCGCTCAAGGGTGTGAATTTCTTACACCCCTGAGCGATGTAGTTATGTCAGTCTAAATGTTCAGCGTAGACCAGGGCTTGTACTCACTTCACTCAGCCATATCAGCACTTAGTGCCTAATTGCTATGGTATCTTTCTCTAGTTGGCAAATGTGGCTGCATTTGCCAAAAGTTTATACACAAGTCTGCTAAGTAGTTTTAGATTTGGGGGAGAGATTTCAAGATAAACTAATACAAATCGTGTTAGAATTTTTAAACTCATTTAAAACAGTAAGATACATTTTTGCCCTTAGTTACACCCTGTACAAACCAGTGGATTTAATTAGGGGCAGAATTTGATCAGCTGTTTTCTTTTGTAATGCTAGTGCCCACACTCAGAATAGTGTGCATGAAGGTGAGAAAAGTGAGACTGACTAGAAAAACTTGTGAAACTGATCAGTGTGGATTCATTATACTAGATGTGGAATAATAAGGAAACTGTATAAGTAGTAATTAATTGTAATAAGTTGGTAATTTTCACTCCATGCATATGAAGAAGTGGGTTTTTTACCCATGAAAGCTTATGCCCAAATAAATGTTAGTCTTTAAGGTGCCACCGGACTCCTTGTTGTTTTTGTGGATACAGACTAACACGGCTCCCCCCCAATAATTGTATAAGTAGTGGAAAGTAAATACAACTTTCAGTGTTCTACACATTCTAATATACTAAAGTACTTAACATTCCATCTTTTTTTCCAGCTTTTAAGCAGACACGTGTCTGCATAATCCCAGCTCAGAGAGCTAAGCACCATATTAAATACCCGGATGGATATATCCCATTTATGCTGTTAAAGAATCCATCTGCTGTAGTTTGTAGTAGTAGGAAAGGTGTAGTGAGGGGAGGGAGCCAGTCCTTTTAAGATAAATTCTTCTGGTTGTATTCAAATTGGTCTCTTTTCACATTTAGATATCCTTTATTGCCTAGGGTTTTTGCACTAAACCATTATTTTGTGTTTGTCCCTTTGACTGGTCTTTCTCTGAAGAGGGCAAGTACATTTTTTCAATTGGCATGATGGCTCTTTCACAGTCAGCATAATTAGCATTACATTAAAAACAACAAACTGTCCTGTTTTAGGCTTCTCTCTAGCAATATAGCTATATAATAAATAAATGGGAACTTCCTGAAGTATGTATTCAAATTGTCCAACTCTTCTGCCCAAGCTTCAAAGGTTTCCTGGTGAAAATCAAGCCGTTGTAGCAATATTAATGTATAGTAAATGAAACGCCATAAGTGGAACAGGTAGACAGATCAGTACAGGGGTCAAATCGTTATGAAAGTAACTGTATGTGTGTGGGATGAAGGGGGGAGGCATAAGCAATCTGATTGGTTTAAAATCTATGCAGTCTTCATATGCATAGACTGGAAGCCTTTTCAGCTAGTCAGATTATTCCAAGGTGGATTTGATTTAAATCACTAGTCAGGAAGACTCGATTTAATCATGGATTTCTACATAAAAGTGGATTTTTGTTGGTTGTTACAACCTTAATACATATTCTTCATAACTCAGAGATAGATGTAGGTTTCATTTTTAGAAGGTACACACTATACATTTTAAAGTGATTTATTTTGAAAACTTTTCAGATTAGTTTTACAGCTATATCAGAAAATGAATGAATGATTGGTTATTTCATTTACCAAAGGTAATTGAAGCAGATATTTATGAAGTCATTCGGAGGTGAACTATCTCCAGTTCAATGGGTTAGTCATTAATATTTGGAGGATTTTCTTGCCATGCTGTATTAAGAGGAGAACATCACTAGAAAGACATTGAAATTGTTTTATTTAACTAAAACAACAATGTTATGTATTCTAGGTTTTTTTCTTCAACAACAAACATAATATTTTAACAAAACAAGCATATGATTTTTTGAATTTAGTTAAACGTTCAAGATTTTTAAGATCAGGTTTATTTTTGTTAATTATTTATTTTTAACTAAAATAATTAAATATTTAAAAAAAACCACAAAAATTAAATTGACTATATCAGCCATGTCAAGATGAGAAACTTAAAACATTGGCAGCTAACTCAGTCATCTTCACCTTCATTTTCCTGTTTGTTCATAATCTGGAAAAGAAAAACAAGCTTTCCTGCTTTTTCAGGTCCCAAATGATTTCTCAATTTGGAATGAATTAGAATATTTTCTTCCTTTGGACTTTCTAGACCGGCAGAGTAAGCTACTGCTATTAAAAGAGAGATTATCACTTTAAGAGTCTCTGAATCCAAGAGCTTAAATGACTTCTACTAGTTCACTGGTGTGACTTTATTTAGAACATCAGCAAACATATTTCTTGAATGGTTCTTATTCCCAAACTGGGTCTCTTTTACAGCCTGCTGCCATTACAGGCTTTCCCTTCTAGTGAGAGAATGGTATGGTAGATCTCAAATCAGTGAAGGCTACACTCAGAAAGGCCTCAAAACTTCTGGAATATGCTGCTCAAACAGTTTCACTTTTGTTTCTATTGCCTGTCCCTCCATTCTCACATTTATCTCTGGACTTCTTTTCCTTGTACAGATCTATTCCGCCCCCAACAATCTTCTATTCGTTGAACTTTTTGAAACCTTGCATTTTTAGAGAGAGGTAAGGGATTGACTCTGTATACACAAATTTGCAGAGGGACAATAGGGTTGAGGTCTGTTATTTCTCACCTCTATACGCTATTTATTTATTTAATTTAAAAACATTTTTGCTATTAATAAGCATGTTATCTCTGAAGACACAAATCTACAGTTTGAGAACTGCAAAACTAAGCATCTCTGATGGTATCTTCTAGACCGTGCTTCTCAAAGCTGGTCCACCGCTTTTTCAGGGAAAGCCTCTGGCGATCTGGGCCAGTTAGTTTACCTGCTGTGTCCACAGGTTTGGCCAATCGCTGCTCCCACTGGCCATGGTTCACCGCTTCAGGTCAGTGGGGGCTGTGGGAAGGGTGGCCAGTACATCCCTTGGGCTGCACCACTTCCTGCAGCCCCCATTGGCCTGGAGCAGTGAGCCGCGATCGGCCGAACCTGTGGACGCGGCAGGTAAACAAATCGGCCCGCCAGGGGCTTTCCCTGAACAAGCGGCGGCCCGACTTAGAGAAGCGTTGTTCTAGACTGACCACTGAGTCCCGTTGGGTAGATAGGAAGATTAACCTAGATAATCTATACAGAAGCCCCTGGAACCATGTAAGATTGGATCCCTACTCCATGAACTATTGGAACTCATTTACAAAACTTTTCTTAAACATTACATGAATATATTGTCATACTATAGAATTAGAATTTATAATCCCTATTCCATGATGAGATATTTTGAGCTATAATGTATCTTAATTAAAACGATCTTTAGATAGGTTTTTTCCTCAAAAAGCGTTTTATCAAAAAAATCTGATTTAAATGAAAATCTGTTTTTTTGTTTTTGTTAAAAAAAATCATTGATTTTTATCCACCCTGGATTATTCTCATGTAAATTACTTCCTGCTATTAGATGGCCATTTGTTGTTTCTCATGTACACCTGGGTTCACTTGTATATTTTAAGAGCATATATAATGTAGTTTTAAGATGAGTTTGTGGTTGGTTCAAAGAGTTGAGCACAGGGAAATGTTGCATCTTCATGAGATGTATTTCAGAACTGGACTACTAGACTGTTTCTGATCCGTGCTGTTGAATTATATTTGACTTTAGTTTAACTGAGACACGTCTTCATTTTGTAATGTTTTATGGCTTGAATGTATTCCTTACTAATTCATAGAATATCTGCTAGCTGACTTCTAATATATTTTACTTTGTCAGCATTTGCTTTAATGAGAACTGCTTATTGTTGCTTATCTGCATGCTTAATTGATTTTCAAAGGCTAAGCTGGCAGCTAAAGAATGGAGGAGGACCGCTTCATGAGGCTCCCAGACCTGCTGTTGTAATATGTTAGACTTAACTGTTCTACAATCTTTGGATTGCTGAACAGCTGAGGATGTCAGCTGAGGAAGGCTTGACTTGGGGGAGGCTGCTGATAACATATTGCAGGCAATGCTTCCCCTATTTAATGTGGGGATGTGTGAAAGATTTGTTGGGATCACTTTCTCTGGCACTGGAAATGTCAGTGGATATGAGCAGTCCATTGGCAGTGGGAACACTTCTTCCCGTATTAACTACATTGTCCTTCTCTGGAAAGAGATGAAATCATGTCCACTATGTCAAAACCTCATTTGTAGAACTGGAGTAAGGCTGAAAAAATGCAAGACACCTACTAGGCAGAGACCAATAAGAAAGATGAGCAGTGGTGAGGAAGTTTGAGAGATCCAAAGGCAACACACTGAGAATTCCAGCCCTCACACCCAGCTGTTGGTAGAGGGGCTGGTGCTGGTGCTGGTGCTGGACTTAGCTCAGATCATGCTCCAGTTTTCGTATTGGTTTCTGCCTAGTGGGTGTTCGACAGTCGAAAGCCATACCAGCAGCCTCTGGCTGATAAAAAGAAAGAACTCTCTCTCAGCTTGCTCTCTCAGAACCTCTTGACTGCTGCAGAGCCATGCTGGCTTGGGTGTCTTTGTTGCTTTACCCTGCCTTCCGTCTCCTGGCAGCAATCAAAGTGGTGCTGGGAAGGATCTATAGATCGAGGGGATCTCTCTTACTCTCCCCAAGCTTCTGTGGTTTTTTTTTATTCTAATACTTACATCTGCTGGTGTTCATAGCTTTCTAAAACAGCAGAGTGTAACTGATCTGTCAGTTGTTTGCAGATGAAGAGCTCTGTGTAGCTTGAAAGCTTGTTTCTCTTACCAACAGAAGTTTGCCCAATAAAAGATATTCCCTCATCCACCTTGTCACTGTTATCCGTTTAATTGACCACAGGTTCTTTATAGCAGGAGTGAAACCACTCTGAGTCCTTTTGATTTCTCTCTGTTACCTGACAAAACTAAGAGCAGCAGAGAGATGAGAACAGTATCTTCTAACTCTGTGTAGTTCCTTTATCTCTATCAAAGCCAGATCTATGAACATTGTATCAGTGTTGGCGAAAGCCATGGAAGCTGCAGACCCCAGCTCAGATAATATCCGCTACCAATAGACAGAAGTGGAAAGGGGAAGTGCCCCACAATGACTATCCCAAATATCAATGCAGGTCCCATGATCACATGTGCTTGGCTTCCTCACTGACATGTAGCAGACATACACTGGGACCACACACACTTACTCTGTTATGATGGTGATGTAGTCTGCTACCATCTTTGTTCATGGAGCGTGTTGGTTCTTCTTGGCTTACCTCAGATTGGCATGTAGAATGCTTGGCAGTCTAGGAGAATCATGGACGCTTATGTGTTACTGCACACTTTCCAAGCACTGACCTTGAGGTTATTGTGTGTACAAGGGTCTATGGCCATTAGCCATTAATTAGGATCCTGTGGTATCATGGGCTTGTTTTTGCCACAATAGCAGTTTGATGGATTATTTTACTAGTTAATTATGTTGTTCTGAAATTTGACTTTGATTCCTCCTAACAAGGATAGTAAATGTTGTTGTTCCTGGCCAACAACAGTACTCATTTCTTCTTGTCATGGGGTTTCTAGTGACTTGGACCTAATAGGGTGTTCTCAGTAATCACACAGCGCCTTGTTTCTTACAACACTGCTATATATACACCATACACATGCTTACTGTATTCCATCTCTGGCTTGGAACATTTCACACAATGTGCCACCTCTTAATTTATGCTGCTTTTGCCATTAAGGGTGTGAAATTTCTCCTGGACTAGTACCCATTCCCCTTCTCTCATCTGTGACACTCCCTTTATGTCCCAATTCAGTGGGCTCTAAACTGTTTCATCCTCCTTCTCAAGATAATACGTTAGGACCCCGTCCTGAAGTAGCACATTTATGCTTATCCTGTGCAAACTTTTTGTTTCTTTCCCTAGCTTTGCCCTTGCAGCACTTGTTTAATATTTTTCATGCAATGTTTGTTTGTAGTAAGTGCCTACAATGAGAGAGAGAGTCTGATTTTTTCAACTGAATTTTTACTGGTCAAATTTAACATGTTTTAACTTCAGTAATCTTTCAGGTGTATTTTCTTGTATAATAATCTCATATATAGCGACTGTGTTTTCTCTTATGAACTTATTTGGTTAAGTGAAGTAACATTAGTTCCTCACTAGGGGTCACAACATACACTTGTAATTCTGGTAGCAGTGTTCTGCCAGCTTGAATACACATCTTTAAACCTAATAAACATTGAGAGAAATGAATTATAGTTTCCTACAAAGATGCAATTGGATCTTTCTGCTGTCTTGAATGTCACACTTAAAGGAAATGTGTGAACAGGAAAAACTTTCCTTGCAAATAGTGGCAGGTTTCTAGTTAACCCATCAATATTAGTTTTTCTGCATATGCAGAAGAGAGAGCTCTCTCACTGTAATAAATAATATTAAAACAAATGACTCTGGCAAAATCTCATTAGAGCTCAAAACGTCTCCAAATGAAAAAAACAGGAAAATTAGCATCTGTTACATTGGGTTCAAAATTTATCTCAATTTTTTAAAACAGCGTGTTCCTCACAAAATGTTCTTGTAATGCCAGTTCTTAGGAACTAATAACATTTTTCCTGAGTTTTGTAAGCCTCCGGGTGTTGTCTCTATTTCAGTTTTTGTGTCAGTGTTTCTAGGATTAACTGTTTGTCTGCTGTGGTGATGGTGTTGAAATTTACTGGAGTTACTCTGAAACTTTCTTTATAGAAAACATGAATTCCTGCTCTCTGTATGCTAGTAGCTTTGAGACAAGCACAGCACTCTATAACATTTCAAGACACATTACTGTCTCATCTAAGTAGCATTGTCAGACCTTGAACAATCATGAGATTTTGACAAATGGTAAATTCTGGGGTTTTTTGCTTGCCTTTTGAGCTGGCAGAGCTCATATTCTCAAGCTTTTCTCCACACTGAGATTAGATAGTTAATTTCTGGATTTAAAATCGTATGTTATGAAAATCTTGATCTTAATGTTTGAATCTAGTTCTAATACAGAATTTCTCTTTATTTTTTTTTAAACTAATTGTGTTATGCGAAACTACTTACAAGGCATCAGAAACCTACAGCCTGTGTGAACTGTACTCAATGGGACCTTGTAATCTGCTTATTGGTTTATCTTGATTTGATTTTTGTTTGCTTGTTTGCTGTAATGATTTGAGAGATGAGTGTCATAATTTGCTCTTATCTCAACTGTCTGTCTTTTTTTCAGATTACAGATAAGAGAGTATCCCGAAAACATGCCATATTGGAAGTGGTGGGTGACCAGCTTCGCATCAAACCGGTAACTTGACTTTTTTGTTGATTCTGTAACAGTCAAACTACATCAGAAAAAAGCTACTTTGATATTAGTTACAGCTGGATCTAAGTAATTCTTAATGAAAATCTGTGTAAGAAGTAGAAATTGATCAGGAATGTCTGAAAATAAAGCTACTGAATTAAAGTAGTGACCCATAGAATCAACACTGCTTTTTCTAAAAGGTGATCGTGGAGTGAAACTGGCATTCTCTGAGGATGGGAACATGCTTTACAAACATCAGTATACTCATTATACCTGTCCGGTTATATCCCAATTTTTCCGAGACTGTGAGTTGCCTCAGTTTACAGGGGAAAAATAAAAGGATGGTAGAGAAATGAACAAGAGCCAGTTCACCTGACACCTCACGCCCATCCCCCATTCTGTACAGACCACCTCTTTTCTCATTGGCATATCTGTATTCGCCTATCAGATGATTTCCAATAATTTGCTTTTATTTTTTTCTGTTACAGCAGTGTAGCACGGGAGATACCGAAGAAATATAGAATATAATTATGGAAATGCTGATTGTTACTCCATAGTTAGTTCAGTTAAAGCAGGGATAAATCCTCCTTTGTATGAAAAATAGTTTATCCTCCCTAAGTTTACAGCACTTACTGTGTACAGAATGAATTTTCTGAAAATTTGTAAGAATTTGTAAGAAGATCTGATAATTTGTTGAAGTGAAAATTAAATTGAATCCTTTAAGAAAATTTGCTTTTATCAATCTTTTCTTGTGACCTAAATGATCTTAATGGAATAATGCAGATTCTTAAGAACATAAAGTTAAGAATGGCCATACTGGATCAGACATGTGGTCCATCTAGTTCAATATCCTATTTTCTCACATTGGCTTGTGCCAAATACTTTAGAGGGTATGAACAGAACGGGGTAGTTCATTGAGTGATCCATCCCCTGTTCATCCCATTCCAGTATCTGTCAGTCGGAGGTTTAGGGACACCCAGAGCATGGGATTGAGTCCTTGACCATCTTGGCTAATAGCCATTGATGGAAATGTCCTCTGTGAAGTTATCCAACTCTTTTTTGAACCCAGTTATACTTTTGTCCTTCACAGTATCCCTGGCAACAAGTTACACAGGCTGACTCTGTTGTCTGAAGAAGTACGTCCTTTGATGTGTTTTGAACCTGCTGCCTGTTCATTTTATTGGGTGACCCGTGGATCGTATGTTATGTGAAGGAGTCAATAACACTTCCTTATTCACTTTCTCCATGCCATTAATGATTTTATAGTCCTGTTAGATCCTCCCTCAGTCATCTCTTTTCCAAGACGAAAAATCCCAATCTTTTTAATCTCTTCTCGTATGGAAGCTGTTTCATACCCTTATGATTTTTGTTGCTCTTTTCTGTACTTTTTCCAATTCTAGTAGATCTTTTTGAGCTGGGGTGAACAGAACTGCATGCGGTATTCAAGGTGTGGGCGTACCATGGATTTATATAGTGGCATTATGATATATTCTGTCTTAGCTGTCCCTTTCCTTCTAGTTCCTAAAATCCTGTTAGCTTTTTTGACTGTCGCTGCTTATCGAGCGGATGTTTTTGGATAACTATACACGATGACTCCAAGATCTTTCTTGAGTGGTGACAGCTAATTTTAGACCCTATCATTTTGTAAGTATAGTTGGGTTTGTGTTTTCAATGTGCATTACTTTACATTTATCAACACTGAATTTCATCTGTCATTTTGTTATCCAGTCATGCAGTTTTGTGAGATCCCTTTGTAACTCTTCACAGTTAGCTTTGGACTTAACTATCTTGAGTAGTTTTGGATTGTCTGCAAACTTTGCCACCTCACTGTTTACCCCTTTTCCAGATCATTTATAATATGTTGAACAGTGCTGGTCCCTGTACAGATCCTTGGAGGACTCTGTTCTTTACCTCTCTCAACTGTAAAAATGGATCATTTATTGCTATCCTTTGTTTCCTATCTTTTAACCAGTTACTGATCCATGAGAGGACCTTCCCTCTTATTCTATGAGGTCTTAGTTTGCATAGGAGACTTTGGTGAGGGACCTTGTCAAAGGCTTTCTTTCTGAAAGTTCAAGTACATTATATTCTCTGGATCACCCTTGTCCACACGTTTGACTCCCACAAATAATTCTAATAGATTGGTGAGGTGTGATTTTTCCCTTTACAAAAGCCTTGTTGACTCTTCCCAAACATATCGTATTCATCTGTGTGTCTGATAATTCTGTTCTTTATTATAATTTCAACCGATTTGCCTCGTGTGGAAGTTAGGCTTACTTTCTTGTAATTGCCAGGATTGTCTCTGGAGTCATCTAGTACAGAGGCTGATTTAAGCCTCCTTCAGAATTTGTTGCTCCAACAAGCAGGCATTAATGGTGCTGAGAAATTTTACTTCTGCCTCCTGTCCTGTGGTGACATGTTCCCAGTCAACATGAGGATAGGTGAAATACCTCATTATTGTTGGGTTTTCTGTTTCTGTAGCCTCTCTAATCTCCCTGAGTATTTCACAATCACTGTCCCCATCCTGGGCAGGGAGTCGGTAGTGTAATCCTACTGTTATACTCTTTTTATTCAAGCATGTAATTTCGATTCATTTAAAATTTTTACTACATTTTACTTCTGTTTTCTTTCATGTATAGTGTCATTCCCCTACCAGCAAAACCTACTCTGTCATTCCTATATATTGTGTATTACTGTGTTCCATTGATTATCATCATTCCACCAAGTTTCTGTGATGTTTATTTTGTCAATATCCTCATTTAATGCCAGGCTCTCAAGTTCACACATCTTAATATTTAGACTTCTTGCGTTTGTATGCAACAGGTGTCAATATTTAGTTGTTTGCCTTCAGCTAACCTAACTTTTTTTTTTTTAAATGTGACTGTTTTGATTCTTTCCTGTACTTTATCAACGTCTATCCTCTTTTATTTACTAGGATATAGAGCAGGGATTGGCAGTCTTTGCCCTATGGCCCACCAGGGAAAGCTGCTGGTGGGCCGGGCAGGTTTGTTTACCTACAGTGTCCGCAGGTTCGGCCGATCACTGCTCCCACTGGCCATGGTTCACTGTCCCTGGCTAATGAGGGCTGGGGGAAGGGCAGCCAGAACATCCCTCGGCCTGCGCCACTTTCCACAGCCACCACTGGCCTTGGATGGTGAACCGCAGCTAGTGAGAGCTGCGATTGGCCAAACTTGCAGACACTGCAGGTAAACAGACCATCCCGGCCCGCCAGCAGATTTCCTTGGTGGGCCACGTGCCAAAGGTTGCCAATCTCTAATATAGAGTATCCCCTTTAAACTTTCCAGATGGCGAAATTTAATTGAAATATAGCATAGACTTTATTTGAAGAAACAGGTTGTGATTAAGTTAACAACAATTACATGTAGTTGCTGTAAATATAGACTAGTGATGGGCTCATGGCAACAATACTGGTAACTTTTAAGTGTGGCCATTGTGACAGAGGTAACTCAGCCAATCACCATTTTTCCTTTATGCAATTTGCATACAGCTGTTCTGTTGGTTGTAATGACTCAGTGGTATGAGGGAGACAAGGCATGTTTCAAGAGTTCAGTAGATGATTACTTGGCCCTGTGCTCTTTGAAGCTTGGACATCAGTGCTTAAAAGGCTCCTCATGGCCTCATTAGGCAGTGCTGCTGGAGGTACTGAGACTGGAACATGGAGGAAACCTCAAAGCACAGAGACTGTGGTTCTTAGGCTGTCTCTATCCCTGTCCAGGCTTCACATTGTGCCAGTTTCACTAATGGAGCCCTCTAAATTAAGAAGTCAATTGCAGTTAAGGAACAGATTCACTGATATGTGTCAGCTGCTTTGTGCTGCTCTTGCATTGCTAGGCAGCTGTAAACAAAATGTAACTGTGGCTGCATTTGCTTTGATGTACTGGTGATTCTGCCCTTAACAGTTAAAATAATAACAAAAAGTTGATACTAGATATCAGATCATTAGAAGCATTGCATGGAAGCATTCTCTTTGGATTTCTTGTTCAGTGTTAGTGTGTGAAGTGTTAGCAATATAAACTAAGGAAACACCAGGTAAAAAACCCTAAATAAATACAGAGTTAAGGTTGAATGTATGTATCAGCAATTTAAGGGTAAAAAAGCAAAAGAATGTTGTAATTATCCCCAATTCCAAGCATTATAAACCCAGGAAATTGGAAGTTCAGGTTAAATTTAAAAGAAATCTGAATATATTAAAGTAAGAACTGTAACTCTGCTCTACCACAAGGGGGGTGGCGGGGGGGAATTTAGATTTTTTTCATGTCTTTATTCTTATCTGCGACCACAAAAACTAAAATGGTGTCACCATAATCATATGTCAGAGGGGTAGCTGTGTTAGTCTGGATCTGTAAAAGCGGCAAAGAGTCTTGTGGCACCTTATAGGCTAACAGATGTATTGGAGCATGAGCTTTCATGGGTGAATACCCACTTCGTCGGATGCATGGGTATTCACCCATGAAAGCTCATGCTCCAATACATCTGTTAGTCTATAAGATGCCACAGGACTCTTTGCTGCTTTTACTCAGTCATATGATTATTACATGATGTTGCTACAGGGCAGAGTTAAGGTTGTGTCAAAGTCAGATTCAGGACTCACAATTTGTCAGACCACTCTGTTTTATTAGCGAAGCGCTCTGCTAATACACCCAGATAATATGTGAGTGTCATGCAAGGCTTAAACTACTTTATTTATACAGATAAAAGGCACAAACTTAACAAGATAACAAAGGGAACAGAACTGATAAGTTTACCTGGGGCTAGACACACACATCTTATTTTCTCATTAACTCTTACTGATATCCTGCTAATGTCCCACCATTAGCTTAAGTGGATCCACTGTTGCATACCTTAATGTTTTTCTTCCTGACAACTTTATTTCAACATTCCTCATTCCTGCTTAAAGGAACATACAGCATTTCTTTAATCCATTCTACTTTTACAATCTAATTCATTCTACTTTCACAGTTGTTTGAGTGCCTTAATTGTGTATTTCTTAAAATAATCCAAGCATATTAAGGGAACGTTGATTCTGAGTTTATAATGCTTGGCTTTGAGATAATTACAACATCCTTGTAATGTTTTCCTGCCTTTAAATTATTGATACTTAGTTTCAACTTTACATAATTTTTTGTTTGGGAAAATAAATGATGCCAACTAATTCATCCTATATCTTAAAATAAGATGCAATTACTTTTCATTGTCATTACCCTCTAGCTCACTAGTTTTATTTATATGGTTTAATTTTTGTCAGTTGTACCATTGAACCATGCTCTGGCTACTTTTCTTATTTTTGGAATGATAATTTTATTAAGTCCCCTTTAAAAATGACACCAGGTTTGTGTTTTTCAGTTAGGTTTATATAACATATGAAAAGAATTCTGTATAGAATTCTTGCTGAATTACAATAAATTAACTATAATTACAAAACAATTATTTTAGTCATCTTAATATGGGAGTTCCATTGGATTTACTGGTGAATATTTAAACTAGCAAATCTTTTGTTGCTTAGTGTGGTAACTAGTCAAAATAGGAAAAATGAATTACCATGGTCATAGTGTTTCCTAAGAGCATCTATTTATCAGGAAAAGAAAATGAGCAAATGGCTGCCCAAGTTCTAATGAATATTTTTCTGCCTGGATGGTTGCTAATAAATTACTCATTGATTGCTACAATAAGTATTATATAATAAAGTGTTCCAGCCACTTGATTTTCAAGAAAGTTCTCAATTTTCCTACACTCAAATATAATTTATATTCCAGGTAAAGCTGCAAGCTTCAGTTCTTTCAGATTCATAAACATATCGCTGGATAAAGTAGGTCTTGTTAACCCAAATGATAGCTGATTGAGGGCCTTTAGGGATCCTCCAGTGGAATCAGCCTTTATGGCCATTAGCTCACAGAAGTGCCAGACATCTGTGACAAAGTCATCTGCCTCCATGGTTGCATTCTCAAGTGTCACTCTTTCTTCTTCTCCTTGGCAGTAGCTGCATAATAGTAGTAGTTGACATCCTTCAGTCTTGAGAGACCATGGGTATGCACACCTGAGAGGTAAAGAATTTATTCAGTTGGTTTAATGGTGGCTGTGACTGTGGCTGAAGAGACCCACTAAAGAGAGACCATCTCTGCCACATCTATCACATTTAAAGGTGATGTTTCAACCCTTTGGGGTCTGCCTCCTGCAAGCTCTCTTCTCCTCAGCAAAGCTTGACTACTTCCTCTCGTAACTCTGGAGACCTTTTTTAAGCTCTTGTTTCCAGAGTCTGCAGTCTTGAGTGTGATCTTCCCAGTTGTCCACATCAACGTCCATTTCTTTGAGGTCTTGCTTGCACACATCCTTGAAATGCAATTTTGGGCATCCTTTGGGTCTTTTTCCAGATGCCAATTTGCTGTAGAGGATGTCCTTTGGGATTTGCCTATCATTCATTTGGCACACATGCCCAAGCCACCGGAGGTGTCTCTATCTGAGGAGTGTTTGCATGCTGGGAATACTGGCTTGCTTGAGCACCTCAGCGTCGGTGACTCTGTCCCTCCAGGAGAGTACAAAAATTCGACGAAGGCAGCACATGTGAAAGTTGTTGATTCTCTTTTTCTGATGAGAATATAAGGTTCGTGTCTCGCTCCCATACAAAAATGTGCTGATAACAAATGCACACAGATCTCTTTGTGTGTTCTGTCAGTTTATTGTTTTGTCAGTGTAGACTTGCTGTGGCAGGTTTTCCAATGCGAATGTTGAATTCCATTTCAAGTGAAAAGTTGACTGCGATAGTGCACCCCAGGTATGTGCATCGCTTTAAGTTCATAGTTGTTGATTTTACTTTTTCAACTCCTTGGAACATTATGCTCCTCCTTTTTTAGGCTTATGGTGAGTGCAAAGTCTTGGCAGACTTTGGAAAAACTGTCCATAAGGTTTGGAGATGACCTCTGTGGGTTGTCACTGCATCATGAGCAAAGAGGAGGTTGAATAAGGGCCTCCTGAGTCTTGGTTTTAGATCTGAGTCTTGCAAGATTGAACAGCCTTCCATCAGATCTTGTGTGCTAGTAGATCCCTCAGTTGAGGAACCAAAATCTTGTTTTAATAGTAAGGAGAAGATCACAAACAGAGTTGTGGCAAGTACACAGCCTTGCTTAGTTCTGCTACGAATCTGGAAGGCCTCAGAGACTGAACTGTTGTATTGAACTATTTCGTCCCTGTTTTCAAGGAAGGATTGAATCATGCTTAAAAGCTTAGGGGGACATCCAATCTTTTCTAGAAGTGCAAAGAGTCCACTTTTACTGACAAGGTCAAAAGCCTTTGTGAGATCATCAAAGGCTATGTAAAAGAGCTTTTTGTTTTTTGTTTGTTCTCTGCATTTCTCTTGTTGTCTCAGTGAGAAGATTGTCACATGAAGAGAAGGGAGTTACCTTACAAGTGGAGAACCAATGTTGAAGGCCAGTTCAGTCACGGTGGATATGGTCCACTCCAAATAACTGATGAGGAGGTGTTGATACCAAGAGAGGGTAAATTGCTTTTGTAGTGAGCCAGCCACTCCCAGTCCCTATTCAAGCCCAAATTAACAGTGTTAAGTTTGCAAATGAATTGTAGTTCTGCAATTTCTCTTTGAAGTCTGTTTTTGAAGGTTTTTTTGTTGAAGAATGGCTACTTTTAAATTTGTTATAGAATATCCAGGGAGACTGAAGTGTTCTCCTGCTGGCTTTTGTATGTTACCATTCCTGATGTCTGATTTGTGTCCATTTATTCTTTTACATAGAGACTGTCCGGTTTGGACAGTGTACATGGCAGAGGATCATTGCTGGCACATGATGGCATATATCACATTAGTAGATGTGCAGGTGAATGAGTGGTTGGGTCCTATGATGATGTCGCTAGAGTAGATATGGGGACAGAGAAGGCCATGGGATTTGTTACAGGGATCGATTGCTTGGTTAGTGTTTCTGTGGTGTGTTGTGTAGTTGCTGGTGAATATTTGCTTTAGGTTGGGGGGGCTGTCTGTAAGTGAGGATTGGCCTGCCTCCCAAGGCCTGTGAGAGTGGGGGATCATTTTGCAGGAAAGGTTGTAGATTGTTGATGATGCACCAGAGAGGTTTTAGCTGAGGGCTGTACGTGATGGCAGTATTTTCCTTGTTGGGCCTGTCCTGTTGTAGATGACTTCTGGGTTCCCGTCTCGCTCTGTCAGTCTGATTCCTCACTTCCCCAGGTGGGTATTGTAGTTTTAAGAATGCTTGATAGAGATCATGTAGGTGTTTGTGTCTGTCTGAGGGATTAAAGCAAATGCAGTTGTATTTTAGGGCTTGGCTGTAGACAATGGATCGTGTGATGTGTCCAGGATGGAAGCTGGAGGCATGTAGGTAAATTTAGCGGTCAGTAGGTTTCCGGTATAGAGTGGTGTTTATGTGACTATCACTTGTTTGCACTGTAGTGTCAAGGAAGTGGATCTCTTGTGTGGACTGGTCCAGGCTAAGGTTGATGGTGGGGTGGAAATTGTTGAAATCCAGGTGGAATTCTTCAAGGGCCCCTCCTTCCCGTGACTCCATATGATGAAGATGTCATCAATATAGCATAAGCAGAGGAGGTGTGCTAGGGGATGAGAGCTGAGGAAGCGCTGTTCTAAGTCAGCCACTCTTCAAAGAGAAACTGCAGAGCTACAATTCATTTGCAAACTTAACACTATCAATTTGGGCTTGAATAGGGACTGGGAGTGGCTGGCTCACTACAAAAGCAATTTACCCTCTCTTGGTATTGACACCTCCTCATCAGTTATTTGGAGTGGACCACATCCACCGTGACTGAATTGGCCTTTAACATTGGTTCTCCACTTGTAAGGTAACTCCCTTCTCTTCATGTGCCAATATATATTTATTCCTATATCTGTAAATTTCACTCCATGCATTTGAATAAGTGGGTTTTTTACCCATGAAAGCTTATGCCCAAATACATCTGTTAGTCTTTAAGGTGCCACTGGAGTCCTCATTGTTTTTGTGGATACAGACTAGCACAGCTGCCCCTCTGATATTTGAGAAGATTGTATTGATAATAGACCTTTCAGCTCTGAAGCCACACTGTGATTCAGGATAGATTCTGTCTACAGGGGTCTGAAATCTGTTTAGGGCAACTCAGGCAAAGGGTTTTCCCATAAGGCCAAGAAGGGAAATGTCACGGTAGTTGTTATAGTCACTCCTGTCACCCTTGTTTTTGTAGAGAGTGATGATGATGGCATCTCTCATTTCTTGAGGCACTTATCCTTCTTTCCAGCTCTGGTTGAGCAATTTTTGAAGATGTTTAGAATAGGTTTTCTGCATTTTGTGACCTCTGATGGTATGCAGTCTTTTCCAGGGGCCTTTCCATTGGGGAGCTATCTATGACAAGGCTAAGCTCTTCAACAGTTGGTTCATCATTGAGTTGGTTCATAACAGGCAGGCTTTCAATGGTGTTGATGGCTGCATCCCTAACAATATTTTCACAAGAGTAAAGCTCAGAGTAGTGTTCTACCCAGCGATTCATCTGCTTGGTGTGGTCGCTGATTGTTTCCACTGTTGTCTTCTTTAAAGTTGGACCCAATACTTTCTTGATCCAATCATACATGTTTCTGTCATGCATAACACTGTTTAAAACTGCCCTACTGATAAGACTGGTATCAGATCTCACCTGTTCCAAATACTATATAAGCATATATATAATGTAGCCATGGGAATGATTATAGGATTCACCATCATGTTTGGCATGCCTATGGTCTCCAAGACTTTGTGTGAGGAATAAGAGGGATCAGATGAAGTTCTAAGCAGAAGCTAATAGTAACTACTGTCCCCTTTTACGTGGAAGCTTCTTCAACCAAATCACAAACTCAGTATTGACAAACAACTATGAGCCTCTAACTTGTATTAAATGAATATCCACGCAGAACTGACTGAACTCCAAATGTCCTAATCTAGCAATCAATGTCTTTGGAGTAGACTCTCAAATGGACTTCAAGGGTCAGTCTCTTCCTTCTGTTCCAAAAGTCCAGGCCAGATTTCTAGCCAGAATATTTCTAGGATATTACTGTCTAGTCTAGATATTAGACTATACTATATTTTATAAATTATTTCTACAGTACCTTTCAGAATAGTGTCTTCATTATATCAACAAATAGGGAAAGGAAAAATAAAATATATCAATAGGTCTGTCAGTTTTCCCACAAGTCATTTGCGTGTTTGCGTGTAGCATTGTTTTATTCTTGTGCATAACAGGAGGTTCTCTTTAGCTAACGTTGCTTTACTTTTAAGATCAAATCCGTTGATATGGCTGGTAAAATGTTAGTGCTAATACACTTTTCCAAAGTGGGAACAGCTGCTGTTGCAGTCAATGCTCACTCTTATTTTCACTAAGATAATCAAACTTTAAACCTACCATTAAAATTGAAATCTAATGCTAAAAATTAAAGCTAGATTCTGAATCTGAATTTAAATGTCAAATCTAGGGGGTGAGAGAATTCAAAAAGAATCTAATAGTTTCTTTTCAGCTGAAGATATTCTATTTAAATATACCATCTGAACGATGTAGCAAGGGCTTGTCCAGCAGTGCACAGATTTCTAAGGCAAGTGCTGTCCCATTTACCAATGCATTATTCTAAACATGACTGAATGAAAGCCTTTTCGAGAGGCACAGCATACTGTGGTGTTACTGCACATAGAATTAAATATATGTTTTTACACTGAATGCTGGCCAAACAGTTGGGATGTATCCAAAGAAAAATGTTTTGTGTATTGGCACAGCAGAGATTCCACTCAGGTTTTGGTGACCTTCTCTCCACAGCTTTGCATTCAAGAATATAAAATAGCTTTTGAACTGAGGGAATAGTGTTGGTTCCTAAATTGCATATTATACTCTTTAGGTATTATATAATTTCAGGAATGACTGTTTCTAAAGCAGTATGGTACTGTGGGACAGGGTTTTATTTCAAGTCTGTTCGGCTGTTGAGTAGAGGCAAAATATTTCTCAGAGCAAGATAAGTGACTGAATTTTGATATGCTGACTTGCTAGCAGTAAACAAATTACTGTGACATCAGGATATAATGATTAATGGCTTTATTGAAAATTGGCGATTTGGGAAATAAAATTCAAAGAACAGGATGTATAAATATCTTTCCCAACTATTCCCAGAGTAATAGCCATATGAACTAGGACAGATTTTAACATTTGTTGAAATGAACGAATCAAACTGTGAATGTCCTCTGACAAGGCTATTTGTTGATGGGTTGCTCTTCTACGGGAGCATTGGACTCTCTAATTCCCTCCCATACATCTGAGGTCATAACTGTGATAGGGTCAGGCCAGATGGCTACAGGAGAGTGGTAGAAGGCGGATATATTAGTCCCAGGTTCAGTAGATCCCTTTTCCCTGGGTAAGGTAACAGGGGCAGTTCCAGAACAAGGAGGAACTTGCTGGAACCAGCTAAGGCAGGCAGGCTAATTAGGACACCTGGAGCCAATTAAGAAGAAACTGCTAGAATCAATTAGGACAGGCTGGCTAATCAGGATACCTTAGTTAAAAAGGACCTTGCTTCAGTTTTTGTAGTGTGCATGCAAGGAGCTGGGAGCAAGAGGCTCTAGGAGCTGAGAGTGAGAAGACATATTGCTAGAAGACTGAGGAGTACATGCATTATCAGACACCAGGAGAAAGGTCCTGTGGTGAGGATAAAGAAAGTGTTGGGTGAAGGCCAGGGGGAAGTAGCCCAGGGAGTTGTAGCTGTTGCGCAGCTGTACCAAGAGGCACTCTAGACAGCTGCAGTCCACAGGGCCGTGGGCTGGAACCCAGAGTAGAGGGCAGGCCCAGCTTCCCCTCAAACCTCCCAACTCCTGATTGGACACAGGAGGAATTGACCTGGACTGTGGCTTCCACCAGAGGGGAAGGCCTCTGGGCTGTTTCCTGACCCATACGGGGAATCTCTGAGGCAAGCAAATCGGCCAATAAGTGCTGGACCCACCAAGGTAGAGGAGGAACTTTGTCACAACTGGTGTCAGGAGTGGAATGTGGTATGCACGGTGCGACGGAAGGAGGAGGATGATTAAAAAAAAAAATGGAGAGGGTTTTTTTTTTTTCCCCCCACTCCAATGGATGACTTAGTACAGGCATTGATAACAAGTCATGGCGGCCCAGCAGGAGGCTACCCATGTCCAGGCAGCCACCCAACAGGAGGCAGTGCGGCTGCAGCAAGAGACTAATTGCCTGCTGATGGGCCAGGCTGCTCAGGACCGAGCTATGTAGCAAGAACTGGTAAACTAGGTAAAGACCCTTACAGACCTGAACCGCAGCCATGATGGGATGCAGATCATACGGCCCAGCTATTGGCTGCAGAAAATGACGCGAGAGGATGATGCAGAGGCATACCTTCTGGCCTTTGAGAAGACAGTCCTATGGGAGGCCTGGCCTCAAGATCAGTGGTCTGGCACCCTCGCCCCATTCCTGTGTGGGGAGGCCCAGAAGGCCTACCATGATCTGCCTGAAGAAGCTGTGGCAAACTACCTCCAGCTGAAAGCAGAGATCCTGGCCAGATTTGGAGTAACGACCTCAGTATGGGCCCAGTGGTATCACGAGTGGAGGTACCAGGAAGATAAAACCCCACGATCCCTATTGTATGACCTCATCCAGCTCGCACGAAAGTGGTTGTGAATGGAATCCTGGAGTCTGGAAGAGATACTAGAGGTTCAGGTCATCAACTGATACATGAGGGGACTACTGCCAGACCTCCGCACCTGGGTAAGCCAGAACGAACCCTCCACCCCAGATGGGGTTGTCGCACTGGTAGAGAGGCGAAGGACAGCTAGGGAGCTGACCTGACCAGCTAAGGAAGAGGCACCCCGGGTTAAATGAGCAGCACCAAGCCCTAAAGCTCGGGTAACTGGGCCACCAGGAGGGCCCAGGTGGATAAAGAGAGGGGCTGAAGGCTCACCAGAAGCCACAAAGAGTTGGAACACTGAGGGAGAAGAGGATCGTGATGTTAGACTGCCCAAACCAAGAGACCGGGGAATGCCTAAGGCCCCATACAGATGTTATGCCTGCGGGGAGTGGGGACATATAGCTGCACAATGTCCCAATGCCGAGGAGCCTCTGCAGTGTAACCTGGGGAACTGGGCAGACCCATGCTCCCTAATCCACCTTGTGGGGGTCTCATTAACCCCACATAGGTACACCAGACCAGTGAAACTAAATGGGGTAGAGACCACGGCACTGGTTGATTCGGGGAGTGCTATCACTCTTATCTCAGGGAAGCTCGTGAAGTGTCCTCAGCTGCTGCAGGCTAAACTTATGGGGATAACGTGTCCATGGGACAATTACTACCCCACCATCCCAGTAAAAATCGAGATCCAAGGGATCACTACTGAGGTAGCAGCAGGTGTAGTCCCTAAGCTCCCATACCCGGTGCTCATAGGGAGGGACTTCCCAGGGTTTGGAGACTTACTCCTAGAAGGGGAATTGGAGAAGGATGGGAACCCTGAAATTAGTGAGGCATTCACAGCAGACTGTCAACCCCCAATCTTTTCCGAAATATCCCCAGATTTGTTCTCCACTCCCAGACAGGGTAGAAAGATGAAAAGGGAAAGAAGGGCAGCTAAGGCCTTGGGAACCCGAATGCTGACCCAAAGCCAGAGAGTTGCTCTCGTAGGTAGGCGGACTCGAGCAGCTGAAAAAGAGGCCACCCCGGAGGGAGAAGCACCCGAGTCTGACCCCCACTCTAATGCCTCTGAACCAGTAGAGGCAACAGAGACTGGGCCCCTAGACCTTGGGCAGATTAGCCCTGGGAGAGGAAGTTTTGGATGGGACCATGCAGAAGACCCAAGGTACGACAACTTTAGGAAGGAGGTGACTGAAATAGATGGGGTCCCCATGGAAGGGAGAACCCAGGGACCAGGACCCTACTTCATAATGAAGAAGGATCTCTTATACCGGGTTGCACCAGTACAGGGGCAGAAGGTACAGCAGATCCTAGTACCTCAAAAACACCAGAACGCTGTGTTAAGTCTTGCCCATAGTCATCTTTTTGGGGGTAGAGAAGACCCTGACACGGGTCCTACGACGGTTCTTCTGGCCCGGAGTACATGAAGAAATGCGGAGGTACTGTGCGTCCTGCCTGGAGTGTCAGCTGCACAGTCCCCCTCCTCACTTGAGGGCACCTTTAGTACCCCTTCCCATCATAAAGGTCCCCTTCGAGCGAATAGCCATGGACCTAGTGGGACCCCTGGAGAAGACGGCTCGGGGCCACCAATATATACTTGTTGTTTTGGACTATGCTACTTGCTACCCAGAAGCTGTCCCCTGCAGAACATGGCCTCTAAAACGATAGCCAAAGAGCTGATGGGGATCTTTGCTGAGTGGGCTACTGAAGGAGATATTAATGGACCAAGGAACCCTATTTATGTTGAAGCTAATGAAGGACCTCTGTACGCTGCTCCGTGTACATAAACTTGAGAACTTCTGTCTATCATCCGCAGACTGACGGGTTGGAGAAAGGTTTAACGGAACCCTGAAGGCTATGGTAAAGAAGGTGGTAAATCGGGATGGGAAAGACTGGGACACCCTACTCCCTTACCTTATGTTTGCTATCCGAGAGGTACCTCAGGCCTCAACTGGGTTTTCCCCCTTCGAGTTATTATACAGGTGTCACCTCTGTGACATACTAGATATTGCCAAAGAGATCTGGGAAGAGGAACCCAATGAGGAGAGAAATATGATAGAACATGTATTGCAGATGCGAAACCGGATAGCCTGGGTCATTTGGAAAAGGCCCAGGAGGCCCAGTGAACCTATTACAATTGCCAGGCAAAAGTCCAACAGTTCCAACCAGAGGATCAGGTGATGGTATTGTTACCCATGGCAGAAAGCAAGCTTCTGGCCCAATGGCAGGGGCCCTATGAGATGGTTGAACCCATGGGGGAAGTAACCTACAAGGTGCAGCAGCCAGGACGCTGGAAACAAGATCTGATTTATCACATTAACCTCTTGAAACCTTGGCACTAGCAAGAGGCATGTGTGTGATGGCCCAAGAGGCCCCAATCCAGGGAAATAATCTACCTGAGCAGATCAGGATATCCCCTGATCTGACACCGAACCAGAAGGAGGAGGTAACTGAGATGATCAACCGGTACCAGGAAGAGTTTTCAACCAAACCAGGCCGGACTACCAAAGCATATCACCACATTATCACAGACCCTGGGGCAAAGGTAACTTAAAGGCCCTACTGGGTCCCAGCGGCAAAAAGGGAGGAGATCAAGGCAGAGGTAAAAAGGATGCTGGAACTAGGAGTCATTGAAGAATCCCACAGTCAATGGTCGAGTCCGATTGTGTTGGTGCCCAAACCCGGTGGCACCGCTAGATTTTTGTACTGACTTTCGCCAGCTGAATGAGAGATCCAAATTTGACGCATACCCCGCATTGATGAGTTAGTTGACCACCTGGGCAATGCCCAGTTTTTGACAACCCTCGATTTAACAAAGGGATACTGGCAGATTCCTGTTGACAAAGATTCAAAAGAAAAGACGGCATTCTCTACACTAGAGGGTCTGTTTCAATAAACTGTTCTTCCTTTTGGACTGCATGGGGCACCTGCCACCATCCAGCGTCTCATGGACAAGCTTCTGCAGCCCCATAATGGTTATGCAGCTGCTTACCTGTATGATGTAATTATCCATACCCGTGACTGGGAGACCCACTTGGAAAAGGTGGAAGCGGTTCTTGGTGCACTAAGGCAGGCCAGCCTCACAGCCAACCCAGTCAAGCATGCTATAGGGATAGCTGAGGCTAAATACCAGTACAGGGGCAGAAGGTACAGCAGATCCTTTGTCACATAACCTAGAACAGGAGTTCTCAAACTGGAGTTGGGACCCCTCAAGGGGTCACAGGGCTATTACGTGGGGGGGTCACGAGCTGTCATCCTCCACCCCAAGGCCTGCTTTGCCTCCAACATTTATAATGGTGTTAAATATATAAACACGTGTTTTTAATTTATAAGATGGGGGTCGAACGCAGAGGCTTGCTGTGTGAATGGGGTCACCAGTAAAAAAGTTTAAGAACCACTGACCTAGAGACATGACTGCCTAATTTTTTTATAATTGGAGATATACCAATCTCCTAGAACTGGAAGGGACCTTCAAAGGTCATGGTGTCCAGTCCCCTGCCTTCACTAACAGGACCAAGTACTGATTTTGCCCCAGATCTGTAAGTGGTCCCCTCAAGGACTGAACTCACAACCCTGCGTTTAGCAGGCCAATGCTCAAACCACTGAGCTATCCCTCCTCTTGTGTAGCTCTGTATGACTGTGATATTACCCAGCATACAATCAGGACTGATGAACAGCTGTGTCCCCATAATTCTCTCACCTGGGGTGTCTTTTACACTGCTTTGCTGAGAGCTGCTCTGTCTCAACCTCCAGCAGATAAATTACTCCCAGTTATACTCCGTGTGCTACTGTCAGCCACTCTTGAATTACGCTGCATAGCAACACCAGCAGATTCGCAGTCTTTCCCTCAGAAATATACATCTTGTACTGCCCAGCTCTCTCCTGGACAAGTACAAGCTCATAAGGTCTGTCACTTTATTAATGGAAAATAATATGCACAAATCCTGTTATCTGAAATGGAGTTTCCCAGACAGTTCAGTCTAAACACACTGGTTTAGATAAAACAAGTTTAATTAACTACAAAAGAGAGATTTTAAGAGATTACAAGTAATGAAGCATAAAAGTCAAATTTGTTACAAGAAAATAAAAGTAAATCTCAACTAATGTCCAACTTAACAAGCTAGAGTGAATTCATAGCAAAGGTCTCCTTCACCACATGTTTTAGCAGTCTTACAGGCTAAATCTTTCAGTCAGGATCCCTCCCCCAGTCCAAAGCTGTTCCCTTTGTTCTTCAGGTGTTGTGGATGCTGTGGATAAAGCTAAAGGAGGAATAAGTTGGAGCATCTCCTCTCTTTCCTTTTTTCATCCTTTCTCTTCTTTGAGAATCGTCTCCAGCTGAGATTCAGGAGACATAAAGTCTGTGTGAACCTGAACCCCCAGCTGTTTTTGTCAAAATGTAGATTTCTGCTCACATCATCTTTCCTGCCAAAGAATGCCCAGTTAACCAGGTGATATTCCATTTGATTTGTTGCCACCGGGCTGAGGCGTTGGATAACCTTTTGGTTGACTCTTCCCCAGACTCAGAACATAGTGTTAGTAATATTTTGCAGCAGAATCCTGTAACTTTACATAGTGTTGCCACATATTTTGCCAAGAGGTTTCAAGTGATACACAAGGTATACTTTGTATGAAATTTATCATAGTCACATAAACGTGGTGAACATACGGGTATAGACTGTCCCCCATTTCATGCAATTTTAATTGGTTGATTTGCATATTTGAAAATAACTAATAACTATAAACTTCCCTTTAGAAAAAATGTCATTTAGAAAAAATGTCAATTCAAAGCTAATGAAGACAATGGTGTGACAGCCCTGATGTATGAAATTCTTTATGGACAAGTTTTCCGTTGCTGTGCCAGCATCCCTTAAGACTAGTCTAGGGCAGGGTATATTCTCTAAAGCAGTGGTTCTCAAATGTATTTGATTGGGCCCCCCTTCTGTGTGTCTGTAGTCATTTACGCCCCTCCCCCAAGTACATATACCACCACGCAGCTCTGTAGGGAGAGAGGAGAGTAGAGGCTGCTGGCTGGGCGCCCAGCTGTGAAGGCAGCGCACACCAGCAGCAGCGCAGAAGTAAGGTGGCAATGTAAAAAGTGACATTCATCAATATCACTTTTCACAGCAGACTTAGTGCCCCATTGTCACCCTTATTTCTGTGCTGCTGCTGCCACTCTGGGGCTGACAGCTGGAGCTCTGCCGCCTCTAGGTGAGACATGAGGGGAAAGAGAGGCTGAGCTGCCTCATAGTGAGGGAGTGGGGGAAGGAGAGCACCACCCTGATGAAGGATTGATTGGGCAGGAGAGAAGAGAGCTCTGGGTGAACAGGGCTCTGGCTTTCTCCTTGACCCCTGTCTCCTGAGTGTGCATGGCCCTTCTGCCACCTGGGGCCAACAGCCAGAGCTTTAAAAATAAAACAAGGCGGGGCGGGGGAGCACAGAGCCTCACCTTCCTTGACACATTCTTGTGCATCCTTTGGGAGTGCCCCCCCGCCCCCATAGTCTGAGAACCACTGCCCTAGACCAGTGGGTCTCAACCTATTTTCTTGTTGTATGTTTTCAGTGGTCTGCAAACACATGCTACAATGAAGTACCCATCCTGTTCTTAAAGGGGCAGCTCCTATTAACTGAGCTACATGCTATTTTTCATTGTATTTCTAACATAACATCCCAATTCATTTCTTTTGCATTACAAAATTATTGCAGTTACTCCAGGGACTTCACATTCTTCACAGGAATCTGCATCTACTCATATGTATAATTTGTTTATACTACATATAAAATGCTACACTAAAAGAACATGAAGTTTGCCAAGTTAAGCACTTGGACTTGGAAATGACTGAATTAAATTTGCCTGAGCATTATGATACAGTATATACTTAAATGATTGCATACTATTTTTTTCTCCTGTGTGGTTGGTTAGCAAGATTTGGACCCAGGATCTTCGGATGCACAGCACACACTTCTTCCACTTGAGCTGAAGAAGCAACTAGAAAGCAAAGTAGGCTAATGGAGATTAGAGGAAAATGGCACAATTTGCTAGTGTGCTACACAACTATTTGTGATAACCAGCATGCAAATGGTGTATCGGGATTACTGTGTTATCTTCCTGCTTTTGAGAGCTGAGTGTTCAGTGGTTAGAGCAGTGTTTACAGATGGAGTAACCAAGCTCATAGAGCTGGGACAGTCATTCTGAAAAACAGTGGGGCCTGTGAGATAGCATTTGGCACTTTCACAGTAGAGACCTAGGTTCTATTCCCAGCTCTGTCAGAACTGACTTTGTGGAACTTGTACAACTTCTCACTTTGTAAAAGGTTGTTCGGGGGAATGCTAGGTGTTTACCTCTTCTGATTATAGGGCTTGTCTACACTGGCAAGTCTCTGCACAGTAAAGCAGCTTTTTCTGCTCAAACTGCAGACGTGTACACACTGCCAAGCCATTTTGTGTGCAGAAACTCCTCAGTTGCTGCGCTGCAAAAAACCCACCTCGACGAGAGTTGTAAGGCTATTTGCTCAGAGGCTCCACCGCTCTATTGCCAGTGTAGACACATGATTGCTTTCTGCGCTGTAGTTGGCCTCTGGGGCTGTCCCATAATGCCTCAAGTGACCGCTTTGCTCATTGTTTTGAACTCAGCTGCCCTGGAGACACGCGTCCCTCCCCTTGACAGCTATTGTGTGCTGTGCTGATCTGCTCCGGGACACAAAGCAAACCATTAATGTGGAATGCTCGTGTTGTTGAACACAGAGGGGTGTGGGTGTGGGTGTGAGAGAGAGAGACTGCTGTGCAGAGAGCCCAGGGAGAGAGATGGGGGCTGAAGTTGTGGTTTCTCCCTCCCTCTGCCTCAAGACAGGTTGATTCCTGCTGCTGTCTGAACTTACAAGACAGCATGCTGACACGTTCTGTCCCCCAAAACAGTCTCTCTCTCCCCCGCCTTCAATTGAAAGCAGCTGGCAATGTACTAGGACGCCCATAGAACAATGAGATTGGGAAACGTGCATCATGTGATGCTGTGCCTTCCTCATGAGGCATTGCAAACCCTTCCCTAAGCACCCTGCTGCCAGTTGCACAGTGGGATAGCTACCACAATGTACTGCGGTCTTTGCCGTTGCAAGAGTTGCTAATGCGGATGCACACCAGCTTCACAAGGAGCACAATGTGAACCCGCAACAGCAGTTTAATTCCAGCATTTTAATAAGTGTTATAACTTGTGGTGCAGAAACTTGCCAGTATAGTCATACCCTTAGAGGTGTGAGGGAGGCTTTGATCAGTAATTAGGATTGTGACGTGTGCAGCAATACTAACAGCACTCAGCTGAAGAAATGAGACAAAACCCATGTGTGATGGGTTCCCCCTGGGGTTCCCCCTGGAACTGGGGTACCACTGAGCCCCCCAGACCCACTAGCCTGGGTTTCCTTTACACTGTACTGCTGTGACCACTCTGCCAAGCCCTCTCCCAGGCTCCAGCACACACACACACACACAGGTAGGGACACATCCGGCTGCAGTACATAACAGACGCTGAGATCAACTCTGCATGGGCAGGCTACAGCTAAGGAACTGTCCAGCTACTCAACTGCATATCCCCCTCTGGAGTGTAAACTCAAAATTATACAGTGTAAGCTCATGAAATTTGCCCCCTCCCTCAGTGTGGAGAAAGATATGCAACAGCTTTCTTCCCCAAGTTATAGCTGCCTCATGCTGGTTTTAGACAAAGCAAAATGAGTGTATTAACTAGAAAAGATAGCTTTTAAGAGATAATGGATAGCAAACAGATCAAAGGAGATTACGTAGCAAATAAACAAAACATACAAACGAAGCTTAATATACTAAAGAGACTGGATAGGGGTAGCAAATTCCCACCTAAATAATGATTCAGGCAGGCTGCAGAGATTCTTAAGGGGCTGGCTGCACTTGCTTACAGCTTAAAAATCCCAGGTATTCCTTTCACATGCTAAAAAATCCCTTTAGTTTGGGTCCAGCACTTCCCCCAGCTCAGTCTTTGTTCCTTAGGCATTTCCAGGAGTCTCCATGAATGAGGACTCAATGAAGAACAACAGTGATGTCACTCCTCTGACTTAAATAGCTTTTGCACAGAGTGGGAACCGTTTGTCTCAAAACTTTTGTTCCCACACCAGTCAGTGGAAAAACACTGGTATTCCAAGATGGAGTCCAGTACCAAGTGAGCTGGTTAATGTTCCTGTAGCGCCACAGTAGCCATTGCTCGGAGGCCATTTGTATCCTCCTCATGAAGATCCCCAGGTGGGAAATAAGCTCCTTCTAAGGCCAGTTGTTCTCCCTGATTGTTCATTAACATAAATGGACCCTTCCCAGCCTGGGGCGATGAGTTGTATGGGCTTGTGGTGCCCGGACTCCAGCAAATTCAGGGCCCAGTGGGCCCAGCTCCACGAGTGTTCGGGGCTGGGTCTCTCACCCAGCCGCATCTGGTGCCCCTGCACGCATCCCCCGGTCCTGCCTGCTGCCCCTTCATGGCTCCTCTGGAGTGTTCCCCAGCCTTGTCTACTGCCCCTGCATGCCTCCTCTGAGTGTCCCTGCCTGCCCTGGGCAGCAGGCGGCTGCTCCGTGCTGCGCTTCCTTGCTGGCCGCTGCTGGCTACAAGGGAGCGGCACCGAGGGCAGGCAGAGGCGGCTGCTGTGCCTAAGGAGTGGAGGAGGGAAATGACAGCTTCCCCCCCCCCCCCCCGGCAGGCAACTCGGATAGGAGGTTGGGCTTATCCTGGCTAGACTTCCTGAGCAGCAGCCTGGGGAGGCTAGGGAGGGCCCCCCTTCGCCGGATCCCCCTGCCCTGCACCCTGTTCCGCACCCCAACCCTCTGTCTCACCCCAGATCTCGCACCCAGCACTCAAACCCTCCCCTGCACCCCAACCCCCTGGCACCAGCTCAGAGCCTGCACCCAGCACCCAAACTCCCTCCCAGAGCCCACACCTCTCCCACACTCAAACTCTCTCCCAGAGCCTGCAACCCATACCCCTTCCTGCCTCAGCCCAGAGCACCCAAACTCCATCCCAGAGCCTGCATCCGTCCTGCACCCAAACTTCCTCCCAGAGCCTACACCCCAAACCCCCTCCCAGAGCCTTAGGCAGGTGTGGGGGCGGGGGCAAGACTTGGACCCATTCTAGGTACCACCAAAAATTATACGAACCTGCTGTCCCTGTTCCCAGCCAGCCACTTAGACTGACTATTTTTTGCCTAGTGGGTGTTCTGATACAGACACATAGTCAATATTCCTAACTTCAGATACAAAAATGATATCTGCATACAAATAAGATAATTATTTTCATATTCATAAATCATAACCTTTCCAATGATATCTCACGTGACCTATCTTTTGTAAAATACATTAGAATTATGCCATAATATATCAGAGTAATATCACCGTGAAGAATATGGGGTGCAGTGCCACACAGGCTCTCCTGTCTCTCCATCCAATTTACTTTCCCCTGAGCTAAAGAGTGGTTAGTGGTGAAGGGTCTCCTCCACAAATGTGACATTTGGCCTGAGATATGGGCAGGAATGACAGTGCTGCCAAATGTGTTGGTGTCACACCAAATGCATACTACTTGGCAGGACTGTAGAGAATATGAGATCAGTTGAGTCTCATAAGGTAGGGGAGGTGGAACAAGATTGCAGAGGGATAGAAGTATCCCTTTTCCATGACTTAAAAAAAAGTGACCAGTAGGAGATCAGTCAGTATGGAATGAGATTCTTCAAATCCATGTTGGACTAAGCGGGAAGGAGTCTCCCCAACTGCTGTATTGATTTGGAGTTTAGTGGCAAGGAAGGAGCTTGGTTTATTAGATTATTGTTGAACAAAGCACAAATTGTGATAGTGTCTTTTTATTTTTAGATGTAACTTATTTTAACCACTTGAAAAATAAATGGCATGGACAGCAAAAGGTCACACATGAACTGTCAGGTTTTTTTTTAAGTAATCATGATGCTTACAAAAAATCCTAACATAAATATAAGTTTAGATAAAGCAGCATAATTTGTGGACAAGCAGGATGTACAAAATAATGGCCCCGTGGGCTCAGAGAATACACGTCAGCTGTTGTTACTGAGGATGAGAAACAGGGTTTATCAGACTTGTAGCAAGCACAAAACTACTTTGTTTTGTAGAAATAACACGTTACAAACTAATTATGTAATGTAACTCAACTTATTTGCAATAAAGTGAATAGTTAACTTTTTAACAAACACAAATAAATGTGTGAATAAGATGAAAATGTATCTTGTAAATTTTTTTTCACTTCTGAAGTGTAGAGGAGAAGATAATTCCTATGGAAACAGACTGTGACACCACTGCATGCTTTAACTTTCAAGAAAACCTCTTTGGAAATCAGTAGAAAGCATATATGTAGGTCTAAAATCATTTTAATGAAGAGATCTTACCACAGTGGTCTTAGTCATGTGTAAAGATATGGAAAACAAATTAAAGTGTGGATTGATTATATTTGTGTGAAGATGTAAGAATTTTATTAACAGTCTTTCTTCTTTCTTGCTGCTTTCTTATCCAGGGTCAGCGTAACTACGGAGAGAAAACAAAACCAATAATTCATTCAGAAAATAATCCTGGTGTAATACCCGCACATTTCATCTTCGAATAGTATTTCATGCTTACTGAATAATTAATAGTGGGCATAGGTTCTAAGAGATATCACCAGGGCCTGATCTTTCCGATGTTCTGAGATGCAGCAAAAGTAATGTGGTTCTTCAGTGTAGGGGTGGGAAGGATTAGGGAACATGTGCAGGGAATGAGTGCCACTGTTTGTCATGAAGCACACTTCTGTGAGCCTCTTATGTACTGTTTGAGTACCGGGTAGGAGCAAGTAAGATGAAAGACTAGGATGTAGAGAGCCCGCTCAAGGCAATCTGCCACTTTAGAGAACACTACAATGTGCTGCCCCTGCCATGCCACTCAAATTTGGTCTGGTGCCCCTCTGTCATGATGGAGGGGTGGCTGGGCCAAATCTGCCAACCTAGGCAGCTGCCTAGCTTGCCTATAGTGAGAGTGGCCTCTTGAGTACATGGATACACCTGCTGCTCTCTGGAGGATTAGGGACACTGGAATTAGGAGTGCTGAGTGGCTCTGGTGCTTCTCTGTGACCTCGGGGAAGGATTCTATTGAATTTTACTCCTGGGAGTATTCTGTGCCAAACAAAAAAAAAAAAGAAGAAGAATTTCTGCAAAATTCTGCCAATTTTATTCGTCAAATAAATATGGACGTTCCAGCATGGCACTGGGGAGCACAGGCCACTGGCTGCACAGAGGTGGACAGGCACAGACTCAGTATTGAGGCTGCACCCATCCCTGACACAGCTCAAGGACCAGGCCTGCCCCAGAAACACTCCAGGCTCCTGCCCCTCCATGCCAGTTGCACCCCAGGTGTGGCCAGGCAGGCTCAGCAAGACAGGATCCAAGTGTGGAGGGGCTTGGTGTGGGGGGGATCCAGGTGTGGGTTGAGAGGGTTCTGTGTGGGGCAATCTGGATATGGACAGCTCAGTTGGGGATCCAGGTCAGGGGGGATCTGGATGAACAGGGGCTTGTTGAGTGGGTTCTGGGTGCAACGGTAATGGGACTCTGCAGAGGGGTCCAGGTCAGGGTGGTTTGGGCTCAGCAAGGGAGGGTCTTGGTGTGGGGGGGGATAGAGCTCGGCAGGGGGTCTGGGTGTGGGGAGTCAGTGGAGGTTCCAGATGCTGGTGGAGTGGTGCTCAATGGAGTGGAGAACCAGGTGCATCTGTCTGGCGCTTGGTGGGGTGGGGATCTGGGTGTGGGTGGCTCGTTAGGGTGGTCCAAGTGCAGGGAGAGTGGGGCTCATCAGGGTGGGGAGGTTCTGAGTGCGGGGGGGGGGAATGAGGCTCGGTGAGATGTATGAGGGGGTCTGGATGCACAGGGGTTGGGTGGATGGGGGAGCAGCTCCCTGTACAGGGATCTCTCCTCTTGCAGCTGAGGAGTGATGGGTGCAGGAAGTGTGTGTGTGTGTAGGGAGTTTGCAGAGCTTCCTGCAGCCGAGGAAGAAATCTGGGGGTGGGTCTGACCTGGCCCCGGATGCCATGCATGGAAAGAGGAAGTCCTGTGCTCCCTAGCCGAACTGGGACTAGCAGCTGATCCTGTCACAGGATAGGAGCCACCAGCCAGGTCTCCCCTAGTGCCGCTCCCTGCCCCACAGTAATTTACCTCTCTGCCGGCTGCCTTAGTTACCTGAAATATAGTGTTTTAGAGAGTCATATGACTGCTCTTGTGGCTTCCCGTGGCTTCCCCATCAAAAGTCATTCTTCTGTGAGGAAGCAAAGAAATCTGCAGGGACATAAATTCTGCGTATGTGCAGTGGCGCACAATCCCCCCAGGAGTAGAATTTGCAAGCTTCTGAAAGTTGTTAGTCTATTCTGGCTTGTGTGGAAAATTAAACTACTGTTTGCCTTTCTTGCGTGGCTAACAACTTGACTGTAACTGAAAAACTTAGATCCAATGTCATGGCTTCCGAGTCATCACAGACCTCCGATCAGACTGCACATTTGAACAAGTTCTTCCTCAGACCTTCTTTGCTGTCGTCTTCTCCCAAAGCGTTAGTTGTGTGACTTACACTCAGTAGGCCCATATTTTCCCATCTCGGACTGGCAGTTAATTACTACTGTTCTTTTCTGCCACTCTTCCTTCAGCCTCTTCTTTCCTCTGATTGGTTGCTCAGTGCTGCTGTGCTTGATGTCGCTCAGGGTTTGTTTACTCTGCAGTACAATAGGAAAAACAGAGGTGTTAAATGACTTTATTTTTAAAATTGTTAGAGGTTTCAGGAGTTGTCTTCAAGCAGGATAATCATGGAGGGTCAATAATAGCTGAAGAAGGATAGAGTACAGCTATTTTTTTTCTCAATTCCCTAGACACATCAAAGACAAATAATTACTTTAGCTTTTACATTTATCCTGAAGAGCATGCTACCTTTTCTCTTGACAGAGTTAATAGGTATTTTTCAAAAAATGTTTACAGTTAGAGGATTTTGGAACAGATCAGAAGATAAGATAAATGTGTCATGCTTCTGAAATTTAACCCTGTGCTTTTTATATTGCAGGAATAGAATCTTATTGTGATGTGTATATGCTCTAAGAACAGGGAAGTTTTCAGAGATCTTCACTTATTTTCTTGTCTAAATAAATTAAACAAAGTTCATACTGTTATCTGACTCCCCATCACTGAATTATTCATTTTAATTATTCTCTGTGAATGTGAATAAATGTCATCTGGCAACCAGTTAGAAATGCAGATAAATAGTGATTGCAAGCTTTGCAAATACAGCTTGCAGAATTGAACAGAGAAGCTGAGATGCTGACCTAGGTGACTTTATTGTATAGGGAACAATTATAATGTTAAATTTAAAATTTCTCGTTTCACTGATTAGTAGTACCCATGTGCTTAATTTTATGCACCGGGAGCAGTTCAATTGATTCCAGTTGGACTGTTTAGTGTGTGATGCACAGTACATAGGTAAGTTTTTTTGCAGGATACAGGCTTAGCTCTTCCTAGCTGCAGATGCTCCTAGCCCATTGGACAGTAGTTCTTATGTAAGCAAGCCCATAGCAGACATCAGTTTCTATAAGCTTTCTCCGTGACAATCAAAGTAGTTTTGATAGCTAATAGAATTAAATGCACTAATATCATATATTTCATTCTAATGTATCCTATCCTAAAATCTTAGATATTCACAAAGATGGGTAGTCTTGAAGTCTGACTGTTGAGACTAGAGAGATCAATAAAAAGTTAGTCTACAATCCATAGGCCCTAGGGAAACATACATTTCTGGGACCCTGCCTTCTAATCTGAATAACAACCACCACCTCTGGTTCCTTTTTTTGATTCTTTTCTGGTCCCAAAAGAGGCATTGTTTGCTATAATAGTTACAAAATGATGGGAAACGCAAGCATAAATGGGGGGAGGACATGGAGGAGGAAAGAAGGGAAAAATACACTTCAGCGATGTTCCCTCCCATACATGCCGCTGCAGTAAATTCCCATCCCAGACTGTACACTTAACTACCATTGGAGAAGGAAGTGGCTTCTTTACCCAGTGCCACCCTCCTCTCCTTTACTACGTTGGGAATGGAAAAGTGAGTCCCCGTTGCATGGTGGATGAGGAGGACTATCTCTTCCCACTCATCCACTGGTGCAGATGTGTGCGTGAACTGAAAAAACTTCACTCACTTGAGTGAGTGGTGGCATTACTAGCACATGAGATCACAATACTGCTCAAGTAAGTTAAGCTCTTTCAGTTCACGCACAGATCTGCATTGGCCAAAACAAAATGTTGATCATTCTCCCCCTGCCCTCAAAATTGGGGTCCTTCTAGGCACATGTCTAGTTTGCCAATGAGTTGCTCTGGTCCTATCTACAAGGTCTGATTTATCAAATGAGTCATTTAAAAGGGTTAGAACACTGAAAATATTGGATTTTTTTCTACATTTTCCCTGGAATTAAGTCTTACCTAGACCTCTGGTGTAAAATTGGTACAGGAATTATTTCATCTTCATAGAACCGAAACAAAATTGAAATGTAAATGGAAATATCAACTCAGCCCTATAGCTTCTATTGAGCAGCTACCAGCACATACATAATATCAATATAAAAAAGTTTATAAGTGGGAATAAATTGTTTTTTCTAATACTATACTTTTATTCTGTTTAACATGCTAACAACTATTCAAAGGTTGCAGCAATATGTGGAATTGTGGTAGTAACTGAGTGAATGCATTGCTGTGTAATGTAAGCTACTAGGATTCCTACGGCATAGAATATGGTGTACCGATGTTCTGTTTTTAAATTGACAGGTCCATGTAAATCCTTGTTTTTATCAATCACCTGAGACTAGTCATCTATTACCACTGGAAACAGATGAATGGCACTCTTTGAGCCCAGGTGACAGCTTTTCCCTGTTAATAGACAAATACATTTTCAAGGTCCTCTCTACACACTCAGATGTGGAAAGCACACTAAGGTAACGATATCCGATGTGGAAAAACCAATAGTAATACTATTTGTAATATAAACTTGTTAATTATAGTTTCTAAGGCACAACAGACCTTGAATGAACAAAAAATAAATCCAAACAAACATCTGCTTAAAGTCAAGTTTAAATTATTGTATCTCTTCATTAAGAACATAGAGGGAAAGCATGAAGTAACTAGATCAATCCATATCCGATATACACTGCGGTCCCAATCTTGGAGCCCCAGTGAGTGGTTTATTGTAGTATCTGGTGGGGAGGTTGTGGGAAACGAGAAACATGTACCTGCTTTATCATTCTTACCTGTCAATGTTTTAATAAATAGAATCAACAGTGCTTTTGTATCTCATGGGTGAGATTTTCAAAGGCATGACACCCAACTCCCATTGAAAACCTGTGTTTTAGAAATTGTGGAGGAAACTGAACTTTACTTAAATAGGTAGTATGTTTAATGTAATTTTAATTTTAAAAAATAAGCTTTGGTTAACAACCAATAAAAAGATTCTACTTCCATACATCCTGATCTCACAAGTAGGAATCTTGATTTAGATGTGTAACCCCTTACATCTAACTTTTTTTCTGGTAAGTGAGTTACAAAAATATTTATTGCTGGAGGAGCAGAAAAATGACCACAAACACCACTTTCCAGGGACAAGTGATTTGAAAGACTGAAACAATTACATTGCTGATGGACACTGTACTTCAGATGGTTCCTGAACCAAAAACTACTGCATATCTTAATTTTTCAATTCACTGTTTGTTTTCTTTGATACTACACACTTTCCAAGTTGTGGAAAGGAGAGAGCTAGTAGACAGGCAAATGTTAAAGTACAGTTGAAGATCCTGAATCATATTTTAAACTCTTAGAAGTGTTTAAACTTCAGAATTTTGTTTAAAATGCACTTCTAGTTTTCCAAAAGGCATTATAGTTGTCCACAAGCCTCAGTGGAACAGCCAAAAAGATTTCTATTTTTGTTAAAAAGCAAAAACCTATGTGAAGATTGAAAAACATAAATAGATAAGTGTCAAATTTCAGCCTAGTGCAAATGTTTATCAATTACCTGGTGTTTTATGACAAAACAATGTATGTTGAATTATACAAGTATGTAAATAGAAGTTCGACATATGCGCAAGTACCATGCTGAATTAGGCCCCAAATGAAGAAGTGCATTTAATCTATTATATATAATTTTGTTTACTATTTCTAATTTGTAAAGCAACAACAATCTGTACTATCTACTTGGAAATAAGCCAGTATAACAGAATGAAAAATGAGCTACTGCTACTGGAATGGAAAATGAATATTTGAGAGATGGAAGCTGAGACTTAAAGTTTGCTTTTGTATCTGTTCTATTTTAGGATTTTATGCTGTTGATTACTACTGTAATATTTGTATCTTCTAGAATTTGAATAACACACTTCAAAAACTGTATTCATTTTATGGTAAAAATGATTATTTTCATTAACGCAGTAGTAGTATTGTAAGTTAACAGCTCCTACGGTTTAATGAAGGCAGAAACCAGTTTATTTTATGGTCAGTAATGCAAATCTAGTTTCACCTTGTCATACTGGGGTGTTGTATGGTCTTACCCTTAACCTTGGATCTTAAGCAGCGCTGACTGATGATTTGGTTGCTTTTAGGCAACCAAGTAGTTTGTTCCCTAAATACATCATAGTAAAAAATTGCCAACAGACTAGCACCATTAATATGTATGATAGATGCAATACAGTAGAGGTTTTTTGTTGGTCTCTTAATATCTGAAACTGAGGTTTGCTTCACATTATGGCATTTTAGTGAAAATAGACATTTAGAGTTCAAATAGATAAAGGAAGTTTTGAGATTTTTTTTTCCCACTAAAAGATGCATTTTAATATACTATAGGAAAAATAGCAAGATTGCTGCAGATGAAACAGCAAATAAATCCTCTTCAAGTGGTCATCCTATCAAGATGTCTTGTGATCCATTTTTAGCAGAATTAACTTCATGTTCTAATAATAACATACAAGTGAAAGCACATTCTCTACTGGAAAGGACAGGAGAAATTCCAAAAAATGAGACTTCTTCCAAAAGTTCGGTGAGTGTTAATATCTGATTAAATATTGCAACATGTCTGTATTTTTGGAAGGGTGGGCTGAAAGTCAGGTAAAATGAAACTTGTTTTTGTTCTTGTCTCTGTACCTTTTTAAAGCCCTTCTTGGGGGAGTAGGTTCTTTGACAAATCAAGAGGCTGTCTGAGAACTCATTATCTTGATTTTATTTACTATAATAGATTTCCAAAAAAATTGTGGCTGTCACAAAAGCCTTAAGCTGACATGCCTGAGCTTTTCCTTATACTTGCAGCACTATAAACAGGTGCAAAGCAGTAAAAGATTTCTTCAGAACAAAGAATGGCTTTGTTAGTGAGTGATATCAGAAATAAAATTTGTATTTTGTGGGAGAAACAAGTGTTGAGTTCTGCTTATGTCCTTACAAATCCTGTTGTGTTCCAAAGCAGTGTGATATACTGGAAAAAAGTGTAAGGTCAGGGCTCTGACTATGAACAGGAATGTGCCCCCAAAGCCATTGCTTAGGGGAATGTACAGCACAACACAATGCTTGTACCCGTCTGAAAAGCCTCTGAAGTTCAGCCTCCTCACATGCACTGCATCTAGAACCACGGACACACTGTTCTGGGGCTAGGTCAGGGAAGATCCACATGTATTGTTCACACAGCTTCTTCCACTTGGTTACAGCTCTGGAGTTGTGTGTTCACGGTCAGACAGAATACAGAAAAAAGGTTCATATTACCCTGCCTTTGTAGTATTAATGTTTCCTTGTGTTTGTGGTAAAGAGGCATAGAGCCAGAATTTGCAAACAACAGAATTTGCAAAAATCTGTCTTGTTATCTTACTGTGGCTGAGTAAAATGGCTTTCAGTGTAATTACTGAGATGCCAATTTTATTTTATTTTTACTACTGTTGCTTTTCTAATGGAGGAAGCAATGTCGTGCAAAGACAGCCACGCAGGATGATTGCTCTTTAATAATATACTGTCGCTGATATTTTTCTTTATAAGTACAATTGAAATGCCAGCCTTCGTCACACTTACAAGACTTCCAAAATATATTTTACCCCTTCTTAAAAGCAGAGGTTGTATTGGTTTAAAACTGTCAATGATCATGTCATAAACAGAGTCTGTATATTTTTCTTGTATCAGAGGGATAGCCGTGTCAGTCTGGATCTGTAAAAAGTACAAAGATGTTAGTCTTTAAGGTGCCACAGGACTCTTTGTTTATTTTTCTTGTTTCTCTAGCCCAGTTCTGGAGTCTTTGTTTCTGAGCATAAATTAGCAGGGAGTGAAATAGCCACTTGAAAAATGCCGAACTTTTTTGCATCTCCCATTCTGCATAATAATTCACTGTTCCTTACTCTCACTGTCTCCAGGCTTTCTGATGCTTCAGTGGGCACAAGCCATGTGGCATCAGTGGCAAGGTATCAGTGAGATCTTTTATGAACCTTTTGGTCTTTGTAAATGAACGTGGGCTTTCTTCCAAGGGTTAAGGAGTAAAGAGTGGCTTCTTTAAATACTGATTGGCTAAGAGAGTAGGCGGTGCCAAAATGTTCAGCATTATGACTGGCTTTTGCTTCTGTTAAGCTATACCTACAAGAAAACCAGATCCGTTCAGGCTGTTTATGAAGACAAAGCTGCTTACAAATGTCTTTTGAACCAAGTCTTTTTTTCATAGTTTTTGTATCCTAAAACTAGGAGGATAAAAGTACTGTGGTCCTAATCAACAAACGTTATTTCAGTTGTTTTCTGCTAGTTGCAATGAAAATGAGGAGCTAAAGCCTGTCTGGAGGAAAAGGATGCTTCCATCTTGGATGTTGCAAGGAGACCTCATGGTTCAAAGTCTTTCAATTCCAGTCCCTAAAAGAGGTAGGTTAGTAATGAATACAAAATACTTTCCTTAGGACAATATGCATATTTTCTGCTTTGATCTCTTCTGATCATCAATATGGTAAAGTGGGGATATAAACTGATTATTTTTCCTCCATGGAATCCTCTTTACATTCCTCTATAGTTTGACAGATGACTGAACATACTCACTTCTATTGCTTCCTTTGTTGCACGTTATGGTCTCTGATGTTTGCAGCATGCATCCAAAGAGAGGGTGAAACTTTTATTCTGACCTGTAAGCCTGACATAGGGGGCACATTTGCCTTCCTAAAAGCTTGTTAACAACTTCTTTCTTTTACATGTTTGGTTTTGTTAATGTTTTTTCTTGACAGATTACACCTTGATGACAGGTTTACCTGTATAACAGTTCTGGTCAGTTTTATAGTGCCTGTAGTTAAAAAAAAAAAAAAAAAAAGGTGTCTTGAAGTTTTTTCCCCAAATTTCAGCAGCATCAGCAATCTTTCTGCAGTTTGTCCAAGGCTATGGAAACAGGCTTCAGTGTATTTAGCACATCTTCTACATTTCTCTTTAGTTTATTGTTGTCTACTTATATCGTTCTCTAGTACACAGAATGGGCAGGGGGGCAAGGTAGTATCTTTTATTGAACCAATATCTGAGCTACACACCTTGTCTCCCTAATAGCCTGGGATCAACACGGTTACAACAACTCTGCGATTTACCAGTATAGGAAGACATGGGCGATAGCCCATAAGAATGATGCAAAAATGAGTTCGCTATCCAGTTCATCCAGATTGTTCAGACATATCCTTAGCATCATCTTCAAAGCCATTGCCTTCTGAGAAGCATGTTTCATAATATTTCATTATGAGAACCAGACCTTGCATCTCTTGGCTGCACTGTTTATATTTGGCACATGTTTCTTCTTTTTAACCTGATGTACAGGAATTTGTTGAAGAGATTCCCAAATGGGGTCTTTTTTTATGACCCGCAGCCAGTGCTGTTTTTTTTCTCCAGTTTCCAGATGTTGAAATCAACACAGGCTGCACTCTGAAGAATGTTGCCCCTTCTTCCCATAGCGTCCTTCACTCTGACACCAGCGTTGCTTCTTTCTGGTTGCACATGTTGCTCCTTCTCTCTTGTTACATAACTCCCCTGTTTGTTCGCATCTCCATCGGTGTATGCATGCAAGGAGCTTCAGGAAGGACATTAATTTGAAGTGCCTTGAAGCAAGGGGTGGTAGTTAGTGGGCAGATCAGTGTTTTTCCACGAGCTAGAGATAAATTTTCATGGTGGGTGGAGTCATAAATATTCAGAATTTGAGAACTGAGCCAAGCAGAGCTCAGATTGGGAGAAGAGTATGAGCCCTTGCAGGTGGGCTCAGTGAACGATCCTGATGAGATGCATGATAACATCTCCTGGCATCAGAAGCCAGGTGCCAATGCCTGGGATAAGTTTGCCAGCCCCTGCATCCCCCACAAATTCTAGCCCAAGTACATGACTTATGGTGCCATATTTATAAAGTTTGACCTCAAAAGTTAGATGCTTTCCCCCTTATTCTTTCTTTATATAGAAAAGCAGTTTTTAATTCAAAGTTTTTGATAGAGGTTCATGCATCTTGCATATTGATAGAGGCTTCAACATATTTGTATTTTATTTAAACGTTTTAGGAGATTATAATAAGTTGAGCCTTACCATATTTTGTATTAAATTCAGATTTCATTTTAGACAGCTTTATTTTTAAAATGAAAAACTCATAATTTAAATAAAATTTAAAAATCAGATTTCAATGTAAAAAAAGACAACTTTTTTTTTCAAAAAAATCATCAGTTTTTATCCATCCTGGGTGAGAGGCAGCAGTGCAAGTCCATCTGCCCGGTGGATGAGACTACTAGGGTAGCTTCTTCCTAGAGTTGTTACTGCTTGCTAACCTCACAAGAATCTGGGAGTTGCTTGAAGAAGCCAGGAAGGCTATTCATCAGAGACAGGAGTTCAGAATAGTATTTTTGCCAGTATATTAGTTCCAATTTTTGAAGTACAAACTTCTTTGGAAAATGAAAATATTGTAAATACTTTTTTGGTAAAGACTATCATTATTTTATAGTTAGTCATGGTAACTTACCATTGTTTTGATGTTTACAAATAGAAATTACTGGAGAGATTCACATCTATGATGGTGAATGATACTTGGGTGCTTGGATACTTACCTCATTTAAAATTGTTCAGTCATCCACCCCATCCGATCAGATAAAAACCTCTAGAATTCTTCTCATGTAATGTTAAATACTGCCACTTTCCTATAAGTGGGTAATAACAAAACCATTCCATATTGGTCATATGTTGTCCTATTTATGATTCAGATATGAGTATTAATATCATTTAGTATCACTGAGGGGGAAGCATATTAAAATGTGGTCTGTTAGTTGAATTCAATATGACACAAGGTAGAGAGTCAATCTATTGATATTTGACAAGGAAAAAGATGAAGTTGTCATTGACTTCAGTGTTAAAAAAATTTAACACGTAGGCTTCTGGTGTACTGGACCACTGCCTATCAAACTGACCAATATGGTCTCACCGTTTCTTTGTGCTCCCTCTTTGTATCACGCTGTCCTCTGTCTTCTACTTAGGTTGTAAGCTCTTTGGGGCAGAGACTGTGTTTTTGTTCTATTTGTGCAGTGCTAGCACAGTGGGGTCTTGGTACATGACTGGGGCTCCTAGGTGATACGGTAATACAAATAATAAATGAATCTGACTTTAAAATGCTAACTACAATCCAGGGAAAGCGGTTGTTTGGGTGCTGATTGCTGAGAATCTTCCTCTTTAATGGTTTATAGGCATAAACTGAGTGGTGTTCTTTGAGTAGTGTTCCTGTGGGTGCTCCACTCTAGGTTTATTCATGCCCCTACACCTCTGTTCTCAGATTTTTTGGTAGTAGTGTCTGCTCGGTCCACACGTGCCCTGTCCATCTCATGCTCTGCTTTGGTGCTAAATAGCACTGTGTGGGCAAACCGCCTTCAGTTCCTTCTCAGTCGCCTTTGGCCTGCGACAGAGCCTTAGCAGAGTCTGAGTTCAGAGTTCCTTATCTGTATCATATTTTGTTTCTCAGTTACGTCAGTATCAAGTACTTTGGTCCCGCAGAAGACCAGAATGACATCTAATGGCCATTTGTCAAAGCTCGCTTCATTGGTACTGACCACTACTCTGATACTGCAGGAATTTTATTTCCTCTAAAGACTTACTAGTCTTGGAGATGTCTTACTTGTCTCTGCTCAGCACAGACATAATCTTGGTACTGTTCACATCTTGGTCCCTGACTTACATGTGGTACCAAGGCAATCTCCCCCAGCGTCTATGACTGCTCCATCTCTGTCAAGCAGTGATGAAGAGGAGGAGGAAGAGGATTTATATTCAGTGTTTGTGGAAGACTCCCCATTACAATATCACAGAACTAGCCAGCCCCAGTTTACCACCATGGGAAACACTGTCCACCCAGTTGGTAAGGACACCCTTGCACCAGCTCAGTGGCCATACTGGGACCCATGGGCAGCCTATAGGCACCAATTCTCGAGGCATCCTAGTGTTACCCAAAGGAATAGAGGACGGCAGTCTCCTTCAGTTTAGTTATCCAGGCCCCCGATCCTAAAAAGGAGTCATTTGAGTAGCAGGAAGAGAGGCTAGACAAGGACTCTTATGATCAACATCTCGTCATCCTCTCCTGATGAAGCCATTGTATCTCCCCCACCAATCCTGGCAGACAACTTCAGACAGTTTCAAGATCTCATTAAGAGAGTAGTGGATTCACTACAAGTTCTGCTTGAAGAAGTGAGACTGTCAGAACACAAGCTACTAGACATCTTGCATACTTCATCATCAGCTTACATTGCACTCCCTGTCAATGAGGCCCTGCTTGACCAAGCACAAACTATATGGCAGATACTAGATACAATACCTTCCACATGCAAGGGAGCAGACAAAAATATTATGTTCCCTCTAAGGATATCAACTTTTTATTTTCTCACCCATCCCCGAATTCCGTTTTCATTGACGTTGTAAGTGAATATGAAGACAGCATCACGCTAAATTGACACCATTTGACAAGGACTGGAAACAACTGGATTTATTTGGGCAAAAATCATATTCATCAGTGACCCTACACTTTAGGATTGCTAATTACCAAGCCCTTATGGCAGTGGTGGGCAACCTGCAGCCCGTCAGGGTAATCCGTTGGCGGGCCGCGAGACAGTTTGTTTATATTGACCATCCACAGGCACGGCTGCCCGCAGCTCCCAGTGGCCACGGTTCACTATTTCTGGCCAATGGGAGCTGCGGGAAGTGGCATGGGTCACAGGAATGTGCTGGCTGCTGCTTCCCGCAGCTCCATTGGCCAGGAACGTGAGCTGCGGCCACTGGGAGCTGCAAGCGGCTGTGCCTATGGACAGTCAGTGTAACAAACTATCTTGCGGCCTGCCAGTGGATTACCCTGGCGGGCCGCCGGTTACACACTACTTCCTTATGGCAAAGTACAATCATATCAACTCCTCTTCCAGCTGATCAAAGAGAATAGTTTCAGGCACTCATTGCTGAGGATCAGCTCCTTGTGAAGACATTGCTGCAGGCTTCTCTAGATGCTATTGATACAGCTGTTCGCTCCATCTCAGCAACAGTGGTTATTTGGAGAGCTCCATGGCTTCACCTTTTTCTCTTTCCAAAGGAGGTGCAATCCATGGTGAAAGACCTCCCATTCGAGGGATCCAAATTATTTGCAGAAAGAACAGAGGAATCCCTTCACACATTAAGACTCTAGAGTAATGTTGCATTCCCTGGTAATTTACACACCTTCACAAAAAAGGAGATACAGTAAGTTCCAGATGGCACAGAGATCCCGGCCAGCTCAATTTCCCCCTCCCCAGTGGCATTATGAACCCCAATGGAAATGACAAAGACTACAAAAATGGAAACTAGCTGCTCTACGATCATCAACATCACAGCCATCAAGATCTGAACACCAATGTTGATCGGTTGGTCGAGGCCCCAAGTAACCACTGCCACTTTTATTTGCTGCAACAATCAACATCTGCATCCATTTGGTGACCACCTTGTTCTTTCATCAAAACTGGGAGCACGTAATCATAGACAAGTGGGTATTGGAGATCATCTCCCTGGGATATTCAGTCCACTTTTACCTCCCTCTCCCCTGCCCACCCCCACCTATCCCTCTTCGGGGACCCTGCCCAGGAGCACCTTTTATGTCAGGAAACAAACTATTTTCTGGACCTTTCTGGACGTAGGTGCTATAGAACCAGATATTAGACTTAAAGATTGTGACCTAGAACAAGCTGAAAAAATTCCTTTTGTATTTCCATGAAGATTTTAAGTAAAACATTTTTTTTCATTTTTTTCAATGATTCAATATAAAATAAATTTGAAATTTTTCATTTATCTTCCATTCTCCAAAAAACCCACCTTTCCCTTTCTCTCATTTACTTCCTCCCCCTGTTTTTCCTAGTTTGCTCCACTTGCTGCACTGTTCCTTCAGTGTGCGCTAGTGCATCAGGAGTGGGACTATAGCCCTGGCTTCTCCTCTTCCTCTTCCCTCTCTCCTTTATGGCACTGTGTACTCCAGAAGAAGTAGACACGCAGTAGGAGGGACTGTAGATTTTGCCTGGTTTGTGCAGGCTGCAAGAGGAGCAGAGGATTCTCTATTCACATTCCCACTCAGTGCTGCCTGGTGTAATGGCTAAGCAGAAAGTCTCTCTCAAATAACTCCTATAAATAGGCCTGCCAAATTCATGATCATGAAAAACGCATTGTGGACTGTGAAATCTGGTCTCCCCTAGTGAAATCTGATCTTTTGTGTGGTTTCTCCTATACTATACAGACTTGGTGGGGTAGACCAGTGTTTCTCAAATTGAGGGTGCTGACCAAAAAGGGAGTTGCAGGGGGTCGCAAGGTTATTTTAGGGGGTCACTGTATTGCCACCCTTACTTCTGCACTGCCTTCAGAGCTGGGCAGTTGGAGAGTGGCAGCGGCTGGCCAGGTGTCCAGTTTTAAGGCAGTGCCACGCCAGCAGCAGCCCAGAAGTAATCGTGACAATACCATACTATGCCACTCTTACTTCTGCGCTGTGGCCTTCAGAGGCCGAAGGGTGGCAACTGTTGACCGAGGGCCCAGCTTTGCACGCAACACCACAGAAGTAAGGGTGGCAGTACCGCACTATGTCATCTTTACTTCTGCACTGCTGCTGACGGTAGCTCTGCCTTCGGAGCTGGGCTCCCTGCCAGCAGCCACTGCTCTCCATCTGCCCAGCTCTGAAGGCAGTGCTTCCAAGAGCAGCACTGCAGAAGTAAGGGTAGCAGTACCGCAACCCCCTACAATAACCTTGTGACCCCCCACAACTCCTTTTTTGGGTCAGGACCCTACAATTACAACACTGTGAAATTTCATATTTAAATAGCTGAAATAATTAAATCTACAATTTTAAAAATCCAATGACTGTGAAATTGACCAAAATGGACAGTGAATTAAGTAGGGCCCTAACTATAAAGCAGTATATTTAGCGGAATCAGGTTAACTATAGGAACTTGCTTGTGTAAACTTTAATGATCTGCAATGTTTCATGATACTCTTGTATGAAAGACACTACATAAAAGACACATTGTACAAGCCATTTACCTGTTTTGCCACTACATAGTTAATAAGCTACAATATCAGCCAAATAAGAGAGTCCAGTATGTCTTCTGTCATACACTGAATCTCTTTCCCTTAATCATTCTTATGAAACCCCCTTCTCAAATCCTCTATTCATAGCAGTTAATTTTGTGTATTCAAATTTAACAGGGAAAACACCAAGTAAAGACTACTGTATTCAACTGAAACTGTAGCGGAAGTGTAGCTAGTCAGTATGTAACTACCTGACTTGGCCAGAATAACTCAGCTCAACACCTCTTATCTTAGGAAAATTGTTGATTCTTAATATGGCCAGGATTTGTCATCATAGAATCAGGAAATCATAGAACTGTAGGATTAGAAGGGACCATAAGGGTCATTTAGTCTAACCCCCTGCCAAGATGCAGGATTTGTTGTGTCTAAACCATCCAAGACCAATGGCTATCCATCCTCCTTTTGAAAACCTCCAGTGAAGGAGCTTCCATGACCACCGGAGGCAGTCTGTTCCATTGTTCTACTTACAGTTAGCAAGGTTTTCCTGAGATTTAATCTAAATCTGCTGTGCTGTAGTTTGAACCCATTGCCTCTTGTTTTGCCCTCTGTGGCAAAAGGGAACAACTTTTCTCCATCCTTTTTATGGCAGCCTTTCAAGTATCTGAAGACCGATATCATATTCTCTGCCCCCGCTCCCCTTCTCCAAACTAAACATACCCAGTTCCTTCAGCCCTTGCTCATATGGCTTACATTCCATCGCTTTGATCATCGTTGTCACTCCCTTCTGGATCCTTTCCAGTTTCTCAACATCCTTTCTATATGTTGGTGACCAAAACTGGACACAGTACTCCAGCTGACACGTCACCAGCACAGAACAGAGTGGCACGATCACCTTCTGTGGCTTGCATGCTATGCTTCTGTTAATGCAACCAAAAATTGCATTTGCCCCCCAATCTGTATTTGTGCATTTGGTTTTTCTTCCCTAAGTGTAGCACCTTACATTTGTCTTTGTTGAATTTCATTTTGTCTATAGCCCAGTTCTCCAATTTATCAAGATCTCTTTGAATTTTAGCTCTATCCTCCAAAGTGTTTTCAAGCCCCAGGTTTGTCTCATCTGGAGATCAGATCAGTTTGCTCTCTATTCCTTAATAAAGATGTTAAACAACACCAAACCCTGAACAGATCCCCGTAGAACCCCACTTGTGACCTCCCTCCAATCTGACATCATTCCATTACTAGTTACTCTTTGTTTGTGGTTGTTTAATCAATTATGTATCCACTTAATAGTGGTACTGCTGAGCCTGCACTTATTTAGCTGACTTATCAGAATGTCATGTGGGACTGTGTCAAGGCCTTGCTGAAGTCCAGGTATATTATGTCCACTGCATTTCTCCCATCCACCAAAACAGTTACTTTATCAAAGAAGGAAATCAAGCTGGTTTGGTATGATTTGTTAGTAAATCCAAGGTGGCTGCTAGTGATTACCTCTTCATCCTCCAGGTATTTTCAAATTGAATGTTTTATACCTTGCTCTAGTAGCTTCCCAGATATCTAAGTCAGGCTGACTGGTCTATAGTTTCCCAGCTCCTTTTCACGTTAGCCTTTCTCCAGTCTTCTGGGACGTCTCCTGAGGTCTTGAAGGTTGCATTCAAGGTTGGATCCCATAAATGTCCTCTTTTTCTTTTTCTTTAAGGTGGTGGAGTAACAAGAGGCAGAGGGAGAGGAAAAAGCGATATGGAACCATCAAAGTCAAGAGCAAATGTGCAGGGGAGAAAACGGTTAGCTTCTGAAGAGCGTTTAGGGGATATCAAAGAGATGGAACAGGATCAGGGAAAAAAGAGCAAAACTACTGAAGAGGAAGCCACTGTCCCCCCATCACGGGTAATTTTTTTGTATGTTGCTGAGCTCCATTATTTCAAGTATTATTGAAGTGCAGTTAGCAATGTTAGAGCTTTAAAATTAGTTCGTCTCTTGCATCATAACTATCTTCAGCTTTTTATCTCATGATAAAATGTTTATTCCAGAGAAAACTTGCCTTCCCAGTGTTGTACAAACTAGAAACAGGAATTACTGTGTTTAGGGTAAAACAAGAAACCTAGGATATAAAGTACTGTTAAGGTTCTTCTGTCAATAAACTGCCACCCCTAGTGCTAGCTGTGCTACCCGTATCCGTGTTTTGGGGTTCAGAAACTGAAATATACCATAGGACAATCTGAAGGCTTTTAAAAATTAGTGGTAATAATTTTGTAGTATTTTATGTTTTAATCACATTTACTAATGGTTGTTTTCCAACATATGTTAGAAGTTAACAGATTTTCTGTAATTTTTCCTCTTATTGATGATTGTTTTTTCTGATACTTTTACCTTCTTTGAATTTGTTCAGGTGTTTGTGGGGTTGTTGTTTTGTTTTGTTTTTTGGTCGGTAGCCCCATTTACAAGTGTTGAGATTTTTTCAGGGAAGAGTGGAAGGAGATTTATTTTTAATAGCAGTGATTTATTGTAAGATATAGTTTTCTTGTCCTCGTATGTTTTGTGGCTTGTATGATCACCTTCTGAAATGTTATTTACCTCAATCTGTAGTTCTAAGACTTTTTTATGGCTTCTGCTCCACTATCATAAAAATTCCATAATTTTTCTCTAGCTCACAGAGGAGGCAGGATTATCTGATTTCTCCGTTATCTAATTTCTGATGCTGAATCCATTGCTGTGCAATCTGAGTAATTTAATATATTAGTATCAGAAGGGTAGCCGTTTTAGTCTGGATCTGTAAAAGCAGCAGAGTCCTGTGGCACCTTATAGACTAACAGACGTATTGGAGCATGAGCTTTCGTGGGTGAATACCCACTTTGTCGGATGCGTGTGACGAAGAGGGTATTCATCGGATGCATCCGGCGAAGCGGGTATTCACCCACAAAAGCCCACAAAAGCTCATGCTCCAATACGTCTGTTAGTCTATAAGGTGCCACAGGACTCTTTGCTGCTTTTAATATATTAGTGAGCACAAGAAGATCTCTCTGTTTTTTCTCTTCCTCTATATTGTAAGAAGTTTTTGCTATAGGGTATCTCGGTTTTTAGATTTTAATATGTGATTTTGGTGGAGGTGCTGAAAGTGTGGGAAAACTAGGTCAGGAAACTGGGCTTTACATTTTCTTTGGAAGGCACGCAGATCTGTGGTCTTTCTGATCTCTTCCAGAAGTGAGTTCCACAGTTGTTGACTAGTTGTCAACAAAGCTGTCTCCTGTGTACGGATCTCAATCTTTGGGTTTCAGTGGAATTTATCTGTTGTGAGATGTCATGATCAGTGACTGGCCCCTAAGGTAACCTGGGCAAATTTAATAGGAGTGCTTTAAAAATTAAGACAAAAGTCTTGAATTTGACTTAGCTTTCAACAGGAAGCTAGTGAAGAAAATTGATCATGGTGTGACGTGCTCTTGACTCAGTGTTGCTGTGTGAGCACGCTGCTGTGTTCTGAACCAATTAAAGCTCTTTTAAGGCTGTCAGTTCTATTTCTAGATCCAGGATTTTGCAGTAATCAAGACTAGAGGCTGCAAATGCATGGAACACTATGGTTAATTTTGAATCTTGCAGATGGAAAGATGTAGATAGCCATGGAAAAAGCAAAAATTGCCACCTTTTCTCAAATGTAAGTTATGAAATCCTCCAATTTCTGCAGCTATGGCATAGATTTGCAAGAATTCCTTGTGCTTGAGTGTCTGCCTGTGCTGTTGCCTTCAGTGCTTGAGTTTTCTTCTTTCCTTCTCCTTCTGTCTCAGGTTATCTGAGACCCATGGTGATCTGGGAGATAAGGGGAATGGACACTGTTTTAGCCTCAGTGGCTACGTTTAATGAGTCATCATAGTGTCATTTATTTCATGTCTTTTTTTTGTGGGCTGGAATTTCCTAAAAAGGTTTTTTGAGGTTAGACTAAATCATTGCCTTTTGTGAGTGGGCCATTTTAGTAGCTTCTTGTTGTTTGGGCGTAGGGAACTTTCTGATCTCAGTCCAAAGCAGGTGCCTGTTGATCAATAAGCTTTTCCTACCTTATCTGTATCCATGTCCTAGGCAAAAACTAGCTCGTGTGTAAGCTGTTTGTTTGTTTGTTTGTTTGAAGTACTACTAGGGTGACAAGCTGAGAAGTAAAATGATAATGAGTTAACAAACACTGGTGAAAGAACTTTTGTTTTCTGGCAGCGGAAGTCATCATTTTATTGTCATAATAGTGGCTGTTTGAGTTTTCATAAACACAGAGCGTGACATACAGTATGTGCATTAGTTTTGTTTTGCTACACAGAGAAAACAAGAATTCACATTGCAACTTCTGCAATACGTTGTCACCATTATGTATTTTCTTTCTTCCTGCTTGAACTGTAAACATAATTACTGGCAACTAATTACAAAAAAGCCGCATTTTGTGATGAGATAAGGAGACTTTCCCTGAAAAATGTTTGTCTTTGAACGTGTATTTAAAAAAAAATCATAAAAAGAAAGTCTTCTACCAGTCATTTTATTTTATTTTATTTTAATGGTTTAAAGATCTTTCTAACATCAAAATTAACGTGAATTTATCATCGTGGGCCTGTCAAAGATTTTTTTTAACTATGCATTTTCAGCCCTTAAACTACACTGTGATCAGTTTACACTGTGAACACTGCCCATGTTATTTTACCTTTAATGTGTTTACCTTGGAATGAGCTCATCATAAAGAGCTTAAACCTTATGGATTGTTTTTTGTCTCTTGATGTAAAAATATTCAGTTTGCCAGTCTTAGTATTTTAAACGTGGACTTAGAAGTGTTAACAACACCCTCTGGTGAGGAGAAAGATCGCATGGAGTATTCCTTATAATGGGGGTCAGCAACCTACGGCAGGCGCACGAGCTGATTTTTGATGGCACGAGGTGCGGGCTGAGCCGCTCAGCCCGCCGCTGCTCTGGGATTCCCACTGCTGGCCCCTTGCCAGTCGGGGTCCCACTCAGCACCTGCAGCTAGCCTGGGTGAAGGAACCCCAGGCTGGCAGCGGGCTGAGACCCCAGCTGGCAGGAGCCAGAGGCCGAAACCCCAGACCGGGGAGGGCTGAGCTGCTGTATTGCTGCTTTGGAGTTCCCGCTGCTGACCCCTTGCCAGCCAGGGTCCCACCGCCAGTCCCACTCAGCGCCCGCTGCTGCCTGAGTGAAGGAACCCCAGGCTGGCAGTGGGCTGAGACCCCGGCTGGCAGGAACCAGCGGCCAATACCCCAGAGCTGGGGCAGGCTGAGCCGCTCAGTCGCTGCTCTGGGGTTCTGGCTGTTGGCCCCTTGCCAGCCGGGGTCCCTGCCACATCCGCAGTCACCTTGCTTCCTGTTGGAGTTCCAGCGCAGGCTCCCTGCCAGACACTGTCCAGGCCTCTGGCCTTGCTCAGTCCTACCAGCTGCCAGCTCCACTCGCCTCAGCTGCCGATCTGGGGTTCCAGCTGATTAACAGCTGATCACTCAGAAGCTGTTAAGATCTGCATTTCAATTTAATTTTAAATAAAGCTTCTGAAACATTTTGAAAACCTTGTTTACTTTACATACAACAGTAGTTTGGTTATATATTATAGACTTATAGAGAGACCATCTCAAAAATGTTAAAATATATTACCAGCACATGAAGCCTTATATTAGAGTATATACATGAAGATTTGGCACACCACTGCTGAAAGGTTGCCGACCCCTGCCTTATAAGGACCACCAGGCTTAGTGGAAAAGTTAGTTCCTTAGTGCTGTCGGAGAATTAGAACAGAAAGTCCCTTCTCTTTAAATAGAGAGTAAATGGTGGAGAATTACTATCAAAGTACAACCTCTGCATTAGGCAGAGAAGACATGGCTTATACTCTCCCAGGACTTGAAAAATTAACCATGCAGCTACCAGTTGGAGAATGAAGCCTATTATCCAGACAGAACCAATCCTTGGAAGTGAAATTTCACTCTGCTATAGTAAGTTTGGAAATTATGCGTACGTACCTTGATCTCTGTATTTATGTAACAATTTGAAAAGGCCTTTCAATATTAATTTAAAATATTCATGTAGTCCTATCAATATTAACTTAAAATATGACATTTTACAATACCTTAAAGCTAGGGCTGCCAGCTGTGGTTGGACGAATTCCTGGAGGTTTCATCACGTGACATAATTTTCTGACAACCCTACTTAAAGCATGCATGGGGCTTCACAGGCATGAGACAAAGACCCCAAGGAGCTTATAATGTAAGGGCCTGCTCCTATAAATGTTTACTGCAGAACATGGTGCAGAACATGGTAAGCTTCCCTACTGAGTAGTATACCCTGAAAAGTACACTTTCCTCATGACAAATTATATAGTGAGTGAGTTATACGGTTGATAATGGAACTCTGGTTGCAGCTCTAAATATGAAGCTGTACTCAGTGGTTCCATATTCAAATATCAGAGGGGTAACCGTGTTAGTCTGGATCTGTAAAAGCAGCAGAGAGTCCTGTGTCACCTTATAGACTAACAGACCTATTGGAGCATGAGCTATCGTGCATGCATCCGACAAAGTGGGTATTCACTCACGAAAGCTCATGCTCCAATACGTCTTTTAGTCTATAAGGTGCCACGGGACTCTTTGCTGTTTTTCCATATTCAAAGTATCTTTTAATTATCTTTAACTCTAACACAGCATGACTAGTTTTCTTCAGACTTTACAGAAAAAAATTAGCTGGTTGAATGCCATTCTGCAATTAATTCATTGCTTCAAACAAGGAAACACTAATTACTAGATAAGCCATAAAATCCTGATGCTTCAGCCTCAGAGCATTATTCCTCTATTACCATACTTATTTAAGGGGAAAAATCTCATATAGGGTTGAAGTATAGAAGTATCTCTGATTCGCTCTAAGCTCCAGCCAGCCAACAGATAGTGCACATTTGACCCAACTGCCATAACCATTACAAGTAACAAAACTGTTGTCCATAACTTTACTTAACTGCTCTTTTCTTCGGTGAGACTACTGTGCTTCGAAGTAAGTGTTCGTAGCTTAATTAGACATAATATAGACAAAGGAATGGATGAAGGCTTGCTGTGAGGGAAAAAATCATACACGATAGAGGGGGAAGTTAGTTGGGCCATTCAGTCAATCTCCCTACAAATGCAAGATTATTACCTAGTGCACTTTTTGTGTTTCGTGCTGTCTAAAGGGCATGCAGAGAAGTGCCAGCAGCAGGCCGCTTCCGGGAGTGGTATGGGGCCACAGCATGCAGGCAACATACCTGAGCCCTGCTGCTTCGCTGGCTGGGAGCTGCCTGTAGTAAACGCCTCCTGGCCAGACCCTGCACCTTGCACCCCCTCCTGCACCCTAACACCCCTGCACCCAAACTCCCTTCCAGAACCCGCACCCTCCGTGTTTGCATGAATTATTTTATTAGGTGGCACTGCAGTGGAGGGGTAGAATTTAAAAATTTCATTAATATAGTAGAAATGTGCAGCCCATGATGACTTACTAAAATTTGTGGAGTGGTCTCCCTGCAAAAACTATTGCCCAACCCTGCTATACAGTATATCTAATTGTCAGGAAGGCTTTCTTGATATTGAATAAATTGTATCCCACTAATACCATTAAAAGAACAAGAGTACTTGTGGCACCTTAGAGACTAACAAATTTATTTGAGCATAAGCTTTCGTGGGCTACAGCCCACTTCATCGGATGCATAGACTGGAACATACAGCATACAGAGAACACGAAAAGGTGGAAGTAGCCATACCAGCTGTAAGAGGCCAATCAGTTGAGATGAGTTATCATCAGCAAGAGAAAAAAAACTTAAGTGGTAATTGAGATGACCCATAGAAGGTGTGAGGATACTTAACATGGGGAAATAGATTCAATTAGTGTAATGGCCCAACCATTCCCAGTCTCTATTCAAACCTAAGTTAATTGTATCCTATTTGCATATTAATTCAGGTTCAGCAGTCTCTCGTTGGAGTCTGTTTTTGAAGTTTTTTTGTTGTAAAATTGCCAGCTTCAAGTCTGTCACTGAGTGGTTAGAAAGGTTGAAGTGTTCTCCCACTGGTTTTTGAATATTATGATTCCTGATGTCAGATTTGCATCCATTTATTCTTTAGCATAGAGACTGTCCGATTTGGCCAATGTATATGGCAGAGGGGCATTGCTGGCACGTGATGACATATATTACGTTGGTAGATGTGCAGGTGAACGAGCCCTTGATGGTGTGGCTGATGTTATTAGGTCCTATGATGGTGTCACTTGAATAGATATGTGGACAGAGTTGGCATCAGGCTTTGTTGCAAGTATAGATCCCTGGGTTCGTGTTTATGTTATATGGTGTGCGGTTGGAAAGAAATTGCCAAAATCTACATGAATTTGCAAATTGTTTTGATTTGACCTGAATCTGCATTTTGGACTGAAGGAAGTTTCAGCACAAAAATTTTGCCCAGCTCTAGTCTCAGATAGTAAATAAGGGAGCACATGCCTTATAGAAAGGATCTTACACAAGTTGTTGAGATAGACGCTATACTATGTGTATATGTATGTGTCCATTTATATTTGAGAGAGACTTCACAAAATTAAAAGGAAGAATTTGTTAGCCAAAGATTCCAGCTCTGACCAGAATAGCTTTTGGCAAACTCTAATCTGTTTCTTGATAAAAGTAGAGCCCTGAACTCAAGCTTCTGATTTTAATTTTATTATAAACACAGGAAAATTTTTTTTTTAAATCGTACTTGATTGTATCATCTCCTCTATAAGTACATATTTCCTGAATGCTTATAATGACAGAATCTGAAACCTGCTTACATTAAGAAGTACATTACTCCATGAGTGGTCCATAGAACTATTTGCACAGTAAGGCACTCTAAAGATTGTTGTGATCTTTTATTTTCTGTTTCACAGGATGCATCAGGAATACCTCTTGCCAGGATTACGAGGAAAGTGGAAGAAGATTATAACAAGACTGTCTCACAAAAGATTGAAAGTTCTGTGGAGAAAAGTGATTGTCAGCTCCACAGCAAGAGGCCTGAACACAGGCTAGATGCAAAAGGCCAGCTCTCCTCTGACACAAATAAAATGAATGGAAGGGAAAACAAAGACGAGGTTATCCATTCTGCAAGCCAACAGACTCACCAGGACAAGCCATCCCACTCTCATGTTCCCCTAGTGGAGACTCAAGAGCTTGATTTAAATCAGGATCCTGAAGCTGAAGATTTTAACTCAGCCAGAAGCACAGATGCTCTACAGAGGTCTAAACAAACCAAGCAGAAGAGAACACCCTGCATGTATGGGTCAGGTTGCTACAGGTAAAGTGGAATTGTAAATAAGCCAGATTCAAATTACTGTTAGCAAGTCACTACTTACCCCAAATGGGAGATAATGGTAGAATCATTAGTCTCCTTTTTTAAGATATTGTAAGCAAAGGATTAGAAAAGATCAAATAGAGTAGCAATCTTTTTAGAAACATAAAAAGGGATATTCTGGAAATGTTACTGACTAATCAATATAACCTCAGCATGGGGTGAAAGAGTTCAGCAAATTAGAAACCACAGTTCAATAAGCAATAGAACAGCTTGCACCAGGTAGTTACAAGTACAGTAGAGAAAAGAAATTGAATTGGAGAGAATGGCCAGCATGTGTGTATTTTATTAACAGTGATATTATTAGAAATTGTGATTTTATGTATGTGCATTTATTGAAGCAATTGCATGTTCTGTCTTCTCCCAACAGTTAATTCTTCTTCAAGTAATGTCCCTATGGCTACTCCACTCTAGGTGCGCTTATGCACCCTGCCGGAGATTTCTCATAGCCCTGTCTGTTTGGCCTGAGCATGAGTGGTAGTCAGCTTAGTGTGCGTGCCATTGTTATATAGCCCTGCGCAGGTGAACTGCCCTCAGTTGCTTTCCAACCGCCTCAGCCCGATATGGATCTGTAGCAGTTGTTCCCATTGAGGTTACCTCAGCTGTGTCCCAGTTTTTATTCTAGTTTGTAGTATCAGTGTAATTAGTTAGTAAGTAGTAGTAGCTTTGGCTTCCTAGTTTAAAAATAATTATTTACAGTTACTCCTTGCTTAACGTTGTAGTTATGTTCCTGAAAAATATGACTTTAAGCAAAATGATGTTAAGCAAATCCAGTTTCCCCATAAGAATTAATGTAAATGGGGGAGTTAGGTTCCAGGGAATTTTTTTTGCATCAGAGAAAAGACTACACACACGCACACACACAGTATAAGTTTTAAACAAACAATTTAATACTGGTACCCAGCAATGAAGATTGTGAAGCTTGGTTGACGTGGTGGAGTCAGAGGGTGGGATATTTCCCAGGAAATGCCTTACTGCTAAATGATGAACTAGCAATTGGCTGAGCCATCCAGGGTTAACTCGTTAATTTAGCCTCACACTCTACAAGGGAGCACGAATGGAGGGAGGGGAAACAGCATGGCAAACAGAGATGCAACCTGCATGTGTGAGAGAGATGCACATTGCCCCTTTAAGTACGCTGACCCCACTCTAAGTATACTGCCTTATTAAGGAGATCAGCAGGCTGAGATGGTAGCTGCTGCCAGGAAGCTCCCTCCATCCTGAGTCCTGTTATGTGTCCCCCAGCTCTGTGGATGATGGGGTAAGTGGGGTGCAGCAGCGGGTGGGAGGGGGAACACCCAGACATTAGCTCCCCTCTTCCCTCCCCGACACAGCAGGCAGGAAGTTCCGGGGAGCAGATCCAAGGCAGAGGGCAGGAGCAGCACATGGCAGTGGGTGAAAGGGACAGCTGAACTGCTGGCAATTGATAACCTGCTGGGTGGCTGTTGCACAAGGGACTTAGGGGAATGGAGAGCTGATAGATGGGTTGCCGGTCCACGCTGGTTCCAAGCCTGCACCAGCTAATTGCAATGGGCTGCTCTTCCTGCAAGCAGTGAACAAAGCAGGCGGCTGCCAAACGACATTATAAGGGAGCACAACTTTAAATGAGCACAACTTTAAATGAGCATGTTCTCTAATTGATCAGCAACGTAACAACGAAACGTTAATTGAGATGACTTTAAGTGAGGAGTTACTGTATTTATTTTCATATAGATATTACTTAGTAGATAGTTCTTGTTCACTGGGAGGTTATCATATGCCCAGTATTCCCAGTTTCAAACGTTGATCTGTCATGGGAAGAAGCAGTCCTGGTAACCAACAGGCACTGCTGGTGCATCTGTTGTCTTGGGGAACTGCACCTTGTTCTGTCTGGCATTGAAATCTAGAGCCAGAAATAACAGGGAGATCAAACTTCCTCTCCACATGATGGAGAGCTCTCAGTGCCCAGCTTTTGACCCCGACCTAGGGTCTTCTCTCCCCATTGGTCTCCGAGCAAGTCTGCTGCCTCCACTATCTCTGAGCCACACTCCTCTAGGGCATCTAAGAGGAAGACCCAAGCCTCCTCTCATAAATCTTCCAAAGACCATGCTCAGAGTTCTCCAGGTCAGGAATCTACCTCAAAAAAGCCATTGTCGTTAGTACTGAAGTGGCTGAAGACACCGTCTGCTCTCCACTCCAGTACCCATGAGGCTGCTGGTTCCTCAGGTATCAAGGGCACTGCTAGACCGAAAAGCAGCAAAACCTCAGCCTTGGAAAGATCATCAGTACTGTCAGCAGACCAGGAAAGATGATCAGTACTGTCAGCAGACTGAGGTGGCAAGAAGAGCTCTTCCTCTGCTGCCTTGGTACTGAAGAAACCTGCTTGGGCTCCTACTGCACTTTGCTTGGAGCGACCGAGACTCACTGTACCTTCAGCTCCTTTGGCCACTATTACCTCAGTGCAGACCACGGACTCGGTACAGCAGGAGTTTTTGTTTTCCCCGGGATCTGACTGTATCTGAGATGCTCGAATCTCTGCTTTTTGGCTCTGGCATATTTTCAGTACCAAGATCACCGGAAATTCACCTAATACCAATAGTTTCACTTCATTTCTCTGGGTGCTCCATCATTCTATAGTGAGTTTAAGGAAGAGGATTCTGATAAAGACCTTGCCCTAGTTTCCCAAATATTGGTCCAGGGCTCTCCTCCTCACCCTTATAGAGACCCCTTTCCAGAAGTCTCTGAGTGTATGATCACTCATGGCCCAAGGTTGTCACCGCCATCTCGCTCGTCTGAACACCCATGGGTGCCCCCTGCTATACCACCTTCTTGGCTATACAGGGATCTTTGAGTTGCCTATTGCCAGCAATTTTCTAGGATTTCAAGCATCACCCATCAGAGAGAGAGGCAGCCTTCATTGCCTGCCCTCTCTAGGAGTCCTGATCCTCAAGAAGAAATATCTAAGAAGCTGTAAGTTAGAGCCCATGAAGAGGTCTCTCCTCCAGCCAACATCTCTGGATGAAGCAGTTTTGCCTCCGCCTCCATCCTTGGTAGATGATTTTAAGCAGTTTCAGGATCTGGTCAAGAGAATTGCTGACTCTCCTTGCAGATACCTCACGAGGAAGTTAAAGAACTTCCTCATAAGCTGCTTGACATCCTTCATAAAGCTTCATTTGCCTGCATAGCCTTAACTGTCAATGAGGCCCTTCTGGACTCTGCAAAGATCATTCAACACATCTAAGTTTCAATTCCACCTACACACAAAAGAGTGGATAAGAAATACTACATTGCAGCAAAGGACTGAGATTTTATTTTCTCGTCACTTTTCTAATTTTTTGGTGGTTAATGTAGTTAAGAAATGTGGAAGGCAGCATCTTGCTAAATCCATGCCCCATGACAAAGATCATAAGCATCTCTAGACCTACTTGGTAGAAAATCTTATTTGTAAGCCTCCTGACAATTTAGAATCATGAACTACAAGGTGTTAATGGTGAAATATAATCATATAAATTACACTAAACTGAACTCTTCTGTTGACCACCTACTGGCAGAGCATGGAGAGCAATTCCAGGCAATTATTGGGTAAGGCCACCTGCTTGACAGAACATCACCACAAGCAGCTCTCTTGATGCTGTTGATACTGCCACCTGTTTGATTTCTACAGTGGCATTCTGAGAAGGGCTTCCTGGCTTCAGCTCTCCAGATTTCTGAAAAAGGTCCTTAATACAGTGGAAGACCTCCCTTTTGATGGGTCTAAACTTTCTGCAGATAGCACAGATGATTTTCTGTGCACGTAAAAGAACTCCAGGGCTACTTTGCATTCTCTTGGGATTTCTACACCTGTCTACAAAAGGATGTTTAGCAAGTCCCAGATAGTTGAGAGATCCCATACTGCCCAGTTCCCAACCTCCCAGAAGTGGTATGAACCACATCAGAAAAGAGAGAAATTCTAGAGAAGGAAACCATCCACTGCTCAGCTTTGACCTCTCCCCTTTTCATCTCCAAACAGTAATTTTGATGGACTGGTCCAGGGTCTGAATTACCATCCTCATCCTTACCAGCTGTACCAATTGACCTGCCTTCCTCCCTTTGGCGCCTGCCTTTACCACTTCAGGCAGACTTGGAGTCTGTCACTACAGATAAGTGGGTTTTGGAGGTCATCTCCACAGGGTACATCATCCACTTCTTTACTCTTCCATCGACTAACACCTCTTTTCCATCCCTCTTCAAGGACCTCCTCACAAGAACTTGCTTCGTCAAGAAATAGACTCTCTCCTACACTTGGTTTCTATAAAACAGTTCCCATGCAGCACAGAGGAAACGGGATATGTTCCAGGTTCATTCTGGTAACAAAAATTACGGCCATTACATACCCACCACATATTCTATATTCAATAAACAAGAGCTGTGCCCTGCTCCAGAGGCAGTTTGAGTCACCGATCCTGGGAATATGCCTTTCACCTTCATTGGTTGTCGGATCTACTGTATGCATTCCCACTGACTCCTCAAATAGCCATAGTTCTACTCAAAATAAAAAAGAACAAAGCCAGTGTCATCCTAATAGTCCTGACCTGTGCCAGACAAACATGGTTTCCTTACCTGTTACAGCTGACCATTTGCTCACCGATCACTCTCCAGGCTGCTTCTCATCTCCTCTACTGGGAAGATCCTTTGCCCCAGTCTCCTTGAGTGTTTCGTCTCAAAACATGGTTGGTCGATGATTCTTGGGATTAGAGACAATGGTTCTTCGGATTAGAGACAACCTGATCAGAGGAAGTAAAAAAGTACTATTGCCCAGCAGAAAACAGTCTACTTGCTACACAAATTTTCAAAAATGGATAAGATATGTCTGTTGGTGTGACCTCAAACATATTCCATTGACGACCTCATTGCTGCCAGCTATACTGGACTATATCCTAACACTAAAAAGTTTGGGGCTATTGCTGAGCTCCATTAGAGTCCATCTGGTAGCCATCATTGCTTTCCATTCTCAAATAGAGGGTTATTCCATTTTTGCCCACCCAACAACAGTGAAGTCCCTCTGGGGGTTCAGAAATCTCTTTCCACTAGTCAAGCATTTTGCTCCGGTTTGGGACCTCAGTTTGATTCTTAAATGCCTTACAAGACCACCATTTGAACTGATGGCTACTGGCTCACTTCTCCATTTATCAATGAAAACTGCATTCCTGATAGCCATCTTGTCAGCAAGCCCCCCTTTTTACAGTATTTTTAAAGGACAAGATCACGTTGTGATCATGCCTCAAATTTTTATCTAAAGTCTCCGAGTTCCATATTAACCAACCCATTCACCTGCCAGTCTTCCTCCATAAACTTCACTTAGATAAACAAGAGGAACTGTTGCACACCCTTAATGTCAAGAGAGCCCTATCCTTCTATCTGATTAGGACTAAACCCTTCAGAAAGATTCCCTAATTGTTTCTCACTCACAGATATATCTAAAGGGTCTGCAATCTCTAATCAAAGACTTTCCAGGTGGATATCTGACTGGATTAATTCAAGCACCTTTGGACATACGAACTCAATCTACAAAGTCTATTTCCGCCTCTCCAGCATTTCTCAAAAACCTGCCCATTACTGAACTATATAAAGCTTCCATATGGGCATACATTTGCGGAATACTATGCAATAACTTATGACTGCTTCCAATATTGTGTTCGCTGTACTTTTGCTGTAGTTTTTTCTATGCTGTACTCTACTTGGAAGCCCCCTCCACCTCCGAGGGAACTGCTCAGTAGTCACCTAAAGTGAAACTCCCGTAGGGACACACATCTCGAAGAACCACAGTTACTGCACAAGTCTTTTCATACTTGCAATGCAGAACTTTGAAACTCTACATCATCCCCAGCTCTCCTTATCTCTTTTGCAATACTGAGTCAAGGAGGACTTCAAGGTCTCTCCAAGGCTTGTTCAGTCCAAAGCGTATGAGCTGTGCAAAACATTGGAATAGTACCTGTTATGAATGTCTTGAGAAGCTCTAATTTGCTCTACAGAGTTCCTTTGGCCTCCCTCTTCCTCTCCTTGTCCAGCAGGATCTGGAGTTCCACGTGTTCCTTATCTCCAGTGCCACCAGCCTTACAGTGCCTTAAAAATCACCCCATAGAGTTGCTTTTTGTCCTTACTTCTCTTTGCCCTGTATAGACTTTTACAATAGCAAAAGGCTTGTCCAGCCATGAGTATTGCGAAGTCAGACAATAAAGTTGAATTGTGTAAAGAAGTACTTTAAAAAAATTAGTTAATACTTTAGACTTTTGGAGATGGATAATAAGATAATAAGGTGATAAGTAATAGTCAGCATGGATTTTTCAAGAACAAATTGTGTCAAACCAACCTGATAGCGTTCTTTGACAGGTAACAAACTTTGTGGATAGGGGGGAAGCAGTAGATATGATATATCTTGACTTTTTAGTAAGGCTTTTGATACTGTCTCGCATGACCTTCTCATAAATAGACTAGGAAAATGCAACCTAGATGGAGCTTCTATAAGGTGGGTACAAAACTGGTTGGAAAACCATTCCTAGAGAGTAGTTATCAGTGGTTCACAGTCATGTTGGAAGGACATAACGAGTGGGGTCCCGTAGGGATCAGTTCTGAGTCCGGTTCTGCTCAATAGCTTCATCAGTGATTTAGATAATGGCATAAAGAGTAAAGTTTGTGGATGATAAGCTGGGAGAGGTTGCAAGTGGTTTGGAGGATAGTATTAAAATTCAAAATGATCTGGACAAACTGGAGAAATGGTCTGAAGTAAATAAGATGAAATTAAATAAGGACAAATGCAAAGTACTCCATTTAGGAAGGAACAATCAGTTGCATGCATACAAAATGGGAAATGACTGTCTAGGAAGGAGTACTGCAGAAAGGATCTGGGGGTCAGTGGACCACAAGCTAAATATAAGTCAACAGTGTAACACAATTGCGAAAAAAAGCTAACATAATTCTGGGATGTATTAGCAGGAGTGTTGTAAGCAAGACGCTCTACTCTGCGCTGATTAGGCCTCAACTGGAGTATTGTGTCCATTTCTGGGTGCCACATTTCAGGAAAGTTGTGGACAAATTGGAAAAAGTCCAGAGAAGAGCAATAAAAATGATTAATGGTCTAGAACACATGACCTATGAGGGAAGATTGAAAAAATTGGGTTTGTTTAGTCTGGAAAAGAGAAGACTTGAGAGGGGAGATAACAGATTTCAAGTACGTAAAAGGTTGTTACAAGGAGGAGGGAGAAAAATTGTTCTTCTTAAAAACTTCCTAACTGTCAGGGTGATTAAGCACTGGAATAAATTGCCTAGGGAGCTTGTGGAATCTCCATCATTGGAGATTTTTAACAGCAGGTTAGACAAATACCTAGATAATACTTAGTCCTGCCATGAGTGCAGGGACTGGACTAGATGACCTCTCAAGGTCCCTTCCAGTCCTATGATTCTAGAGCCTATAGTCAGGAACAAGTATTGCTAATAACTTTAGTAAATAGGACAGTTTTCTTCCAATACAGTCTGTGCAAAGTTTAAGAAGATTTAACTGTGAGGAAAGTTTGAAGAAGTTGTAACCAATCATATCTGAGCTTGACAGGCAAAGAAATTTTAGTCACAAGCAAATTTGAAATCAAGGTTTATGATTCAGGACAGGGGACGGTTGGTGTTGGAGGAAAGATGGGCTATTTACATTTTCTCCAGGCATATTTCACTTTGGAGCAAAGGATAAAGGGGAGCCAAAGTGTTGTATACATAAAATCGTATGTAGGTAAAACAGAATAGAGTACAAAAATATGACCGAAGGATCATAAACTTGCCTTAAAATATTCTGATTACCTTTTCCAGACCTGATTAAAAGCTCTGTGTAGCTTGAAAGCTTGTCTCTTCCACCAACAGAAGTTGGGCCAATAAAAAGATACTGCCTTTGCCATCTGTCTCTACATGCTAATGAGTCAGCCTTAGCTGCATTTGTTTCTGGGATTGTGGCAGGGAGGAGGTTGAGACAGGATTTTACAGAATGATGAATGGTCATGTTGAAAGAACAATGGAGGCATACAAGAGAGGGTATCTTGACTCCATTTGCATAGTCAGTAATGACTTATTGCCATGTTTCTGTTTTCCCTGAGAATGTCCATAAGAAAATGTGGGTTAAGATACAGAGTTGTAATATGATTTTTGTTGAATTAACAAAAATAATCACTAACACCATAGTTTTAAAATCTTTATTGGTAAATCTGTCTGGTTGCAATTCATATTAATTCATATTCTCTTTATTGGCAACTCATGTGTTTTAGTCCTTTCAATTTGCCTGTCCTAAAATAGACTTTCTGTTCTTGGCAATGATTCCTTCAGAAGCCATTAACTTTGTAAGACAAGGAATACTAGTCACAAAATGACACATCACAAAAATCTTGTGCTTGTGGACAAGAGTTTCATGTATTGGAAGCAGCAGCTTCAACATACTTTAGAAGGCACTAAGAAAGTGAACATGGATCATCCTTACCCTACTTGTTTAGGGCTGGAGAAATAATTTTGTAGCTTTGGTCATCATGTTAAAAGAAATTTTTTTAATCATTAAGAATGCTGGTTGATTGGGGATTTGTGTATGCGCTTGAGGGTGACTAAGTGTTTAGGTAATTAAGTGTGAATGGGAAGGAATTGGTTATTTACAACACAACATATGGTTCTAATAGGTGAGGTGCCGTGATCACAAGGCATAGGGGTGAGGGGCTCAGAAATTGATCTACAGCGGGCAACAGATGTGCTTGAATTGGCCCTGTTTTCTAATGCTTGTTGTCACCTTTCTTTCCAACGGACCTGTCTTCTTCACTGACCAGTGTCTTGCTCAAGCAAAATGTCAGATGTATGTTTCTCTTTTTCTTCCTTTTAAAAGAAAAAGACCTCGGTCCCCCTTTTTGAGAAGTTAGCTTTGGGGACTGTGGATAAAAATCTCTCCGCCACTGCTAAACGTCTGTATGCATTCACCTGGTATGTTTCACAGCTTATAACAAAAGCATTTCTAAATTGGCAGTGGTCACACCACCACTTCTTTCAAAAAGACAAGCATTTCTTATGAGTTTAGGAGACATCAAGTTTGTTGAAATTCATTTGCCCCCAGTTGTATGTCCTACTACCGCTGATACTTATTTTGCCCTTTCAGTCGTTGCTTCTAAATTATATAAGGTGAATTCTGACTTAAAACAAGCTAGTACTTGTGCAATTGAGCTTTTCCATGACTAGTTATTCCCTGAAATCCTCCTCTTCCATGGAGGGCAACAGTGCCTCTTTTCAGACTTCATGAGTGTTCCTACAGTTAGTTATGTCTCTTCATTCACTGTCCTCCACTTCAGCAGTAGTTGAAGGCCTTGAGAGCTTCACTTTCAATCTGGCAAACTTCTGCCAGAAGGGCCTGTTTATTGGGTATGACCTTGGAATATTAACACGAAGCCAATTAAAATAGCATTCAACCTTCGAATCCATATGTACTAAGTTTACGGAAACCAGCAGGTCCTGCTAAGAAATCCTGGGCCACAGGTGACCTTTTTGCTAACATAATGGTTCTTCCCTATTATGTGTATCTATCCGAGGAACCCCCTCAGTCAAGTCTTTTAAAATTGTAGTTGACAATAAGAACTAAAGGAAAATTGACCTCTGCAACACACTTATTCTCCCTGTACCTTCAGGTATTCCTTTTTATAAATCACAAACAGGCAGTTTCTTCCCGTACAGAGCTAGAGGAACTTCAGCTAGAGGAGAAAGCGTGGTGATCAGCTCTATACCATGATCCTATCACCAGGCTTTGAGAGAATATCTGCAGATTCAATTTCAGTGATACCATATCACCTTTGCTCCAAGGATAAGATAGCGTCACTAATGGCTACTTGACAGTTTCCATTATCCCAAATCACAACAATCATAGTTTTACTTTAGAATGAAATAAATTGGATCAATGTTCAATTCAGTTGTTAACCAACCAACCAGTTGTAAGCCAACCCCATTGTCTAGGCTCGCTCATGACAATAGTAAAGGCTAAATTCTTACATCCTCGTTTGTTTTTCATGTGTTTTTGTTCCAGCCCAAATAGTTCTCCCTGTCAGTAGAAGGTTGTTTGTTTGCACTGCGTTAATGCCTAGAGGTGGCAACCAAGATCAGGCTCCCTCTGTACAAGGTGCTGTATATACACAGTACGAAACTGTCCCTGCTTCATGGTACTTACAGTGTAAATAGACAAAGGGTGGTGGAAGGACTGTATATCCCTATTTTCCAGATGGGGAACAAGGCCCAGAGAGATCAAGTGATTTGTCGAGGGTTTTAAAAGTAGTGTGTGGTATAACCAGGAACTGAACTCTGAAGTCCCAAGCTGGTGCTTTAACCACAATACCATCCTTTATCTCAAGTAATATCATCTGTTAATTTACTCAGTGGGAGTCTGGAAGCTGTTGCACCCTTTATAGACGGACAGTGACCTCGCCAAAGCCCTGGTGTTTCATGTCTGCTTTTCTTAGAAGGGACAGATATAGAACCTATTGTCTGATCTGGCAGGACAGGACCCATAGGAACTCTTGGCTTCGTATACACATCTTTTTCTAAATATTTTACATTTTACTCCCTTCTGAACATGGAATATCTTTAGTTTTCCTTAAAATTAAACTTAGCCCAGCATTTGATAAGCCTCTCTGAATTCTCTCTTCCAGTAAACTTAATGATGGAGGATGTTACTATAGACACATCCTAGCATGTCAGAGCTTTAGATAAAACCTCTTCGGGTTTACAATCAATACTGTAATATCTATGGCTTGTGGCTGCATTTTTGTTAATGGGACTCCAATGGTGGTGATACTGTAGCAGCAAAGTCATATATTTTTTTTTTTAAATGATGTTCCAAATGAGTTTGTTGCTTGTATACCTATCACAAGCCTTCTAGGAAATAAACGAGAATTAAAATCCAGTCTGTTGATTCGAATCAGCTAGACTGACTTTGTAACTGGTTTGATTAAAGATCCTTTAGCTAGTTAGGAATCTTAAAAAAACTGTAGTAAATAGCTCGTTTTCACTGCAGGAAGATTTTTTGTAACTTTGTCATTTTTTGTTAACATGTTTTATTTAGCAGTAAGTTGCGTATATAACTAAAATTTTCTATAAATTACTGTGAAGCTGCAGGTATTAAGTAACTCAGGTATATCAAGTATAATTTAAAGCTTTTATTTTACAAAGCCGCATAGCTTGTGAATCTTTGTAGGCATATAAAATACTCTTGTAAGTAATGTATTGAACTTATGGTACTTACACAAGAAAAATCATGTTGTTCTGGTCAACTGAACATTAGAGTTCCCCACTGTCTAAGAGTTTCTGTACTGTAGTAGGGTAGTTTACTGTTCTAGGAACTGATCTGAAGAGTTGGATGTCATCAAAATAAGACCCAGCTATTCCTAAATAAGGACTTGGCTCTACAACTGGGTTATCATGACTTTGATCAAAGTATTGCAGGTATTTTGTAATAGGGTTTTACCTGCTGTAGAAAAACTTTTTTCCGCATGTTCCATATTGTACAGAAGTACTGAAGAAGGCACGTGAAGTTTGTATCAGGCCATTCGTTACCATATACTATTTCAATTTGAAGTCAATGGAGAAAATTCCTATTTAACTTTTATCAGCGCATAATCAAGTCCCATGAGCTAAGACAAAGAAACTGAAAACTTTTATATGATTTGCTGTGAAAGTAGGTTTTAAATGACTAAAATTACAGAATTGAAGCTTGCCACAAATAGATGAATAACTATGCATTGTTAAATATAAACTTGCTTGAATTAGCTGCACAGCATTCCCCATCCCTGTATGCACATGAGTGATGAATGTCATATTGTTTACTTTTACTTACATATGTTCCTTAATATCACAGGAAGAATCCACTTCATTTTCAGCAGTTCAGTCACCCTGGTGACCACGATTATCATGACATGGAGGTTGTAAGTCAAGATGACGATGACAGGCCTGAATGTCCGTATGGAACTACTTGTTATAGGTAAGAAATATAATCCAATACAGTTGTCTGTCTATATTTGTAAAGCAAGACATATTTTGACTGGGAGCTATACAAGCAAAGTGATGATACAGCAGTGAGTAGTTCTTGAAATTAAATCTTGGGATAGCTTACTGTTGTGGCATTTTTTTGACAGGGTTATGTTTTGTCACTAATATTATTTGTTGCAAAGGTACCTCTGATAGGTATCTGATCTAACAGGCATGTCAAAAGAGATGAACATTACATCCACAATGGGCATGTCAGTGAATAAATTTCCAAAGTTATGGAGGTTGAAGATCTATCTACCCTTTATATCCTTTATTTGAAAGAGAGAATGATTTACTCATTCACTACAGCTTATCTGACAAGTGGTTTTTTTGTATGCCATGTTTTTGCAGCCATGTTGGTCCCAGGATATTAGAAAAGGTGAGTGAGGTAACATATTTTATTAGCTTGAGTTCTGTTTGGTGAGAGAGAGACAAGCTTTCAAGTTTACAGAACTCTTCTTCAAGTCTGAAGAAAAAAGTACACATTGTTTTGGGCCTAGCATTTTTAGTGTCCTAACTTCTTATACACACATCTTGCATCTAATCAGTCACAACAAATATAAATATTTAATATTCAACACTTTGATTTCTTAGAATAACAGGCACAAAATTTAGTTCACTTTTAAAGTATGTCTTGTTAAGTAATGAAGTCCACCTCATGGTGTGAAAGTTCTGCACTTTCTTTTAATGTATATTTAGAATTTGGACATTTGATTGTTTGGAAAGATATCAGCAAGTTTCATTTCACTCCTCAATATACACATTTAGAGATTGATCCAGCTGAAATTAATGGCTGCTAGATTTACTGGGCAAAGTCATGTCTTGAAAAGTTGTCAGCATTTCGGTTGGGACGTATTGATGCATGAACAACTTCCTTTAACATTACTGACCTCTATACACACAAGTCTAAAAAAAATTCCCCCCCCATAGTTTGGCTGGAAACTGGTGACTCTAAAGATGTTCTTAAAGTGCAGTTCTCCTTTGAAAAATGACAGAACTAACACAGCTTTGAGTGTTGGATGCTGTTTTGGTTTATGCATCAATGTAATTTTTATAGTTGTTTTTCAAATCAGAAATGTTTTGGATGAAAAATCTGTGGTATACTGCTGTGATATAACTTCCCAATGCACCTTTATCAGGAGCAGAATGAATACCTAATGCAGAAGAATAATGTAGAGACAATATTTTGTGCTAAGAAACAAGAACATAAGAACGGCCATACCCGGTCAGACCAAAGGTCTATCTAGCCCAGTATCTGTCTACCGCAGGTGCCCCAGAGAGAGTGAACCTATCAGGTAATGATCAAGTGATCTCTCTCCTGCCATCCATTTCCACCCTCTGACAAACAGAGGCTAGGGACACCATTCCTTACCCATCCTGGCTAATAACCATTTATGGACTTCATCGCCATGAATTTACCCAGTTCTCTTTTAAATGCTGTTATAGTCCTAGCCATCACAACCTCCAGGTAAGGAGTTCCATAAGTTGACTGTGTGCTGCGTGAAGAAGAACTTCCTTTTATTTGTTTACAACCTGCTGCCTATTAATTTCATTTGGTGACCCCTAGTTCTTGTATTATGGGAATAAGTAAATAACTTTTCCTTATCCACTTTCTCCACATTCTCACATCATTCCTTAATCTGTGTTTTGTTTTTGTTTGCTTATAAAGTGATAGATAACCTGATTGAAGGATGCAACTTGGAAAGATCTGGGGAGAAAAGGCTAACTCAAGGGTGGGCAAACATTTTGGCCCGAGGGCCACACGTGGGTAGGGAAATTGTTTGCAGGGCCATGAATGTAGGTCTGGGATAGGGGGTTGAGATGCGGGAGGGAGAGCAGGGTGCGGGAGGGGCTCAGTACAAGGGGTTGGAGTGCAGGAGGGGGCTCAGGGCACGGTGTTGGGGTGCAGGAGGGGTGTGGCAGGGGGCTCAGGGCAAGGGGTTGGGGGCTCAGGGCAGGGGGCTTGAGTGCAGAAGGCGTGTGGCAGGAGGCTCAGGGCAGGGAGTTGGGGGCTCAGGGCAGGGCGCTGGGGTGCAGAAAGGAGTATGGCAGGAGGCTCAAGGCAGCGGGTTACGGGGCTCAGGGCAGGAGGTTGGAGTGCAGGGTGCAGGAGGGATTCGGGGTGTCGGCTCCAGCCCAGCACTGCTTACCTCAGTCGGCTCCGGGGTGACAGCGGCACACAGCAGGGCTAAGGTAGGCTCCCTGCCTGCCCTGGTCCCACACCACTCCCAGAAGTGGCCAGCATGTCTGGCAGTGGCTCCTGGGGGTGGAGTGGGGCGGGGCAGGTGGCTCTTCTATGCACTGCCCTCGCCTGTGGGAACCATCCCTGAAGCTCCTATTAGCCACGGTTCCCGTTCCTGGCCAATGGGAGCTGCAGGAGGTGGTGCCTGCAGGTGAGGGCAGCTCATGGAGCCCTCTGCCCCCTCCATCCCCAGGGGCCACAGGGATGTGGTGCCGGCCGCTTCTGGGACTGGTGTGGGGCCAGGGCAGGAAGGGAGCCTTCCTTAGCCCCACTGCACCACGGGGATGCAATCCTGCTGGCCAGACTGGGAGCCCTGACAGGCCGGATCTAGCCCGCAAGCCGTAGCTTGCCCTTCCCTGTGCTGACTACTTTTTAAGAAACATTATCTGTCTGTAAATTGATATTTAGAATAAAAAGGACCTGACTGATGTTTTGAATGATTTGCTCTGATTAGGACAGGATTTTTTTAAGTGGCCTGGTGCCTCAGTATTTTATTACTAATTGAGTGGGGTGATCCACAAGGAGTAGCTCAAACCTTGAAAGTGTCTGGCCAGTGGCAGGACATTAGCACTTCAGGGGAGGGGTGTGGCAGTGACATCACAATGGCCTTTTGCAGGACCTCAGTCGATTGGTCAAAGGTGATGGGGAGGTGGTGACCTCACAGAGAGATGCTGACATCAGCCAGGCAGGACAGGGGCGCAGGGCCAGGAAAGCCTCGGAGAGCCCTGTGGCTTTGCTTCAGCAAGTCTCCTTCTCAAGGTCTCTCTTTGAGGACTGAGAGAATATTAGGGTTCACATAGGTGAATGTGAGGAGGAACCTCTTTTGAGATGTCTCCTTTACTTTTACTGAATTTACTAGAAAACAGACGTCCCTGTTTAGAAGGTAAGAGCCTCCGAGAGGTTTGGAACCTGCTCAGTGTGATCCATCTGGTGCCAGCTGAATTCTAGGCATGGAAAGTTTAAGGTTTAAGGCGACAGAATTTTATTCCCCACCTGGGGTTTTTTTCCTGTAGAATCATTGGGGATATTAGGATTTGTCCTTTTTGTTTTATCTTTTCCTCCATCCCTCCAAGCTTCCTCTTCATCTCTTTTGTCCTTTCTACTGTTGCCCTCCCACCAATAGGAAGGAAGGGTGTGTGTGTGTGTGTGTGTGTGTGTGTGTGTGTGTGTGTGTGTGTGTGTGTGTGTGTGTGTGTGTGTGTGTGTGTGTGTGTGTGTGTGTTTCAGGGGCTGCTCTGCATCTCCTATTGTGAGAGATCTATCCAAAAATGTTGAGCTGAAATAGTGTTCGAACAGTGATCCCCACTGGTGACTTGGGTCATCCTTTGGGATACCTGGGGAGAACCCTCAGCCTCCCGTCCCTCAGTCTCTACCCTGATTGGCTGAGCAGGGGGTTATTGACAGGGAAGAGACTCAGGTCCTTGTTGTTCTCTTTTAAGCCCAAGTAAATAAGTCATAACAGTCCTGCGGTTGATTTATTTTGCTGCTTCTCTGCATTAATTGTCTCTGAGCAGTTCATGAACTGTTGTTGGTCTGGAGCTCATTTGAGAGCACTTTGTTCAGGTCTTACAGGCCTTTTTAGTACTTTACCATATGAGTATAATATATTAGAATGATCAAATGTGTTTTATCGTAATTTAGTTTCAGTTTAAATTGGTGTAGGCAAAAGCAATTTTTCAAGTTCATGCCTGAAATGATTAGTAATTAATTCAGCTGTTAGCTGAATTTCTACTTTTTCAGACTACTGGAATATAATTTAATAAATGTATTTTTACAAGTACTTTAATATATATTGACCTGTTAATGGGCAAAATAAGTTGCTAATGTGTGCTAATAATGCCAAAACCCAAAGCTCTTTTCAATTATTTATGACTGGATATAACAACAGCTTTAAAAAGGGTTTCCAATTATTTTTTTCGCCTTTCTCTTGTTTGTAATATCTTAGATGCATACAGTATTTGTTTCCTGTTTCTGTACTTTAACCCTTGGTAAACGTCAGTTATTTTAGTGTTTTATCTGCATTTTTTTTTATAGAGTACAAACTAATTTAGCTCTGCTGAGTGGACTTTCTTGTCTGTGGTGTAAACACACTTCTAGGAGTGTGGTGCTTTTCGCTATCTCTGCTGTGCACACTAAAAATATTGTGAAATTATGATTGAATGTTAGCTATGTGGGATTTTGGTTCATTTTTATTTTCATAGCAATAATGTACAGTTAAAGAAGCCTAGAATCCATATATTTCCCATCAGATTATAACAATCTGAACTCAAGTCAGATTTCGTGTGGCAGTCACTATAAAAATTGAGGGTTGGAATATTTTTGAGTTTTAGTCTACCTTAAGTCCAGATAGATTTTCCTGACTGAATGAAATGTCATCAGTTTTCTCCCTTCCAAATTCCTGCACCCTCTAAGTCAGGGGTGAGCAAACTTTTTGGCCCGAGGGCCACATCTGCGTGGGGAAATTGCACGTAGTGCCATGAATGTAGGGCTGGGGCAGTGGTTTGGGGTGCGGGAGGGGGTGCGGGGTGCAGGAAGGGGCTCAAGGCAAGAGGTTGGGGCACAGGAGGGGTGCAGGGCGTATGAGGGTGCTTAGGGCGGGGGATTGGGCTGCAAGGGGGGGTGCAGAGTGCGGGAGAGGGCTCATAAAAGGAGGTTGGGGTGCAAGGAGGGGTGCAGATTGCGGGAGGGGGCCCAGGTCAGGGGGTTGGGGTGCAGGAGGGGTGCAAGGTGTAGCAGGGGGGTAAGGGCAGGAGGTTGGGGCATTTACCCGGAGGGGCTCTGGGGTGGCAGCAAGGCTAAGGCAGGCTCCTTGTCTGCCCTGGCCCCACACAGCTCCCAGAAGTGACCACGTCCCTTTGGCCCCTGGGAGACGGAGGGGAAGAGGGCTCCATGCGCTGCCCTCGCCTGCAGGTACCTCCTCTGAAGCTCCCATTGGCCATGGTTCCCCATTCCCGGCCAATAGGAGCTGCAGGGGGTGGTGCCTGCAGGCGAGGGCAGCACATGGAGCCCTCTGTCGCCCGCCCAGCACCCCCCGCCTCCCCAGTACGAGGTTCTGGCCACTTCCAGGAGCAGCGTGGGACCTGTGGTGGCACAGGGCTGCCAATCCCACGGGCCAGATCGAACCCCCTGATCGGCCGGGTCCAGCCCGCAGGCCGTACTTTGCCCACTCCTGCTCTGGGTAGTAGTTTCTGCCTTCCCTCCTCATCAGTCTTGTTCTCTATCTCAAATAGACAAGTATAATGAGAATATGGTGTGGAGATTGGTTTCTATTTGACTTATATTTTTGTTTTTAAGAGCCATCTAATACACAAGGCCCATGTCTTTTGTAGCACATTTGATCTAAAATATGTGGCAGAAATCCATAATTGTGCGGCACTGGCAGTTTCCCCCAAGCACACTCATTCTCCTGTCTAACCTGGACAGTGTTATTTGTTTTGATAATAAAATAATTTTATTTTTCATTGCCCACAAATTACATTTTCGAATGTACCACGGGATTTTGTAAGGAAAACACATAAATACATCATAGTCTGTTGTGAGAAAGCAGGATGTTTATCTTTCTGGATAGGGGATTGTGGGGGCTTTTGACATTCAGAAAGATGTGGTGATCTTTTGTTGCTGTTTTTTGGTGACCAAGAGACAGTTAAGGCTCTGGGGAGTGGATGCAACTCCTTTTTCCTTCCTCCTTTTGAGCAAACGTGTTAGGTGACTTTAAATTTGGGAAGATGAAGAAAGTTTTTAATAGTAACTAACTGTCTGCCCCAACATCTGCTACCATATCCAGCAATGGAGCACATTAGCTTGATCTCCCTCCTCAAATAACTCGTAGTTCAATCCTTTAAAATGTCAACATTGTTACCCATCCTCTTAATCTTCATTAATAATACCTGGAGTTGAATTGAGCATTTGACATTTTTGAATTTGTTTCAAGCTGTCTGCAGAATCAGGCAGACCTCACTTCCGCTTGTATTTAGTTCACATTTTGAGGGTTATTTTCACAGCTACAAAGACTCCTGCCTCCACATGAGTGTGTGAAAAGCAGTGCTGAAAATGCTTCTCCTACACAAGTACTTAATAATTTAGTCAATAGCTCTCAATTCTCCCATCAGTTACACAGCTGCACTGAAAGGGCCTATACTCAGTGGCATGTTTGCAAGGCTGACCTCTCACATACAGCTTCAACAGATTCTTTTCCCATATAAATAGATATTTTCCCCCTTTTTAAGTGCATATCTTGTTTGAGTTGGGTTTTTTTATTTTATTCAAGAGTGTTCTCAGATTTTGGAAAGCTTAAAAATAATTCAACTAAATACTTCAATGTAAACGTCCTGTAAAAAGAAGAAGCAATATGATCACTGGAATTAATTTTGATTAATACTTTTTGAAGTAATGTAAACAATGTGTATTCTCAATTATTTGTGTATATTTGTAATATCCAAATTTCTATGAGAGGTCAGATTTGTTATTGCTAGTTAAGAAATGCTCATCTTCATACTTGTCTCTGAACAGTTTTCATATATTGTTTAATGTTCAAAGTGATTGGTAAATGAAAATCATCCTAATATGAAAGCATTATATTTAGGGCCATGTTTTCTATTTTTTTCTGAAATGTAGCCGTTTTAGAACAGTACTCTTCAGTTGTAAGATTTGTGGTTGTGGCTGGGCCCACTTGCTCCTGCCTCTGCTCAAGTCCGTAAGCAGTTCAGAGAGCTCTATGCTGGTAAAACGTTCAGTGCAGTTTATTTACAGTGTTGGTTCCCGCCACCCTTGCTACACTATGCAGTCTTACTCCTATGGTTTTAGGGAGTCCTTAGCTCCTGAGGAAAGCAGTGAAGCGCAGTCTCTCCCTCCCTCTCACCTGCCAGCTTCCCCTCTTCTACTTCGTTCCTGGGCCTTTTTGTATCCTCTGCCTAATAGCTAAATTAGTCTTCCAGCTCTCCTCCATCCACCAGTTGGGCGCAGCTCTTCTTAACAAGGTCTATTCTGCAGTGTTTAATTGGAGCTGTGGTGACCAGAGTGCTGGCTCAGCTGTTGTTGCCCAGCACTCTGTCACACAGATTATGAACAAAATGAATTCAATAAAAAATACATTCTTGGAGCCTTGAAAACAACTCTATTGTGGGTATTGTTTCAAGTATATGCTTCAAGGAACCAGGTTTTTTTTTCTTATTGCAGTGATGTGTTGTAAAACCAATCAAAATGCTTCCTCATCTTAAATTTTATTTTGTGTGAGAGGAATATTTTATGAGTCTTGGTAATATTAGCACATTGGATTACATTTGTACATGGACATAATCACTTCTGTAGCTGATTTATTTTTCTCTTGCAGAGAATTGCTACTATATTATGGAGATTTTTCATAAGAGAGTATCTAATTCAGAGCATATTTAAAATTTAGGCCAGGAAAATCACAGAAAATGTAGTTTTCATGTTCTGGATTGGACTAATTTACAGGCAATCTGAAATTGTCAGGTTTTGGAGACCTATGGTAACATATCCATGTATGTACTATTCACTTTCCTCACACTTCCAGGCACTATTTGTACCACTTTTTTTCTATGGATCCTGAAAAATGTTGGGAGTGAACTGCTGACTAGGTAAGTGGTGTAAAAGATTTTGGTTTTGTGGAACATTGGTTCCCCTTCCACTGTGACGGTTACTACATAGCCCTTTCTCTTCATAAAAGGGGAACCAACCTTCCCAGTGAAAGGCTGGGTAGAGTAGTTAAGTTTCCATTTGTATATGTTTTTATTAATAAAACGAAATAATACAAAAGCACAAAATACATATAAACAAATCAAATTAAAATAAAGTGGATTACTATCAAATCATCAAATTTTATCTAATTAGTTTGATTAAATCATATCAAATAAACCAACAATTCCTTATCTCCGCTGTTTTCCCAAGTTGTTAGTCTTATTTAGCTATCAGCCCCCCAAATAATAAGAGATTATCAACCTCAGTGCCAAATAGCTTATACGAGGAGGGCCAAATCCCCTCCAGCCTGAAGCATCTGCGTAAAGTATCAGAGGGGAGCCGCGTTAACTGTATCCACAAAAACAACAAGGAGTCCGGTGGCACTTTAAAGACTAACCTCACTTCTTCAGATGCATGGAGTGAAAGTTACAGATGCAGACATTGAATTCAAGTGAGATTTTTTACCCATGAAAACTTATGCCCAAATAAATTTGTTAGTCTTTAAGGTGCCACCGGACTCCTTGTTGTTTTCGTCTGCATAAAGTGTCCCTGGGGGGCCACAGAACTTCTGTTGGAGTGGCGATAATATTTGTATGTATAGAGGCTGGTGTGCATGGGACTTGCATCTCAGTTCACATTGTAGGTGCTAAGTTAACACACATAAATAAAGCTGTGCTACAATTGTAGTTGGTTGTATTAATTTTTCTTTCTTTAACTGAATGAAAATAATTTAGTTGTGCATGAAGCTTTGCTATTTAATGCTATTTGCATTTTATCAGTTGTACAGAAGTTATATTTCTGTTCATTCTTTTACTGGCTTCACAATAAAGGGACAAGAGATTGTTGCTTTGTCACTTGTGAAGTTTAACTTGAATAAAAAATACATTGAAATGAGAGAGATTAAGAGTGAAAGTTAATTTCATTCATATAATACTTATTAATTCCCTTTCGGCTTTGCTACCAGCTGTAACAAAACTTCAGTAAACTTACCAGAAGGAATCATAGGTGTATAATTATGCAGTGATGGCAAGTTACAGTGGAATATGCTATGTACCTGAAGTTCATTAAATGAAGAGACAAACATTCTTCCCCAAGGGTAATGATAAATATGTATTCCTTTGTATTTAGTAAACATTCATCAGATGAAAACTCAGTCAGTTCTTTCTGTACATTGTAAATATTATTGTTTCTTAATCAGCCAAATGGCTTTACTGTTACTGTATTTTATTCTTACCAAGCCAGCTTAATTTTTTGTTATTTTGACCTATAGATAAGGGCAGGAATAACTTGTTTTTCTTCCTGGATTTCAAGACTTGAGACTGTTAGAAGTTTCAAGATGTGTGTGTTGTCTACAGCTTTTCTAAGTTAATAAAACTGCAATGATATGGAGATGTGATACAGGGATTTTTCTTGAATAAATTAAAGTTATAGTCAACTTATTTTGGAAGTGTCCCTTACGAAGAGGTTATTGCCTGCCAACAAGTGAACTTCTTTCTCTTTTGGACAGTTTAGTGAATAGCAGAATGAGCTATAAAGCAGCACTTATTTATTTAATCAACTGGAAAAAATACATGTGACAAATACGAATTTTCAAATTCTGACGTTCATTGTGTATGAATTAATAATGCCATAACCTTGTTGTTTGACACTCACCATATCCTCAAGCAAACTCAAGTAAAGCATTTGAGGAGGCACACACAAATCTTGTATTAGGCAGTGAAGTACAGGAGAACGATGCAAATACTTGGTGCCACCACAATCAAAGACCCACTAATTCAACTCCCTTGAATTTTATTGGTGATTACCTCTGCTTCCATATGAACAATAGTGAGAATCTTGTATTCTGTGTGACAGATCCAATCCATTAGATATTGTAGGTTTCCTTCTCAGTGTGTGTGCATATATAGATCTAGTCTTGAATATAGCACTTTAGAAGTCATTGACTTACTCCTCTAGTGTTTTGGCAACAGAGTTTTCATTCAGTTAAATATCACTCTGTGCTTCAGACTTCCTTGAAATCTAATATTTTGGGAAATCGTAGTTACAAAATCACAAATCAAATAAACTGCTTCTTCTCTTTGTTTGACAAATTCAAATAAGTGCCTTTTAGAGAATACCTAGACTCTTTTTCTGTGAAATGTAAAGAAAATTAGATTAGTTGAGCAACGGGGATTCACAAGGCAGTGTTTATAGCAAGAATGTTTTTTGTAGATTATATTAAAGCTTCAGCTAATAACAAAGGTGACTGAGTGCTATAAATAACAAATAATATCACATGCCTAGCGATGTGCACTCATCATTATTGAATAATGTGGGTTTCAATAATTGGTGTCTTTAAAAAACAAAGAAGCATCATAGTGGTATATAGCTGAGTTGTTTTCCTTGAATTTTGTTCAAAAATGCATGCAGTTGAACTGCCTTAGGCTTTTTCTGTGGGGAGCCAATACTGGAAGCTACTTTGTCAAACCTTTCTTTAGAAAGCCTTAGCTATATTTACAAAATAGTTGAGCCCAAGATTAGTTACAACTAAGGATGTAAGGCGTTAACCTGCCTGAACTGTTAACCCCCTGGCTGGCCAGCCCCAGCGGCCCCACACCAGCCAGCCCTTTCTTTAATGGGTTAAACGTTTAAACAAAATATTTTTAATCGTTTAAACGTTAAATTTTTTAAATGGGCATTTACATTCCGTGTTACAACACACTTTCTTTTAAGAATACTTAAGGTGGACATGAACTTCAAATTTTAAAAAGTGCATACAAATGAGGCTAAAACTGAATGTCCTTAGTTCATTTTTACATGGTTCTTATGCAGGCAAAACTCATTGACATCAGTAGCTTTGCCTGAGTAAGGATGGAATAGAAGTTTTAAAATTTGGGTCAACATAAATTTTTAACTATGCAATAAAAATTGGTGAGTAAATACAATGCAGGTGAGAAGTCCTGGGAAGATGCATTTCACCCATCCTCAAATTATAATTGACAAAATCACTTACATAGTCAAGTGTGGATATAAAATGAATGTGAACTCCCAAAATATTTTTGGTACTCAGTTACGGAATATCTATATCTGTTAATACAAGTTTTCAAGCAGCCACAAAAAACTGAGAATTCTCGTCTCCCTGATGTCTCTTTATAATGTATTCTTGAGAATTGTCAAATGAGCATTTGCATGAAAACAACCTGCTGTGCCTTCAGTGAGGATCCCAGAATGGCCAGATCGTCTGTCCTGTAAGAATTGAATTGAAACCACAATCTCATTTCATCATAGCCACTGGTGCAAAAATTGTATGGTAACTGCTTTTGGCATATACTATCTTGAGTTGGATTTGAACTGGGTACATAGTGATGAGCGACATTGCTGCTATTATCTGTCTCTGGCTCATAAAGTTTCCCCACCAGCACTGCTGCTGCCATTGACTATATTCTGAGGGGCCCGTGGATCTGTGTGTGTAACTGGAGTATGGAAACCTCCCTTTCACCCTGGAAGTATGTTCTTGTTGCAGGGAGGAGATACTGCTGGAGAAGCTTACGTTACCACTGCCCATGCTGTATCTGAATAAAGTCTCCAGGTATTAATTCAGCAACTACTCACAAGCCCTAAATTCACTCCTTAAAAAATCCTGAATAGGTACATATTGAAGAGTTACACTAATTTCAAACTATACAAAGTCTAAAACTTCTGAACACAGATTAATCTCAACTATCTGACTTGGATGACATGTATCTAAAATTCAGAAAGCCCAAATCTTGAATAGTTGAAGTTTAGATAATCATTTTCCTATACCATCAAGTACAAGTCTGTGGTTTTGTATAGTGCTGTTATTTTTATTGGTGCTGAGCACTATCGGCTCCAACTAAAGTTAATAATTGCTGTGGATACTCGGCATCTCTGAAAATCTGACCCAAATTCATTAGTTCTGTAGTATAGGAACACTGATTAAATGATTAGTAAAACAGAAAACGTTAAATGCAACTGGAAAGATTCTGTTTTTCTGGCTGCTGAGAAATACAGTGATATTGTCAGACCCTGATATAAATTGAAGAACAAAGCACAATAAAGATAATTTGGCAGAATACACTCTTCAGTACAGGGCCGGTGCAACCATTTAGGCAAATTAGGCGGCTGCCTAGGGTGCCTAGTGGTTGGGGGAGCCTAAAAGTCCCCTCAGGCGAGGAGGTGGAATGGAGGTGAGCTGTGGGGGGGGGGGAGCGTGGGGAGGGCTGCCTGCAGTAACGGGAGGGGGGGCGCACAGGGGAACAGCTCCCCACCCAAGCTTACCTCCACTCTGTCTCCTCCGCTGAGCACACAGCCCAGCTCTAAGTCTCCTCCAATCAGCGCCGCAAGCCTGGGCGGGGAGGAGAATTAGAGCAGCGCCAGCGTGCTCAGTGGAAGAGGCAGAGCCGAGGTGAGCTGGGGCGGGCTACCCAGGCAGGGTTAGCTTCCGTGGGGGGAGGTCTCCCCAGGCAGGGTTAGCTGCCGTGGCGGTGGGGGGAAAGGGGGGAAGTCTCCTCAGGCGGGGTTAGCTGCCGTGGCGGGGCTGGGGTGGTCTCCCCAGGCGGGGTTAGTTGCCGTAGGGGGACGGGGGGGATAAGGGTTAGCTGTTGCGGTGGGGGGGATAGCTGCTGCGGAGGGGGGTCTGCCGGGGGGGGCTGAGTTAGCTGCTGTGGGGGGTGCAAGGTGGAAGTTTCACCTAGGGTGCAAAACTTCCTTGCACCAGCCCTGCTTCAGTATGGCACAAAAGTGAGACTTCAGTGTTTTAAAATCAACTTTTTATTGTAAAATTGGACTCATGTATGTTTTTCTGAAAAGCCTCATGTGTAATTGACAGCACATCTAAGTGAACGTGGCTTAACTTAAACGTATGTCCCTTCATATGTGCCTAAAAATGTAGTGTGAAGTTCTGAAAATATTAAAATGTATAAACTATTGTCATAAACTGCTTCACTATGAACACTCGTAAAAACACCGTTAAAAAGAAACTGAAACTAGTACTGTATATTAAGACAATTAGGTTGTTCTAACAGAAATTTTGTCTTTCTGAAATAACAGTAGTAAGATTAAATAGGTATAGTGCTATCTGAAGGCTAGGGGGGGAATAATGCGATAACATCCATCAACAATTCGAGTTGCCAGACATCTGGTTTTTGACCAGAATGCCCAGTCTAAAGAGGCCTTGGTTGCTCTAGTCACTACTGCGGAACAGGCCGCTAAAAGTCCAGTTGGTGGCGCAGCGGGGCTAAGGCAAGGTCTCTGCAAATCCCGGAAGTGGCCAGCATATCTGCTTCTCAGTGCAGGGACAGCCACGGAGATTCCACACGCTTTTTACTCCCTGAACGCTGGCTCTGCAGCTCCCATTGGCCGTGGTTCCTGGACAGTGTGCAGAGCCCCCTGGCCCCTCCACCTAGAAGCTGGACATGCTGGACATTTCCTGGAGCCCCCTAAGATAAGCGCTGTTTGGTTCCCAACTCCGTGCCCCAGCCCTGAGCTCCCACCTGCACCCAAACTCCCTTCCAGAGCCCGCATCCCCTCCCCTCCCCTCCCCCACCCCAACCCCCTACCCCAGCCCTGAGCTCCCTCCTGCATTCCAAACTCCTTGGCCCCAGCCCCGAGCCCTCTCATGCACCCCAGACCCCTCATCCCTGGCCCTATCACAGAGCCCTTACCCCCAGCCGGAGTGAGGGTGGGGGAGAGTGACTGACAGAGAGAGCGGGGATGGAGTGACCAGAGGTGGGGCGTTGGAGGTGGGGTTGGGCCTCAGGGAAGAGGCGGGGCAAGGGTGTTTCGGTTTTGCGCAGTTAGAAAGTTTGCTATCCTAACAACAACAACTGAAAATAACACTGTCTTGTATGGAATGTTGCTTGTGTTAGTTGGCTATCACCCATTAGACCTGCAACTTTGAGTGGAAACTAAGAAAACTAAAAGAAAAGGGGCAGAAACCATCAAATGAGGGGCGGGGAAGCCCCCACTCTTGGAGTCCTTTGTATTGTATCTCTGTCATCCATAGGTACACTGGTCACGTGATGGACTCCTGGAACTTTCCATGGTTTTCCTCCAAAACCCTCACACACATCAGGACTTTGTCTTATCTGGAGAATGTTTGTTTGTTTTTTTTTGTAGTCCAAGCACACATTATCTCTGAACAGTCTGTGAACCTATCAGTAGAAGTCCAGGTTCCCAAGACAAGTCAAAGTAGACTCATTCTCTTAGCAAGACTCTGGTTCGGAAAATTACACCTTCCTATATGGTCTATTATCCTTAGGCCATTAGTCTTTTTCCCAAATGCAGTGGGTTCCACTGTATTGACTGACAGTACAGTGTAGTTTCTGAAAATGGGGGACGCATGTGTTGGGTAGCAGATTGGACAAAGCTCAAGGAGACCCCAAGATCTGTGGATTTAGACCTTTTTGCTCCTTAGTTCCTCTGGTTCTGGAGGTCCTGTAAGTTTTTCCTCCAGAGGGGAGCCTTCACAGCAAACACTGCATACTGAATCTCATGAAATTGTAAGAGTCCTCTTGACTTTACTATGGGAGGCTACAGTTTGGCTCTCAGAATTGTAGACCTGATCCAAAGGCCACTGAAATCACTGGAAAGTTTCTGTGTTAGCAATAAATTCAGTGATGAGGACAGGGTTACATAGTTTGTTTAGGGATATTCATGAACAAAGAACTGTAGAAACTAGAATTACAGACTGTAGATCAAATGTCCTACTTAAACAGATTTAATGAAAAGTTACCGCTGTCTTCAAAATTGCACGTTTGAGCAAATATGCTGTTTCAGGCTGTGTGCTAGTTGTACATATCTCATTTCCTCTGTAGGCCAGATATCATTTGTTTCATACTTTGTGGCTTCATACTGTTTTAATTCCATTTTTAAAGGTAAACTCTGACATCTCAGTACAGGATCCCCTGTGATTCATGGTGCAGGCTTTCAGGATCTTGCATGATTATTATTTTTTGAAGTGTTTTTATGACTCTAGAACAGGGGTTGGCAACCTACAGTACACGTGCCAAACATGGCACGCAAGCCAATTTTGAGTGGCACGCTGCCGCAGTCCTGGCCCCCGACTCCACTCAGCTCCCCCCCCCTCACTGCTCTCCCCTGCGGGGGCAGGAGGCAGAAGCTTGGTCCTGCAGCAGCCAAGCTTCCCTCAGCATGGTGCTTTCCTGCCCCTCCCCCTCTCCTTCCCTGTGCCAATCAGCTGATGGCCCTAACGAGGGGGAGGGGGAAGAGCAGCAGCATGTACACAGCTCCGTAGAGGGCACAGAGAGAGGTAGGGATGGGGCCTTGGGGAATGGGGTGGAACAGGGCATATCCCTTCCAGCCCCCTGCCACGAGCCGCTCATGGCAGGGGGCTGGAAGCACCACTACGAGCCGAGCACCCCAGCCCTCTGCCCTGACCCTCCACACCCCCAGCCCTTTGCCCTGACCTTCGAACCCCCCCCACACCCAGCCTTCTGCCCTGCACCCCCCACACACCCCAGCCATCTGCCCTGACCCCTGAACCCCCTCACACACCCAGTCTTCTGCCCTGCACCTCCACTGCCCCCATCCCTCTGCCCTGACCCCTGAACCCCCCCACACACAGCGAGCCTTCTGACCTGCACCTCCACAGCCCCCATCACTCTGCCCTGACCCCTGAACCCCCTCCTCACAGCCTTCTGCCCTACACCCCCCAGCCCTCTGCTCTGACCCCTGAACCCTCCCACACACCCAGCCTTCTGCCCTGCACCCCCCACACACCCCAGCCATCTGCCCTGACCCCTGAACCCCCTCACACACCCAGCCTTTTGCCCTGCACCTCCACTGCCCCCATCCCTCTTCCCTAACCCCTGAACCCCCCCACACGCCCTCTGCCCTGAACCCCCCCACACACCCAGCTTTCTGCCCTGCACCCCCCAGACTACCTCTGCCCTGACCCCTGAACCCCCCCCACACAGCGAGCCTTCTGCCCTGCACCTCCACAGCCCCCATCACTCTGCCCTGAACCCCCTCCTCACAGCCTTCTGCCCTACACCCCCCCAGCCCTCTGCCCTGACCCCTGAACCCTCCCACACACCCAGCCTTCTGCCCTGCACCCCACAGCCCCCACCGCTCTGCCCTGACCCCTGAACCCCCACACACAACCAGCCTTCTGCCCCACACCCCCAGCCTTCTGCCCTGACCCCTGAACCCCCTCACACACCCAGCCTTCTGCCCTGAACCACCCCCACACACACCCTCCAGTCCTCTGCCCTGACCCCTGAACCCCAGCCCCAGGTCTGGGGTCCTGGCCGCAGGCCCTGCTCAGCCCACTGCCAGCCTAGGTGAACAAAACCCTAGGCTGGCAGCGAGCTGAGCAGGCTGGCGGCATAAGATTAGCATTTTAATTTAATTTTAAATGAAGCTTTTTAAACATTTTGAAAACCTTGTTTACTTTACATACAACAATAGTTTAGTTATATAACATAGACTTATAGAAAGAGACCTTCTAAAAACGTTAAAATGTATTACCAGCACGCGAAACCTTAAATTAGAGTGAATAAATGAAGACTCGGCACACCACTTCTGAAAGGTTGCTGACCCCTGCTCCAGAAGCTTTCTGACACCTGTAATAAAAATCCCAGTCAGTTGCATGTGATTGCCACTCTTTATTTTTCCTGTTTCTCAGTGTGCAAGTTGAGTAAATAATCATCCCTTATCACAGCTTCTATAAAGACCACTAATTATAGCAAAAATTTAAGATGCAGGAGGGAAAGAAAATTAATCTTGATTTTTTTTTCTTGTGAAGTGGGAGGTGATTTTATTTTTATCTACCACCATATTTCTACATAGAACTAACGAACCATCTTCTTCCTCCCTTGCATTGATCTCTGCTATTAACACTCTAAGTTATTTCTATTGATGTTAATGAGATTTGAAAACAACCTCAGGGGAAAGTTGAGAGCACTGCTGTGAAATTAAATTCTAAACAAAATATAATTCTTAATATGGGTTTACTAATTAAGGTTCATTCCTGCAAGATGCTGAGTACTCTAGCTCTGATCCAGCAAAGTACATGAACATGAGTGGTCCCACTGACTTCAAGGGCTGTATTGCTGGTGATTAGAAAAAACAGACAAAAACTTACCTTGGGTGCTAACTTGACTGATTCTTGGGGCTAGTAATTGAGAGGAAAAATAGTTTTTACTTGTAAATGGAGCATATTTGCATAGAAATCTGTGACAGATGATAAACAAAAAACTCTGCCATAGAGTTTTTACAGTCTGTTTCCAGTGTACAAATCTATTTTGTGGGGGATTTTTTTTGTTCGTACACTTCCTGCACAATATTCAGCACATGAACACTGTCTACAATGACATTTGAGTTGAATCCTCTTTGACATGTATGAAACTTAAATGTAATAAGTAATTAAAATGTAAAATGATTAACTTGTTTAAAAATAATTGGGCATGTTCCTTGCTGAAGTAAGACATTTATAGTATTATCTGGCTAGCTTTAGCCTTTTAAAAATATATTTCCTGCCCCTTTTGAGGGTATGTGCATGGGTTGGGCATTGGAACTCATGTAAAAGAGTCTAGGGAATACATAACCAATGATGGTTCGTAATAAATCAACATTGTGACGGGGTCTTCGGGGTGCAGCCTGGGCTATGGAACCACTGAGCCCTCCAAACCCACCAGTCTGAGCTGTCTCTCACACTATGATACTAATGTCAAGTTACAAGCCTCTGACAGGCACTGCACTTACATAGACATCCACAGTACACAGACATCTCAGTACCACATATAGCAATACTTCACATACAGTGATAGTACGTACAACCCAATATTCAGCAAATCAAATGATTTGAAAATGACTTTTAAAATGATACCTTACAAGGCATGCATTGTACATAATATATAATCATATCACAGTGATGAATATGGGGGTTCTAGGGTGCTATTTTGAGGTATAGAAGTGTCACAAACATGGACCTATTATGCTTTTGAAAATGGTGAACAAACTGGGCTGAACAAATGAGGCGTGTAGGGGAAGGATGGCGCCGTGATTAGGACACTAGCGAACAACTTGGGAGGCCTGAGTTCAGTTTTCTGCTCTGTCACAGACTTCCTGTGTGACTTTGGGCAAGTCATTTATTCTCTGTGTGCCTCAGAGCTCCATCTGTAAAGTACAGGTGATAAGAACATAAGAATAGCCATACTGGATCAGACCAAAGGTCCATCTAGCCTAGTACCCTGTCTTCTGACAGTGGCCAATGCCAGGTGCCCCGGAAGGAATGAACAGAACAGGTAATCATCAAGTGATCCATCCCGTCACCCATTCCCAGCTTCAGAGGCTAGGGACACCATCCCTAGGGACACCTATCCTCCATGAATTTATCTAGTTATTTTTTGAAAGACCATATGAACTAGGAAATACTAAGAGGAATATATTAAAGATTGAGGCACAGTAGTGGGGGTTTATAAGTGCCATAGATAAATACTATGAGAGTGCTGATTCTAGCAAGCTAAAGTCAGTTATATTGATTACTGTAACATACTGAGGTGCTGTTTCTTTTTACTATTATATCAAGAGAGCTGCAGATAAGTGATTTGAAACTCCATAGTGATTAATTTAAATTTCATTCACGTCCCCTAAAGTTTGATGATTGCTTCCATTGTGCAGTGAATAATTCTTGAATGAAGAAACGTGTGATGCAAGGGCAGGAAATGATTTTATTGTACTGGTTTTCATTCCTTGCAGGAAGAATCCACAGCACAAGCTTGAATACAAGCACAGCGCACCTCCAGGTAAAGACTCTTGTTCAAAACTTTAAAAAATAAAAACAGTGATACACACTTAAAAGGGCGTATGAAATGGTTTATGCTTCTATTTTGCTTTACTCATTTGTATTTGTCACTTACTATACAACTCTGCAGTGTTGCCATTCCTAATGCTTTAATTCTTTCCCTGCAGTTGTCCACAGTAAAGATTATTACTTTTCTACTCCACTTAAAATTTGTTTCACTGCTAACTATTTTAGATGTCTTTTGATCTGAATAACCTCACTAGGTGGTTCAAATGCCAACAGTATGACATGTACATGCATGGTTTTTATACCATACAGACACACACCAAGAAGTAATAGATATTTGAATCAGTTGGTGGCTTTTACTCCAAACACTTAATGGAACAAGAATTCCATAATTTGAGAGACTCTGATTTTTAAGATGTGACAATCTCAATAAAAGGTTCTGGGTTTTTTTTGCTTCTGGCAGGGGATCTTAGTAAAGTAGCACAGTGAAAGAAGGAGTTAAAAATGTAGAATGTAGTGTTTGTGATGTTTGTTAAAAAAAAAGTTTGTCTATTTTCTAAACTAGCGGTCCTCTGCATCTAAGATACCAAGTACACCTCTACCCCGATATAATGCAGTCCTCGGGAGCCAAAAAATCTCCCATGTTATAAGTGAGGCTGCATTATATCAGGGTAGGGAGAGGAACTGCTCCCTGCCCCAGCTCATCTCTGCTCTGCGTCCGTCTCCTCCCTGAGTGCGCTGCTGCCGCTCCACTTATTCCTTCCTTCCAAGCTTGCCGCGCCAATCAGCTGTTTGGCCCGGCAAGCCTGGAAGGGGGTCGGGGAAGAAGCGAAGTGGAGGCGGCGCTCTCAGAGGAGGAGGCGGAGATGAGCAGTAGCGGCTGCTCCTCCACTGAGCACAAGTGGCACCGTGTCAATTTCCTGGCGCCTTTGTACTCACCTGGGGGAGTGATTAAAAAAAAAAAAGGCGCCACCCACTGCGGCGCTTTTATTTTACTCACCCGGTGGCACTCCAGGTCTTCGGTGGTACTTCAGCGGCAGGACCTTCACTCGCTCCAGGTCTTCGGTGGCGGGACTGTCACTCGCTCCGGGTCTTCAGTGACATTTCAGCTGTGGGACCTTTAGTGCCACCGAAGACACCTGCCAAAGACCCAGAGTGCCACTGGGTGATTAAAAGCACTGCAGCGAGTGACACCTTTTTTTTTAATTACTCCCCCGTTCCCTCCACCTGGCTATGCCACTGGAGATGAACTGGACCAAGGAGCGGTTCCTCTGCATCCCCCCTTACTTGCTGTGGCCCTCCCCAGACCCCCCCCCATCTCACCTCCGCTCCGCCTCCTCCCACGAGCACGCTGCAGCGCCGCTTCTCCCCTCTCCCTCCCAGGCTTGCCGCACCAATCAGCTATTTGGTGTGGCAAGCCTGGGAGGGAGGAGAAGCGGAGCTGAGCAGCATGCTCATGGGTGGAGGAGGCGGAGGGGTGGGGAGCGGTTCCTTGGTGCCCCCCCCTTACTTGCTACAGCTCCCCTATCTCAGCTCACCTCTGCTCCTCCTCTTCCCACAAGTGCACCACAGCTCCGCTGCTCCTCCCTCCCAGGCTTGCCAAACAGCTGATTGGCACAGCAAGCCTTAGAGGGAGGAGAAGTGGAGCTGCAGTGCGCTCTTAGGAGGAGACGAAGCAGAGGTGAGCTGAGGGAGGGGGACCGGGGGAGGGACGCAGCAAGTAATAGGCGGACGCAGACGAACCACTTGTGGTAACACGAATTCGGATACACGGAGGTAAAGCAGCCCTGTCCCCCGGAGCGCTGCTTTACCGCGTTATATCTGAATTTGCATTATATCGGACCGCATTATATCGGGGTAGAGGTATAGTTCCATATTTTCTTCCATATTGGGGGACTTGGACAGAGTTTAATCAGGATGGAATCTAAGTATTCATTGAAAAGCTATTTTTCTAGCATTTCAGGTTGACGTAATTAGATTGATTGAACACTTAGCATTGGAAAATATTGAAGTTTTACATTTTTCTCTAAGAATGTTATCAAATTTATTTTTTAATTGTTTTTAAGTGTACTAAGCTTTTTCAAAAATTATACAAATCCATCCTTCAACCATACAAACACTTAAAGATTTTTAATTGAATACAGCTATGCAAATGTAATGCCACTCTGTTCAGAGTTTCCCAAGAATTAGGGATCACGGCAACGTTATTGCTGCAGGAGAAACTGCAGTTATTTCAGTGATCCAAACCTGAAAAATTAGCCCTGTGTAACTCGAAAGTTTGTCTTTCACCAACAGAAGGTGGTCCAGTAAAAGATATTACCTCAACCACCTGTCTCTTATTTCAATAACACAATGATCTAAAAAAACATACAAGCGTATTGCTGTATTCTATGATTCTATATTTGCAACTTTTTTAAATGTTCAGCTATTGTGTCCCTGAAGGATAAACCATAAACCAATATGCCCCCAGGGTTGGAGCTCTGGAAAGGAGTGTACTCAAGCAACGGTAGAGTTATGGGATACTGGCACTAGTCTTGGGAGTCCTGTCAGTTGGATTGCAGGGTCTCAGCTCTCTGAAAGGGGTGTTGGACAGAGGATCTGTATCCTGAGGGTGTGCCCAGAAACCCCAAGCCAGAAGCAGTGCCTGGCCTCTGTTCAGACTCAGGAAGCTTAAAGCTCACAGGACCCAGTGAAGTGAGACCCAAAAACAGCAGCCTAGTGCAGTGCTTCTCAACCAGGGGTCTGCAGGGCTCTGGGGGGTCACAAGCAGGTTTCAGGGGATCTGCCAAGTAAGGCCAGTGTGAGATTTGCTGTGGTCCAGGGCAGAAAGCCGAAGTCCCACCTCATGAGTCTGAAGCCCAGGGCCACGAGCCCTCCATCAGGGGCCGAAACATGAGCAATGCAGCTTCACAGGGGCCCTGTGGTGTGGGACCCCAGGCAGTTGCCCTGCTTGCTACCCCCTAATGCCGACCCTGGCTTTTATATGCAGAAAACCAGTTATTGTGGCACAGGTGGGTCGTGGTGTTTTTATAGCATATGGGGGAGGGGAACAGCTCAGAAAGAAAAAGATTGAGAACCCCTGGCCTAGTGAGCTCTACGAGGGCAGTATGAAATCATAGATCTGGTTTGCTGGCACAGAAAAGGTGTGGGATCAAACATGGAAAAGGTTCATGAGAGGGTTACTATCTCGGGAAAAAGAACAGGAGTACTTGTGGCACCTTAGAGACTAACAAATTTATTTCAGCATAAGCTTTCATGGGCTACAGCTCGTTTTTTCGGATGCATAAATACATAAATGTACATAGTAAATACAATCACCAGCGCAGTTATGTTAAAATGTGGGAATGAACTCTTTTTATTTTTGCAGTCTCAGTTGCTGTTACATCACAGAGTTCTGCTAGATTGTAGTTTCCTTGGTAAAAGCTTTTTTTTTTTCTTTCCATTTAGAAACTGAAACAAGAAGAACTAGACAGAAAACTACTAAAAGAGGTTAGAAAGTTCTAATTTTTTAAAGGACCTGTTACTGTTGTGATGGTGGTGGTTGTTTTAAAATCATGCACATGAAAGACAAAGCAGGTTAGATGTATTGGTTTCAGTTAGAGATGGTGTAATATTGAAGTACTTTATCATGAATGCTACTTGCTAGGTTTCTAGTTGGGGAAGGGGCATTATTTTCTTTCAATGAGTGCCCCTGCACTTCGTACTGCAGGGTGTTCTATGCAAATGTATTCTAGATAAGCAGACCTAGTTTTACTCTGGAAACTGCAAAGTATCTTTTAAGTTTAAAGATGAACACCGAATGACTTAAGCCAGTTAGTTCCCTAATATTGCCTAGAGGTAAAAGGCAATAAGATCAAAGGAATCAGTATTTCAGCTATAACTGTTTAAAGGCTGTTCAGTAAAGGCTTACTGCCCAAAACATTGCCCTTTTGCCTTAAGCTATGTTCTAAAGAACATGAAGGTAATTTACATTGTGTGCATGTATACATGTGCCATTGAGCTTTTCGTAAGTTTAATTTTGTATCTGAAATATTAATGCCTCATAAGGTGTTCTGAATTAGAGGTTCGCTAAAATGCTTACCAAGGAACACTGCTTTATCATTTTTCATCTGTATGTGAAATATTAACATTCTTTTATAATGCTGTCACTGAAGATGTGTTGATTTGTTTTGAATTGTTTATCCCTTGTTTTAAACAAAGGTCACTAACCAAGAGATACAAAACATATGTTTATATTTCTTAAAACAATAGGATGGAGGCTGGCACAACTGATTAAGAGAGCTTTAACTAATAATTTGGGGGAGGTGGTTGAGAGATGTCCAGGTAATCTCCATGCTGGATTTTAACATTGAGAGAGAAGAAAACGAATTAAGAAAGGATACAGCTGCGGGTAGGAGATTGGACATCAGGAAGGGTAGTGTAGATACCAGTCTAATAGGAATGTCTGGGCCTAATTGGCTTTGCTCATGTTCTTTACCCAAACAGCAAAAATTAAGATGTTTGTACACCAGTGCGAGGAGCCTAGGTAACAAAATGGAGGAACTAGAGTTACTGGTGCGGGAAGTGAAATCAGATATTATAGGGCTAACAGAAACATGGTGGAACAGTAGTCATGACTGGAGTACAGGTATTGTGCTGTTTAGGAAAGACAGAAATAAAGGCAAAGGTGGTAGAGTAGCATTGTATATCAATGATGAGGTAGACGGTAAAGAAGTAAGAAGGGATGGAATGGATAAGACAGAAGAAGGATGAATTCAAACTGGAACAGGTACAGAGAAGGGCTACTGCAATGATCCGAGGAATGGAAATCCTGTCGTATGAAAGGAGACTCAAAGAGCTTGGCTTGTTTAGCCTAACCAAAAGAAGGCAAAAGAAGGGGAGATATGATTGCTCTCTGTAAATATATCGGAGGAATAAATACCAAGGAGGGAGAGGAATTATTTAAGCTCAATACCAATGTGGACACAAGAACAAATGGATATAAACTGGCCATCAGGAAGTTTAGACTTGAAATTAGATGAAGGTTTCTAACCATCAGAGGAGTGAAGTTCTGGAACAGCCTTCCCAGGGGAGCAGTGGGGGAAAAAGACATATCTGGCTTCAAGACTAAGCTTGATAAGTTTATAGAGGGGATGGTATGATGGGATAGCCAAATTTTGGCAATTAATTGATCTTTTACTATTAGCGGTAAATATGCCCAATGGCCTGTGATGGGATGTTAGATGGGGTGGGATCTGAGTTACTACAAAGAATTCTCTCCTTGGTGTCTGGCATGTGAGTCTTGCCCACATGCTCAGGGCTTAGCTGATCGCCATATTTGGGGTCGGGAAGGAATTTTCCTCCAGGGCAGATTGGCAGAGACCCTGGAGGTTTTTCACCTTCCTCTACAGCGTGGGGCACGGGTCACTTGCTGGAGGATTCTCTGCACCATGAAGTCTTTAAATCATGATTTGAAGACTTCAGTAGCTCAGACATAGGTTAAGGATTTGATACAGGAGTGGGTGGGTGAGATTCTATGGCCTGCATTGTGCAGAAGGTCAGACTAGACCATCATAATGGTCCCTTCTGTCCTTAAAGTCTATGATTTTATGATTTTAGGTAGCAGTGTCCATTTAGCTTGCACATGCTGTCCCTCTCTGATGGTCTGCCTAGAGGCTATCCACTGCTGTGCTGGGGAACCCCTTCATTTCCTTCTCAACCACCTTTGACCTTCAGGGGAGCAAGAGTTGTCCCTTCCTTGTCTGCATCATTAGCATAAGTAGTAGTTGGTTTTGGTGCTGTTGTTCTTAATAGTTAGTGTTTTGTTGCCCTGTTGGATTTAAAAAAAAAACAAAAAAAGAGACAGAGAAGAAAAAGTGCTTCACTTTTCATTTTCCCCTTTTTGGGGGCGGGGTCCCCCCCTTTGTTCCCTCAGGGGTGTTTAGAAGACATTCTAACTTCTTGCAGTTTAAAAATAAAAAGGAGAAAGAGGAAGAAATGGCAAGACTATCTCTCTTTTGTATTCTTCACTGCTAGAGGGTCATACCACCCTCCCACCACCTGGGGTATACGGGCTCTCCCATGCTTCAAGAGGTGCCTCTCCTGCAAGGAGTCGATTCTAGTAACAGACAGACATTCTCACTGTGCCCAGTGCCTGGGAGAGGTCTCTTATCCCTCAAAAGCGCTCCCTCTGCCAGCAGCTAAAACAGAGGTCTTGTAAGAAACAGGAGCTGAAGTTAAAATTCTTCCTTGTGGAGAAGGCACTTCAGCTACCAGAGGACTCCGCCGCTGACCCCAGGTCATCCCTGGAGCTTTCAACTTCAAAGGGGAAGTAGAGTTATAAAAAAACCCGGCAGATTCCCCCATAAAAACTCGAGAAAAAGAACTGTGGTGTAAGAGCACTGCCAGCTTCCCCCACCCTCATTTCCTTCTTGCCACCAGTGATGGTGCTGGAACATCTGCTGCTTCAGCTAGCGTTGCGTTTCGTTCACTGTTTCTTCCAAACGTTTTCCTGTAAAATAGTTCCCTTAGTGTTAGTTCTAGTTTAGCGGTCCCAGACGGGACTCAGCCTGGGACATGCCCCGGTCCCCCGGCTTTAAGCCCTGCGATCGTTGTAAGCAGCCTGTGCCCACCAGCGACCCACGTATTAGTTGTTTGAGATGTCTGGGCGAAGGATACATAAGCAACAAGTGAATCTGTAATCCTTCAAACCCTGAACAAAAAAGGAAAGAGACATCCGTCTCAGCACCCGATGGAGTTGGCGCTAACACCAGAGCAGAGGTCCTACTTGGCCCTGAGCACTGCAGCCTTGGTGTGGCGCACCCTGCTGGCACTGTCTTTCAACCATCACCCATTCCCCTCCCCGGCTCCAGTCAAGAAGCCAAAGAGAAGCACAAGGGGACAATCCCCCACTTCCCATAAGGGAAAGGACATGGCTGGAGGAGCGCCAAGACCCGTGCCGGGTGGCCGTTCCAGGTGGCTCGACTCCATCAGGGAGTCAGGCTCCAGCTCAAGTTGAGTGGTCCAGCCCATCCCACACTATGCCTGCCACCCCAGATAGGGCCTCCATCACCTAGATGTCCTATCGACACTAGAGGCCCTGCAGGCAATGCAGGAGATCCTGTCGCTAACAGTGCCGCCCACTCCGCCGGTACACCGGTCTAAGGGTAACCCTCCCTTGAGACCTTACCATGTGTACCATTGTGGGGGACGTCCCACCAGCACTTGCCCACTCAGAGCCATCATGCCTGGGAGGCAGGGTCAGCGAAGCCATTTTCAGTCTCCAGACCCTGGGCACTGACAGCGGGATTCGAGGTGCGGTTCGCTGGTAACCCAGTGCAGACCTACCAAGGCACGCCCCTGGCAAGAGCATCAAGATCAGCCTTTCGTGTCCCAACGGCCTCAGCACCAGTCATGTGAACCATCAGTGAACATGGACAGCAGTCGCCAACCCACTGTTGCCAGTCCCCGCGGTTGGGGAGATCCTCGCAGCGACCGTGCCACTCCTGGTCCCATTCCAAGTCCTGGTACCGGTCAAGCAGCATGAGGCATAGATCGCCAATTTGTCGATGGTCCCAGAGTTCCCACATGAGAGACTCATCTCAGTCGGTCAGGTCGACATCAAGGCATAGTGGCCGGCACCACATGGAGAAGGAATTCCGGTCCACTTGATCATGGTCGCCTGGGAGTGACCACTCCAGCTCCGGAACTGAGTCCTTGATAGTGATACAAGCTCTGGCACTGGCGGTACCATCCACATCACCAGCACCACGACTGACCCCATGGGCCCAACACCAGTGGCTGCCGGCAGCCTGGAACCCATGGGGGTTTCACCAGCCCTTGCAGACAGTCTGCTTGATGGTGGGGGCTTCAGATGGGGCTTCAGCCTCAGCATCCTGCCCTCCATGAGAGATGGAGGCCCCAGAATTCAGGACGCCCCTCCCAGGCCCATGTGCAGACAGTGGAACAGCCTACTGGACCACCAGGGAGCATGGTAGTGCCCACAGCACCAGTGTCATCCTCATTGTCGCCAGATGAAGCCATCACAGGTCCTCCTCACCCAGTTCCACAAGATGATTCTAAGGCTCATCAGGAACTATTGAAAAGTGTCGCCTCCAACCTGGGGCTCCAGGCAGTGGAGCTATAGGAGCCATCAGACTCCCGATTTCACATCCTCTGGTCCACGGCACCTGCTAGGGTGGCTTTGAGCCTGCACAAAGGGGTATCAAAATTATTGATGCCCTATAAACCCCCTCTTCCCTGCCTCCCATTTCGAAAAGGATGGAACGTAAATACTTCGTGCCAGCTAAAGACCACGAGTAACTCTACACCCACTCGACCCCAAACTCTCTCAGTGAGGCTGTTAATCAAAGGAAGAGGCGGGGCAACCTGAGCCTATGCCCAGATATAAAGACTTGAAGACACTGGAACTGTTTGGGCGAAAGATTTATTCGTCTTCTAGCCTTCAATTGAGAGTGGCCAACCAACAAGCCCTCCTCGGCCCCTACGATTACATGTCGCAGGTCCTGGCCAAGTTCTAGGTTTCGCTTCCTGAAGGGTCCAGGAAGGAGTTCCAGGCGATCCTTGAGGAGGGCACTGCTGCAGTGAGGGTGGCCCTCCAGGCAGCTTCAGATGCAGGGAACTCCGCGGCTTTCACCATGGTCTCACCCATCTCCGTGCTCTGGGCATCCTGGCTGCTCCTCTTTGGCCTGTTGACAAAGGCTCAGCAGTCTATGCAGGACCTTCCCTTCGACGGCCAGGCCCTGTTTGCAGAACAGACTGATAGTAAGCTGCATGGGCTCAAGGACTCCTGCACTACCCTGAAAACTCTAGGGCTGTATGTCCGCTGTCCTGCCCATAAGCGGTTCAAACCACAGCCAGCTCAGGGACAAGGGAGCCAGTCCTGACAGGAGCCACCCCACAAAAAGAGCAGGGGCTACAAACGCCACCCAAACCACCCATCCCCTCCCTCTGCCCAATCAGGCTCGACCTGCAATAAGCAGGGGAGCAAGCGGGCATTTTGAGAGTGTGCCTGAGGGCGGATTATACCCCAGATATATCTTTCCTGCCTTTCTCCAACTGCCTTTCTTTTTTCCTCTTGGCATGGGCCACCATAACCTCAGACCACTGGGTGCTCAGTACAGTGGCGCAGCATTATACCCTACAGTTTCAACCTCCCTACCCCCCGTCCCCATCCCTCTTGAGGGACCCCTCTCACAAGTGTCTCCTCGTGCAGGAGGTAGAAGGGTTGCTGCAGCTGGGTGCAATGGAAGAGGTTCCCTGCGAGTACACAAATGAGGGGTTCTATTCTCAGTACTTCTTATCCCAAAGGCCTGGTCTACAGCCCATCCTGGACCCATGAGACCTGAACAAATACCTAAAGAAGTTGAGGTTCCGCATGGTCTCCCTGCCCTCCATCACCCCCTTCCTGGATCCGGGAGACTGATAAGCCACCCTCGACTTGAAGGACGCATACTGTCATATAGCGATCTTCCAAGAACCCAGGCGCTTCCTACGCTTCATGATCGGATCAGACCACTGTCAGTTTGCAGTCCTCTCTTTTGGCCTACTGACAGCATCAAAGGTGTTTACAAAGTGCATGTCAGTAGTAGTGGCTTACCTCAGGCATTAGTGTATCCAGATCTACCCATACCTCGACAACTGGCTGGTCAAAGGTCGATCCAGATCCCAAGCCCAAAGAGATGTCGCAGTGTTGCAGGCCACATGCCAATCCCTCAGCCTGCTGGTAAATGACAAAAAGTTGATGTTAGTTCCAGTCCTCTGTCAGAGTGTACCTTGGGCTATCTCCACTTTCCACCCAAAGATCCAAGGTCAGACCTTATTCTCACATGACATATCAGTCCAATTCATGAGAGGCCTCAAGAGGCTCCTTCCATCGTCCCAAGCCCCTCTTCCACAGTGGGACCTTAACTTGATTCTTTCTAGGTTTACAGGCCCGCCTTTTGAGCCTATGGGCTCCTGCTCCCTCTCCCACCTGTCATGGAAGGTCGCTTTCCTTGTAGCCATAACATCCATGAGTTGAGTGTCGGAGATTAAAGCTCTAACATCGGAACCGCCATATACAGTGTTCTATAAGGACAAAGTTCAACTGCGACCCCATCTGGCCTTTCTGCTAAAGGTGGTGTCTTCCTTCCATGTTAACCTGGACATCTTCCTCCCAGTTTTTTATCCCATGCTGCACACCATTAGTGAGGAAAGGAGGCTGCACACCCTGGACGTCAGACGTGCCCTTGCATTTTATCTAGAGTGTACATTAGAAGCAAGAGGAAGACCAAGGACAGGGTAGGCCCACTGCTCAGTGAGGAGGGGGAAACAGTAACGGGAGACTTGGAAATGGCAGAGATGCTTAATGACTTCTTTGTTTTGGTCTTCACTGAGAAGTCTGAAGGAATGTCAAATATAGTGAATGCTTACGGGAAGAGGGTAGGTTTAGAAGATAAAATTAAAAAAGAGCAAGTAAAAAATCACTTAGAAAAGTTAGATGCCTGCAAGTCACCAGGGCCAATGCCAATACGATCTGGCAGTCTCTGGCCTCTGTCCCACCTGCTGCCCAGGGAGTGGAAAGTAAATATATGGTGCCCTCCAGGGGCTACGACTACTTATATGTCCATCCCCGCCCTTGCTCCCTCGTTGTCCAGTCGGTCAACGAGAGAGAACGCCATGGCCAGCAGGCTCCAGCCCCAAAATCGAAAGACATGAGGCGCATGGACTTGCTGGGACGCAAAGTCTATTCTGCAGGGGCGCTCCAACTCCGCGTGGCTAATCAACAAGCCCTCCTTAGCCGCTATAATTATAATACCTGGACGGCGGCGGACAAGTTCAAGGAGTTGCTCCCGCAGGACTCCCGACAGGAATTTGCGGCCATCCTGGACGAGGGGAAAAAGGTGGCTAGAACCTCCCTCCAGGCTTCCTTGGACGCCGCGGACTCAGCGGCCAGGACCCTAGCCTCCGGGGTTACTATGAGGCGTATCTCATGGTTGCAAGTCTCAGGCCTTCCCCTGGAGCTCCAACATACAATTCAAGACCTCCCCTTTGAAGGGCAAAGCCTATTCTCCGCTCAGACAGACCCTAGGCTGCAAAGCCTAAAGGATAACACAGTCATTATGCGCTCGTTGGGCATGCACACACCAGTGATTCAGCGCAGGCCCTTCTTCCCCCAGCCACACCGCTCCTACCCTCAGCCCAGATAGAGACAAGACTTTGCTAGAAGGCGGGGTAGAACCGGTCACCGGAGGCAGTCAGGCAACCAAGGGGGCCAGAACCAAGGTCCCTCCAAACCTTCCACAGGGCCAAAACCCTCCTTTTGAAGGTGCGCCCGAGGGCATCGTACCAGTATCATCAAAGGATCCGTTCTCTCCTTTTTCCAACCGCTTCTCCTTTTTCCTCCCTGTGTGACAGCTAACGACAGATCGCTGGGTCTTACACATGATGGAATTTGGGTACCACCTCCAATTTATTTCACGCCCCCCCCTTCCACTCCCCCCTTCCTTGTCCCTCTTCAGGGACCTCTCACGAGCAACTCCTCCTCTAGGAGGTGCAGACGCTCCTTGCCAAAGAAGCCATAGAGGAGGTACCGGAACACGAATGGGGCACGAGGTTTTACTCCCGCTACTTCCTAATCCCCAAGGCAAAAGGGGGTCTCAGACCTATCCTGGATCTGCGGGATCTCAACAGATACATAATAAAGTTGAAGTTCCGTATGGTATCCCTGGGGACCATCATCCCATCTCTGGATCCCGGAGACTGGTATGCCGCCCTCAACATGAATGATGCGTATTTTTATATAGCCATCTACCCGCCTCACAGGAGGTTCCTCCGGTTTGTAGTCAACCGCCAACATTTTCAGTTCGCGGTCCTACCGTTCGGCCTCTCTACAGCCTCAAGAGTATTTACGAAATGCATGGCTGTAGTCACTGCCCACCTCCGCTGCCATCGCAGACACCTTTTTCCGTATCTAGACGACTGGCTCATCCAAGGGGCCTCCGAGGCACAAGTGATCCATCACGTCCACATTGTCAAGGACCTTTTCCTACATCTAGGCCTAATGATCAATGCGAACAAGTCCACTCTGATTCCCACTCAGAGGATAGAGTTCATTGGCGCCACCCTGGACTCCATCCTCGCCAGAGCTTGCTTACCGCTGCCCCGGTTCTAGGCAATGGTGGCCATCATCCAGAGTCTGCAAGCTGCTCCCTTGACTTCAGTTCGCACTTGCCTCGGTCTTCTGGGTCACATGGCGGCCTTCACGTTTGTGATGAAATATGCCAGACTGCGCCTCCGTCCCCTCCAATTGTGGCTCAACTCAGTGTACCGACCAGGCAGGGATGCCATAGACGTGGTTGTCACCATTCCCCCGAGCATCCTAGGCTCCCTCGACTGGTGGCTGACCCCCACCCTGGTGTGTGCAGGGCTGCCGTTCCATCCGCCCCAGCCCTCTGCATCCCTGACGACAGATACATCATCTCTCGGCTGGGGTGCTCACCTCGGGCATCTACGCACGCAAGGCCTTTGGTCATCTCAGGAACTGGCCTTGCACGTCAATATCCGGGAGCTGAGAGCAGTCCGCCTAGCTTGCCAGGCGTTCCAACAGCACTTGCAAAGCCGTTGTGTGTCAATATTCACCGACAGCACAACAGCCATGTACTATATAAACAAACAGGGTGGGACAAGGTCCTCGACCCTTTGTCAGGAAGCCATTCAACTATGGGACTTTTGTATAGCCCACTCTATAGACCTCATAGCGTCCTTTCTCCCGGGGGTTCGGACCACTCTGGCGGATCGCCTCAGCAGATCCTTCCTTTCTCACGAGTGGTCGCTTCGCCCGGACATTATTCTTTCGGTCTTCTGGAAGTGGAGATTTCCCCGTGTACACCTCTTCGCGTCCCACGAGAACAGGAAATGCCAGATGTTCTGTTTCTTTCAAGGTCTCTCACAGGGTTCGATAGCGGACACCTTCCTGATATCATGGACAACTCACCTGCTATACGCTTTTTGACCGTTCCCGCTCGTCCACAAGGTCCTGCTGAAAGTACGCAGGGACAGAGCCTGCTTGATCATGATCGCTCCAGCGTGGCCTAGGCAGCACTGGTACACCATGTTGCTAGACCTGTCAATAGCCGACCCTATCCCACTACCTCTTCACCTGGACCTGATAACTCAGGACCATGGCAAACTGCATCACCCAGACCTACAGTCCCTCCATCTCACGGCATGGCTCCTGAGTGGTTGACCCAATCTAAGATGTGTTGCTCTGTCCCAGTGCAACAAGTACACTTGGGTAGCAGAAAACCTTCCACTAGAGCAACATATCTGGCCAAGTGGAAGCATTTGACATGCTGGTGTGGAGAATGCAACGTTCTTCCCGCCGAGGTCTCCATCCCCACCATCTTGGACTACCTCTAGCCCCTTAAACAACAGGGCCTAGCGGTATCATCTTTGAGGGTGCACTTGGCGGCCATCTCTACCTTCCACCCAGGGGAGAATGGTCGCCTGGTGTTTTCACATCCTATGGTATCCAGATTCCTCAAGGGCTTGGAGCAGCTATACCCCCAGGTACGCCGCCCCGCCCCAGCCTGAGACCTCAACCTGGTTCTCACTAGACTTTTGTCTGCCCCATTCGAGCCATTAGCAACTTGCTCCTTTCTCTACCTGTCCTGGAAAACCGCTTTCCTCGTGGCCATCACATCGGCAAGATGAGTTTCTGAGCTCTGGGCTCTCACAGCGAACCCTCCATATACTTTGTTCCACAAGGACAAGGTGCAGTTGCGACCGCACCCGGCCTTTCTCCCCAAAGTGATATTGGCCTTCCATGTTAACCAGGAGATCTTCCTTCCGGTCTTCTTCCCGAAGCCATATTAATCGTGCAGGGAGCAACAGCTGCACTCCCTAGACATCCGTAGAGTACTCGCTTTTTATATCGAGCGGACAAAGCCCTTCCGCAGAACCCCTCAATTCTTCGTCGCAGTGGCAGAGCGTATGAAGGGCCTACCCGTTTCCCCACAGAGGATTTCATCCTGGGTGACATCGTGCATCCGCGCCTGTTACAACTTGGCTCATGTTCCGTCCAGCCACCTCACGGCACACTCTACCAGGGCTCAAGCCTCATCTGCTGCTTTCCTGGCTCACGTGCCCATCCCCGAGATACGTTGTGCAGCTACTTGGTCCTCGGTCCATACCTTTGCCTCTCACTATGCCCTGGTTCAGCAGTCCAGGGATGACGCAGCCTTTGGCTCTGCAGTGTTACACTCTGCGACATCTCACTCCGACCCCACTGCCTAGGTAAGGCTTGGAAATCACCTAACTGGAATTGATATGAGCAAGCACTCGAAGAAAAGACGGTTACTCACCTTTGTAACTGTTGTTCTTCGAGATGTGTTGCTCATATCCATTCCGAACCTGCCCTCCTTCCCCACTGTCGGAGTAACCGGCAAGAAGGAACTGAGGAGCCAATGGGTCGGCAGGGGTATATATCCGGCGCCACTCCAGGGGGTGACCCAGCCGACCCACCGGGGATTGCTAGGGTAAAAATCTTCAGACAAACATGCACGCTTCACGCACACACCTAACTGGAATGGATATGAGCAACACATCTCGAAGAACAACAATTACAAAGGTGAGTAACCATCTTTTCTTCAAGATGTGTTGCTCATGTCCATTCCATGACCAGCCCTCCTTCCCCACTATTGGAATTTCCGTGAAGGAGGAACTGAGGGTGGGGGAAGGCGGCAGTGCCCCTTATAATGCGGCATGTGTGTGCTGCCCCAGGGGGCGCCAGAGCCAGTCCCCTAGTGTTACCACTGAGAGAAACTTCTGGCACCGGTGCACGTGGTGAGAATACATGCTATATGGAAAGGACATGAGCAACACATCTCGAAGAACACCATTTACGGAAAAGGTAACTGGCTTTTGCTGAGAGGCCATGAGTTGCTTTGAAAAGCTTTAATTGAAGATCTTTCTGAGACCATCAGCGAGTGATCTAATTTCCTCACATTATTTGTGCTTACTTCTGCTATTACTGAAATACTTAGTCTGTATGTTACTACTCACCATGCTTTTTTGAGACATGTTTGCATACAGTGTCTAGTTCCACAGCAACTGATTTTAGGTGCCACCACTCTGGCACTGCTGCTTCAGAGGTAGTGAATGCAGTTGTTATGCAGTTCAAGTCCCTCTTACATTAAAAATAAGTCTGAGTTTTTTATGGCATGTACAGCTACAAGAAATACAATTCAAGTAACATGTCTCTTGTCAGCTGTAGTGTGGGGGCGCGGAGGTGTACACAGGCAGGTGGCAGCTGAACATGAATATCTGTGGCAGAGTGATGGGATAACTCAGTTATTTTAGAGTCTACATATTAGAGATGCAAGGCACTTTCAGTGAGAGTAAACTCACATTTTGTTTCTTTGTGCTCAGATGTCTCTTTCTTCCTGTTGATTTTAGGTAATTTAGATTAATTAAGGTGCTCTTAATTGTTGCTAGAGATTAGGTGGGTGAGATAATATATTTTATTGGATCATCTTCTGTTGCTGTGATGCTTGAAAGCTTGTCCCTTGCACCTGCTAATTGGTCCAATAAAAGATATTACCTCACTTGGCTTGTCTCTCTCATACCCTGGGACCAACACAGCGGCAATACTGCAAACAGCAATGGTTAATATTTGCTGCCTCTTTCTAAAAACGCCCTGTCTGCTGGTTCTAGTGGTTGCTCCCAAAGGTCAAAGCTTGTAAAAGGCTGGGATCAGCAAGTTCACTTTTGAGACAGTCCTAGTCAGCTGTGAATACTGTATCTTGCAGGCAGATATGGTTCTGTTAACCTTTAGTACATGCTGCATGGCACAGCTGCAGTGTTAGGTAGAGTAGAGCTGTTATTTCCATATAAATATATTTAAACTCTAGCAACCAAGAGGAGAAGGGTATTGACTAGATGATATTTGACATGTTTAGTTCTTAGTCATTATCTTACTTGCCACCAAAGGGACTGCTAATTGCTTAGTGCCTATGGAGAATAAGAAGCCAGGGTTTGAGACATTATCTAAGGGTAGAACTGTGAGGATAAACGCAAAGGGTATCAATAAAGCTTCATGTAGTCACTGATTCTGTTCTTATCACTGTATTGCAAATTTGTGCCTGTCCATTCTACAGCTACCCAGATGAGTGGTCAGCTTTGTCTATCAGCTATATGGAATCCTCTTACAAACAGCTTTCATATCTCTAGCAAGCAAATTATCTAGTTCCCAAGGATAGCTTTTTTAAAGAGGATGTGCTGCATCCTCTTGAAGCGTCTTTTGTGTAAACACATTTTAAATAAAAGAGCCTCATGGCCATCTTGATAAATGTTGTGCCACTACAAGAGACTGTTCTGTCAGAACTGCTTGCTTAATAAGATACCTTAAAAGCCATGGGATTGAATAAACTTCGTCAGGAATAATAAAAACACCTACGCTGTTCTTTGCTAGAGTCTGAAAACCAAGCAAGAAAAATGTGGCTTTTTTTTTTAACCATTTTAACTATTTGTAGGACAATGGCACCATATCAACAGGCTGATGAAAATAGCCAGCAGCACCACACAACAGTTCACTTAAAATAAAGTTGATACGAGCAGTGCTCTGGAAGTGAAGGGGGATTTTTTTTTAAAGGTTCTGGGCTTACTGTACCCAAGAGGGCCAATCTGCCATCTTTACTCAGATTAAGCAATACACTACTCTGCAAAGATCCCATACGTTTCAGTGGGACTACTTGATGAGTAAAGTGCCATTCAACAGGTTTAAGAGGTCCAGAATGTGGTCTATAATAGGTTCAATATCATATAATCATCAACCTGTATTTTCGTTCTTGTCAAATACTCTTGAAGCAGGTAGTGGGTTTTTTTCTTAACTGGGCAGGGTGCAGGAGGAGGGAGGGTTAATTGACAATTGTGGGAGACTTTTCAGAAGTGCTTGAGCACCTGCAGCTCTTACTAAAATAATTGGAAGCTGCAGGTACTTGGTTCTTAACGAAAATCACTCTCATGGAAGAAGACTCGATCCTTTCAAAGAGAGGGATAGAGTGGAATCAATATATTCTTTTTTTTCAGTTTTCTGTTGCTTTCCTTTTTTCTTCTTCTCCATTCTCCCCTTTGTTCAGTCCTGTATGTCTCTTTATTTCCAATTTTTCCTTCCTTTCTCTTGCAACTTTACTGTATTTTTACACCTTCTCTAATGGTTTGCTTTGAAATGGTGGGGATTTTGTTTTTACCGTCTTTAGGACACCTGCCACTTCTGTGTTCCCTAATGAATCTGCTGTTCCATACGCCGTCAGTGACTTTTGTAACAAACAGTACCATTTTCAGCAGTGAAGCTAGTGGAGTAAGGTGGAAATGATTAGTTGATCCTTTTAGAGCTGATGGTAGGTGGTAAAACAGCAAGCAAAATGGTAGATTACAGCCCAGACTGGCAGAGTTGGCAAGGGTTTGATTCCTTTCTAGGCGCATGCATCATAACTGGATTGTCCAAAGCGAGTAGTTAGATCCAGAGGACTGTGGACTAGGTTTTCTTGGATTGTACTCTTGTCTCCTCCACAGATTGCTGTGTGTCTTCCAGCAAATCTTTTAACTTCCCTGTGCCATAGTCCATCCATCAGAAAAATGGAAGTAATATTTTATAGTGGCAGTTGTGACATTCCCCAGGGTGCAATTTGAACTGCTATGTCCCCTTATCTCTCTAGACTGGGATGCCTTTTACGCTGCTTTGCTAGTGACCAGCAAACCCTCTAGGCTCTCTTTATTCACAGCCACTAGCATGTTAAAACACTCCCAGCTGAATGCACGAATGCTATGCCCAGCCATCCACGAATAGATACAGGGCGACACCCACATATCCCTCAATCCCAGTCTTGCCCCCAAGAAATGTACGTCTTGTTCAGTAGCCCACTGGACTATACAAGCTCATAAATTAGTCCAGGGGTCGGCAACCCATGGCACGCGTGCCAAAGATGGCATGCTAGCCAATTTTTAATGGCATGCTGGAGCCTGCCGGGACTCCAGTGTGCCATTAAAAATCCTGCTGATGCGGCAAGCTGCAGGGTCCGCGCTGCCTGCCCGGAGTGCGGACAGAGCACAGCAAGCCACCAGCCCCGCCCCCGCCTTCCCCTGGAGCCCTGCCGCCGCGCGTGCTGTGCTCTGGCGGCCGAGGCTGCGCGCTCCCGTGGGGCAAAGTTTGGCTCCATGGGGAGAGAAAACCGCTCCCCGCTCATCCAGAGCAATGCCACGGTGCGCACAGCGCTCTGAGGGGTGGGGCAGGGCTGCGTGCACGCTCGCACGCAGCGGCAACAAAACTCCAGATGAGCGGGGAGCCTCATGGTAAGGGGTCCTGGTCCGGGACTGGGGGTGGGGTTGGATAAGGAGTGGGAGCAGTCAGGGGACAGGGAGCAGGGTGGGTTGGATAGGGGGGTCATTGGGGTGGGGGTCTCTGGAGGGGGCAGTCAGGGAGCAGCGGGAGTGCATGGGGCATGGGAGTCCCAGGGTCTGTCAGGGGGTGAGGGGTGGATAGGGGACAGGGAGCAAGGTGGGTCCGGGGGGGTCTCTGGAGGGGACAGTCAAGGAGCAGCGGGAGTGCATGAGGCATGGGAGTCCTGGGGTCTGTTAGGGGGTGAAGGGTGGATAGAGGACAGGGAGCAAGGAGGGTCCGAGGGGGGGGTCTCTGGAGGGGATGGTCAGGGGACAAGGAGCTGTGGGGGGTTGGATGAGTTGAGAGTTCTGGGGGGGCGCTGTCAGGAGGTAGGGGTGTGGAGAGGGGTTTGGGCAGGCAGGGAGTGGGGGGAGGGGTTGTATGGGTCCAGAATTCTGGGGGTCCTGTCGGGACAGGGAGCGGTTAGATAGGCATGGGAGTCCAGGGAGTTCTTTCTGGGGACGGGGGTGTGGATAAGGGTTGGAGCAGTCAGGGGACAGGTAGGGGGTAGGGTCCTAGGGGAGCAGTCAGTGGACATGGGGCAGGGAGGCTTAGATAGGGGGTGGGGTCCCAGGAAGGGGTAGTTGGGACAAGGAGCGGGGGGGTTGGTTCTGGAGGGGGGGCATTCACCCAGCCCTCTGCCCTGAGCACTAACCACACACACACACACACGCCCCAGGCCCCTGCCCTGAGCCCTGTACCACCCAGCCCTCTGACTCCTTCACCCCCCCATGACCCCAGCCCTGACTCTGGCACCCCCACACATACCCAGCCCCCCCCTTCCTGACACCTGCACCCCCCTCACATGCCCCAAGCCCTCTGCCTTGACTCTTGCACCCTGCACATCCCCAGCCCTCCCACATTCCATGCACCTCAGAGATCCCCACCCCCACCCTGAGCACCAAACGGAAGCTCCTGCACCCCCACTCACATTCCCACCTGCACCCCTCACACCAACTGAGAGCTGCCCAGGTAAGTGCCCCCACACCCAAACCTCCTGCCCCAGCCCTGAGCCCCCTCCCTCATTCTAGCCCCTGGCCAGACCCTCCACCCCCAGCCCTGTGCTCAGTCCACTCCCACCCTCAGCTCAGTGCAGAGAGAGGAAGAGAATGGGCCAGAACCAGGGAGAAGGTAGGTACCCACTGTATGTGGGGAGGGCCGGGACCCCAGACCAGCAGCAGGGTGAGCGGGTCTGGCAGCCATGATGCCGGCTGGCAAGAGCCGGCAGATGGAACCCCTGAGCAGCAGTGGGCTGAGCCACTCAGCCCACTGTCGGTCTGGGGTCCCAGCTGCTGGCCCCACACAGCCCGCTGCCGGTCTGAGGTTCTGGCTGCCAGACCCTTCCCAGCTGGAGTCCCGGTCGCAGGCCCCATTCAGCCCACTGCTGGCCTAAGTGAACAGAACCTCAGACCAGCAGCAGGCTGGCGGCTTAAGATCAACATTTTAATTTAATTTTAAATGAAGCTTCTTAAATATTTTGAAAACCTTGTTTATTTTACAATACAACATTAGTTTAGTTAAATAATATATAGACTTGTACAGAGAGAGACCTTCTAAAAAACATTAAAATGTATTACCGACACGTGAAACCTTAAATTAGAGTGAATAAATGAAGACTTGCCACACCACTTCTGAAAGGTTGCCGACCCCTGAATTAGTCTGTCATTCCAACAGAGGATAATGAACATGCACTAGCCCTGTTGACCTGAGTAGAGATTTCCTGAACACTTCAATCAAGCACGCTGGTTTAGATAAAACCGTAAAACAAGTTGATTAACTAGAGAAAGATTTAAAGTGATTATAAGTGATATGGTATATGAGTTAGAATTGGTTACAAAAGAAATAAAAGGATAAACACGCAAGCTAATTCCTAAACTTTACCAAGGCCGATAAGTTTAAAAGCAAAAAGGGTTCTCTCACCCAGAAGCTTTCAACAGATCATACTGGCTGTAAAAACCTCCAGGCCAGGACCACTTCCCCAGTTCAATGATGCACCTTTTGTCTTTCAAGCAATCTTGCTGCCGTGAGTAGAGATGGGGAAGGAGAGGTATCTAGAGGCATTTTTCTCACTTCTTATACTCTAACACTTTGTATTGGAAAAGTCTTTCCTGGGTCATGGGGTCAGGCAGTTTCATGGCATATGTGAGCTGCCAGCTGTCCGTCAGATGAATTGTAAATTTCTTGTTTACAACTCCTCTGCTGATGAATCTCTGATCTTAGTACCGAGCTTTTAGCACCTAGCTGGCCTGCCAGTGTGCCTTTGTCTTTGAGAAAATGGTCTGAAGGTGTTACCCAGAACTACAGCGTATTTTAGTAGCAATCATATAGCAAGATCTTGTAATTCCATATACAGTGTTGATACACACATTTTAACAGGATAGTTGTGTTCAGTGGATTATGAGTTTTCAAATGATACCTCACAAGGCATACTTCGTACAAAATATATCATAATCATATAAATTGGTAAACATGGGGTACAATGTGTCACAGTGATGAGAAGCTTACTTAATATTTATAAATGCTTTGGTATCCTTGGGTGAAAAGTGCTATAAATATAACTAAGTGCAAAGTATTCTATTAATAGAACTGCTAAATAATCCCATAAATAGTTTTGTAATAGTTGTAGTAATTTCTGGTAAAAAAAAAAAAAAAAAAAAAGTGAAATTACTGTAACTCTTGAGCTAACAGCATTATAATAAGCACCTTGTAGATCTAGATTTTTCCACAGCGCTTGAAATGTATACTTTAATCTCTCTACATTTTGCCCTGTACAGGAAAAAGTGTTTTGGAGGAGGACAGCGATAATGATGGTGAACCGAATGAATATGACCTGAATGACAGCTTTCTAGATGACGAGGAGAAAGAGGAGTATGACCCTACTGATGAAGATTCCGATTGGGAGCCAGATCCTGAAGACAAAGATAACGAAGATGTTGAAACACTTTTGAAAGAAGCACAAAATTTTATTAAAACCAAAAAGTAGTTTTGGCCAAATGATGTGAAGTACTTGTGAACGTACCTGTTTACAGGATTGGTGGGGGTTTGGGCAATGACTTTGAAAGCCAACTTTACCCATGCTTGAGACACTACAAACAAGGATTTTTAATGAGGAAAAAATGCACAACGGCTTCCATTTCTTCTGATACACATTGTTCTGCCTTCGACTTTTTAGCTGATGAAGTCAAATCATAAAGTCTGGGATTATATTGTGGTTTAATTGAAGATTTTTTTTTTTTAAAAAGTCTCTTTTCTGAGTCTTTTCCAACTTCTTCACAGCTCATATTGTCATATGGAGGATTAATGGATTGGAATGTAGCTATTAACATTCCTCATGAATATCTTTCTATGCTTGCAAAAAAAAATAAGGATTGTAGACCTACCTTAGGGAGGTTTATAGTTTTACTAGGTGTAATATATTCCATGCTAAATAAAGAAAAAGTAACATTGCACACCTTTCTTTATGGCAGATCAAATCATTCTCAGTTCAATAAGGACTCTTTGTTAAACCAGTTGTTTTGATTAGTTTGTTATTCAGCTATCCTACACTGTCATATTAAGTTTTAACAGGCTGTTAATAGTGGATGTCTTCACCTTATCATTGCACTTATTTCTCTGACATTCCTGGTGTAAATTGCAAATTTGGAAAATTGTCTAAATAACTTGGGGAGACCAATTTTTTTAAAATTTATGCTAAATTTCAAATTATGTCCCCAAATCAATTCTACTGCATCTTTTTTTCCATCAATATACATTGATGATACTGTCCATTTATGTTGACATTGAAACCTTAATGGCTGGTTCTACAAACTGACTTTAAATTATGCTGAGCTTATTTAAGTGAAGCGTGTAGTTTGTTTGCCTAATGCTTCCCGTTACGGCCTTGTTTTCAATTGGCTTGTAACTTTCCCTAACTTTTAATCTTTTCAGAACCGAATGTTTTTGGAAAGTTTCAGCAAAAATGGTTTAGCTGTTACTGAATACAAGGTTAGGAGAAAATGCATTGTTTTGCCTGGATTTAAAAAAATATCTTAAAAACCATTTTGTTGAGATGATCTAGCACATCCATGCTTTGGAGCAGGGATTTGAAATTTAGCAGAGGAGGTCTCCCTGGTTTCAGGGATATGCCATTTGCTTTCCCTGTCAAAATCTGCCCAAATTTAGTAAAAACCCTCCAAACATCACACTTTGCACATGCTCACTAGAAACTCGTTAGAGTTTGGCCGCTGACTTCTCTGAAGATTGCATCTGCGCTGAATATGCTCCATCCCCTCACAGCTCCTGCATTTGGTCAGGCTGCGCAAGCACCATCACTGGAGAAGGACTGAGCATGCTCTTCTCCAGGGGCTCTGTACACTTTCTCTGCAGCTTTTTCTCCCAGAGGCCATGGGTCACTGTGGTGCTGGGTACAGGAACAGAGAGCAGTGATCCTCCTGCTGATGCCTAGGCAGTGAGGAGGAGGAGGAGGAAGGGACTTGATTGGAATTCTGAGGGGTGAGCCGCAAAGGGCGTTTGGGGGCAGCATTGTGGAAGTCAACATGGTTGCACATGTTAGGATTGTGTTTTGTTTCCTTTTTAAAAAAAAATGAAGCTGTGAGAGGAAAAATAGCATGTGATCATGTAATTTAAGATTGTATCATAGCATGTATGCACAAGGAGGCTGAATTAAGGTTGTGTAGGCATTCTTTATGCAGGCATTTACTAACGTTTGAAGGCTTGACTTTGCAAATATAATATTCTTTTAACATCAGGGAGTTTTGTATGTAATAGTACATATACTGGCTTGTATCTCCATTAAGATTTGTAATTTGACAATTATTTAATATTTTGAAAGGGCTTCAGAGAAGGAGTTCAAATAACCTGCTAGTGTCTAAATCTGTATTGGAGCTGTGTTTGGGAGGAATATAATATTTTCAAAAATTGTGCATCAGAAATCTGGCTCAGACTTTTGAAGATTGAGTATGAATCATCACTCAGGATCTTGTTTGCATCTTGAGAATATGGGAATAATTTGTTTACTGTCAGTTGTTTCACTTGAAAATAATTCTACTCATAGATGAGTTTTCTGAGTTTATCCGATTTCATATGTGACCTTAGCAACCTTCAGCAAGCAGAAACGTTCTATTCAGTAGTGTCACAATATGAATGTCCATCTAAGCTGCTCCAAAGAGCTGAATTAGAATTTTCTATTAAAATAAAAGTAGTGATTTTCATCTGTGGAGGTTATCAAGGTCATACAGATAATCACAAAAACAAATCTAGTAATCACTTGTAGCTTTACATAATATATTAGCTTTTGTTATTAAATATAATCCTCCCAGGATTGAAATAAAAATTATATGGAGAGGGTAACTGACCAACTGCCATCAAGAGCGTGCCATAATTGTTGTAAGCTCCATTATTGTCTGCTTAAGTCAAGCCTGAGTTCTGATATTTTTCCTGTCTGTCTGCCCCTCTCAAAAGCAAAATAACTTTTCCATGCTTCCAGTCTGAAATGGGATGGATTTGTTGACTTCAAAGTGTCCAAAGATCAATCAGGTACTTTCTTCCCAAAATGTCTGAGGTGTAAATGAGATTCCCCAAAGTATTTTTATTCCTTTTTTCCCGAAGCTTCCCACACATTGCCTGCTAGTGAGCCAGATCTGGCCGGCAAGGTGGAGGCCTTCCCAGGGTAATAACTTCTGGTCACTGTTAACCTAGACCACATTAGACAGGCCAGCTAGGGGTCAGTTGCTCTTTATCTCATTAACATCCCCCTGAGCGCTCTCCTATTATTTCAGATTTAAAATCGCTGGCAGAAGTTTAGTACTTGTGCAGTGGTGGGAACCGAACTCAAAGTTTGTATCTAATTTCCTGACTCTCAACTTAATTTTTTTTAGACTTCAGGGGAGGGGGCAGAAGCCTGGGAGGAAAGTGGGAGAATGTTCTAAAAATGTCATTTAATTGCCAGAGTAAATATATATATAGCTAAAATGCAATATGCCTGTGCATATAGATCTGCATGAGTTGAGCATATAGGGGAAGATTATGCTTCCTAAAAAGCAGTGAGATCCTAGGAGCAAATACATTACCCACGTAGCAGTGTCTGGAATTACTAAAATTCTACTTTGAAAATGTTGACTAGGAATCTTCAAATATTCAGTTCCATTTTCTCCTTCCATCTCCTTTTCTGTCTGCTTTTCTAGGCAGGAGAGAGACTGAAGAAAGGAGTAGAAAAGTAGGCAGAATCTTTATGTGAGAAGAGACGAAAAAAAAATTATTCCCATTGGTTGCCAATCTGCTTACTTAGCATATGGTGAAGAGCGAATGGATCTCCAGGCACGACAATACAGGACCCAGAAAACAGTTTAGAACATAAGAACGGCCACACTGGGTCAGACCAAAAGCCCATCTTGCCCAGTATCCTGTCTTTCCAACGGTGGCCAATGCCGGGTGCTTCAGAGGGAATGAACAGAACAGGTAATCAGCAAGTGGTCCATCCCCTGTCGCCCATTCCCAGCTTCTGGCAAACAGAGGCTAGGGACACAAAGATCCAAAATTAAAACAGGAAGTGGTAACAAAAGTAAACTTTTAACTTCTAAAGCTTTAAACAGCAAAACAATTTATCACCATACGAAACTGATGACAGACTGATTTGCTGTCAAACTTTACAGGTCAAAAGTTTTGTCATCTGAAACTTCATCTAATAGTTTTGATGGCAAATGCACTTGGCTTCAGGCACAGCTAGCAACAAGTACACAATAGAATCCCTGATGTACAATACGCTGATGTCTTCTCAGCACTAGGTTGGTGTGTAGGCTGTGCCGTGTTGTGACTGCCCATTGAACAGATGAGCTCAAGGGTTATAGAGAAGGCTTCTGGCAACACCTTTCATGCCAGCCAGGACTTAGTCCTTTCATACATAAGGACTCATGTTTAACTGATGCCTCTCCAGCTATCCAATGAGCTACACTCTGAGAGTTAATTGATTCTGAAAACAAAACTTATGTATAATATTATGCTAGCAGTTGTATTATTGTGTCATGTCCATTAGCTTCTCAGAAAAATCATAATAGGAAAAACGTTAAGGTTTCTAGGTAAGTACACTGTAGTCATAACCAGGAACACGAGAAGATTGCTGTATCTCCTGTTAGATCCGCGAAAGCTTATGCTGAAATAAATGTGTTAGTCTCTGACAAGTGCCAAAAGTACTCCTGTTCTTTTTGTGGCTACAAACTAACACGGCTGCTACTCTGAAATCTGACTGTATTGTGATTTAATTGCCCATAACATGAAACCTTGGAAATGAGTCTCAACCCAAACTGAATGTATGGTAGGCATAAAATGCAAATTAAATCTTATGAATGGAGATGGCTTGGCATCAAAGGCTTTAGTCCTAGATTATCAATTTGTCACATTTTAAAGTTAAATCTGTAGGCTAGCACAATCAATGTTGCACTGAAAACTACTAGCATACTTCTCCAGGGTTTTGCTTGCCTGTCTGAGATACAAAAGAATAACTCAAATAAGTAATGAAATGATTCTTTATTAAAATTAATGGAGATGATAATGACCTGCATTTCTGAAGTAGCATTTGTGATTAGAAATAGACTTACCAGGGAGCATGGGTTACAGCACATGCGATGGCTTGAAATCTTTTCTCTGCTGCCTTCACTGACACCGGATGATTGGAGGCTATCTAAAATAATGCTGATTTTTTTAAAAAGTCTCCAAAAGTGATCTTGGCAATTTCAGGCAATTTATGAGCCAGTGAACCTAACTTCAGTACCAGGCAAATTAGTTGAAACTTGTGATGTTCCCCTGGTGTTATCTGGACCAGTGATCTGCTAGATCACTCCAATCCTCAACTCTGGGAGCCAGCCTTACCCTGCTCCGCTGTGAGAACCCCCACTCCCGGGCTGTTGATGCACAGCATCTAGCATGTAAGCTGCTCCCAGCTACACGAGTGAGCACTTTTGGCCAGCCGCTGTTTGGATTGTGCAACTGGATGACACTGGCCAATATCTCCGGTCCCAGACACAATCCTAGGAACCTCTGTCTTGCAGTGTTATTATTCCTGCTGAACACTGCAAGCTTGTGTGAGTTCATCAATTTACAAAGAAATTGATATGTAACAGGCTTGTTATCCCAAGGGGAGTCTCTGATATACTTCAAACCAAACACACTGCTTCAGGTAGAATAAACAGACAAATTTATTAACTACAAAAGAGAGATTTTAGCGATTATAAATCAAAGCACAAAAAGTCAGATTTGGTCAAATGGAAGAAAAACAAAAGGCATTCTAAGCTGCTCTTAACTCTTTCAGTGCCAGAAGGATATAAGAGGATAGTGGAAGGCAAGTATATCAGCCTCAGAATGAGCAGGTCCCTGTTCCCTGGATAGCTAAACATGGGCTACTCCAGGCCAATCAAGACACCTGAGGCCAATTTAACCAGTTAAGGTCGTTAGGCTAATGCCGGCACCTGACCTCAGTTAACTGACAAAGGGTCAATTAAGGCTGTTAGGCTAATGGAGACAGCTGGAACCAATTAAGGTCCCACTTATACTACTTTAAAAGCTCTCCTTGCCAGTTCTCTCAGGAGGAGCCCAGGTGAAAGGAGCTGGAGGAGAGGAAGCATTACTGAGCCCTGAGGTAAGGGTGAAGCTTGGCAAAGGGGAGCATGGGGAAGTGGCCCAGGGAATCAAAGCAGCATCAGTGGAGGAGGGTAGCTGCTAACATTGGGGTCCCTGGGATGGAATCCAGAGTAGAGGACGGGCCCAGGTTCCCCTCTTCCTCCCTGCGTGATCTACAGAGATCCCTTTTGAGAGGCAGAGGGAAAACAGACTTTAGTCCAGGCAGGAGACTAAACGGTGCCTATAGAGCTCTAAGGAGCAACAGAGACTGTGGGTATTCCACCTCCCATACTGGCCTGTGATGAAAATAGCTCAATAAGCTGTAACCTTTGCCACCATACTGGGAAAAGGAGGTCATATTGAGGGCCTTACTGAGCTTCTGAGGCCACTGAATCTGCCAGGAAGCGCAGGAGAAATGGGAGCATTTAGGAGGAAATAAACAGAAAGATGGAAACAAGAATTTGGTGGTATGAAGAGATGAAAAACATGGATAATAAAGCAGATATCTAAAGGAAAAAGATGAGAGCCTAACTATGTACATGGAAAAGAGAATATTAAAGATGAAAAGGATGGCGCTTCTTGGTAAACTGAGAAAATATAAAAAAACAAAACTAAGACTAGTTGGATGGAAAAGCTTTACTTTCTAGCATTCTCAAGGTGTCACGCTTCAGAGACAGGAGATGTCATAGCTTAAATATTGAAGGACAGATACCTAGTACCTAGAATTTCCAGTTCAGTTCAGGACTAGAAGCAGTTTTTCCTTTGATTCTATAAATTTACTTGGATTCCTCTAGATTATATTACTCCCACATGCATGAGAGTATATCCAGATGGAGCTGGTGTAGCTGAGCTTGTAGGGGTGGGGGACTGTCTTTGTTGTTTTTGTGCCTACCACCGTGAGGTCCTGGTCCCTGACTAGGGCTTCTAGCTCTATGATGCTATGAATAATAATAAGTGACAGACTGGATATGATACTGCAGCATCTTTCTCGCCTCTCTGGCCCCAACAAAGGTACAAATTGTAGACCAATAATTATTGCTAATCTTCTTTTAATTGATATTCACATAATATAAAGGTAGAATAATTCTCTTGAGTATGTCCAAGGAAGGAGGACTTTTATTTAGGGCTAGATTCTGCTGCACTTGGTCATGTTGATGAAAAGGGACCACTATGATAATCTCATGTGATCTTTTGTACAACACAGGCCACACCAAGTGATTCCTATATTTATTTCAACAACTTTTGGTTGAGCTAGAGCATATCTTCTAGAAAGATCTCTTTTATGCCATCTTAATGGAAAGACTTCAGTTTATGGAGAATCTACCATACTTCTTGGTGAGTTGTCCTAGCCATTAATTATCCTCTGTTAATAATGTGTATTTTATTTTCAGTTTAAACACTGCTGACACTCACTTCCAGCCATTGGATCTTGTCATGCCATTTGTCTTCTGAATTAAAGGCCTCTCTAGTAACCGATATTTTTTCCTTCTGCAGATAATAGTAGATTGCAAGCAGGTCATCCAAAAATAACAGAAGATGTTGTATATTTAAAAAGTATTTTCTTCTCCAATCCCCACAACCAAACTACTGTATGTGGGATGTATAGTTCAAGAACATGAAACTAAAAAAGCTTTTCATTTCAGGTATCTTTCCCATCTACTTATAAAAATAAATTTCTCTTTCTAGTTTTCATGCATGAGATTCATAAATAGGAGGTAAAGCTCAGTCTTCAAACACTCATTAATTTTTATATATTTTTTTTTAAATGGGAGAGTTCAACACTTGTATTTCTCTCTTGGTACTGCTAAAGTCATAGGGTGAAATGGATCTCTGTAGAACAGATGATACAAGGTATATGAACCACCTAAGCCAAAGTAAGCCCTCAGGAGGACCTAAGTGGTTCATGGGCTTTGTGCACAGGGTGAATTTCATCCAGATATTCATATGGAATATATTCCATAGAAATAAATATTAATAATCAATGAGATAACTGTATGCTAGTCTAAAGATCTCGCTAACCCTGATAAGCAAAGTAAGTCCTGGTTGTTAAAACTTGCTTACTCGGCAGGATGTCTCCTTGGAAATGATTGTAAAAAAAATGTAATAATCTCCCATGCTGCTGACTGTTTGTATTGTGTGAGGAAATCCAGTAATCACCATGTCATGGGACTCTAATCAAGCCAATGCTGGCAAATAAATAAAATGGCTGAAGTACATCTGCAGTTTTTACAGAAATGTAATGACAAGACTAGGAAGCAATATGGACAAAAAGCAATACTGTATTTATGATTCAAATAATTGAACAACAAGATAATTGTTTGTCTAATGCCTGCTACAATGAGGCCCCAGTCTTGGTTGGGGCCACGAATACAGTATAAATAACAATAATTGAAGATAGTGGATAAAACTCGTACATTTGACAGTGCCTCTTTAGTGAAATGCATAAATAGAAGTATAGAATTACATTCCATTTTCCTAGTATGTAGAGCTATGAGACCATTTAGGTTACTGTAAAAATGACATAAGCAGACAGACTTCTGATTAGGTCAGTCAGTCAGCTATTGGTAGTTAACAGTCAGGGACACAATCCTATGTCTTGGGTTTTCTTAAACCTCTGACTTCCATAAGATGGGGCTGGATAACAAAGAATGGCTCACCTGATAAATTGTCCTGTTCTGTTCATTTTCTTCAAAGCATCTGGCACTGATTGATGGCAGAAGAGAGGATCCTGTGCTAGCTAGACCACTGGTCTGACCCAATAATGGCTATTCTTATGTTCTTAACATCATCTGGTGCTCCATTAGCAGGTGACAACATAGGTAACACACAGTACTTCAGTCACCTCAGATACTATAGACATTGAGAAGATCTGGCAGACAGGTAGTAGGTTAGTACAGAGGTGCTGGGATCTGAGTTTTGCAGAAAGTTTAGAGAAAATCTGTATTCCTGAGCAGTAAGAATGAGATCAAGGAAGGACTCTATTACCCATTTTTTGAAGAATAGATCCTTATAAAATGGGATTTGAACTAATGGAGAAAATATAAGAATATGGGGCCAAAAAGTAAGATGTGGAAAAGAAATTTGCTTGCACAACTTTCTACAGCCCTCACTCATGATGAAATACTAACACACGCACTGAAGTCCATGTGACTGCTTCTGGAGGTGTTACTCAGCATCAGAAGATTGCCAAATTTCATCCTCTGAGAGGCATTCCAATATGGAATACCTTATTAGGCACAATTGAAGTAGCGAGTTGAAAACCGTACCAGTAGGCAACTATTTGGAAAATAACAAAGAGCTAAATCTGGAGGTTTTGTCTTAGGGTCACACTTTGGCCACTGCATGCACATGGGTGTGTGAGACCCTCCTTGTCCCTTTGTGCAGCTGCCCATCAACCTCCCGCAATTGAAGTCCCTGAATAGTCTCTGACCCTACGGCGCATGATACCAACAATGAAGCAAGGGGAGGAGACTTTTGCTAACGTCAATGGCAAATTTTACCTGAGAAAGAAATGGCTAAATATGGCCTAAATATTTTTAACTTCAAACTGGTAACTCAAACAGAAGGAATATGGGGTGAAATTCTAGACCCAGTGAAGCTAATGGAAGTTTTGCCATTCTCTGTAATGAAGGCCCTAAATTACCATACATAAAATGGTATTTGGGGCATCTTCTTTAGTGTGTTCAATAATTGGGAAACCACCAGCATAATATGTAAGTGACACATTAGTGTGGAATAGGTTTAAATAGGTTTCCTGGATTGTCAGCTCATGTTCAGATAATCTGCTTAATTCTATAACTGTGAATAAAAAGCTAATTAAAATGAAAAGATTTTATTCCCTCTTAAAACTTTCTATTTTCTTCAGCTTTGATTGAAGTTTTATATTCAGTCCCCACAGCAACCAAAGAGCTGATCATTTTAATTAGTTTGGCTAGATACAAAGACATTTTGATAAGGAAACCATGAAAAGGCTAAGCAATAATCTGAAATAAATAACTATTACAGTAAATGGAAAACCATTTACACTAATTGATTTTGTTATTAACCAAACCTCAGAAAGCAATTACTGTTCATATCTGAATGACTGAATCAGTGACACCCTTTTATGGGAGCTGTTGGCAGTCACTTTTCCTGAATTTAGGGAGAAATGAGAAATTAATAACTGTAAATTAGTTTCAATGTTTAAATAAATGGGCCTGCATGCACGAGTTTGGTGAGCAGGGTTTGTCTATAACTCAGTAAATAAATCACACTAACCCCAGTGGCAAAAGCAATATTAGACACTGCTTGTAATCATCCCACTTTGCTGCAGCTTTTAGAAGCAGATACACAATTTTCTTACTGAAGGACTTTGCATAAGCAACAGGGGTATAGGTAATATCAAAAGAGTCAGCAGCAGTCATCCAGTCTGGCTCAGCAATATGACCATACAAAGCAAACACAGAAACAAAGCCATGTGCTTTTTGGGCCAGAAGAAAGATTAACAGCCCTCTGCTGATCTCTAAACCATTTTAGACATACCTTGCTGTATGTATTTAGAACTAAATCTTCAGCCTGGCCTTACATGTGCCTCCTTGTTTAGAAAGGCAATTTGGGGTGGTTGTGTTTAGATTGCATGATGTCTATATTCCTGACTTTGCCTGAAAATCGGGCACTTAATGCACAGTACTCTAAGGCCTTGTCTACACTGGCAAGTTTCTGCACAGTAAAGCAGCTTTGAGCGCTGTAACTCCTGAGGTGTACACACTGCCAAGCTACTTAGTGCGCAGAAACTGCGCAGTTGCAATGCTGTACAAAAACCACCCCAATGAGAGGGGTACGACGCTGCAGTGCCAGTGTAGATACCCTGGTCCATTACAGCACTGTGACTGGCCTCCGGGAGGTGTCCCACAATGCCTGTTCTTGCCTCTCTGGTCATCGGTTTGAACTCTACTGCCCTGCCTTCAGGTGACCAACCGTCATCCCCACCCCTTAAATTCCTTGGGAATTTTGAAAGTCCCCTTCCTGTTTGCTCAGTGACGCGTGCAGTGCTCTCAGTGCATCTTAGCAGGTGACCAAGCCTGCTCCTCGCACGAGCCAATCCCCCTCTAGGAACAATGCTGAGCTGCTAGACCTCATCAGCATTTGGAGAGAGGAGGCTGTTCAGTCCCGGCTGCGCTCCAGCTGTAGAAATTTTGATCCCTACAGACAGATTTCACAACGCATGGCAGAAAGGGGCCATGACGGGACACACTGCAGTGCAGAGTCAAAGTGAAGGAGCTGTGGAACGCCTTCCACAAGGTGCGGGAGGCAAACCGCCGCTCCGGTGCTGCACCCATGAGGTACTAGTTCCAGAAAGAGCTGGACGCAATACTCAATGGTGACGCCACCTCCACTGCGAAGGCCACTGTGGATACTTTGGTGGCTCTTGTGCCAGTTGAGAGTGGACTGAGCCAGGAGGAGGAAATCTTAGATGAGGATGTGGAGGGGGAGGGGGTCAGAGATGCATGCAACCCAAACCTCTTCTCTACCCCAGAGGAGCCTAGCCAGCCACAGCTGTTGGATCTTGGCAAAGTGCAAGCAGGAGAGGAGGCCCTTGGTAAGTGGCTTTGATTTTGGAAATCACTGAAGCGAGTTGTTGGAGGCAGGAGGGTTGCAGAAAGCAGGCTTGTGTTTATATAATGCACGTACCACCACGTGCCTAGTCTGAGCAGCAGAACAGGGTGTTGGTTGCCTCCCTCACTTCACGGGAAACTGCCTCGTAGATCTCCAGGAAACCCCCATGGAGATATTGGGCAATCTGCTGCCACAGGTTCTTTGGCAGAGCTGCTTTGTTTCTTGCCCCATTAAGGGTAACTTTCCCATGCCACTGTGCTGTCACTGGGGGAGAGGGGGAAGGGAGATGGACCATCGCTGCATAAAGGCCAGGCTGGAAGCTTCTGTCTTTGAGAAGACCCTCCCTTTATTCTCTGCTCAGCCTCAGGAGCAAGATATCTTCCATAATGAACACAACCTGTGGAAAGTGTGGGGACAGGAATGATTAAAAGACCCCACACACAGTGCTGGATCTCCCCAAGAGTCACATGCTCAGTGTACAGTACAGTCCTGGAACACTGATTTCCCCTGCCCCTGCGTTGCTCACCATTTTGGGGGTCTTGTGGCTCATGTGTACTTGCCTGGGGTCAGCCAGTTGGTGACAGGTATGTGAATAGTGGCTGTATGTCCTTGTATCAAGGGCTGGTGCAAGCTCATCACACAGTCCCACCTTGAATGTGGCTTTCCTCATCCGAAAGTTCTGCAGCCACTGCTTGTCATCCCAGACGTGCATCACAATGTGATCCCACCACTCAGAGCCTGTTTCCTGAGCCCAAAAGTGATGTTCCACTGTGGTCAGCACCCCCGTGAATGCCACAAGCAATCTCGTGTCATAGCTACTACACGTGGCGAGATCAATGTTGCACTCCTCTTGCCTTTGTAGTTTAAGGAATAAGTCCACTGCCACCCATCATGTGTTAGTGAGAGCGAGCAGCATATTGCTCAACAGTGCGGGATCCATTCCTGCAGCCTGAAGAGGCAGGGCATGCGGTACATAAATCCTTGAAAGATGGCACCAAATGCAGATGGAAGCACAGGGATTGCTGGGATGTGAAGCAGTGCATCACAGTCATTAGGACAGGACCCAGGATGCCCTGCGGCCCCTTCTGCCTTCCCACACCTCTTAGCAGCAGGAGAGGAAGAGATGCTCTGTGGGATAGCTCCCCAGAGTGCACTGCTCCAAATATCACTACAAATGCCACAAGGGTGAACATACTATTTCACAGGCAGCTGACAGTGCGAACACACAACAGCGGCTTCCCTTCAGTGCTCTCTGAGCAGCGCTGTAACTCTGCCAGTGTAGACACACGCTAAGACGTCTGAGTTCCTGCAGTGCAGGTGGAAGATACCTTCCCCTGGAATTTAATTGCCTTGATGGTCCTAACCCATGAAAACCCCGTAGTGTAGTGATGATCATGTTCACCTAACACGCAAAATGTCCCCGGTTCAAAACCAGCCAGAAACAGGTCCCTGTTCCTTTTTTCTGACTCTCCTCCTGCATTTTGAGTCTTAGAACAGATGGTGCTGTGAAATTTTACTTTGAATTATATCAGTTAGGAGTTAAATAATACGGAAGCTCTCTCTGTTATAGTCCTGTGCTCCTTACCCTTTCAGCTGCTCTGATAAATTAATATTTTTGTTAGGGGCAGGGGGAAATTTTCATGGAGCCTTTTATAGGGACTAAATGCTATCTAGGACTCTGAAATAATCTTAACGTGGCCCATAGAGTGCAATCCTTCATTCTGGATTTGTCATTTCCCAAGTTGAACTGCTCCTTACTACTGTCCAGGCTTCATGAGCCATGGGAGCAAGGAGCAGGCTGGGATAGGTGCAACCCTGCGGTAATGCCAGCTGGGAGAGCAGCCTGAGGCAGAAGCCTCCAGCTCGCATGATATTCCAGGCAGGACTGAATCTCCATGAGACGAAACTTAAAGAAGAGAATGACCTGAGTCACTCTGATTCAGTGCTCTAAGAGGAGGATAGCCATGTCTGTCCAGGCACCCCTGATCAACCTCACTGAGGTCTGCCAGCTGAACGGGGCTGAGCAGGACCCCGACTGGCAGGAGCAGGTGAATGGAGCCCCAGACCTGCAGCAGGCTAAGCTGCTCAGCCTGCTGCCAGCCTGGGGCTCCGTCTGCCGCCCCACTCAGCCCACTGCCTGCCTGGGTTTCCGATCCTCCAGGCAGGAAGTGGGCTGATGGGTCTGGCGGATAGGACCCCAGAAAAAAAGGCACAAAATGATTGTCTGTCATTGCTTTAACGGAAGGAGGGAGGAAGGTGGGCCTGACGACATGTACCAAAAACCACCCGCGACAAACTTTTTGCCCCATCAGGCATTGGGAGCTTAACCCAGAATTCCAATGGGCAGCGGAGACTGCGGGAACTGTGGGACAGCTACCCACGGTGCACCGCCCTGTAAGTCGATGCTAGCCGTGGTAGTGAGGATACACTTTGCTGATTTAATGCGCTTACTGTGGACATACGCAATAAACTGTATAAAATTGAATTCTATAAAATCGACTTCTATAAAATCAACCTGATTTCATAGGGTAGACATAAGCAGCTGCTGCCAGGCAGGACTGAATTCATCACTAGTGTGACTACATTGATGTCTGTTCTTCATGTTACTCCATTGGTGTTCAAGGATTTGACTCTGCAGATAGAACGTGGGAGCAAAGCTAATGATCTCTGCCAGGAATGTACAGGTAATAGACTGGAGTCATTATTTTTTTACCCCCTCTTTTTATTAGAAAGTCTTCCAAGAAAATTCCCTTTTGAGAAGCTGCATTTTCACTGTAACCTTATTGCATGGCTCAGAGTGAGACGAGAGCTGCCACAGTTACCAGTGATCTCAGCAAATGCAAAAGGCACATTTCTGTTCTGATGATCTAAATACCAACTTTAATCAAGCACCATTTGTATCACCCTCAGGTAGATTCTTTAATAATTTAATTTCCTGGAAATCACTGATGATTCAACAAAGCTGCCTGCACAGTCGTAGTACTTCAGCTAGCAGAACAGGGTGTGCAGCAATGGAAACACCCTGCTCCTGATGACCTTGCCCTCATCGCTATAGCCACGATTCTCAAAAGTGACTTATGATTTGGGTACCTCAGTTTTGTGGTGCCCAGTAGCCTGAATTTCAGAAAGTGTTGAACTTCAGGCTCCATTCAAGTGTCCACTCCACTTGGGCAGTTCAGGTACTCATAATCATCTGTCAGTTCTGAAAAGCTTGGCCTGAGTTCACCATTTGCTTTTTTGTGTTTGGAAAGGGTAAAATGCTGCACTGACTTTTAGCTCACATGTAACCCTCTCCAACAGAGGCATCGTCTTATTCAAACTCATCCCTTGTACACAGGATGCCAGTGCACTTTGGATTTTGGAATTAGTGTCTTAAAATTATTTGATGAATAATTTATGCAAACATTTCAACCTATCAGTTAGTTTTCGACTATTCACCTACAACTATGGCTTTGGGTATTTGCAATTTGCTGCTCACCTGGGTTTTAGTCATTGAAGTCACATTGTTCTCACTCTCTGAAAGTATTGCTCTAAAATCTACAAAAAACTCCAAAGATGACTGTGTTAACATTCCTAGTCCATGCTCATTCACAAGGGTATTCACTATACTTTCTCTTTCTGTGAATATGCTGGACTAACATTTTCCTGAATTGCATGGACTACAAGTACCATCTCAAATACATGCACAAATACATGTTTCTGAGAACGCTTTTTTTCACCTAACTTCCTACGCATGAAGTGCGTGGGGCTAATGTTGTGGCAGTCAGGCTGGAATTTGTCCCAAAAGACACATTCTGCACTGGTGTATAAACAGTGGAGTATGTTACATAAGTGGAAATTGATCAGAAAAATGGATGTAAGTGATGGGCAGTGTAGCCTACCCACATTAAATGGATGTTCACTACCATGTAACATCTGTTTTACAATGGTGCAGTCCATTGATTTGAGTTACATTGGCATTAAACTATTTTAACAAAGTGGTGAATCAGGCCCAATGTGTGTAACTTACAGACTCAAGGGATGGAAGATAGAAAAGTAGAAGCAGCAAATACCATTTACATTACTGCAAGTTACTCTGGTGACTGAGTTCCTATAAAATATATAGATATAGGACAGGCTTGGTGATCTAGGCATGCATCTATTTTCTGACATACTTACCTCCTATATGCAACTCTCACAGCTACTTATATCACTGCTCAAGGCACACTGACTTACCCCAGGTTGAATCTTGCAAGCTTACACCATTTAAAAAAATTGTGAATATGTGCAGCAGCCACCACTTTGTGCCAATCACTATGCATAACATAGTGGGACAGATTCTGTTTTCTGCTACACCCAGTGTAAAAATCTGGAATAATTCTGCTAATTTAAATGAAGTTACCATGCGTTTATACTTGGGTAGCAAGTCCATTTAAGACAATAAAAGTTCTCCAGATTTATGCTTGGTGTAGCATAACAGAGTAGAATCTGATCCATTCAATTTACCAAAAAGATAACTGTTTAGAAAAAATGTATAATGCAGATTTCTTTAGCTGGGCAACACAACTCATGTGTTCCACAATGGGTGTGTCACTTTATTTCTTGTCAGCTGGCATGACCGTCTGCCATGAGCTGAAGAAATATCACCCAGAATGTTAGTGTTTTTTACAGGGAATTGGGCCATAATCCTCAGTGTAAATTGGGAAAGCTCCATTGATCTACACTAGCTGAAGAACTGGTCTAGTTAAATTCTTATACTCATTTTCATGGGAACAACTCCTATTGCTTGCAATGTTTGTTGTAACTGCATATTACAAGACACAATTTCTTCATCGTGTTTTGCTTTACTCTTTTTTTTTTTTTTTTAGACAAAGTAACTGTGACTCAGTGGCTATTTTGTTGCCACCAGTAGATTGCATTGTTGAATAGGAGATGCTCCATTAATGATTTGTCTGTAATGGAAACTGAAATCTTAAGAGCTTCTTTTAATGATACACTTTTCAAAGTTAGAATCAGGACTCACAATTTGTCAGACCACTCTGTTTATTAGCGCAGCGCTCCGCCAATAACATTCAGAATATGTGAGTGGCTATGCAAGGCCCAAACAGTTTTATTTATACAGATAAAAGAGCGGGAATTTAGACAAAGGGACAAAGAAATCAAAACAGTAAAATTCACCTGGGGCACAGCATGCATATTCTATTTCCTTACTAACTGTTATCGATCTAAGGCTAATGCTTCACCAAATGCCCTTAAACGGTGCAATTGTTCTATGTTAATGTCTGTATTCCTGACACCTGGTTGCAACATTCCAACAACTTTGCTTAAAGGTACAGACAACATTTCTTTAATCCTTTCTATTTTTACTATATAATTCATTCTACTTTCACACACGCTAGAAATCAATTGTTCTTTTAATAGAACAAGGAAGGAAATCACTACTGATCTGTCAGTGCAGCCATTTAGTGCTAAGGGGTTCCTGCAGATAACCAGCAGTTTGAATCCCAGCCATTTCTTTTCTTTTAGTCAATTAAAAGTCCAGTCTCTTGCATCGTGATTTCTCAGGCAGTCACTGCAGCTGGAAACAGCAGAATATACTGCCATTTTACACTTCACTGAAAGTGTGAAGGCTGATTCTCTACTACTTATGACAGCTGCCACTGCTGCCTGTGAAACACGGGCTTGTGTGCTGTTGCTGATCTTTAAAAGCTGTCTAAGAAATGCTCTGTCCATTAATTCAGAACAGAAGTACGCTGGCTGTGTATTCACCCATACCGGTCGGTAGCGTGGATAAATACAGAGCAAACATAAAGGGCACATGCGGAGTCCTGACTCATAATGAGTCTCATAAATCATCATGCCTGTCACACCCTTACCCATTTTAACTTCGCTTCCAGATGTGTTGATATTAGCATCCATAGTTATCAATGTCTGCTCTTAGGACTTCATTACAAACTCAGCCCGTGTGCACTGAAAGGGTAATCTGAGTGAACTTGGGTTGAGTTTAGAATGAAAGAGTCTTAGGTTCAGGCAAACCTGGGTTGATTTATGGTTTTAATTTCCAAACCGTCTGAAATTCACAGTTTCACTTTCAATACAAATTAAGATAATAGAATCATAGAGTATTAGGGTTGGAAAGAGCTCAGGAGGTCATCTGGTCCAATCCCCTGCTCAAAGCAGGACAAACACCAACTAAATCATCCCAGCCAAGGCTTTGTCAAGCCGGCCTTAAAAACCTCTAAGGATGGAGATTCCACCACCTCCCTAGGTAACTCATTCCAGCGCTTCACAATCCTCCTAGTGAAATAGTGTTTCCTAATATCCAACCTAGACCAACCTCACTGCAATTTGAGACCATTGCTCCTTGTTCTGTCATCTGCCACCATTGAGAACAGCTGAGCTCCATCCTCTTTGAAACCCCTCTTCAGGTAGTTGAAGGCTGCTATCAAATCCCCCCTCACTCTTCTCTTCTGCAGACTAAATAACCCGTTTCCTCAGCCTCTCCTCGTCAGTCATATGCCCCAGCCCCCAAATCATTTTCATTGCCCTCTGCTCGATTCTCTCCAGTTTGTCCACATCCCTTCTGTAATGGGGGGACCAAAACTGGATGCAATTCTCCAGCTGTGGCCTCACCAGTGCCAAATAGAGGGGAATAATCACTTCCCTCGATCTGGAGGCAGTGCTTCTACTAGCACAGCCCAATATGTTATTGGCCTTCTTGGCAACGAGGGCACACTGCTGACTCATATCCAGCTTCTCATCCACTGTAATCCCCAGGTACTTTTCTGCAGAGCTGCTGCCTAGCTAGTCGGTCCTCAGCCTGTAGAAGTATATGGGATTCCTCCATCCTAAGTGCAGGACTCTGCACTTGTCCTTATTGAATCTCATCAGATTTCTTTTGGCGCAATCCTCCAATTTGTCTAGGTTACTCTGGATCATATCCTTACCCTCCAGGATATCTACCTCTCCCCCCAGTTTAGTGTCATCTGTGAACTTGCTGAGGGTGCAATTCATCCCATCATCCAGATCATTAATGAAGATGTTGAACAAAACCAGCCCCAGAACCGACCTCTGGGGCACTCTGCTTGATACTGACTGCCAACTAGACATCTAGCCATTGATCACTACCCGTTGAGCCTGACAATCTAGCCAGCTTTCTATCCACCTCATAGTCCATTCATTCAATACAAACTTTTTTAACTTGCTGGCACGAATACTGTGGGAGACCGTATCAAAAGCTTTGCTAAAGTCAAGATATATCACATCCACTGCTTTTCCCATATCCACAGAGCCAGTTATCTCATCATAATGCAATTGTTTTAGCTGAGTTTGGCTTTTAAGTTTTGGGTTCTTTTGGACCTTGAAACTCAGGGGTATAGGACTCTTTGTGGAGCAGTCAAAGATGTCATTTGCACCCAGTCGATAGACTGCTGAGTTTCACACATAGATCTGAGTGAATGATTAGTATTTTAGCTTGGTTGCTAAATTGAAAAGTTAAAAAAATAGTTCATTTCAAACAGAAACTGAACTTTTTTGTTAGTGTCAAACCAAATGTCCTGAACGTCTGTTTGAATTGACATCTCTGAAATGGTTTCACCATTTGTTGTTGTTCAGGGTTTGTTTTTTTTCTCAGAAACTATTCACTGAATTGACTTGAATTTCTGAATAGTTTTGATGCCCCTTCTCCTCCCTCCCCCCAATGAAGCTTTTGATAAATTTATTATATGCAGAATAAAAAATTGCTTGGCTCTATTCACATAGCTTCACTTAAAATGCAAACTGGACAGATGTCAGCTGTTCCTTTGAGACCCTGGAAGGCCCCTGAGATAGGAGAATTGGGTGGAGTTGGGTGGTTTCTGATAGACAGGGAGTAGGGAGTAGATTTGGGGACTGAGCACAGGGATCCTGCACTTCCTGCATCATGTGAAGACCAGTTCCATGGGGTCTCCTGTGCATCCCAGTTCAGCAGCACTTGGGGACTGGATGGGGGATAGGAAAGGATCTTATCAGGTGCACTGGGTCCGTGGCTATATAGACCCTCCAGCCTGTACAACATGGATTTGCAGCACAAGGGCGGTGGCAACTTTAAGGTTGCAGAAGTGGCTATGCAGCATCTGTTTGGCCTGGTGGTGAATGAGTATCCTTCCCCATACCCCCAGAAATCCCTTGCACCATGCCCAGCATGATGGGGGGGATTAAGTGCACTGCAATGCATGTTATGCAGGGACATTTTCAGTGTGCACTGATGACTGACTAATGTGCCTCAGTCAAAGAATCTACTGACTAATGAATGGAACACTGAAAACACACTTGATGCCCACTGGAAATTATTCTCTTTCTTGCCATCTCTATCGTTCTCCTGTGACTATACTACAGCCATAAGTGCAGAGACAAAGCCCATGTTTGTTACCTGTACTGGTCATGGGCCTGAGCTGCTGTTTGTGTCCAGCTTAGGATCTGATTCTGTGTTTCGCCACAGTTGAGGTGGTTTGGGTACAACGTACCACTCTGCAGAGTCAAAACCCTGTGAAAGAAAGTTCAGTGGGATTTGTGCATGATATGTGTGGGCAGAATTAGGCTGAAAGAGGGGAACCTGTACTAATAAATAGAAAATTATTTGTGTGTTTTCAAGGAACCAGATCACAGATGGATGCTAGTTTGTCTGGGAATCGATAATGTACAATTATTGGGTCTAAACATATAGTGTGTTCCTAATACTGATAAACCATAGTCCTTGCTAATAGGTTGCCCAGAATATTAGACCTTGACAATTAGATGAGATTGTATTAGAGTGTACCTGCGTTGAGTCACTAGACAGACTACCGTTGCTTTTCCCTAAGGCCTTGATCCAGCAAAGTACTTAAATATATGCATAACCACATGAGTAGTCCCAATGAAATCAGTGAGATTAATGCACATGCTCAAATATAAACTTAAGGGCTTTGCTGAACTGGGGTCTTTGTGAAAGAATCCTGCAGGGGGAAATGAATGTGTGTACTCATGACATTTATATTATTATCTTATCAGAAGAGATTATACTTCTTTTTTTCCCACTGGTGCAATCGTATTTATGATTAGATTTATTCTACTATCCAAAAGAAATAAGATTGTAAATGATTAATGACTGTTTCTTACTGGGTATGTAGCAGCGTATTTATTAAAGTTCTTATAGAAGATGAAAGACAGTGTCCCTCACATTGAAGGGTGACTGTGGAGTGCTTAGTAACAATTTGGAAATGTAACCCTTCTGCCCCTCTGAGTTGGCAGCAACAAGGGGCGGGTTCAGTAACCAGTGGTTCCATTTCAATAACACAATGCATAACCGATTCGAGCCCCCATCCAGTGACCTGGGACTTTTACATCCACCACCACCCCCCCAGGCGCCTTTAGGAGGCAATACTTCCCCTCTCGCAAGCACGGAGTCTGAGTGTAGCAAAATCCTTTTAATAAAGGAGGGAAACAATGCAGCATCACATTGGAGAAACACCACAACCAGGACTATAACAGAAACCATAAGCAAAAAACCCACCTCCAAGTACGTTTGGCAATGTCCTTTCCCCCTTAGAGTCTTAAGTTCAATCACCCCAAAGTCCAACAACCCAAAAGTCTCTGGTCAGTGCCACCCCAGAATTCAAAAGTTTATCTGCAGAGTTTTACCCCCCTCAGCCTGGGTGGAAATGGGGAGGGGGCCCACACAGAGTGGTAAGGGGCACCTTATGTGGGCCAAGGCCAACTGCTCCGCCTCTCCGTGGAGTTCTGCTGCAGCCTTCACCACTACCAGCTCCACTACACCAGCTGTGCCGCTCCTCCAGCCGTCCCCACAAACCACTCCACTCCACTCACTGTTCCATGGGCTGCTCCAACATGCTCCACTCTGCCAGCCGCTTAGCAATAGGTCTTCATGCTCCCCCACTAGTTAGCACAGCACTCAGTGCTCTCAGCTAAGTAATTCCAGCTCTTTAGCGATTTCAGCTCATAGTAGGGGAGCCCCAGTGCTGGTGCACCATTGGCCCAACATGAATTCAGCTCATCAGCCTTTAGAGGGACTCCTAATGGAACCAAAATTAGCTCTACTCTTTAACAGTGGAGAGAGGCGGATGTGCAATTGGTGTTCCATACCATCAGGTACACACACCAGCACCCAACCTCTCTCAGCTCACTGGGTTTTGGAATCCATGTCCCTTGTCTAGCAAGTGCTACTTAATTGAGGTTGAGTCATTTCTGCCATAAAGCAGTCCCATAGTTCCTCATTCACATAATCAGGGTAACATCACTTTGTTCTTCCTGCCCCAATAACAAAGAAATTGGGCATCCCAGAGCTGTCAAAATAACTATCCCAGGCTGCCGTGGACTATGCTAGGTGAGGTGGGTGTGCCAATGCAAATACCTGAAATTCCTTTCCACGTTCCCTGAAATTCTTTCCACACTCCCCATAATTCACCACCAGATGTCAGGGTAGAGCTCATCCTGACTCTGCTTATGGAAACAAAACTAAAAAGCCAGTTGAAAGGAACTTTTGATATGATGGAGAGCTCTCTGTAACCTCAGCAAACTGTGGGCCAGTCCTTAGCTGGTGTAATTATGGTTGTTCCATTGACCTCAGTGGTGTCATACCAACTTACATATTGACTTACAGGCTGAGGTTATTGATGGCTTTGAAACAATGTGTATGGGTCAAGTGAATTTCATTTCCATCCCATTAACAAAGGAAAGAGAGCCCGACTATGGAGTCAGAGTATAAAGATGAAAGACATGAAAGTGTTACAAAAAACAACTTATTCAACTTGAATTTGTATAGGGATATTTAATGAGAACTGCTATAAATATGAATTTAGCAAAATAATAGTGGAAGAAATGGGCAGTATTTTCTAGGGCACTAGAGCTCTGTTTTAATGAAGTAATTTAGTATATTTATAACTTAAACGATATCCTCAAGGGGCTTAGCAATATTTTTAAAGGGTAAGAGATTCTCTAAATATATTGTACAATCAATGATCAGAATAATATATTGTAATCCACTCCAAATGGGAATAAAGATGATTAATAGAACTTAAAGCTGCCAAATTTTTGAACGTTGACATCCTGCTCATAGCACAGCATGGTGGAGAATTTTGGCATTTAAAATTATTACAAGGAAGGACAAATCAGCACAGGCATGGGAAGTAGGGGTACAGGGGTGGTGGTGCTGCAGCACCTCCAGGTTTTATGTGGGGTCCCAGCTGCCCGTGCAGGATCCCAGCTGCCAGCCCTGTTCCGCGCGGGGTTCCAGTGGCCGGCCCTGATGCTGACCATGTACATGAGGTCCTGCGTCACGGCTGCTGGCCCCGTGGCTGGGAGTCCTGGCTGCTGGTCCCACGTGCGAGGTCCTGCATCCCTGCTACTGGTCCTGTGCCTGGAGATCCCGACTGCCGGCCTCGCTCCTGGCTGCACATGTAGGGTCTCAGCTGCCAGCTCCACATGTGGGGCTCCACTATTGGCCTGCGCCTGCCCCCCAGCCTCAGCCCCCTTATCCCTATCCTTGTCCCCCTCTCCTGGAGACACGGCCTTGCTCCTAGCCTCAGCTCTGGAGGAGGGGGAAGGGGTATGAGGTAAAAAGTTAGGGGATAGTTTTGCTGGCTTTCAGCACCCCCACTATAAAAAGTGTTCCAGTGCCACTGCAAATCAGTACTTCAAGGAAAAGCCTTGTAAGCTGTTAGGATTCTGGCTGAGTTCAGTGGCTGTTTTTGGAGGTATTTATTGAAGTACATTGGACACTTTAATGGTAAGATGATATAGTAGGAACTATATGTCTGAGGCAATTGCTCCATTTGCTACACAAACTGATTGACTTTGATTTGAAGAAAATGTAAGTGTTTGAGGGAAATACAGGCAGATTCTTAAACATAATACAAAATAAAGAGTACTGTTTCTTAGGCAAAAAACATGGCTTTTTTATTGTTACCTCATCTGCACCCTCCTATTTTCATCTATCTGTTTCATCCATCCACTGTCTCTTGTCATAAGAATATAAGAACGGCCATACTTGGTCAGACCAATGAGCCATCTGATGGCCAATGCCAGGCGCTTCAGAGGCAATCACTGAGTGATTCATCCCATCATCCGTGCCCAGCTTCCTGCAGTCAGAGGCCAGGGACACTCAGAGCATGGAGTTGCATCCCTGACCTTGTTGGCTAATAGCCATTGATGGACCTACCCTCCATGAACTTATCAATTTCTTTTTTGAGCCCCACTGTAGTTTTGGCCTTCACAGCATTCCCTGGCAACAAGTTCCACAGGCAGACTTCGTGTTGTGTGACAAAATACTTCCTTTTATTTGTTTAAACCTGCTGCCTATTCATTTCATTGGGTGACCCCTGGTTCTTGTGGTATGCGAAGAAGTAAATAACAGTTACTTTCTTGACAACATTCATGGTTTTATAGACCTCTATCATATCCCCTTTTAGTAGTCGCTTTTCCAAGCTGAAAAGTTTCAGTCTTTTAAATCTCTCCTGGTATGGAAGCTGTTCCATACCCTCAATCTTTCTTCTTGTCCTTCTCTGTACCTTTTCCAATTCTAATGTATCCTTTTTTAGATGGGGTGATCAGAACTGCACATCATATTCAAGATGTGAGTGTCCCATGGAGCCTTAATCATAATGGGATTATGATTAAGGCTGCGGGTCTGTCACAGAAGTCACAGATTCCATGACTTTCTGTGACGTCTGTGACTTCTGCAGTGGTTGGTGCTGGCTCAGGGGCTGCCCAAGCTGGGCAATCCCTGGGCTAGCAGCAGCAGTTTGGGACTGTAGGAGGGGGCTCAGGGCTGGGACAGTGGGTTGGGCTGTGGGGGCAGTGCTTACCTGGGGGGTGGAGCACCCCAGCTCCCATTGGCATGTCCCTGAAGCTCCTATGCTGAGCAGCCAGGGGGACTCCATGCACTAGCTGTGCCCACAGGTGCCACCCCCACAGCTCCCATTGGTGCTCGGGGTCCCCCTGGAGCTTCAGGGACATGCCAGTTGGAGATGGGTAGGGAGCCTGTTAGCCCCGCCAACCCTCTCCGACCCCCAGGACCAGCAGGGGTCCCAGGCTGTACACTGCCACCCAGCCCCCCTCCCTCCCAGCACCAGCGGGGGTCCTGGGCTGTGCACTGCCACCTGGCCCCCTCCCAGTACCAGGAGGGCTCCCGGTTAGCCCCCGCACAGCACCCGCAGCCCCCTGGCCCAAGTTTTAGTTAGGAGCGTATAGTAAAAATCATGGACAGGTCATGGGATGTGAATTTTTGTTTACTGCCCAGGACCTGTTCATGATTTTTACTAAAAATACCTGTGACTAAAATGTAGCCTTAATAATGATATTTACTAGCTTCTTATCTATTCCTTTCCTAATGGTTCCTAACATATTGTTTGCTTTTTGTGACTGCTGCTGCACATGGAGTGGAGGTTTTCAGAGAACTATCCACAATGGCTCCAGGATCTTTCTTGGGATCTAAATGATCTGTTACGTGTTACCATTCATCATTTTGTGTGTATAGTTGAGATTGTTTTCCAATGTGCATTACTTTGCATTTATCAACACTGAATTTCATCTGCCACTTTATCACCCAGTCACCCAGTTATGTGAGGCTCCTTTGTAACTCTTCTCAGTCTGCTTCAGACTTAACTATCTTGAGTAATTTTGTAACATCTGCAAATTTTGCCACCTGTTTACCCCATTTTCCAGATCATTTATGAATATGTTAAACAGTACTGGGACCAGTACAGACCCTTGGGGATGCAACTATTTACCTCTCTCCTTTCTGAAAATGAACCATTTATTCCTAGCCTTTCTTTCCTATCTTTTAACCAGTTATTGATCCATAAGAGGACTTTTCCTTCCATGACTCCTTACTTTTCTTAAGAGCTTTTGGTGAGGGACTGTGTCAAAGGCTTTCTGAAAATCTAAGTACACTATATATACTGGATCACCGTTGTCCACATGTGTTTGACCCCCTCAAAGAATTCTAATAGATTGGTGAGGCATGATTTCCCTTTACAAAAGAAGTGTTGATATTCCCTAACAAATCATGTTCATCTATGTGTCTCATAAATCTGTTCTTTGTTATAGTTTGAACGAATTTGCCTGATACTGAAGTCAAGCTTACCAGGATCATCTCTGGAGCCTTTTTAAAAAATTGGCATCACATTAGCTATCCTTCAGTCATCTTGTACAGAAGCTGATTTAAATGATAGGTTACAAACTACAGTTAGTAGTTCTGCAGTTTCACATTTGAGTTCCTTCAGAACTCTTGGGTGAATGCCATCTGGTCCTGGTGACTTATTACTGTTTAATGAATCAATTTGTTCCAAAACTTCCACTATTGACACTTCAATCTGGGACGGTTCCTCAGATTAGTCGCGTAAAAAGAATGGCTTACCTTGATTGTCCAGTGGCTCCATTGATTGTATGGCAGGCTTCCTGCTTCTGATTTACTTAAAAAAAAAAAATTGGTGTTAATTTTTGAGTCTTTCTCTAATTGCTCTTCCTGTTCTTTTTTGGCCTGTCTAATTATACTTTTACACTTGACTTGCCAGAGCATATACTCCTTTCTATTTTCCTCAGTAGGATTTAACTTCCAATTTTTAAAGGATGCCTTTTTTCCACTAGCCACTTCTTTTACTTTGCTCTTTAGCCATGGTAGTACATTTTTGTTCCTCTTACTATGTTTTTTAATTTGGGATATACATTTAATTTGAGCCTCTATTATGGTGTTTTTTAAAAAGTTTCCATGCAGCTTGCAGGGATTTTACTTTTTTGTGACTCTATCTTTTCATTTCCATTTATCTAGCTTGGTCGTTTTTTGTGTAGTTCCCCTTTCTGAAGTTAAATGCTACTATGGTGGGCTTCTTTGGCATCCCCCACCCCTTGCAGGATGTTACATTTAATTATAATATGACTGATATTATTAAGCAGTTCAGCTATATTCACCTCTTGAGTCATAGACCTGTAACTGACTTTATGCCAGTAGACCAATACTGGAGCCACTGTTCTGTTCTTGTTGCAAGATTGGAGCCTAAGCTTATGATACATTGTGACAGTTGAAGAATGATATTATAACATCAGGGGTATCCTAAGGAATGAGATGAGACCAAGTAATTGAAGCTTGGCAGAATTCAATGTTTATTTTTCAAATTACTCCATGAATAAAGTCAATGTTTATTTTATCTTTGTTTTGACTTTTCTTGATAGAAATTTCATAGACGTGCAAAGTTATGGGGTTTATGCACTTTTTTATTTTAAAAAAATCTATTTAAAATTACACAGTTGCGGGAAATTCTGAGGAAGGGTTAGAGAGTGGTGGGGTCAGACAATCATTATTTCATAACAGTAGACACTGAGATTCAAGAAGTTACAGCTTTTTACCTGTTAAAACATAAATTGTCAAAATATACAAAAGATACAAAGAAAATAGCCTTAAATCAAACTCTAATAAGTTCTTAAATCACATTTTTCTTGCTTTACCTATCTGTAAATTTCAATTATCGATTGAAATATTTTTTCATTGATTCTTGTGTGTACAGTGAAATTGACATTTATCAACATGTATCAATAAAATTACAATCCTTCAAAACCTAATGTTCAAAAATCCAACATACTTCAATGCATCCAGAATCTCCCACAGCAGCTCCTGCCTTCCTCAGAACTGGCAACAAGTAGTGGCACCCAGGATAAGAACATCTTGTTTCAATTCCCATTCCCCCAGCTTCTCTCTCAAACCACGCCCTTCTGCAACACAGCCAGTGGGAGAAGGGAAGCCAATTACAATATAGACAAGTAGAAACTGATGTAATGGTAGAAAGGATCATATTTGTTCATGCAAGGCAGTAGTCTGTTCTTTGTTATTTTAATAATCTGTCTTTATTCTCCACTCAGCAAACAGAAGAGCTAGTTGCAGGATTAAGGCACTAGACTTTGTGTGAAAGTAACACCAACTTAGGCTGGTTGAAAATTTTCCACTCAGAACTGCTTTTTAAAGAAAAATTGTTTTTTAACAAACCAGAATTTTTCGCTATCTCCTTTCTGTTGATTTTTTTCATGGAGAAAAATTGAAAACTCTAAAACTGAAAAATCTCCACTTGGAAATGCCTTTATGGTGCCTTGCGGGATCTGTAGTTCAGGTGCCTCATGCTCCATTCTCCTCTATGGGCTGGGTTTCCAGGCAGGATTACATCTCTCTTGAAGCACTACAGTGGCTCCGCAACAGGGAACACTGCTGTGTCATGGAAGATGCAGTCCAGCAAGGGAACTAGCCCATACAGGAGAATGTGCCCTTTGGGCACCTGAACTACAGCTCCCATGATGCACTGTGATATTTCCTAATTGATGTTTTGGTTTTTCTCTATAAAGTCCAATTTTTCCATGGAGAAGAGCATCATTTTCTGACTGGCTCTGTTGTACACATCATAGAATGGATGTAAATATGTCTAAATGGAATCCAAGTTAGTGTAAGGGTTTTTTTACTTTTCTGTGCACATTGCTTGTGAATTTGATGGGTGATGTGTACAGAGGTGTCTGCAAGTTACGTATTGATACATGGCTATGAGTCAAGTAATACACTAATTGAGACTCCCAGACTGACCAGTTTATTATATATGTTGTGGTTTCAGAAGAAGGTATAAATCACACCTGCTAAGACTCCATTTGGAATTAGGACTGATTTTTTGCTGTTATGCACCAATTTTAAGCAGTAGAGAAATAGTCCCCAAATCAGTTAAAGCTAACTTTGGGTCTGTCCCACCATCTTTTTTTCCCCTTTAAAATTAAATCTTGCCTGCCTGGTGAGTACTGCAGGTATGATCATTCATCTGCATGAAGGTGAGAAATTAGCATATTGACAAGAGGATCTTTTTACATTTTATACTTGGTTGATATTATAGTTCCCTAGTACATTCTCTTTATTAAGGGAGTTGATTTTTCTAGCTGGTGTCTAGTTGGATATTGGCTCAGTCTTTCTGGAGAACCTTGTAGTTCTTGAGATGAGCACATGGTAATACACTGTGGTACTGTCAAGCATAATCACCAGTAGGATCCCTCCTTGTGAGGGGTCTCTCACTTGATGCAGACACTTAGGATCTGCATCCTCAGAGTCTGTAGGAGTCATTGTGTCATATAACTAATAAAGAGAGTCCTGGTTTAAACTTTATATCCTTGGTCTCGCTCAAGTTCCTGCAGCATACTCATGAAGAAGGAACTCTTGGCTGCCTGACTGTGCTAGACAGCACGACACACATAGGGATACAAGGGGTTACCAGGCATAGAACTGCAGGATTTAAAATTAAACCAGAAAATTGTCAACTGCTATTACAGTGTGTGACATTATTGGGCCATGTTATATTTATCAGAAGGGACAGCCACCGACCTTGCAGAAACACAGTGCAAACTTGACCCAGCTAATCTGATGAAGTTAAGTGGATTTCTCTCTTTGGGCTGTTTGTTCAGATTGCTAAAAAGCATTTCTGAAATTTCAGAAGCTCTTGCCCTGCATGGAGAAGAGAAGGCAAAATTTTCAAGCAGAATTGAGTGCAAATAATTTTTTAATAACTTTCCATGAGTGTCTTTGCAACCTTAATGCCCAGTTTTGGTACCAGTCCATCCCATTGTCCGTTACAGCTATTCCCCTATTCCATTTTGTTTCCCCAGACTCCATTTTGTTTTCTGTTCTCCTGTGGCCGCCCTTCCCTGGCTGTTAAGTTGTTTACCAGGGCCACTGCCCTTCTCAAAGGGAGGGCCCCTTAAGTTGTTTAACAAGAGCCATTGCCCTTCTCAAAGGGATGGCCACTTGTGCTGCATGCTAAGTGGGACCACTGCTCTTTTCAAAGGGTTAGTCCTGTTATCACCTCGTTGAACCTGGGCTTGGTGTAGGGTAGGCAATGTCCAGAGCTGCAAGGCCTATTGTGGTTTTAAGATCCTGGGCATGAGTCATAGTCTCATGTGCTCTTGAGTCACCTATTGCACAGGACTATGTCCAGGCATGTCTCTGGGCTTACCTTCAGTTTTTCCCCTGTGCCCCCTCCCCTGTGACAGAGGGAGCCTATCAGGATTACTGGTGGGAAACTGCCCAAGTTTGCCTTTAAAACCAGACATTTTTGAAACACACCTCAGAAAGGTTCCTGCATTGCTGCCTGGTCTGATCAGCCAGGGGTTCTGGGGGGTCCTTTCTCCGCTCTCGTTTTATTTTTGAGCGTACCCCTGTTTTTGAAACCCCCCCCCCCGAAAAACGAATTGCTACCTGAGAGATCTCCTGATTATTGAGACTGTACCGAACCCTCCTTGCCTCTTCTGATGTTGCTGCTGCTTCTGCCTTTGCTGCTGCCTTGGGGACTGGTAAGAATCCCTCTGTAAAAACTTTCTATACTTTTATTTTATTATTTTAGCTGCTGGCTCTGTTTCCCCAGCACACAGACTCAAGCTAAACCTTGGTCTGTGTCTTAAAACCTCTCTTAAACTACAGGGCTCTTTGCCACTGCTAAGCTCTGCTCCTGTGGGCTTTGCCTTGGGGCTCTCTGCTTTCAGCTGTATCCACCGCTGTAGCTACCATCCCTTAGCTTCCTTTGGAGCTGGGTCCTGGATACATACCACTCTGCCTTCTGTAACCTCCCCATAGCATAAGGTGCACCATAGGTCTTGTTTTTTTTTAATAAGTCATAGTTTGTTAAGATTGTAGAGCTTGTAAGTTTCTGTGATATTTGTTGTGTTGCCTAATTGTTGGTTAAGATAAGTTTAGAAAATCATTGCCTGGTTGTATTCTGTAGCTGCTTGTCATTTTATATAAGTTTGATTAAGTTAGGGGATAGATAAGGTTTTTACTATTTAAATTTGTCTTCCCACTGCCCCAATTTTCGCCCCCCGAGCTCCCCAGTCACTTATTGCAGTCTCTCTGCTGTTTAAACTTGCAGCCTGTCTGCTCTCTGTGTCTCCCTGAGTTTAAATCCCCCTCTGTAGCGCCTCTATCTTTGGTTTCTGCTCCACCACGTGCTCCTCTTCCCCCATCCCCTAACCTCATTCCTCTACCACTGCCTCTCTCTCTCTCTCTCTCTTTTAATCCCTTCCCCCACGTGTTCACCCCGCTCCTACTGCTGCCAAACCTCAATTGTATTACTGAAGTCTAGCATAAAACCCCATTGGTTACCCTTTTTCTCTCTCACACACCTCACATTTTATATTTACACCACTGTGACACATTTTTACCTAGAGTTGTTGGTTATTTAACACATTTTACCCATAACTGTTAGTTGGTTATATGCTGCTGTGACACACCCTTTACCTAGAAATTGTTAGCTACCTGTTACATTTATACTTCAGTGTTAATTGGTTACCAACTGTATTGTACCCCACTGTATTGTACCCCACTATTGAAACCCCCTATACTATACTAAAAGAACTCTCTCCCCAATTGCCTACCTTAACAAACCCCATACCCCTCACTATTAAATTTTCCCTGTTTTTGCATTTTCTTAATAAAGTTTATTTTGCACCCCACCTGTGTGGTAATTGCTCCCCAAGATCCCATATACCTGCAGGCAGGGACATGGCGTCACGAACAGGATCTTGGGGTAACAATTCCTGCCCTCCCTGTCCCTGGAAAGAGGCCAAGACCTCTGGGACAGAGGAAGATCAGACCAACCACCTACAATACCACTTGCTGCAAAGTAAACAGCAGCCTAAGGCCCTAGAATGGGTCTGTACTATTGGCAAAGGCCAGAGCTCCAGGGTGTATACCACCCACCTGGGGCTCACTGATGTGGGGTGCCTCTTAACTTGCCACCCCACATTCAGGGCCAGCCCTGCTGATTCCAGCCTCCGGCCAGTCTGCACTAAGGCAGGAGAGCCAGCCGCAGATTCAGATCCCACCCGCCTCTGGAGAGAGGTGGGAAGGGTTGTGAAAGCCTGCGGGGGGGCTCCATCTAAGCTTGCCCCTGAACCTCGAATTTTGCAGGGGTCCCCCACCCACCAGATATTAACAGAACTGGTGCAGAAGCTGGATGAAATTCGAAAGCCCAAGAAACTGTGGCATGACATATATAAGCCCCAAAAGGTAGCCACAGTTACCTATGAGATCCTGGCTCAGGCCCTTGATAAACTAACTGTTTTCCATGGGGCCCTAATGACCTCAGCCAAGGAGGCCACTAGCCAGGCTAGCCAGGAGGGACCACCGCTGACCTCTAGCCTGCCCAGTCCCAATAAATCCCCTGAAAAACCACCCCCATATACCCACCCAGAGACCTCATCTCCCCTCAAGAAAACCCCACTATACCCAGCCCTACCTTCAGCCCCTCTAGAGGCCCAAGCCCATGAACCTGCACCCACTGTCACCTCTGGTGAAGCCCTGCCGGTATCCATCAGTCGTATAAAGATTGATAACCAGGGCAATACCACACAGGTGACAGAACTCCGACCTCGCTCCAAAGCAGAGATGAAGGAGTTCATCTCGGACACCGCTAGGGGGGCCAATGAGCCACCACTACTGTGGCTAGGCCGCCTGGCTCTGGAAAACGGACAAGAGTTAGTGGATAGAGAAGAGGGCATAGTATTAGCCAGGACCAGTAGCTGGTCCAGGGGTCTCTCAGGGAGCCTGGTAATATCGAACACTGCATGGCCCCTGACCGCCCCAGCACTGGCCTTCCTCCATTTACAGCACTCCCTTCAAGGGATCCAAGTCCCCAGAGGAAGCGTCAAGGACATCTCTTCCCTCAGATGTGCCATCGCAGGGGGGTCCATCATGCTGTGGTCCCCTACCCAACACCCTCTGGGGCTCACTCAGGCTCAGATTAACCAGGTCAATGCCTTCAGACACGTTATTGACCCCACCGAGATACCCATAGACGAAGCTGCCATTAACTTAGCCATGGATAGCAGTACCACCCCTGACACTGGGGCAGTTCTGTGGCTAAGGGGGTATGCTAGGCGCCCCATTGGGCGACTCTATGAAGCCCTCGAGAAAATAAGATGGCCCTCAGCCCAAGCTCTACCCATCAGTCCACCCCCACCACATGCCAGTCCACACCCCCCACATGCCAGTTCACAACCCAGACCCCAGTACTCACAGCATTCATTTACAGAACGCAAAATTTTTGGGCCCTTATTGTACAAGGGCCTCACTAAGGAGGTTGTACGTAAGCTCAATAGTGAGCAGCAAAGAGCCTTGGCCATAGCTCTGGGATGGGAAGAGCGCTCAGAACCTTCCCAGCCAAAAAACGGGTAATGGCCGGGTGCTTGGCGGCGGCCAGCACCCGGCAAGGGGACCCCCGCCCCTATTATCTGCTAGTTTTTGACAAGGGTCTTGTCATCCCCTTTTTGCTGGACACGGGGGCACAGGTGTCCATTGTTCCTCCTCACGTCCCTCACACCCCCACAGGACACACCATTTATGTGCAAGGCCTCAACAGCACAGAACCCCGTGCAGAAGTAAAGGTACACGCATCCATAGGCCACACACCAGTAACATTTCGGGCCCTAGTGGGACCCATGCCACTCCTTGGGGTTCGGGAGCTACGGCGTTTTAAACTGGCCGAAGCCGTGCTTGATGCACTACCCGTCACCCTATCGGGTGCCAGTGCCCCCCATGAACCTGAACTTCTCAACCCCACACCCTGGAAATACAGACCCATACCCACAGCCCCAGAAGATCAACCACACATTGCCCAGCTCATTGAAACATTGCTTAATGATAACAAGATTCGGCGTGTGTCAGCGAGCAAATACGTGTCCAGTGCATGGGGAATCCCAAAACCACACAAAACCAATGAGTACAGGATGGTTATAGATTATCGCGCCGCTAACAAACACATACGATCAGTAGCATTCGCCGCCAAATGGGATATCTCCACTATAGAACGCATCCTACTGGACGACACTAACCAATGGGCCTGTACAATAGACCTAAAAGATATGTTTTATCAGATCCCCCTCTATGACCCCAAGGGATTGTTAAACTTCGCTTACCAGGGAGCCCAGTACCAATGGCAAGCGTGTCCCCAAGGGTACAAAAACTCACCTGCCTGTGCCAGTGAGGCCCTAACCCGCACATTAGAGAAGGTACCATCCCTCCCCAACATTCATGTTGTCTATTACGTGGACGACATTCTTATAACTGGCACCATACCAACTGAAGTACAAAAGGTCACTGAACAGGTTCAGGCCGCTTTATCCACCGATGGGTGGAACCTCAGTTTGCCTAAAAGTGTCCTCACTGCTACTTCTACCTTTCAGTTTTTAGGTTTTACTGTAGAAAAGGGACAGCTACGCCACTTAACTTACCACCCACTCACGAATTCTTTCCCCTTGGGGGTAGCTCCCCCCAGACGTGAAGTGCAGCATGTGTTAGGTGTAATTAACTATCACAGACAGTTTCTCCCTGCTGCTTTGTTGCCACAACTATCTGTTTTGCAGCAATACGCCAGGAACATTAAAACCCCTTGGACACCAGAGGCCGAGCAGGCGGTGTCTTCCCTGGCTGCCTGGCTGGGCTCTGGGCCCACCTTGGCTCGATGGAACCCCACCAACCCTATTGAGATTACCCTCACTGTGTCCTCAGACCATGTGGCCATAACTGTGTCCCAAGAGGACCTCCCTGTCCACAATCAGGCCCGGAAGTTGTCAGGACCCGAATATCGTTATGGGCCTGTGGGCATTGCCATGCTTGCTGTCCAGTGTGCTCTCCCATGGGGTAAATCTGCCACAGGCACCCTAAAGGGGCCTCATGTGGAGCTTCTCCCATACCTCACCTTCACCCCGGCCCCCCAGTTCCAGGGAGCCCCTGCTACCTGGGAGCGACTCGTTTACCAGGCCCAGGAGGTATTTGGACATTGGACCCTCAAGTCCTCCTCCACTGCAGCTCCCACTGAGCCGGGGGCTATTGCCCAACTGAGTGCCTATGCCCCTTGGATTGTATCTGATGGGGGCACATCGCCTTCTCCCCGAGCAGGAATGCTGTGTGCTACCTGTAACACCCTCAAAGTTAAACCCTTAGATTTTTCCAGCTCAGCTCAGAACGCCGAAGCAGAAGGCGTCCTACTGGCAGCCTCTCACATTGTGGCAGCCCACCCGAAAACACGCGTGGTCCTGGGAGTGGACTCAAGCTACTGCGTGTCCATCCTGATGGGAGAAGGATGGCCCACCGCTCATGAAGAAATATGGGCACAGATTACTCAACTGGCAGCACAGTCCAAGCTGCCATGGTTTGTTACTCATTGTCCTTCACACAGGTCTGACAGTAACCCTCTTCATTCCAGCCTGGATCTACAACTCCGAGAATATAAGTGTAACATATCCCAGGTTAACATTATCTCTTGCAGTGATCCCTTCATCACCTGGCTTCATAAAGAGTGGGGGCAGCTTCCTGCCCGTGCCCTACATCAGCTGTTGACTGACCGAGGGAGACGAACATCGAGCGTGTCTAGGCAGCAGTGCACCCAAGCTGTTCAAGGGTGTCTGAGCTGCCAACAGGCACGAGTCACTAACAAGCCTGTCTATGCTCATGGTGCTTATAGCCCTGAGCACTTTAGCCCAGGTAAAACCTGGCAGATGGACCTCATTGGCCCCCTCCCGGGGGCCAAACAGTATCCAAAGGGGCTTGTAATAGTTGACCTAGGGTCTCGTCAGTTAATGTGTTCTCCCCTCAGGCGATCTACTGCACCAGCTGTTTCTGTAGCCCTTCTCCAGGTAATTGCTGCCTGGGGGGCACCCGAAGAGATCCAGACCGATGGAGGGCCACCGTTCACCAGTAAAGCTATAGACCAGACGGTGTCCCAGTGGGGGGTGCGTCTTCACACCCACCTGCCATATCACCCGCAAAGCAACGGAGTCGTGGAGAGACGGATCGGAATGCTGAAGACCCAGATTCAGGCCATACTTAGCACCCCTGATTACAAGGGGTGGGACCGGGTCCTGCCTCAAGCCCTCATTTCCCTTAATACAGCATACAGCCGATGGCCAGAAATTGCTCCTAAACCACGGGAACCTTGGAAACCTGCCTATAGTATTTCTCAGCCAGTGTGGGTCTCTATTCCCAATGCCCAGGGAACCTGCACTCCACTAGCAGCCACCATCATCACACCTGGCCGGTTCCCTAACACCTATCATATTCAAATAGATGGATGGGGCAAGCCTGACCTGGTCCACCACAACTGGCTTAGTGTTCAGTCATAACAGGCCCTAGATGGGCCACTTTTCTTTTATGTCTCCATAGGAATCAGTCGCCATGATTGCCGCCCCGCCTCGAGAAAACCCCCTGGTTGCCTGGTTGAGAGCCTACGCCCTACAGGAGGTCCTCATCGGGAACCTGTCAGATGTCCCCCCATCACACGATTGCGTTGCCTGTACAAGACCAAAGGCCTCAGAGGGAGGGTCCCCCTTCCTCTGGGAGTTCCTCCCCCTCACGAACCTGACTCCACAGCATCCAGCTTCAGCTTGCAACAACACAGACTGGGTTCATCGGCCTCTGTTCATGTGCAACACCACCAGCGACGACCGAAGACCCAACTCATTCGCCCCTGTTGCGGTGACAGGACCACTCCCAGCGGCCCCCTGCATTGTGTTCTTTGGCTTCTCCAATCCCACTCCGTTGGGTCAGTATCCCAATTGCACCCAATGGTTCATAGGACCTCGGCCTAACTCAAACCCCAAGAAAGGAAGCTCAAGATACCGCACTGAGTTCACCAGGTTTATTAATCATCTTTCAACAAGTAGAGTGTTTAACCCCACCCAATACTTATCCACAGCTCAGACCCATGTAGAACTGAGACAGGTCAGAGCCGCCCACCTACTATGGATGGAGGTCGATATACCACCTGGCCAGAAATCCCCCCAGCGAAGCTCCATCCATGACCAGTTTTTACCCTCTTCCCCAGGACAAGTGTGGCTCTGTGGGAACAACATTGCCCGGACTGCTCTACCCGCATTCCCAAAGGGGGTATGTGCCATCGGGCAACTCGTCATAAAGGGAGGAGGGCTCTTTCACCACCGTCGCCCCTTCTTCTCCTCACCACGCAAACGACGAACAGCCACCGCATGGGAGCGACTCAAGTCAGCCACCGAGATGGTCATAGGAGGGTACATACAGTTTAACTCCCTCTCATACAGTTTAACTTTACAGCAAATCCGTGGACTGTCGCTTGGTCTGGAAGCCCTCACCAACATCACAGCAGAAGGACTTCGTCGAACCAGCGACGCCCTCACTATCCTAGCCAACTACGCCGAGCAGAACCGTCTTCTGATCCAGACCATCCTACAGAAGGACTTTTGTGTCGCCTTGGAGGACCTCGATCCTTGCTTTAAAGGACAATGTCGCCTGCGCCTTCAGCCTGGGTGGAACAATGTCTCAGCCGTGGCTGACCAACTATCCTCCCTCGCCGTCCAGATTCGTAAAGAGCGTAAGCAGTGGGATTGGTGGCAAGCTCAGTGGTCCAGCTGGGGGTTGGGGACCTGGGCTCAGTCCATCAAGCAGTGGCTTATTACTGTGGCTATTGTTCTTGTGGCCTTTCTGTTGGGGATAGCAGTGGTCAAGCAGCTAATTCATAAGGTTGTGACAGCCCTGCCTTTGCAGGTGAGGTATTCCTCCATCCCCTTGGACAGCAGCAAACCACCACCTCCATACTACGAAGACGATGACTTGTAAAACCTTTTTTTTTCCTCTTTTTTTTTTCCTTTTTTTGGTCTTTGCATGGGACATCCCCCTCACAGCCCGTTCAGGTCGGCCAGGGGGGCATGTCCGTTACAGCTATTCCCCTATTCCATTTTGTTTCCCCAGACTCCATTTTGTTTTCTGTTCTCCTGTTGCCGCCCTTCCCTGGCTGTTAAGTTGTTTACCAGGGCCACTGCCCTTCTCAAAGGGAGGGCCCCTTAAGTTGTTTAACAAGAGCCATTGCCCTTCTCAAAGGGATGGCCACTTGTGCTGCATGCTAAGTGGGACCACTGCCCTTTTCAAAGGGTTAGTCCTGTTATCACCTCGTTGAACCTGGGCTTGGTGTAGGGTAGGCAATGTCCAGAGCTGCAAGGCCTATTGTGGTTTTAAGATCCTGGGCATGAGTCATAGGGCTTGTCTACATCAGAAAGTTGCAGCGCTGGTGAGGGAGTTACAGCGCTGCAACTTTGAAGGTGTACACATCTGCAGGGCACCACCAGCGCTGCAACTCCCTGTTTGCAGCGCTGGCCGTACTCCCGTTTTGTCTCGGGTGTAGAGGATCCAGCGCTGGTGATCCAGCGCTGGTAATCCAATGTAGACAGTTACCAGCGCTTTTCTTGACCTCCGTGGAAGGAGGAAGCCTCTGGTAATCAAGCTGGTTTCCTTTCCCGGTTTGCTCTCTCGGTCCCGGAGCCAGCCAGCAAACCGCGGGGAAGGAGACCTGCTTGCTCGGGGTTCCGGGACCGAGAGAGCAAACCGGGAACGCCGCGGTTTGCTCTCTCGGTCCCGGAGCCAGCCAGCAAACCGCGGGGAAGGAGACCTGCTTGCTCGGGGTTCCGGGACCGAGAGAGCAAACCGGGAAAGGAAACCAGCTTCGCCGCGGTTTGCTCTCTCGGTCCCGGAACCCCGAGCAAGCAGGTCTCCTTCCCCGCGGTTTGCTGGCTGGCTCCGGGACCGAGAGAGCAAACCGCGGCGTTCCCGGTTTGCTCTCTCGGTCCCGGAACCCCGAGCAAGCAGGTCTCCTTCCCTGCGGTTTGCTGGCTGGCTCCGGGACCGAGAGAGCAAACAGCGGCGAAGCTGGTTTCCTTTCCCGGTTTGCTCTCTCGGTCCCGGAACCCCCCTTGAAGCCGCCCAACAGCGCTGCAGTGTGGCCACATCTAACACCACTTGCAGCGCTGGTTGCTGTAAGTGTGGCCACTCTGCAGCGCTGGCCCTATACAGCTGTACTAATACAGCTGTAACAACCAGCGCTGCAAAATTTTAGATGTAGACATGGCCATAGTCTCATGTGCTCTTGAGTCACCTATTGCACAGGACTATGTCCAGGCATGTCTCTGGGCTTACCTTCAGTTTTTCCCCTGTGCCCCCTCCCCTGTGACAGAGGGAGCCTATCAGGATTACTGGTGGGAAACTGCCCAAGTTTGCCTTTAAAACCAGACATTTTTGAAACACACCTCAGAAAGGTTCCTGCATTGCTGCCTGGTCTGATCAGCCAGGGGTTCTGGGGGGTCCTTTCTCCGCTCTCGTTTTATTTTTGAGCGTACCCCCGTTTTTGAAACCCCCCCCCCCACGAAAAACGAATTGCTACCTGAGAGATCTCCTGATTATTGAGACTGTACCGAACCCTCCTTGCCTCTTCTGATGTTGCTGCTGCTTCTGCCTTTGCTGCTGCCTTGGGGACTGGTAAGAATCCCTCTGTAAAAACTTTCTATACTTTTATTTTATTATTTTAGCTGCTGGCTCTGTTTCCCCAGCACACAGACTCAAGCTAAACCTTGGTCTGTGTCTTAAAACCTCTCTTAAACTACAGGGCTCTTTGCCACTGCTAAGCTCTGCTCCTGTGGGCTTTGCCTTGGGGCTCTCTGCTTTCAGCTGTATCCACCGCTGTAGCTACCATCCCTTAGCTTCCTTTGGAGCTGGGTCCTGGATACATACCACTCTGCCCTCTGTAACCTCCCCATAGCATAAGGTGCACCATAGGTCTTGTTTTTTTTTAATAAGTCATAGTTTGTTAAGATTGTAGAGCTTGTAAGTTTCTGTGATATTTGTTGTGTTGCCTAATTGTTGGTTAAGATAAGTTTAGAAAATCATTGCCTGGTTGTATTCTGTAGCTGCTTGTCATTTTATATAAGTTTGATTAAGTTAGGGGATAGATAAGGTTTTTACTATTTAAATTTGTCTTCCCACTGCCCCAATTTCCCCCCACCCCGAGCTCCCCAGTCACTTATTGCAGTCTCTCTGCTGTTTAAACTTGCAGCCTGTCTGCTCTCTGTGTCTCCCTGAGTTTAAATCCCCCTCTGTAGCGCCTCTATCTTTGGTTTCTGCTCCACCACGTGCTCCTCTTCCCCCATCCCCTAACCTCATTCCTCTACCACTGCCTCTCTCTCTCTCTCTCTCTTTTAATCCCTTCCCCCACGTGTTCATCCCGCTCCTACTGCTGCCAAACCTCAATTGTATTACTGAAGTCTAGCATAAAACCCCATTGGTTACCCTTTTTCTCTCTCACACACCTCACATTTTATATTTACACCACTGTGACACATTTTTACCTAGAGTTGTTGGTTATTTAACACATTTTACCCATAACTGTTAGTTGGTTATATGCTGCTGTGACACACCCTTTACCTAGAAATTGTTAGCTACCTGTTACATTTATACTTCAGTGTTAATTGGTTACCAACTGTATTGTACCCCACTGTATTGTACCCCACTATTGAAACCCCCTATACTATACTAAAAGAACTCCCTCCCCAGTTGCCTACCTTAACAAACCCCATACCCCTCACTATTAAATTTTCCCTGTTTTTGCATTTTCTTAATAAAGTTTATTTTGCACCCCACCTGTGTGGTAATTGCTCCCCAAGATCCCATATACCTGCAGGCAGGGACACCCATATTGGAGAAAGATTTTATATTGGTACCTGGAACAAATATTCCCTTATCTCCTGTTATTCAAACCTTCATGAAAGCAGGCAGAAAATATAAAGGAAATGTTGCTAGACTTCATACAGTATGTGGTAATAAACTCATTTGACATTACCAGTGCAGCTCTTATCAATAATTGAAAATCCCCTGCCATCCTATGCATAACAACAACCTTCACAGAACTGATCAGCAGCCCCTCAGAGCAATTAGATATGTTTTATAAATGCAATATGCATTTAACAGGGAAACTTGAGGTAAAGGGTGTTCCCTTAATGACCTGGTTTAAAGTATGGTCTTTACAGAGAAGCATTTCTGTAGTGATCACCAGCACTGGAAAGCCATTTGGCACCTATCAAAAAGGCATTATTATGCAGGAATCACTGGGTGAAATTCTGTGGCCTGTATTATTCAGGAAGTCACAGCTGATGATCACGTTTCCTTTAATAGTGTAACTATTTCCATTATAAACTCAATTTCACCTCTCATCCCTGCTCCTAGAATCCACACACAAAAAAAAAGAAGTCAATTTGGCCTCAAAATTGCCAGGAAACTAACTTCCCTTCTATGGGTACTAGGAAATGTTCATTAACAACCCCTTCCTGCAGACATTAGGAAGGTGGTAGGGGCATCCACACTCTGCCCCAGGTTTATTTTCCTTCCCAAGCTGAATTTGGGACTACTGAATTAAAAAAAAAAAAAAAAAAAAAAAGGAATGGGTGAGGATTTCTCCTTCCTCCCTCACAATTACTGAGATTAAATGAAGGTTCAGTGGTGTGTTGCCTTTAAGAATATTAGAACTGTGAGAAAGAAGCCCTAGATTTTAACCACCCAGAAAATGCAGAAGGCCAGAGAATGAACGGGTATGGAGAATGAATTACCTACTCCTCCCCAGAGGTGGGCCCTGTTATAACCTTATTCCCAGATTCTGGACCTTAGCGTCCAAAATTTGGGGGTTAGCATGAAAACCTCCAAGCTTAGTTACCAGCTTGGACCTGGTACTGCTGCCACCACCCAAAAAATTAGAGTGTTTTGGGGCACTCTGGTCCCCCTGAAAAAACCTTCCCTGGGGACCACAAGACCCAAATCCCTTGAGTCTCACAACAAAGGGAGATAATCCTGATTCCCTTCCCCCCTCCAGGTGCTCCTGGAGAGATACACAGACACAAGCTCTGTGAAACTACGCAGAGTGAGTCCCCCTCTCCGTTCCCAATCCTGGAACAAAAGCACTTTCCTCTTCACCCAGAGGAAATGCAACATCAGGCTAGCAATCCAACACACAGCTTTCCCCTGATTTCTTCCTCCCACCAATTCCCTGGTGAGTACAGACTTAATTTCCCTGAAGTAAAGAAAAACTCCAACAGGTCTTAAAAGAAAACTTTATATAAAAAAGAAAGAAAAAATACAAATGTTCTCTCTGTATTAAGATGATACAACACAGGGTCAATTGCTTAAAAGAATATTGAATAAACAGCCTTATTCAAAAAGAATACAAATCAAAGCATTTTCAGCACTTATATTCATGCAAATACCAAAGAAAAGAAACCATATAACTTACTATCTGATCTCTTTGTCCTTACTCTTAGAAACAGAAGACTAGAAAGTAGAAAGTACTTCTCCAAAGCTCAGAGAAGCAGGCAGGCAGACAAAAGACTCAGACACACACTTCCCTCCACCCAAAGTTGAAAAAATCCGGTTTCCTGATTGGTTCTCTGGTCAGGTGTTTCAGGTGAAAGAGACATTAACCCTTAGCTATCTGTTTATGACACGCCCCCCAAATTGCAGACAGTGGGGAAGCTCACTGGCGGCAATTTCCTTCTAGAACTTGAAAATAAACAGATTAATACAACACATGCACCTTTACATATACTACTAAGTATATAACTAACAGACTTTTACATTTTAAGAACACTTTTTAACTACTGGATTTTGGGAAACTCTTACGGGAGAGTGCATCAGCAACTTTGTTAGAAGCTCCTGTGATGTGTTGAATTTTAAAATCAAAATCTTGGAGAGCTAAACTCCACCGAAGAAGTTTTTTGTTGTTCCCCTTGGCAGTATGAAGCCACTTTAGTGCAGCATGGTCAGTTTGTAGTTGGAACCGCCGTCCCCAAACATATGGGCGTAGCTTTTCCAGGGCGTACACAATGGCATAGCATTCCTTTTCACTGACTGACCAGTGACTTTCCCTCTCAGACAGTTTCTTGCTGAGAAACACGACAGGATGGAAGTTGTGATCTGTTGCTTCCTGCATGAGCACTGCTCCTATCCCACGCTCAGATGCATCTGTGGTTACTAGGAATGGCTTGTCAAAATCCGGGGCCCTGAGTACAGGGTCAGACATGAGTGTTGCCTTAAGTTGGGTAAACGCCTTTTGACACTTATTAGTCCACTTAACGGCATTTGGCTGGGTCTTTTTGGTCAGGTCGGTCAATGGGGCAGCGATTTGGCTGTAGTGTGGTACAAATCGCCTGTAGTATCCGGCCAAGCCTAAGAAGGATTGGACCTGTTTCTTTGACCTTGGGACAGGCCACTTTTGGATAGCATCCACCTTGGCCTGTAGGGGGTTTATGGTTCCTCGACCCACCTGGTGCCCCAGGTAAGTCACTCTGTTTTGGCCTATTTGACACTTTTTGGCCTTAACAGTTAGTCCTGCCTGCCTGATGCGCTCAAAGACCTTTTCCAGGTGTAGTAGGTGTTCGGGCCAGGAGTCTGAAAAAATGGCCACATCATCGAGGTAGGCAACTGCAAATTCTTCCAGTCCAGCTAGTAGACCGTCTACCAGCCTCTGGAAGGTGGCGGGTGCATTTCGAAGGCCGAAAGGAAGGACATTGAATTCATACACCCCCGCATGGGTGACGAATGCTGACCTTTCCTTGGCGGGTTCATCTAGCGGTACTTGCCAGTACCCCTTGGTTAAGTCTATTGTAGAGATGAACTGGGCACGTCCCAACTTTTCCAACAGCTCATCAGTGCGTGGCATTGGATAGTTGTCCGGACGAGTTACCGCATTTAGCTTACGGTAGTCCACGCAAAAGCGTATTTCCCCATCTGGTTTGGGTACCAGAACCACTGGAGATGCCCATGCACTGGTAGATGGGCGGATTATACCCATCTGTAGCATGTTCTGGATCTCCCGTTCTATAGCAGCTTGGGCGTGAGGAGACACCCGGTAGGGTGGGGTTCTGATTGGGTGAGCATTACCTGTATCAATGGAGTGGTATGCCCGTTCAGTCCGTCCTGGGGTGGCTGAGAACAATGGGGCGAAGCTAGTGCACAGCTCCTTGATTTGTTGCCGCTGCAGACGTTCCAGGGTGGTTGAGAGGTTTACCTCTTCCACGCCACCGTCTTTTTTTCCGTCGTAGTAGACACCGTCAGGCCACTCAGCATCATCTCCCTGGACTGTAAACTGACAAACCTGTAAGTCTCTGGAATAGAAAGGCTTGAGAGAATTAACATGGTACACTTTAGGCTTTAGTGAGGAATTGGGAAATGCTATGAGGTAGTTTACAGCTCCCAGGCGCTCTTGGACCGTGAATGGCCCTTCCCATGATGCTTCCATCTTATGGGCCTGTTGCGCCTTCAAGACCATAACCTGGTCTCCTACCTTGAAGGAACGTTCTCTGGCATGTCTGTCATACCAGGCCTTTTGCTCTTCTTGAGCATCCTTTAGGTTCTCTCTAGCAAGGGCTAAAGAGTGTCGGAGGGTGCTTTGTAGGTTGCTTACAAAGTCCAGAATGTTAGTTCCTGGAGAAGGCGTAAACCCCTCCCATTGCTGCTTCACCAACTGTAATGGCCCCTTAACCTCGTGACCATACACAAGTTCAAATGGTGAAAACCCTAAACTGGGATGTGGTACAGCCCTGTAGGCAAACAGCAACTGCTGCAACACTAGGTCCCAATTATTGGAGAATTCGTTGATGAATTTTCTTATCATGGCCCCCAAAGTTCCATTGAACCTTTTCACCAGGCCATTGGTTTGATGGTGGTACGGGGTGGCAACCAAGTGATTCACCCCATGAGTTTCCCACAGTTTTTCCATGGTCCCTGCCAGGAAATTAGACCCTGAATCTGTAAGGATGTCGGAGGGCCAACCTACCCTGGCAAAGATGTCTGTTAGGGCCAGGCATACAGTGTTAGCCCTGGTGTTGCCTAGAGCTACTGCTTCTGGCCATCGGGTAGCAAAGTCCACTAAAGTCAGTACATACTGCTTTCCTCTGGGCGTCTTTTTTGGGAAAGGGCCCAGAATATCCACAGCTACTCGCTGAAATGGGACCTCAATTATGGGGAGTGGCTGGAGAGGGGCCTTGACCTGGTCTTGAGGCTTACCCACTCTTTGGCATACCTCACAAGACCGGACATACTTGGCAACATCCTTGCCCATCCCCTCCCAGTGGAAGGACTTCCCCAACCGGTCCTTGGTTCTGTTCACCCCAGCATGGCCACTGGGATGATCATGGGCTAAGCTTAAGAGCTTCTCCCGGTACTTAGTTGGAACCACCAACTGTTTTTGCGGCTGCCATTCTTCCCGGTGTCCACCAGAAAGAATTTCCTTGTATAAAAGTCCTTGGTCTATAACAAACCGGGATCGATTAGAAGAGCTGAGAGGCGGTGGGGTGCTCCGTGCCGCCGCCCACGCTTTCTGAAGGCTGTCATCTGCTTCCTGCTCAGCCTGGAACTGTTCCCTTGAGGCTGGGGTCACCAGTTCTTCCTCAGACTGTGGACTTGGGCTTGGTCCCTCTGGAAGCGATGTAGGTGATGGGGTTGTTTTCGTTGCTGGTGAACCGCTCTCCGCTGGTGCACCTGAGGGTATTTCAGGCTCTGGCTGAGCCTTTTGGGTATGGCTGTCTTTTGCTTCTGCCAGTTCTGGCTTGCTGGCGCCCTCTGGTGTTGAGTTTGAAGATGTGGTTGCACTTGCTGGTGCTGGTTGCTGTTCCAGTTCCGGGCCTGGGACTGGAGATGCTGTGGCTGTTTCAGTGGTAGGCATGGAATCCGGGTCCACTACCTCTGTCTGGGTCTCTGGTAACACAGACGGGGCGTCTGTGGACGGCTCAGGAACAGGAATGGGTCTGGAAACTTGCCTGGTTTGGCTACGGGTAACCATTCCCACTCTCTTGGCCCGCTTCACTTGGTTGGCCAAGTCTTCCCCCAGTAGCATGGGGATAGGATAATTGTCATAGACTGCAAAAGTCCACCTTCCTGACCAGCCTTTGTACTGGACAGGCAGTTGAGCTGTAGGCAAGTCTACAGCTTGTGACATGAAGGGGTAAATTGTAACTTTGGCCTTTGGGTTGATGAATTTGGGGTCAACGAAGGATTGGTGGATAGCTGACACTTGTGCCCCCGTGTCTCTCCACGCAGTAACCTTCTTTCCGCCCACTCTCAAATTTTCCCTTCGCTCCAAGGGTATTTGAGAGGCATCTGGGCCTGGGGATCTTTGGGGTGATGGTGGTGTAATGAATTGCACTCGCATGGTGTTCTTGGGACAGTTGGCCTTGATATGTCCCAGTTCATTACACTTAAAGCATCTTCCATCTGATGGGTCACTGGGCCGAGGTGAGTTACTGGAGACTGGTGAGGTTGAAGAGTAGGGTATTTGTGGCTTTACTTGGGTGGTATGTAGGGTCTTTGGCTGTCCTCGGTTGTAGGGTTTATGGTCTGTGTGCCCCCTGGGGTAATCGTTCCCCTTGACAGTAGCTTTTTTGCTTTCTGCCAGTTCCATCCATTTGGCTCCAATTTCCCCCGCCTCAGCGATAGTTTTGGGATTTCTATCTTGTATGTACCGTGTGATGTCTTCAGGAACACCATCCAAGAACTGCTCCATTTGTATGAGGAGGTTCACTTCTTCCAAGGTTTGAATGTTGTTTCCTGTTAACCAGGCCTCATAGTTTTTTGCAATGTAGTAGGCGTGTTTGGGAAATGACACCTCTGGTTTCCACTTTTGGGTTCTGAAGCGCCGACGGGCATGATCTGGGGTTATCCCCATCCGGTATCTGGCCTTGGTTTGAAAAAGTTTATAGTCATTCATTTGCGGCTTGGGCATTTCAGCTGCCACCTCTGCTAAAGGTCCACTGAGGTGTGGCCTTAATTCTACCATGTACTGGTCTTCGGGGATGCTGTACCCAAGACAGGCTCTTTCAAAATTTTCCAAGAAGGCCTCGGTGTCATCACCTGCCTTGTAGGTGGGAAATTTCCTGTGCTGTGGAGCAATAATTGGCGCCGGGTTGTTAGGGTTGGCTGGCACATACAGCCCAGCTTTTGCCATCTCCAGTTCATGTTTTCTCTGTTTTTCCTTCTCTTCATTCTCTTTGTGTTGTTTTTCCATTTCTCGGCGGTGGGCCACCTCTTCTTCTTCTAGTTTTCTTTTGTGTGCTGCCTCTTGGGCTGCCTGTTCTCTTTGGAAGGCTGCCAGTTTGAGGCTTTCTTCCTTTTCTTTCATCTCCATCTGTCGCCTGTGTTCAGCGTCTTTGATTTGTTCTTCGGCGTCAATCCTTGCCTTAGAAGTCATGGTTCCTGTTTTCTTGTGTTGGGGTGCCCTCCGGTGTTTATCTTCTGAACTGCAGGCTCTCTGTTGCCTCCTGAAGTCTGCCTAGCAACAGTGCTTTTTTCCTTTTCTCTCTAGCTAATGTTCAATGAAGGGAAACCAGAAAAACCACTTTATTTGCATGCATATAGAGTGCTGGTATGACTCTCAATGAGAGTGCTATTGTGTGACAATAGACTGTCAATAGTCTGCTAATGGCTTCTTGCTTACTATGCAAGCCACAAACTGCTAGAGAGAGCAGAGAAAAAAAAAATTCTCTCTGGTTCCCTTTTAAAACCAAACTGTTTCTCTCTGCTAAAAAGCCCTTAGCAGAGAAAAGAAAAATATAATATTCCTACTGGCTTCTGGGTTCTGTCTATATCCCGCCGCTGCTACACCATGTTATAACCTTATTCCCAGATTCTGGACCTTAGCGTCCAAAATTTGGGGGTTAGCATGAAAACCTCCAAGCTTAGTTACCAGCTTGGACCTGGTACTGCTGCCACCACCCAAAAAATTAGAGTGTTTTGGGGCACTCTGGTCCCCCTGAAAAACCTTCCCTGGGGACCACAAGACCCAAATCCCTTGAGTCTCACAACAAAGGGAGATAATCCTGATTCCCTTCCCCCCTCCAGGTGCTCCTGGAGAGATACACAGACACAAGCTCTGTGAAACTACGCAGAGTGAGTCCCCCTCTCCGTTCCCAATCCTGGAACAAAAGCACTTTCCTCTTCACCCAGAGGAAATGCAACATCAGGCTAGCAATCCAACACACAGCTTTCCCCTGATTTCTTCCTCCCACCAATTCCCTGGTGAGTACAGACTTAATTTCCCTGAAGTAAAGAAAAACTCCAACAGGTCTTAAAAGAAAACTTTATATAAAAAAGAAAGAAAAAATACAAATGTTCTCTCTGTATTAAGATGATACAACACAGGGTCAATTGCTTAAAAGAATATTGAATAAACAGCCTTATTCAAAAAGAATACAAATCAAAGCATTTTCAGCACTTATATTCATGCAAATACCAAAGAAAAGAAACCATATAACTTACTATCTGATCTCTTTGTCCTTACTCTTAGAAACAGAAGACTAGAAAGTAGAAAGTACTTCTCCAAAGCTCAGAGAAGCAGGCAGGCAGACAAAAGACTCAGACACACACTTCCCTCCACCCAAAGTTGAAAAAATCCGGTTTCCTGATTGGTTCTCTGGTCAGGTGTTTCAGGTGAAAGAGACATTAACCCTTAGCTATCTGTTTATGACAGGCCCTCCAGGTAGGGCAAGGTTAAGGCACATTTGCAGGCCATTGTGAGGTAGCCTGCATGTTGATGCCTGTGCTATATCTGTTCTGTGGCTATACTAGTAGTTCTCAACCCAGGTGATACAAACAGGTGTCAGTGTGTCATGACCATCCTGATCTTCCCATATCACTAAATGGCAGAGTCAGAGCTAGATCCTGTCTAGATGGGAGAAGAATTATGGAGGAAGAATATGGGAATAAAATGAATTTGGGGTCCTGGTATGGGAAAAATTGAGACCTACTGAACAAGAGGACTTCCCTCTCCAAGGCTGTCAGCCTAGTAATTTTCAGGAGAGTTAAATTCAGATGAAAAAAATTAGAAACAAACTTTTAAAAGAAACAAATCTAAATATTTGAAATATGAAACATCTCCATGTAGAACAGTCTTTTCTCACTAACTCCATCAACACAAGAAGCATCCTAATCATCCAAACATCCTAATCAATTAAATCATGTTTGTGGCAAATTGTTTGTTACATGCAGTATTTGGGAACACACAATTTCAGGAGGCAGGGGGCTTTGATTACATTTTGTAGCAGTGAGTGGATCTCCTGTGGAGCAATCCAAAGCTGAGAAATTACTGAGGTGACCTCTCAGACTGCTGTGCATCAGCAATTGAGTCTCACCCATTGAGTCAACAAGAGATGCTTTTCTCATTTTACTATATTATTTGCTCAAGAATAGTTTTTATTTTTTGGTTGTTTCTTTAAATGCTTGGATTGATGCACAAGTGCAGAGAGGCTGATGCTTTGTTCATTACTTCCTCAGCTCACATGTCCTCTTGTTTATCACTGTCAGTTACTGTATGTGACCCTTCTGCCAGGCTTTGACAACAACAGAAAGGGCTGGGTTCAATTTTCTAGGGGTTTCCTTAAAGACTTTGTTAATGCAGAGCTTGATCCAAGGTGTCAAATCAGAAGAGCAGCACTTTCCTTACAATATTACATTCAGAGTATTTAAAGCCTGTTTCCGGCACATCTTGCAGAGTGGATATATCTTGGTCCCATCTCTGCTGATTTTTATTCCTGCAGGGTGCCCTGTCTGCACTCTAATAAGAGTTGATGTTATTTTCAGAACTGCTTTGAGATCAATCAGACGATCTTTTATCTTTTTGACCATTTATTTCCGCTAATATTATTCTTGATAGGCCATCAATTTCCTCAACCATTGTCACTTCAACCCAAGTTTCTGATCTTCCAACTTTGGCCAGATCATCAGCTACCTCACCCCATATACACTAATGTGTGATGGAATCCCTTGAAAGGTCAGTTTATTGCCTCACTCTCCGAGTGTCCTTATGAATTGCATTGATAATAGCCCGCTGGTTTCTTCATAAAGAACTGAGGATCACATCCTGCAACTCAACAAACATCACATTGTCCACCTTTATTTCTGCTCTGTTTATTGCTTGCAGTGCAGTGAGAATAGCTTTCATTTCAGCAATGAAATTTGAGCTAATATAGCCTGAGCTAATGCACTCTCTCCCTTAGGCCACTAGATGAAGATACCACAGCCACCATTCTTGAAGGATTTATCTGATGAATCATAAGTGTACACAAGAATGTGTTTGCTTTGTAACTGATGCTGTTGGATGGTCTTTTCTGCAATTTTCCTTAGTGTGGCCAAGCCTCTGTGTTCCTCAGCATTCAGAAAGGGAGAGAGATTTACTAGAGTAAATAGCAGCAAAGATTCCTGTGGCACCTTATAGACTAACAGACATATAGGAGCATGAGCTTTCGTAGGTGAATACCCACTTCGTCGGATGCATCACCCATGAAAGCTCATGCTCCTGTATGTCTGTTAGTCTATAAGGTGCCACAGGATTCTTTGCTGCTTTTTACAGATCCAGACTAACACGGCTACCCCTCTGATACTAAAGTAAACAGGTTCATATGGAGGAATTACTGGACATACAAGCTTCTTCACGCACTCTACATTCCTAACATCATCAAATCTGCTATTTCTTCAGGAGCTTTTACACATCTGTCAGAATAAGGTGATTGTTTCAGCCTTGATTTGGTTTTCCAGTTTCTGAACAGACCTTAACCGTGGTGACATTCAGGTAGGGAATGGAGACCATTTCCATACTGCAGTTGCTGTTCTTTCCTATGATTCCTCGGTGGTTGAACATCAGACTATTGTTCATAATTTGCTGTTGGAGTGGATCTTACAGCTCCAATTATCATGTGAACTACAGGTGACTGCACAATGTTGATCTTGGCATAGTTACTGGAAGCAAAATGTGGCCAGATAAGTGAGATATATCAAGTATTGGGCAAACTATTGAGCAGTATGTTGTTTTCAGTGTCCTAACACATGAACCCCTATGTGTTCTGGCAATACATTGTAGAAGATTGTCTGTTATTGCTTTGGCTGCCATCTTTCTAACTTATGGTCCAAATCTTAGTATCCCAGGTCACTCCAGATATACCAGTTCCCCTCAACGTCAATATCTTCTCCACACAGTGTCAATTCTGAACAGTAGTTGAACCTCGTATGATTTGTAGCAAAGTAGGTAGACTTTGTTTTTGCTGGATTCAGCTGGAATACAATGTATATACAGATGATTGCAAGTGGCTTGGTAGTCCAGAAAAGTATAACTGGAAAAGAAGAGGACTTATAACTGAACCCTTGAGAAACTTCTACTCTGAGTGGCCTTGTCTTAAAAAAAAAATAGCATTTAATCTTACTATTGTTGTCCTCTACCATAGGAAATCTCTTATCCAGTGGTACTTTTTGCCACAGATTTCCATCTCACTTAGTTTCACTAAGAACTGATCATGCCAGACTGTCTCAAATGCTGTGATGAGACCCAAAAAGATTCCTATTGATGACTATGGTGGCTTTGGAGTGCATTGTTAACAAGCTGACAGAAGTCCATCAGTAGATCCATAATTGAGTACAAGGGCCTGTATGCCTTTTGGGTAGGTTCTATTTTCCCTTCTTTTAGAAACCACCATAGTGGCCTTGATTGTACTGTTCTTTCCATTATTTTGTACAGGTGATTGGTTAAAGATACAGGCTGATAGCTGCCTAGAGAAGAGGGACTCTTGCCAGTCTTAAGAAAAGGAACCATAACTGCTAATTTCCACTGATTAGATAGCTTCCTTTTTTATCCACTCTTCAGTTATGATGTTCAGCAAACTTGGCTTTAGCCTTCTTCCCAAAGAGCTTTGTCATATGACCACAGATGAAGTTTAACCCAAGGGATTTGCTTTGTTCAAGCTTCTCTGTTGCATCTTCTAATCTAGCTCATGTATAAAAGATTTTTCTGAAGCCCAGATACTCATTTGGATCTGTGCACACATTTTTAGATTTTTTTTTATCTTTCCATGTGAATGCTCCCTGGGGGTCTGAATGCAAACACAGGGGGCTGGATATTTTTTGGTGTGTGTGAGAGAGATGCAGCAGAAACACCACAGAAGCTGATAGAAAAGGCATCAAGGAAGCCTCAGAGACATCCAGGGAAGTGTTACCTTGAGAAAAAGCTGAGAGAACATTTGAGCACAGTGATGGCTGGAAAGAGGCTTGGTATTGTGAGCAAAGAAACTATCCTCCTGCTTGATTCCTACTCTATTAATGGAAACAGGATTTTGTGTACATTCTTTGTAAATAACAGAATTGCAGCAAAGGAATACTTGACTCCATCATCAGTTTCTTGCTATAAGCCTCTTTCACCACCTTAGAATCTACCAAATTTTTTGTGGCTTCTACCACTGACAATTGAAAAACACCACAGTGGTAACCACAGCAGGGGCTTACATGGGAAAGTAATGTTAGGTAAGTATTTAATGCATGCTTAGCTTCTTTTGGTGCAGCAGCCGAAAACAAGGGAAGGAGCAAGCACCAGCCAGTTCTCAGCAGACCACCAGCTAGAACTTCACAAACCACAATTTAAGAACCATTGGATTAGATCACTAGAGGGTTCTAGTTTTCTTTCTCTCTCTGAATATTTTTCCACGGAGTGGGCCAGATCTTCAGCTGGCGTAAATTGACAGAGCTCCAGGGAGCTGAAGAGAAGTAGGCTGATTTGCAGCAGCATACTCTGTAAGATTGGGAATTGTAACACTGGAATAACTATATTTGTGCTACAAAAGCCATGTATTTCCTTTAGTTACATACCTTTCCTTTAAAGTGTTTGTTTGATTCCTCCTTTTTATGAGGATCATGGGAGTTATTAAGGGTATGTTCTTTTCTTTCATCTTGTAGTGGAACACAGGCACAATAATTCAAGAAAATAGGTGGTTTCCTTAGTAACTTTCATCTTTCTCTTTGTGGGCTCTTTCCTTACTGACAAGCCATTTACTGCCAGATTAAGCTCTGATTAGAGAGTGGCTGGACTCAACATGTAAACTGTTTTAATAGAAGACCTAATCTTTGCCCCATTCGCTGTTTGTTTTGGCTCTCTAGCATATTGTTTACATAAGTCTCTGTAATAGCAGATGCAAAAAGAAGGGCTTGTCTAGATTAGGGAAATTGGAACCAGTAGAGCTACATCTGTATAACTACCTTGGTGCAAAACCCTAATGGAGACACATTGCACCAAAGCAAAATGATGCTTTGTACTGACATGACTTAACCTGCTAATTTTCCAGGGTAAAATGTGCTAGTTCCAGCCTCTCTTAGGGCTTGTCTTCACTATCGGGGTAAGTAGACCTAAGTTACACTACTCCAGCTATGTGAATAACTTGGCTGGAGTTGATGTATCTTAGTTCAACTGACTCCAGTGTCTTCAATGCACTGCATTTCTGGCAGACCTCTCCGGTCGACTTCTCTTACTCTTCTTGGAGAGCTGGAGCACTGGGGTCAACCGGAGAGTGCACTGCCATCGATTTAGTGGGTCTTCACTAGACCCACTAAATCGATCTCTGCTGCATTGATTGCAGCAGTATCAATCTCCCCATATTGGAGACCAGCCCTTACGCAAGTGAAGTGCATATACACTAGGGGTTTGCAGCAGCTTAGCTATGCAGATGCAAAGAACCCCATTGTGGACAAGGTGTTAGAGGAAAAGAGATGCAGAGGCTTCCTGATTGGTGGTTAGAGGAGAGGAGTAAGCATTTCACACTCGTATTATGTAGAAGCCTGTTGTGCCTCATTAAAATTCAGGTAGGGGTGTAATTTACAGCCACCAGTGAACTGCAGAGAAAAAAAGGGAGCTGAGCACTTGAACAGCTTTGCCCTCAGGGACAGAGGAACATTTCAAGCACTACACAGACATGGGAATGGGTTAAACCATGAATCCAGCATCTTCCCATGCAGCCTCTCCATTTTCGTTTAATATGAATCAAACGAAGGGACCAACAAGCTCACCTGACCTCCCACTAGCATATCAAAGCAGGGACTTAGCTAGACTTCAGTACGTGGGCCAAAACCACAAACTTTCTCCCACTTTCATTAGCTTCCTAGGACTTTTTGTGATGAATTTTATAACTAGCCAAACAACATATAGGGCCGGATCCTCAGCTGGCGTAAACTGGCACTGCACCATTGATTTCAATGATGGATCTGACCCATAAAGTTTATAGGGTTTTAAAACTTCCACTTGTGCTAGTTTTATAGTTGTGTAAATAATACTACTCCTCCTCAGATTTTAGAACTCAAAGTTAGTTTCTGATCAGTCTTCCTGAGTCCTGGTGGACTGGAAACCCATTATTAAAATTTCCAACATGCTGCAATCCGATTGACTTATTTTACTGGAAATTTTACAGAGGCTCAGACATCGCTGGAGAAAGATCTGAAGAGAGAAAGAGTCTCAGTGGTGCAGCCACTGTAACCCCTCAGCACCACACAGAGAATCCTGTTCCTCACGGCAGCAATAGTGGCAGAAGGTCCATCTGTGACTTCTGGCTCTGGGGAAACCATCAGGCAGGCAGGGAGAAACAGAGTCCCAGAGCCTCAGGTGGTCAGACAAGTAACATGACAATTGTGCAGGGGATTGGGAGTGTGTGCTCCTGAGTTTTTTCATGGGTAAAGGAAGCTGAGTAGAGATGATGGTTTTCATTTTTCCTGGTCTCCACAAAACAGCTCACGAACGTTTTATTAAATGAAACCCAAATGATTTCACTCTTTCTCTGTGTAATCCCATGTGTAAAATGCATGCTACACTTTGATCAGCATTTGTATGGTACATGGACGCATATGTAGAGAAAGGTTTCAGGGCAGTAGCCGTGCTAGTCTGTATCAGCAAAAACAGCGAGGAGTCCTTGTGGCACCTTAGAGACTAACAAATTTATTTGGGCATAAGCTTTTGTGGGCTAAAACCCACTTCATCAGATGCATGGAGTAGAAAAAAAAAGTAGGCAGGTATAAATACACAGCACATGAAAAGATGGGAGTTGCCTTACCAAGTGAGGGCTCAGCACTAATGAGACAATTCAATTAAAGTGGAAGTTAGAAAGATGGCAGCCAAATCAACAACACATAATCCTCTCCCCTGTATTGCCAGAACATACTAGCGTTCATGTGTTAGGACACTAAAAACTGCAGAACTGGAATTAATTTGCAAACTGGACACCATCAAATTAGGCCTGAATGAAGACTGGGAGTGGATGGGTTACTACGAAAACAAATTTCCCCCAGCTGTTACTCACACTTTCTTGTCAATTGTTTGAAATGGGTCACCCTGTTCACATTGGCCTCATTACCACCACAAAAGTGATTTTTTCCTCCCTTGATAGTCTACTGTTGAGAATAGTCCACTTTCACTTTAATTGAATTGTCTCATTAGCACTGATCCCCCCACACTTGATAAGGCAACTCACATCTTTTCATGTACTCTATCTATCTATCTATCTATCTATCTATCTATCTATCTATCTATCTATCTATCTATCTATCTATCTATCTATCTATCTTTGCCTACTGTTTTTTTCTACTCCAAGCATCTGATAAAGTGAGTTTTAGCCTGTGAAAGCTTATGCTCCAATGAATTTGTTAGTCTCTAAGGTGCCACAAGTACTCCTTGTTGTTTTTTTATGTAGAGAAAGAGAGTCTTCTTCACAGTTCCATCCTGTGGCATGAGAAAGCTGGGGTGTCCACCCTTATTTTCCAATCAACTAATGATGCTGATTGTGGTTCCAGAAGAACACTTGGACTTCCACAGCATGCTTTAGGATTGTGTTGGGTGGTATTTTCTTCACAAGGAAGTCTAAATGGGGTTCACTCGTTTTTTGGGCAAAAGGCAAAGACTTCATTATCATGCCTGTCTCTGCATTCTTGGATGGCACTTTCAGCAATTTGGACCCAATCTGCAGTTTTCCTTTTCAGCTGTAGAATTGAAAATCTTAAGTAGGACTAGACTTTTCCTGGATGCTCGTCGTTTTTGGTGGGTCATTTCTTGTATTTGAGTGACCGTCTTGCATTCACGTCAATATCGATTCTAGTTCTGTCTTTATTCCCCCCACCGTCGCCACTCATTCTTTATAGCACCTAGATTTACAGCAGCAAGGAGAAATGGGGACTAGAGGTACATCCTCTCGTGCCTGGTGCATGAAGCACTGCTGGGAAAACCTGGAGACTTTCTCGTGTACGTGCTGCCACGGCTGGACCAGTCAGACACCATGCTGGAAGTATTAATAGGCACCCTTCAACAGATCGGCACATTTTCATATTAATTTTGCTTTTCTCAGCAAGACAGATCAAAATCCATTTTTGCAGATTTAAAATCTGAAAAGTGTCTTTTGTTTCCAGCAAAATACAATATTCCTTTTGCTTTTCCCATTCTGTACCTTGCTATAAGCCTCTTTGACTACTTTAGAATCTATCAAATTGTTTGTAGCTTCTAGACTGGAGATTATCATTAAACCACATGATTAAAATCAATAATGAAAAAAGCTTGTTTTTCTCTGTGAAACTCTGCAATGTGCACTCTCTTCTTGCCCCAGTGATTTCTCTAGCGCTTTTATGTATCTGATGACAAATGGGTGTATGTACTATGTTATCATGTGCATGCTAGCTATGCTATTTGTTCTCTTTTGTAGTTTTTTCCCCCATTCGTGTTTAAAGGGAGCTTTAAGTGAATTACTGAGAATAATAGAGATAGGAGACAAAACCTTTTATTCGTCTTCTCTATTTTTAGATTTAATCCACTGGAGAGGGAACATAATCAGAATCATTTTTGTGCTGTTTCTGCTGCTGGGCAAATTTTCCAAATGAAAACAAGGAAGAAGTAACCTTTCAGGTCCCAGCTCTTATAAGGACCATTATGCTTGGAAATTCCATCCAGTAATTAATGATACACTGGGAACCTTAACACCTACCAAGTGTCTCTATGGAATTAGAGACCCTCCACCTGCCAAAATAAAAATGCTCTAAAGCTGTTTTTAAAGTAGCAAAAGTACTAGGGGTTCAATAAGAGCCTGATCCAGAGCCCACTGACATCAATGGGAGTTGGGAGATTTTAGTGGTGTAAGCAGAAGAAGGTACGTGGAGCTTAATTTAAAGAGGCCCATAATATAAGGGCGCCCCAATTGTGCAGCCTTTGATTCACAGCCAGCAGAACTCTGTGGGTATGTCTACACTGCATCTGGGAACGAGTCTCTCAGCCTGCGCCCACAGATTTGGGTTGGTGGCTTGCGCTAGTGTGCTCCAAGTAGTTTTGTACTTATTGAGGCTTGGACTCCCAGCCTAGGGGAGGCTCACTCCCAGATGCAGTGTAGACATACCCTAAAGCATTTACTGATTTTTGCCTGACGTTTGGACTACATTTGCCAGTTTTAGAGGATTCAGGTTCACTGGTATAATAATGATGATACCCAGCTGTTATATAGCGCTATAATAGATCTCTAAGTGCTTTGCAAAGGAGGTAAGTGTCATATAATTTGAATAGATCATCAGATCAATAGATGAATCATGAATATGATTTTCTTCTAATCTAGCTGTATAATTTGTATCAGTGGGGCCATTAAGGCCATGTAGTTAGTTGTTGGCTGCGTGTATGTTCTCTCTGCAGGCTGCACTGGCTCTGGCCAGATAGCCCATACAGCTGGCTCCAATCATGCCCAATAAGACCACAAGACTTGGTTTAGTAGTGAAGGCCCCGACCAGGTTTATTGTCGACCAAGCATGGTAATAGCACCCGGCAGATGCTACGAGGAAACCAAGACAGGTATGTCTGTGACAGTGGACTCAGCTCAGTGAATAGCAGGACTTTCCATTCCCCCCCTCGGCTGGCCAAAGATGTTCCCTTTTTACACACCGATGCAAACAAGTTACGTATTGGCCCTCTGATGTGGTTAATTACCATCCCTTCACCTGACACGTTGGTTCGATCAAAACATCTCTGTTCATCACCCTGACTTCCTAACCTTATCTTAAAGAGGGGGTCAATGTGTCCCTGTTATCTCTTGGGTGGGTGTTTGTACCATACTTGGTATCGGGGTGTTCTGGTACCACCCTTCTGGAATGTGTTTGCATGAGTGTCCTTTGTCTAGTACAGCGGACGGCAACCTTTCAGCAGTGCTGTACCGAGTCTTCTTTTATTCACTTTAATTTAAGGTTTTGTGTGCCAGTAATACATTTTAACATTTTTAGAAGGTCCCTCTCTATAAGTCTATAAACTATTGTTGTATATAAAGTAAACTTGCAGATCTTATCAGTTTAGTGCAGTGGTTCTTAACCTTGGGTGCATGTGCCCCCTGGGGCAGGGCCAGTGCAAGGATATTTTGCTCTCTAGGTGAAACTTCAACCTTATGCTCCCCCCCCACCCCCCTGCACATCAGTTCATTGAGGGGCAAATTCCAACGAGCCTTTATAGACTCCAGGGGCCAGCCTGCCCAGGGTCCAGCCATGCCCAGGGGCAGCTCCCAGACCAGGTTCCCCCCTCCTCACCCCCTGAACTCCTCTGGAGGGAGCACAGCCCCCCCCCCCCCCGCAAGCCCTCCCCACTCTGGTGGCCCCCGCCCCAAGTCCACTCACTGGCTTTGCCGGGCTTGGGCGGCTGCAGCAGTTCAGCAGGGAGGAGCCGCCTTCCGGAGGCACAGGAAAGCCAGGGCATCCCACTTGTGGCAGCAGCTAGCCCCAGCCATGGAGGAGCTGGAGTGGTGCAGGGGGCAGCAGCCCTGCAAAGGCGGCAGAGCCGCTAGCGGGGAGCAGCCATGCCCCCAGCCCCTCGTGCCCAGGCTGCGGCCTGGTGCCCCCCTGGAGGCTCCTGCAGGCTGCAGTGGATGTATGCGGGCGACAGCCCCCATTTGCCCCTCGGCTCTCCCCTCGCCTAGATACCATATTTCAACAATCAAAAAAGAGGAGAGAACCCTGCCCTAGTCCCACTCTCACCCACTCCTTCCCACCCCGACTGTCCCGGTCAGAGCCCCCAACTCACCCTTGCTCCTTGTCCCCTGACTGCCCCCTCCTGGGATCCCCCGCTCTTAACTTCCCACCAGAACCCCACCCCCTACCTGTGCCCTGACTGCCCCAAACCTTATCCACACCCACACCCCCAGACAGACCCCTGGGGACTCCCATGCCCCATCCAACCACTTCCTGCGCCCTGACAGGACTCCCAGAACTTCTGACCCATCCAAAGCTCCCCTTGCTCCCTGACTGCCCCCCGGGACTCCTCTTACCATGCCCATGCCAGTCAGATGCTGGCTCCAGGTGGAGGCAAAACTCCATGTGGAGTGCTGAGGCAGCGGGAGGGGGGAGCTGCAGGAGGGGCAGAGGCGGCTCACACTTCTGGGTTCCACAGAAACCGAGCGTGGTGAGGAGGAAGCGGGGGGGGGGCGTGCCTGCCCAGGCTGCGGCCCGGTCCCCACCCCCGGGAGGTGCCTGCAGCGGATGCATGAGGGCAGTGATCCCCATGCGCCACCCTGGCTCCCCTCTTGCCATGCTTGGGCTCTGCAGCTCCCGGGAGTGTGAGCTGCTGCCCCTCCCGCAGCAGGCTCAGGGCCCCACACCCTGGCGGCTCACACTCCCGGGAGCTGCAGAACCCGAGCGTGGTGAGGGGGGAGCCAGGGGGCGTGTCTGCCGTCACCCTGGGGTCCCAGCCACCGGAAGAGGTTCAGAAAAGGGCAACAAAAATGATTAGGGGTCTGCAACGGCTGCTTTATGAGGCGAGATTAATAAGACTGGGACTTTTCAGCTTGGAAAAGAGATGGCTAAGGGGAGATATGATTGAGGTCTATAAAATCATGACTGGTGTAGAGAAAGTAGATAAGGAAGTATTGTTTACTACTTCTCATAACACAAGAACTAGGGGCCACCAAATTAAATTAATAGGCAGCAAATTTAAAACAAATAAAAGGAAGTATTTCTTCACACACACAAAACACACAGTCAACCTGTGGAACTCCTTGCCAGAGGATGTTGTGAAGGCCAAGACCATAACAGCGTTCAAAAAAGAACTAGATAAATTCATGGAGGATAGATCCATTAATGGCTATTAGCCAGGAAGGGCAGGAATGGTGTCCCTAGCCTCTGTTTGCCAGAAGCTGGGAATGAGTGACAGGGAATGGATCACTTGATGATTCCCTGTTCTGTTCATTCCCTCTGGGGCACCTGGCACTGGCCACTGTTGGAAGACAGGATACTGGGCTAGATGGACCTCTGGTCTGACCCAGTAGGGCCGTTCTTATGTTCTTATATACAAAGCGCAGCCTCCTCTTTGTGACTTGGCCTTCTGGACAGATCACTCTTGTGGTTTGCCTGTTCAGAAGGGGTGGGGTAGGAAAGTTTCTTCTCACAAACAGGCCCAGGCAGTCTTCTTACTCACTGGCCCACTGATGCCACTTCCTCAATGGTTGGTTGGGGAACCCAGGTCCCCCTCTACTCCGGGTTCCAGCTCAGGAGCTGCCTAGTCAGCAGTCAATGTCTGTTCCACCTGGTACCTTGCTGCATTTCCCTGAGCCCTTTCTTAACCTTCTGGCTCTCTCCTCCTTCTCTGGATCTGCCAGTTTCACCGCTCCCTCCTCCCAGGGAGCAACTGCAGCTTACACATATCAGCAGCCTCCAAACACTCCTCTCTCTTCCCAGGGAATGACTGCAGTCTTTTCAAGCAGTCTTCTCTGTTGCCAGCTTCCTGGCTTATATAGACCCCGTCTCTTCCTACACAGGTGAGCTTCTTCTAATGAAGGTTTCTCTCCCCGTCTTAATTCTCCCTAGCTTGCCGCCTAATCTGCTAATTGGCCCATCTAGTCTGCCTTAACCCTTTCAGGGCAAGTGAGGGGAGGACACCCCATCACAAGGTCCATTTAAAATGTTAACATAGTTAACACTTTCACTGCTGATCCCACAATCCCAAACTGTCCTTACACATCCCAAAGAGCTAAAATCTCCAATTGCCCCCTACTGCCAAATCCTCAAGTTTCCCCTCCTCCCCCTGGCCAAATTGCCACCATCTCCCCTGACACTGTGTGAGAAGTGACCTTGCACACTGCCCTAGTAGCTAAGGCATACCCAGTGGATTGGCAAGCGGATGGATGCAGTGGATGGATGTTTTTTAAATGAAGAGGTGATCTGGAAAATCTATATTCAGAAACACAAGAGCAAAAACAAAGTTGAAAAAATGTTCAGCTACGATACCACTAAAATCCTTTAATTCCTTTCTTTCAAGTCACAAGCGATATTACACAATTCTGAATTAAAATGATCATTCTGCTTTCTGGGAATAGAACTGCAAAGACGGAAAGACAATCTCATTGTAGGAAGAATGCAATTGGAGTCTCTCTGAATTCCCAGTTTGAGCAGGAGCTTATCAGTTTTGTTCTTGGTCTAGAAAATGGATATGAGTAGCATTCATATCAAAATGCAACATTGACGAGCTAAATTTGCCCAGCAAGGGACCATCTTCAAGGAAAAATGAGAGTGGATCTTTTTATTGCTTTCCAAAAAGACTAAAACATCTGGCTTGGAAAAAAAAAAACAAATCAAGTTAGGGATCAGGAGAACCTAGAATTTATTGAGATTTTGTTTCTGTCGTTAAATGAAAGTCCTGAGGTAAAAGCCAAATTTGCGTTTACCTGAACTTGCACATTTTGCCCAATGCTGCGACTGAACAAAGGATTAAAATCACCTACAGGTAGGTTAAAGGAGAGAACAGGCTATAGAAGATTGAAAATTACATATAACATGAATATTGTGGGCCAAGCTGGCTATCCTGTGCCAGTATATTATGGTGAGCTATCATCCTCAGGTCTTGGGCTCAGTTGGGGGAATTTTATCCTGGATATTACAAGCCACCCGGAGAACGGCGTTCACTGGAAAATCTTGTGTCATCCTTGCGATATGTCCAAGAAGTATATGGCGCTGCCTGCAGACAATGGCCCCAGTAGTCTGTAGACCCAAACGACCATAAACATCTGCATTACAGATGAAGTCATTCCACTTAATACCCCATATACAACGTTGACATTTTGTGTGGAAAGCCTCCAACTTTATCCAGTCTGCATGGAGTAGTGTGCGTGTTTTGTAGCCGTACAACAGTATGGGAAGGATACAGCTTGAATAAATCCTAAATTTAGTTGTCATACTAAGATTATGTTGATTCCATATCCGTTGTAAATGACCTATGGCAGATGTGGCAATGCCAATCCGACGGAGAACCTCTGTGTGAGAACTGGAGGAGCTGGTAAGTACAGAACCTAGATAGCAAAAGCTGGAAACTCATTTGACAGTTTCATTGTTCAAAGAGATTGGAGTCGTGGGTGGACCCGGTCCTAGATTTTGCAGTTTTGTCTTTGAGCGTGAAATGTAGAGACCAATCTCGGCTGACTCCTCCTTCATATGCTGGAGTGCCTCATGAAAACTGTTGGGGCTCTGTGCTTAAAAAAATAATATCATCAGTGTTGATCTCAGTGCCTGTGGACCTGATGGAATGTTGCGTTATGAAACCCATTGCCTGACAAAAGAGTGCAGGGGCCAGAACACAACCCTGCCTAACACCAGATACTGGTTTAAAAGGCGCTGACATCTGGTTCCCCAGATGAACACTTGCAGTGGTTCCATTATGCAGCTCTATAATCAACTACAGCAATGTGGTAGAAACACCTATGCACTTTAAGACCTTCCATAACAAGACATGGTCTACTGAATCAAATGCAGCCTTCAGATCAATATACGCTACCTGCAGAGGTTTCCTGAACTTGTGCTGTATCTCTGACAACAAGCGAAGGGCCAAAATGGCATCTAATGTGGATCTGTTCTTTGTAAAGCCTGACTTTTGGGGACAACGCTTCCAACGTAGCAAAGGCTCCAGGCGTGCCAGCAAACACCTTCCCTGGAATGGAGAACAAGGTGATTGGCCTGTAACTCTTACATTCACTATGTGGTCCCTTGCCCTTATAGAGTGAGATCACAATACCATCCTTCCCGGCAGTTGGCAGGGTTCCAGTTCTCCAGACCAGACAGAAGATGGCCAGAAGTGATTCTGCTACAGGATCAATAGCACATTTTGAAGCTCTGAAGGGATACCATAAGCACCATCTGTGCATCCGTTTTTCAGTTTAGAGATGGCATACTTCACTTCATCCAATGTTGGTGCATCAGTACAAAATGTCTGGATCCAGAACCGCCGTGACAAGCGGCAGCTGGAGGATGGTTCAGGACATTGTGATAACGTTCCACTCAGGGTGAGAGAAAGTTAGCATCCAATTTACATGGATGGCCTTGGCTGTCGTTCAGGATGCCATCTGTAGTGACTACCACTTGATCGCTGAGGTTGCGAATGGCGCAGACTGCTGGCTTCAAGTCGCCCAGGCTAAGCCAAATTCAACGACATCCACCGCTTGGTTATAATATGCCTCACGATCACGGAGTGCCAGGGTGCTAAATTTTTGCTTTGTCTGATTACGAGTGCGCTTAACACCATGCTGGCGGGCTGCAGCCTTCAATTTAATTACGTAGAAGGCCTCCTCCAATAGCCATGGTTGGTGTGCTGGATGCTTATAGCTAATCATTTGCTCAGCAGATTGGTTGAGGGTAGAAGTGAACAGGGACCAGGCAACCTCCACGTCGTCTGGCAGATTATCTAGAGCCAAGAATCTGTTGCTGATGTCCATACAAAACCTGTTGGCTAAACCTGGCACACAGAGTGCGTCAATGTGAAACTTTTTCATCATTGCAGAAGGCTTACCTGCTCATTGGTGCATTAACAACATATGGGCAACCACTAGATGGTGATCTGTGTTCACCGCACATTCCGCACTGCGATATACTCTACAGGAAGCAGAGACACCTATCGCATGTAATGATGTGGTCCAACTCCTTCTGAGTGACACCATCATAAGAGATCCATGACATCTGGTGTATGCATCACCGTTTGAACCATGAGCCAAGAATGGAAAGATTCTGGGAGGCACAGAGTGTAAGCAAGCGGCGAGAGTTATCATTGGGTGTGCCTGAACCATAATGACCTGTTCAAACTCAGTTTGCAGGGAGCCAGTAACTGCATTTAGGTCACCCAGGATCACGAGATTATCATGTGGAGGGACTGTGCCTACTAGATGTTCCACTTGATCATAGAAATGATCTTTACCTGGGTCAACAGATTCCTCTGTTGGCGCATAGACTACTATGACAGTGAGGTAACTGTGCCAATGTTTAAGACATGCAATAAGTAAACAAGGAGATATGGGCATTCAAGTTGTCAGGGAGGACTTGGCCTCACCTTGCAGTAGTAGTGCTACCCCATATAAATGGTTGGGGCTGCCAGAATACAGAAGTAAAGAATCTTTCACTTCATGATGTCCGTGATCTATCAGCACCCCTCCTGCACCCCAAATCCCTCATCCATGGCCCCAGCCCAGAGCCCATACCTCCTCCCACACTGCAACCCCCTGCCTCAGCCCAGAGCCCGCTCCCATACTCTGAAAGCCTCAACTCCACCTCCCACCAGCCCGAAGCCTCCTCCTGCACCCCAAACACCTCATCCCTGGCCCCACCCTCAACTCCTCCCACATCCCAACTCACTGACTCAGCCCGGAGCCCCCTCCCACACCCTGAACTCCTCATTTCTGGACCCATCCTGGAGTCTGCCCCTCTCAGCCCAGAGCTCTCATCCCCTCCCACACCCCAATCTCCTGAGCCAGCCCGGTGAAAATGAGCAAGTGAGTGAGGGTGGTGATAGCAAGTGACAGAGGGAGCGGGGGAATGAAGTGAGCAGGAGTGGAGCCCCAGAGAAGGAGCGGGGCAGGGGAATGACCTCAGGGGAGGGGCAGGACATGGGTGTTTGATTTTGTGTAAGTAGAAAGTTGGCAATCCAATTCCAATACTTCTACTTGTCACTACTTGAATCTCAGTCTTTGTTAAATAAACGTATACACGACTTCACTGTAAACATACCTAATTGCTGTATGTTAAGCTGAGCAGTGATCTGAAGGGGAACTGGTAAGCTGAGGGGTACTCTTTCTTTGGAAGCAGCGGATCAGTGAATACTGTGAGTGTCCAGAGGCTCAACAGTCCAGGGGCAGACATTCGGAGGGCTCGCAGATTGGGGTGTGCCAATCACTAACTTGTAGAAAATTAGAACGGCCATACTGGGTCAGACCAAAGATCCATCTAGCCCAGTATCCTGTCTTCTGACAGTGCTCAATGCCAGGCACCCCAGAGGGAATGATCAGAACAGGTAATCATCAGGTGATCCATCCCCTGTCACCCATTCCCAGAGTAACAGCAGGGCCTGTGAGGCCTAGGGGAAGTGATTGTGTTGCCTGTGGTGAGTGGAATTGGGGAGCTGACCCAAGGCAGGCACAGAAAATGCTTCCTCATGTTAATGGCAGGTAGTAGTGAGATACCACACAACTCTGGATAGCCCCAGGAAGCATAACACACTCATCTCCTGGGCAAGAGGGTGGTATTAAAATGAAGGGGAGGGGAGAGGGTGGGAGGATCTGAAAGGAAACTGTGTGGGAGGGGGAGTATCTCAATGCATTTAACTTGCACAAAACATTCACATGAGCAGCTTTTGGAGTGGTGTGGGGGGATTTGTGCTGTAGAATGTTTGTATGGTTTGCCCATGGTTGCTATGTGGCATGAGGTCAAAGGGTGATTGGTTGGGGAGGTAGGACAGAAGTGGAAGGGTTGGGAAGCAAGGTAGGACTATGTGCAATGCTGGTCTCTCGAAAGATAAATTTAAATGGCAAAGTGTGCAGAGTCAGGATACTAGAACAATGAGGGGAATGGCAAACCTATCTTACAAGAAGAGACTTAAGGAGATTTGCTTGTTTAGCCTAACAAAACGAAGGCTGAGGGGAGATATGATTGCGCTCTATAAATACACCAAAGGGATAAACACCAGGGAGGGAAAGCAATTATTTAGGTTAAGAACAAATGGATATAAACTAGCCATCAATAAGTTTAGGCTTGAAATTAGATGAAGGTTTCTAACCATGAGAGGAGTGAAGTTCTGGAAAGCGCCTTCCAAAGGGAAAAATGGGTGCAAAAAACCTAACTTGTTTTAAGGCTGAGCTTGACAAATTTATGGAGGGGATGGTAATGATGAGATTGGCTCCAATGGCATGTTGGCCAGCTGCAGCTACTATTAGTGAATAACTTCAAAGGCCAGAGATGGGACCCTAGATGGGGAGGGCTGTAAGTTACTACAGAGAATTCTTTCCCAGGTGTCTGGGTGTTGGGTTTCACCTACATGCTCAGGGTCTAATTTGTCACCAGGGTCTAACTGGGCTCGGGAAGGAATTTTCGCCCAGGTCAGTTTGGCAGGGACCTTGAGAGGTTTTCACCTTACTCTGCTGTGTGGGGCATGGGACACTTTCTGGTTTTAACTAGAGTAAATGGTAGATTCTCTGTAACTTGAACTCTTTAAATCAAGATTTGAGGACTTTAGTAACAGCCAGAGGATATGGAGTGGGTGAGTGAAGTTCTATGGCCTGCAATGTGCAGGAGGTGGTGGTCCTTTCTGGCCTTAAAGGCTATGAGTCATTGAGAGAGGGTTGAGAGGGTTAGAATGAATCCTTTTGTCTCTCACTTCAGGGGAAATATAATCTTCACCTAGTGCAGCTGGAGAAAACATTCAAATACAATTAAAAACCCAGACCAGGTTAGTATTCACATTTTAGTGAACCACTGTTCACTATAAGTTTTCAACATTTCCAAGTTCTTTTAGTATCAAGTTTCATGTCCCACAGGAACTTCTTGATGACAATCATAATACTTCTTCATGAAGGTGACTAATACATTATATTTCATAACATATAAAACTCATTAAACTATCAATTGAGGCCTTTGTAATGTTGACCTGTGACCCTTGACCAGATCTAGGGAAGGTTTTTATGCAAGATTAAACTAGAATTCATATGCTAAAGAATGCTAAAATATTTTAAATAGTAATAACAGAAGCCATTAAAGCTGTAATGCAGGCAGAGAAACATATTTACATTTACAGAAGGCTTTCCAAAAGGTGTGAGACCTATGGGGCCTTGTAGTTAGCATAAGGTCTAAATATTTAGCATGAATGCTTGACCTAGGGTTATGAGATTTAGTAAGCTGTATCTTGTGTCAGACAAATAAACTGCACAAGAACAGTTTATGCCTCAAATAATTGAATTTTATGGGCTTTTTTGGTATTGTAGCCATGGAGCAAAACCACTTTAACGTATCAAAACCATTGGAAAATGTGTTGGCGCAAATAGCTTATGATAACAGTGGGAACCCTAATTATGGTCTCCCAGAACAGAAAACATGGGCAAAGGGCTGATGTCATGTCCTGCTCAGGAAATCTTGAACTGGGAGCGACTGTGCTACCACCCTGCTTAGCAAGAGTGAGTGGTTTGCTGCTGCTAAGCGGTGTTTCAGTTCCCTGGTACACCAGCCTGTCTGCCTTGTCAGCAGATTCCTCAAGATTCTACCCATCTATACCTTGCCTGGTAGTAACAACCAGTGAACCTCAGTTCCCAAATTCCTCAGAGACGTCTTCCTGCAGTGTCCAGTCCCTGTCACTGGAAAGTCTCAGAAATTAAGTGACTAAAACTTAATTTTATCAGGTTACAATCTTTTGCCTCATCAGTTTCTTGCACAATGTGACCAGTATCCCTAGGTCTCCAAATAGGGGCATCTAACTTTCATAGGCTCAAAGGATGCTGTACCCTATGTCCCTTCAGTGAAGGATAATTAAAAGGTCTTTTTGCTCCCCTTATATTACTCAACGTTCATTGTCTTTGCCTTAAGAGCCAGAAGGCTTCCTGGGGTGCAGATTCTGTCCCTTGGTACAAGCATGAAACAGTCTTTTCCGCTGCTTGTTTAGATCGATGGCTTTGTTTACCTTATATGTAAATGGACTTTTATTGTCCTCTGCCCGCAATTGGACCAGTCAAACATGTAAATACATATTCCTTTGCCTAGGGCAGGCTGTTTTTTTGCACTCCTTCCCAAACACATATTTCCAGCAGACATATATAAATGTGTGCCACTGTACACACAACACCTAATGATTTGGGGGACCAGTTTGTCACCAGTTTACATATGATACCTGAAAAGCACACCTTTGAGATACATATCATGACAACAGTGTGTTGTGGCAATGAGTGTGTCAGGCCTGATGCCTGTTACAATATGGTTAGGCTTTCTACCAGTTGGGACACTGAGACCAAATCAAATATGGTCCCAAATATAAGGAGGCGTAAGGACAATAGAGTTATAGAAACCTGGCAGACCAACCCTTGATGAAGACATTTGGATGACAGAATGATGAAATCTGGATTGTCATGCACACCTATTGTGTTTCCTCCACTGACTGTTTTTCTGTCTTCACTTCAGAAGAACTGTGAGTATGCAAGATTCAGTGGTGGTTACTTTGGACTTGATTGCTCAGCTATATTTATTCCAATATCTATATTTCTATAACTGCAATTATGCTTGTTTGTGTGAAACTGAATGTCGTCTTGTCTCTATTTGTGTGATTCACCAAGTTCAATATCTATTGTAATTTTTGTGTAGCTGTCTGAGTAAGAACCCATTATTAATGACTTGTGCAATTTTCACTCTAAATTAATCAAAGCCTACGGTAAGTTTAAGTGCAACATTGAGCCATCTACAATTTTTGAGAGATGATGAACGCAGTGACAAAATACTTGGGTGCTCTCTGGAGACCAACAGATTCTTTAAAAGATTTTAATAAAAACAATGCTTTGATTCAAGGAATTTAGTTGATATTTTGTGGGATGAAAGGATTAAAAAACAATTCACAGCTGTTTTAGTAATATCTTAGTAGTGTCTTGAGTAACTAGGCAACTCAGATGATTTGCAATGGAAGATGGAGATTTTCATTTCCAAGTTGCTGGCCTGAATCTAGTTTAAAATGGTAGTGACCAAAAGTGGATAAGTATTTGGTGGTACATGAAATGAGCTATGCTCTTCCCCTTATAGGGAGTATTCCAGTTAAGGACTGGGGCACACTTGGGTTCAGTGTGAGAAAGTTTGCATTGCTTCTAAGGGTATGTCTACACTACGAAATTAGGTTGATTTTATAGAAGTCAATTTTTAGAAATCTATTTAACAGTTGATTACGTATGTCCACACTAAATGCATTAAGTCAGTGGAGTATGTCCTCACTACCGTGGCTAGCATTGACTTACGGAGTGGTGCACTGTGAGTAGCTATCCCACAGTTCCCACAGTCTCCGCCACCCCTTGGAATTCTGAGTTAAGCTCCCAGTGCTGGATGGGGAAAAAACATTGTTGTGGGTGATTTTGGGTACGTGTCGTCAGTCACCCCTCCCTCCATGAAAGCAACCGCAGACAATTGTTTTGCACCTTTTTTCCTGGGTGCAAAGCATGGAGCCCGCTCAGATCACCATCACCGCTGCTGTTGTGGGCAAGTTTACTGTGGGGGCTGCTGTGATCCAAGTAGCTAATGCAATCATTGACATTCTGTTATCAAGGGTAGTGACTCTGGGAAATGTGAAGGCCTTTTTAGATTTTAGATGCATCGTAGTCCTGTCCTTTGCCGCTGGTGAAGAAGTCTTGCAGCTGTACATTCCAATCTGATTGGCACAGTAACACCCCATAGCACTTCTGTGGTTGACACATGTAACAGCTCCAGGGCTCTTGCTCTTTTGCCTTGGCCGAGGTACCTTGTCCTACCTGGACTTCCAAGCATTAGACGCAGAAGCACCTGCAGCAGCTGGCATTGCTACACAGCAGCAGTTCCTTGCCTTCACAGCAGACGGTGCAGTAGGACTGCTAACCATCCTCGTCGGACATGTAGCTTGGCCAGGGATTCTGGGAACGTCTTCCCTGCCTGGTTCCAAGCAAACTCCGGGGCATGGTGTACAGCTCCACCACTTCCGTTGCAACTCTGCTGTCCTGCAATTCTGCTCTCCTACTCCCCAGTGACGAGCTCAGGGGGTCCGTTCTGGTCTTCCTGGGTGCTGCTGGCAGCAGATGGTGCAGAGGGCTGCCAACAGTCCTTGTCCATGGCTTCCGCTGCAACTCTGCTCTCCTGCTCCGGGGATTCGTTCATGAAGCTTCGACAGTAGTAAGGAGCAGTTCAACTATAAGCTGAGCAAGTGCAGAATGGTGGTAGGATGTGCCTTTGCACATTTAAAAGCTCACTGGCACTGTTGGTCAGACCTCAGAGCAACCAACTTTCCCATAGTTATTGCTGCTTGCTGTGTACTCCATAATATCTGTGAGAGTAAGGGAAAGACGTTTATGGTGAGGTGGGAGGTTGAGGTAAATCGCCTGGCTTCCGATTTTGAGCAGCGAGACACTAGGGCGATTAGAAGAGCACAGCAAGGCGTGCTGCACATCAGAGGCTTTGAAAACCAGTTTCATGACTGGCCAGGCTTTGGCATGACAGTTGTGTGTGTTTTTCCTTGATGCAATTCCCTGTAAACCAACCACCCTCCCCCCTTTGAAATAAAGTAACTATTGTTTTGAAACCATGCATTATTTCTTTATTAATTAAAAATAATGAGGTAACAGACAAGGTAGCCTGGGTGGGGTAGGGGAGGAGGGAAGGACAAGGCCACATTGCTTATTGTAGCCACAGTAAAAATCAAACTGTTTGAATGACAGCCTTCTGTTGCTTGGACCATTCTCTGGAGCGCAGTGGCTGGGTGCCTAGAGCCTCCTCCTGCCCGCATTCTTGGGCATCTGGGTGAGGCAGCTATGGAACATGTGGAGGAGGGTAGGAGGTTATACAGTGGATGCAGCGGGGGTCTGTGCTCTTGTTGGCTTTCCTGCAGTGCCATCAGATGCTTCATCATGTCAGTTTTCTCCCCCAACAGACTCATAGACTTTAAGGTCAGAAGGGACCATTATGATCATCTAGTCTGACCTCCTGCACAATGCAGGCCACAGAATCTCACCCATCCACTTCTATAACAAACCCCTAACCTATGTCTGAGTTATTGAAGTTCTCAAATTGTGGTTTGAAGACCTAAAGCTCCAGAGAATCTTCCAGCAAGTGTCCCGTGCCCCATGCTGCAGAGGAAGGCGAAAAACCTCCAGGGCCTCTGCCAATCTGACCTGGAGGAAAATTCCTTCCCGAACCCAAATATGGCAATCAGTTAAACCCTGAGCATGTGGGCAAGACTCACCAGCCAGCACCCAGGAAAGAATTCTCTGTAATAACTCAGATCCCAAACCATCTAACATCCCATCACAGACCACTGGGCATACAGACGCTTCATCATGTCCATTTGCTCCCTCATTAACTCCCCCATTAGCCTCAACATCACTTCCTGCCTCTCCTCTTCGCACTCACTTAATTATTTCCTGGCCTCTGCCACTGAATGCCCCCATCTATTAGGCTGTGCCCTATCATTGTGGGAGGACTGCATGAGCTTGGAAAACATGTCATTAAGAGTGCATTTTTTTTGCCTTCTAACCTGTGATAATCTCAGGAACAGAGATGATGGTTGAAGCACAGAAACATTCTATGCTCTACGATTCTGGGGGGACTGCATGGTCACCTGTGCTGCTGAGTTTGCCATGCCGACCTAACAGGAAATGAAATTAAAAAGTTCCCGAGCTTTTCCTGTGTACCTGGCTAGTGCATTGGAGTTCAAAGTGCTGTCCAGAGTAGTCATAATGGAGCACTCTGGGATAGCTCCAGGAGGCCAATACCGTCAATTTGTGTCTGCACTTCCCCAAATTCGACCCAGCAAAGTCGATTTTAGCACTACTCCTCTCGCTGGGGAAGAGTATAGAAGTTGATTATTAGAGCCTTTTAGCTTGACGGAATGGGGTTGGTTGTGTGGACGCATTCATTTTTAAATCGACCTAACGCGGCTAAATTCGACCTAACCCTATAGTGTAGACCAGACCTAACTGTGGTGTACTTCACTGTTGTCTAGATAGACGACTGCATTCACTCCAGATGTGGCCTCACCAGTGCTGAATAGAGGGGAATAATCACTTCTCTCGATCTGCAGGAAATGCTCCTACTAATGCTGCCCAATATGCCATTAGCCTTCTTGGCAACAAGGGCACGCTGTTGACTCATATCCAGCTCCTTGTCCAGTGTAATCCCCAGGTCCTTTTCTGCAGAACTGCTGCTTAGCCAGTCGGTCCCCAGCCTGTAGCAGTGCATGGAATTCATCCATCTTAAGTGCAGAACTCTGCGCTTGTCCTTGTTTAACCTCATCAGATTTCTTTTAGCCCAATCCTCCAATTTGTCTAGGTCACTCTTGACCCTATCCCTACCCTCCAGTGTATCTATCTCTCCCACCAGCTTAGTGTATCCACGAACTTGCTGAGGGTGAAATCCATCCCATCATCCAGATCATTAATGAAGAGATTAACAAAACTGGCCCCAAGACTGGCTCCTGATACCGGCTGCCAACTAGATATCGAGCCGTTGATCACTACCCGTAGAGCCCAACAATCTAGCCAACTTTCTATCCACCTTATAGTCCATTCATCCAATTCATACTTCTTTAACTTGATGGAAAGAATACTGTATCAAAAGCTTTGCTAAAATCAAGGTATATCATGTCCACTGCTTTCCCCATATCCACAAAACCAGTTAACTCATCATAGAAGGCAATCAGGTTGTTCAGGCATTACTAGCCCTTGGTGAATCCATGTTGACTGTTCCTAATCACTTTCCTCTCTTTCAAGTGCTTCAAAATGGATTCCTTGAGGACCTGCTCCATAATTTTTATGGGGACTGAGGTGAGGCTGTAGTTTCCCAGATTTTTCTTCCCTTTTTTAAAGATGAGCACTATATTTGCTTTTTTTCAATAGACTGGGATCTCCCCCGATTGCCATGAGTTTTCAAAGACAATGGACAATGGCTCTGCAATCACATCAACCAACTTCCTCAACATCCTCGGATGCATTAGATCCTGCCCCATGGACTTGTGCATGTCCAGCTTTTCTAAATAGCCTTTAACCTGTTCTTTCACCATGGAGGGCTGCTCACCTCCTCCCCACACTGTGCCATGCAGTGCAGCAGTTTGGGAGCTGACCTTTTGCCTCTGAAGACAGAGGTAAAAAAAGCATTGAGTACTTCAGTTTTTTCCACATCATCTGTCACTAGGTTGCCTCCCCCATTCAGTAAGGGTCCCACATTTTCCCTGACCTTCTTCTTGTTGCTAACATACTTGTAGAAACCCTTCTTGTTACCCTTCACATCCCTTGCTAGCTGCAACTCTAGTTGTGCTTTGGCCTGCCCGATTACACCCCTGCATGCTTGAGCAATATTTTTGTACTCCTCCCTAGTCATCTGTCCAAGTTTCTGCTTCTTGTAGGCTTCCTTTTTGTGTTTAAGCTCACCAAAAATTTCTCTGTTAAGCCAAGCTGGTTGCTTGCCATATTTGCTATTTTTTCTGCACATCAGGATTTGTTCCTACACCCTCAATACGGCTTCTTTAAAAAACAGCCAGCTCTCCTCGACTCCTTTGCCCCTCATATTAGCCTGCCAGGGGATCCTGCCCATCAGTTCCCTGAGAGAGTCAAATCCTTTAGACAGCTCTGACAATCTGACCCATGAATTATTAGTTAATAGGTAAATTATCTAATATTTTCCTCCTTTTTATGATTCTTTGACTATAAAAGCTCCTTCTCCCTCCTGCTTATTGCTACAAGCTAAACTGCCTTTTTCAGTAGAGCAGGGAAAATGTTTCAACCAAAATATTTTCAGCCAAAAATACATATTTGGGTCAACTGAATCATTTAAAAAATTCATGTTGATTTTGCTGAATTGTTTTGGTAGAATACAAACAAACAAAAAATCCCTAAATATCTAAGCATTTCATTTTGGTGTTTTTTCAAACAAAGCATTTTGATCTTTTGATTCAAAATGGCTTTATGTTTTGCAACTTCCTTCAATATTAGGAAAAAAGAGAAAAACAAACAAAAAGAAAAAAGAAAAGCTCAAAACTGAAACTAGACTCTTTTTTAACTTCATCCCAGAACTTTAGGTGATCTTTTAGTATACAGGGATCAAATCTCTGAGTGCCTTAAACATCAGGGTGGAGTCACTGAATTTGGCATGATACTCTATGGAAATCTAGTGTAGTGGGGAGCAGGTTTGATGAGTTTGTGGGAGCCTGGGCTGCTGAGGAGACAGACGATGGAATTTACACTACATAAGGAGCTGGCCCTGTATATTTGTTATTATATTTTTAAAAATGAATTGGGAGTGTCCTTTTCAAAGTTAGACTTTAGGACTGACTCTTTGGCCATCATTCACAAGTGGAGGTCAGATTGTGTGTCAGCTTGGATTTTCAGCACAGATTTTCAACAATTCTTACTTTGAGTTTTAGTCATCCCCTTAACATTACTTAAGCAAACACACACACACACACACGCGCTCATGGCTGAATAGAAGAGAAGCATTTGAATGAGGTTTATGTAACCTTGTCATCATCAGATAAAATATGTGGATATAACCTGTCAGACAGTCTAAAGTATGCTTTGGGCACACAATGTTTAAGTACCATATATGCACTGAATTATGTACAAGCTGAACAAAAATTCAACTCACAACTGATGCACAGTGTTCTGTCAGAAGGGGGGGGGGGAAGCATCATCCCAAGAGGTGTCTGTCATGTCACTAGGCTAATTATTTCTGTCAAGAATTCGTCCTTTTCTTTTATAGGGAAAAGTCTGTGGTTTAATGTCTAGAATAAATTGTTTCTCATCAAAGTGACATGGCAGGTTTTTGACAGAATAATGAGTTATGTTTGGTGCCAGTCAGTTTGCCTGGACACCTTCTGATGCTATCTAATTACAGCAGAGCCCAGGAAATGTTGTGTATGATGAACAATATAGCCATGAATATTCAGGACAGAAAGTGTGAAATGGAAGCAGCAAAATATGAAATGTACTGTACATGGCTGAGCCTTGTTTTAGCAATATAGCACATAGCCACTGCCTGTCATGGAAACATTGGTCTCAACAAAAGGTGATGAAATTCACCCTCCAATGCCTAACAGCACATTATCTGGAAAATGTGAAGTCTAACAGCTATGTTAGCATCTATTTGTTGTAAATCTCTCTTCTTCCCATTCTACAACTGGCATTTTGGACAGTTATTATGGAGTTCAGAGGTTTTGTGTATTATTTTTCTTTCATGATCATTATTAAACCAAGAACTTTAATCTTATGGCAGGTCTTTATATAATATCTCCATTTATACAGTGTTGCTGGTCCTCATGAGGCTTTATATCATGCTGAGTGTGGTATTAGTTGTGAATGTTTAGAGCCACTGTTTGGGTGGATTCTAGGGGGCATTTACTAAGGAAGAGCCTGTTTAAAACAGGAAATTAAGACAGTCCTGGAGGCAGGAGGTGGGGTGGGGTGGGATGCTGTAGGAGCAATCAGGGAGTTGAGACCTTTGTACCTGTATGGAGCCTCCCCAGTGATGGGCATGCAAAGATCCCAGTGTAGGATGGTGGCGCAGGAGAGCATTGTACTTCAGAAAGTCAGAGAGAATGATCACCCCTTTCAAAGGCTGAATGTAAGTGGAGACAAAGGACGGGAGAGAAAAGGCTATTCAGATTGGGCAAGTGAGGCCATTAATAAGGTTGGTGAGAGCACAGGGCAGTGAAGAAGACAACATAAAGTGAGGTGCGAGAGAGAGATGGAGGAAAGGCATGCAAGAGGGCAGGAATAGTCCACTTAAGGAGTATGGCGGCACAGGGTAGCAGGGAGATCTTGATTAGAGAGGCAGATGAGGTCGAAGGACAGTTTCATCAAGAAGAGGCCGTTTGGATGACTGCCCAAGGAAAGGGATTGTGTGAGCACACAAGGGAAATCAAGGAGTGGGAGTGAAAGAGATGAAACAAAGAGAGTCTGTGGACTTAGAGGAGCACAGAGAGAGAGAGAAAGATGGGAGCCCCATAGATGGGGGGAAGGATCATATGGAGGAAGTAGGGGAGTAAGGGTCCGCAAAGGAGGAAGGAAGAGAAAGAAGATAGTTTCTGCCAAGTGGTATTGATTTTACCCTTGAAGTCCATCTACTGAGCAAAGAAATAGAGAATTTGAGATAAATCTGGGTCATACTGTCCATTCTTAACAAAATACTGTCCTGCTGATTTTACAAAAGATTTTAGCATGAAAATTGACTAGTCCATATTAGTAAGTTAATGGCCAAGTTGAGGCTTTAAGCCACCGGCCACCCTGCTTGTGGTATGATGGAGCTGAGCTGCAGGAGTCTTTGGAGGGATTCGGGCTGATTCAGACATACTTCTCGAAATGACCTGTAGGAAGTGGAGTTCTATGTTACAGTGCACAGATTGGGTTTCTCAAGGCTGGCTCAATGCCATTGGCAGAAGAAAAGGGTAAAGCTGGGGCTGTGGTGCCACACTCATGCCAACTCTTCCAGCTCAGGAAGAGGGGACACTAGTATCACTATTGGTGCCAGCCTAGCACAGCTCCTGTGCATCCCTGTTGATTGCACCTGTTCTCTGCATAGGAGTGGCAAGAAGAGGGAGAGATAATCCTTGCAGCAAAGCTCTTTGCTTCTTTTCAGTGACTAAGTAATGCACTTTGAAATCTTCCTCATTTGATACCATATAGATACCAGCATTGAAATTGGAATTGTCATTGTGAGGATTTAAAACACAGGCTCAGACAAACACCTGTCAGGGATGGTCTAGGTACACTTGGCCGTGCCTGAGCACGGGAGGCTCGACTTAACTTTTCGCAGCCCCTTCCAGCCCTACATTTCTATGATTCTATGGTTGTATTGTGCATTGTTATAAAGATTTGTTAGAAATATACAATTCTGCTTTCAGTGATATGTGATTTCTAAGAACCTCATTCTGCCCTTGTCCTTATCCATATTGAGTGTTTCCTTATTGTGCAAGTGGTCCCATTCATTTCAATGGGACAGCTTCCAGAGACAGGTGCTACTACTCAGCATGATTAAAGGTGGCAACATTTAGCCCAGTACTATGATATGTGAATAGTTCTATTTTAAAGAACGTTATAAATATATTGAGGAGTGTTCATCTTTATTGCAGTTAGTTTTCCATCCCAGTTACTGTGCGTAGTTTGTGATGCTTACAATCAGTGTGGCTCAGCCATACAATAAGTGACCTTGAGCCTTCGCTGCTAATTAAGTTGTTTCATTTTGAACTGAACTGATTTATTTTTTCAGAGCACAGAGTCATGATGTGACCTATGTCAGGAGATAACATTTTTTTTTCCACGTGCATGGCTCTAGCATTTTCTGTTGTGCTGTTTTTAGATACTGTGAATGGGACAGCAATCTTTGAGTTTAGGCATACTACTTTAACTTGCTGGAAAGAATACTGTGGGAGACCGTATCAAAAGTTTTGCTAAAATCAAGGTATTTTCAAGGTATCACATCCACTGCTTTCCCCATATCCACAGAGCCAGTTATCTCATCACAGAAGCCAATCAGATTGTTCAGGCATGACTTGCCCTTGCTGAATCCATGTTGACTGCTCCTAATCACCTTCCTCTCCTCCAAGTGCTTCAAAATGGATTCCATGAGGACCTGCTCCATGAATTTTACAGGGACTGAGGTGAGGCTGTAGTTTCCCGGATTCTCCTTCTTCCCTGTTTTAAAGATGGGCACTATATTTGCCTTTTTTCAATCGTCTGGGACCTCCCCCGATAGCAACGAGTTTTCAAAGACAGACAATGGCTCCACAATTTTGGGGCATTTAGGAAAATTGAGTGACTTACTTAAGGGGGGTTGGAGGAACCCAGGATACTAGATTAGAATGATTTTCAGTGTTTAGATTTAAAGAAAAGCTTTCATGTGGATTCACCTGTAATGAATGATATTCATAAATAGAAGATTGCAGTGGTATTTTATCATTAATATTCCATGAATGGAAACCACTCTCATATATGAATCAAGAACAGAATTGGTAAGAAGGGACCTGATCCTCAGTTGACTTCAATGGTGCTACACCAGTTTACACCCATTGAAACTCTGATCCATTCTAGGTCAGTGTACTGAAAGCAAAGTTTGAATAAATCTATGCTGTGATTTTCAAATTAGCCTAAGGAATTAGTTGCCCAAATCCCCCTGGATTTCAGCTGAAATTGTTGCCCAACCTTCTGAGGCTCCTTTGAAAATTCCAGGCTATAGCTTGTGTTTTGCCTGATTTGTTGAGTGGTTACTGATTATAATGACTGTTAAGACTTTCCAATTAGCCACTGGTTCCATTTCGGCAGTTTGAAAGGTTCTAGCCCAGGATCAGGCACAACAGAATTCAAGTTACTAAGTTCAATGTCTGGATAGGAACCCTGACATGCACAGTGGTGACACGCTCACTGAAGGCAAAGCAAAGCTTTCCAATACTTTTATTAGCATAATCGGTGAAAACACAAACGTTCCAAACCAAATGAGAAAGTCGCTATAGTGTAATATCAGACTGGTGTCCTGCACCGCCCCTTACCCATACTCACATCCCTCTCACAGAGACCTAGTGGTGGAAAGCAACTGTGACTCAAAGGATTCCTGTCCTGTCTAGGGAATGCCAAGCAAGTCCGATAGTCAAAATCTTGAGGCTTGATGGCGGTTGGGCTTATTATGGGGATTGATGGCTGCTATGAACATTCATATAAATGCCTGGCCTCTTTTGTTCATAGCATACTTTCTCATCCTAATAATGTCAGGGTGTACTTATTCTATAGATTAATATATTATTAATCTCAATTTATCATATATGCAAACTTGTTACCCAGGCAAGTTTGTGATTATACATTTGTGGATGTTCTTATATTAAAATATCCAAATCTGGCATCAGTTTGACTTCCTGAGGTAACCTAGTATCGTTTTATGTAAACTTTTAGCAAAAATCATTTAAGCAAAATATTCCCCGTAGCTCTAGGTTACCACTGAGTAACTCACTTATGCTAAGAATATAAGAACAGCTTACTGAGTCAGACCAATAGTCCACCTAGCCCAGTATCCTGTCTTCCAATAGTGGTGAATGCCAGGTGCTTCAGAGGGAATGAACAGAACAGGTAATCAGCAAGTAATCCATCCCTGTTGCCCATTCCCAGAGGCTAGCAATGCCATCCCTGCCCATCCTGGCTAATAGCCATTGATGGACCTATCCTTCATGAATTTAGCTAGTTTTTTTAACCCTGTTAATGTCTTGACCTTCATGCATCCTCTAGCAAGGAGTTCCACAGGTTGACTGCATGTTGTATGAAGAAATACTTCCTTTTGTTTGTTTTTAAACCTGATGCCTATTAATTTCATTTGGTGACCCCTAGTTCTTGTGAGAAGGAGTAAATAACAGTTCCTTATTTACTTTCTCCACAACAGTAATGATTTTATAGACCTCTATCATATCCCCCATTAGTCATCTCTTTTCCAAGCTGAAAAGTCATAGTCTTATTAATCTTTCCTCATATGGAAGCTGTTCCATACCCCTAATAATTTTTGTTTCCAGTTCCAATATATCTTTTTTGAGATGGGGTGACCACATCTACATGCAGTATTCAAGATGTGGGCATATCATGGATTTATATAGTGGCAATATGATATTTTCTGTCTTATCTATCCCTTTCTTAATGATTCCCAACATTTTGTTCTCTTTTTTAACTGCCGCTGCACACTGAGCGGATGTTTTCAGAGAACTATCCACAATGACTTCACAACTCAAGAAAGTTCTTATTAGCTAATTTAGATCTTTGTAACACTTTGCAGTCTGCTTTGGACTTAACTATCCTGAGTAGTTTTGCATCATCTGCAAATTTTGCCACCTGTTTACCCCTTTTTCCAGATCATTTATGAATATATTGAATAGGACTGGCCTCAGTACATACCCCTGGGGGACACCACTATTTACCTCTCTCTTTTCTGAAAACTGACCATTTATTCCTACTCTTTGTTTCCTATCTTTTAAGCAGTTACTGATCCAAGAGAAGACCTTCCCTCTTATCCCATGAGAGCTTACTTTGTTTAAGAGCCTTTGGTGAGGGACCTTGTCAAAGGCTTTCTGAAAATCTAAGCACACTATGTCCACTGGATCCTCCTTGTTCACATGCTTGTTGACGCCCTCAAAAAATTCTAATAGGTTGATGAGGCATGATTTCACTTTACAAAAGCCGTGTTGACTCTTCCTCAACAAATCATGTTCATCTCTGTGTCTGATAATTCTGTTCTTTACTAAGGCTCATAGGCCTTAAAGCCTTATGCTTAAGCTAATGTCTTACAGTGTGTTGGCCTGTAGGTTTCTTGTGTTTCTGCTAAATAAAATACATTTAAACTAGCTTTATGAACTATACTCTTGGGTTGGAGATTGAAAAAGCTGAATTCTGATATTAGCCTCCTGAGAGCAGGAATTGCTCTTTCCCTGTTTCAGAGTCCTTTGCAGTCACACAAGTTTTAATGTGATCTGCCTGGATTTATATTATTTAAATGTGCAAAAGCATTCGGGAAGAGATCCAGGGGAAAGATTGATAAGTTGGCTTCTGCTCTAATCCCTTCTCCTGTGTCCGCTTCCACACTAGGTGCAGTGAGTATAAAAATGACTCCTCTTCCTAAAGTAATTGCTGCTGTTGCCCACCAAAAGGAGAGCAAGAACTTAGATCTGTAGGGCTCCCTTGAACGCTAATCTCTGAAGTTGCTTCCTGCCATGATCTGCATCTCTTCACCAATTCACCCCTGAGAATCAATTGGAAAGGGGAGTTCACAACACCAAGGCTCTGTATGCCATTTCTGTGTCATACATCTGCCTTCCCCTGCATGTCATTTCTGCTTGGGAGCGAGAATGAGCTTCAGAAATTGCGTTGATCTTATATTACTGAAGTCAGTGGGAATTTTGCCATGGATTTCAATGGATGCAGACTCAGACCCTGGAAAGGGTTGGGGATCTGATGTTAATAAATACAGTAGATTTCATGAATGTTATTGTGGTGTATTGAAAACTTTGTTAAAATTGTGATCTATCACTTTAACATGTCAGGGGTTTTCCTGGTCCTGCTTGCAGGCTAGTGGACTGGCTAAAGAAGCATGCAATCAGTCAATTCAGCTGACAGTTTAGAGTAAGGTGGGGTAAATTGTGGCTCTGTTTTAGGCAGCAGCCTGCTTTCTCTCTCTGATTTTTGTGTTATTAGTCTGAATTCTATGAATAAACCTTCCAGGAAGAATATTTATGTTTTCCTCCAATATCTCTGTGTTTATGCCATGAGTATAACAGTTATGAATTTGGTTGTTTAAAAATTCCCATAGTTTTGTGTTGTGGTACTGGATTGTTGTTGAAGTTGGGTATAAACAAGGCTTGACTATTCTTTTTCTATCAAAGCTCCTGCTCTATTGGCTTTTTCACTTTGAGTTATGATGTCTCGGGTGGTCCTTAATGCTTGATTAGTTTAATTACTGGGCATAAAGTTTCAGTTATATTGGAATATTTGTGGCTGTTATGATGGGGTGCTGAAGGGAGCCCAAATAAGACAGAAGTAGGAGCAGGGAACTCTGGCGCAGTCATTCCTGCCTGGGAACCTAGTACAGTGCTAAAAGGAGAAACAAAACGAAGGAGATTTCTTGCCTTCCCCATTGTAGGTCATTTTCAAAACCTGGGCTAGAAGAGGAACTTGCTCTGGCAAGTTTCTCCTTGAAATGCTACTTCAGAATATTAAAGCACTTGAGAATCTAAAAATAGCAACACTGGAATATAAACTAGGTGCTCTAGCTCCTCAGCTGAGTGCAATACATTTTTTTTAAAGTGCTCAAAGAGCAACTAGAAATACTCCCGATACTGTTAATATTCATCAGCCTGAGATTGCCAGCACCTGTCTGCTGCCTTGATTAAGGATGGTGATTTGCTTTATAGGAAGGCTGAAGTCCTTGAAAACGTGATGAGAAAATTCTTCCCTTAGGGCATAAGGCCTCTACAAAGAAGCTTTCCCATATGGAGTTCGTTTATACCCTTATGGGAAAAGGTGTTACTTCTTTGAGCTTTAATACATTTTTTTAAAATTCTATTTCTACACAGAGTAAGAATCCTGTGTTTTTCTTTCAGGCATATAATCGTTTAGACCTGGGATATCTCTGGGGTTATTGGGGGACCCCATTGTGCAAGGCAATGGATACCTCTGAGAGGTGCTGAGCAGTTTAAACTTCTGTTAACTTCAGTGGGAGTTGAGAGCCCTTCAGGAGGCTCTGAAAGCCTGGTAGGATTGGGCTTTAATTGTGTCCATTGTTTCTGCTTGAGACAGAGAATGTGACAAAGATCTGCTCATTGAAGTCAGTAGCAAAACTCCAGTTAACTATCAATCCCTCAAAGGCAGAAAGATCAAGACATAGATTTGGAGGATTGGGTCCAGAAAAAGAAGTGTGGAGATTTTTATCAGTGCTTACATGGACAAGAGTCATGCATCTGACAGTAAATTGTCCATTGGACCTGCCATCCCGACTTGACAACTCAGTGCAAAGGTGGACTCTTGCTGTTATCTAGCCACACCTAACAGAAAGAGTGCCTTACACGGCAGCACCTTTTCAGTAATATCTTTGCCATTCAGGTACTCAGACTTCTCTGGTAGTTTGAGGCCATCCAGCACAAAATCAAACACTATCCTGGTTTATCTTTGAACCCAAACAGTGAATCTTGGTGTACACGTAATCCAGTTCTAGATCTGAACACTGCCTTGTCAGCCCTGCCCTACTGTAAAATGATTGGAATATTTGTGTTAATTAATGTTTGAAAATTGTACTGTTTCATGAGAGCGGAGTATCAGTATTTGATTGAGGTCTAAATAGCATGTAATCGGATTTAAAGCTTGGTGTCATTTGTGAAGATCCTTTTGCACTGAGATAGTTTAAGTTGAGACAGCTGTAAAGAGGATAGACGCAAATGCTGCATGTACCAAGAACTAGACTATTCTGAATATAGTCAGACCTCATTAATGTGTCCTTGGTTTATCCAGATGTCTGGGTATCTGGTAGACTTATAGTATGCATGAATTATTGCCTAGTTGAAGGGACACTGTGTCAAGTCTATTTTAGTCCCAGAGTTTAAACAGCTTACTTTTTTTTTTCTTTCTTGTAAGGTTTAAGTTCCTTATTTTCTCTATCTCTCTCTCACACACACCCTTTTAACTAATCCTCAGTAGATCCAAAAATTTTGTTAACACCCATGAGTTGTGATAATAAAGGCAGTTGGTGATTGATGTAGCACAGCTGCATTAGTGGTGACACAAACTTTCCAGATGGTTAGAAAGAGAATCTGTCTCGTATGTTCCATGCATCTGATGAAGTGGGTATTCGTTCACAAAAACTCATGCTCCAATACGTCTTAGTCTATAAGGTGCCACAGGACTCTTTGCTGCTTTTACAGATCCAGACTAACATGGCTACCCCTCTGATACTTGTCTTGTATTGGAGATTGCATGGTCTAATCAGAACAATGAACGCCTAATGGTATGAAAGTATATTCCAGGTCCCCAGGAAGGTAGTGGCCATGATGGTGAGGTTGAGCTTAACTTAAGGAAGTTCCCAAGCGACCACTCAAAATTGGAAAGTCAAAAAATTGTGGCAAACTCACTGCATCAAGATTACCTAATCAAAACATATTGCCGGTGATCACAAATATAAACATTTCCTTCCATTTCTAAAATCCATCAGCTCATTATTATGCCAATCTATGATCTTATCAGACCCCATATCGGTTATTTTATCTCAAATCCATCCAGTTTATGGTGTGTGTGTGTGTGTGTGTGTGAGAAAGAGAGAGAGAGAGAGATGGAAGGTTCCTGCAGCCCCACTGCTTATTTTAGGACACAAGCTACCTCTGATTCAGTTGCTATGGAGGAAATATTTTTTCTTTCTAAGGGTGGCCACTGCAATCAGAGATGTTACTGCAGCACCTGTAGACAGACCTGAGCTACCTTTGATCTAGCTAGCTTGAATAACAAGAAGCTGCGGCAGTTTGGACTGGCCCCTTGAGGGTTCTAAGTAGGCGTGTACAGCCTGTGCTGCCTCGGTTTCATTGCTATTGTTATTCAGTCTAGCTAGATCAAAGGTAACGCAAGTATGTCTACCCGGGCTGCGGTCACATCTCTACTGCAGTGGAGATGTGCCCTAGACTAAGACCTATGTCCCCAAATTATGTCATCAAATTATAGGCATTGAGATACTGTGCCACTTCTCTGCACACCAATGGTTATCCTTAGAAGCAGTGTTTAAAAGCTACAGCATTCTAACAAGTATTCAATTAAAAAACGCACTCTTCTGTGCCATCGTCTTCCCTACAATTGCACCAATGGGAGAGAGAATAATTGGATATTACAGTTATCTTAAATTATTACTTTCAGCTCACCCATCAGCATGACTGATCACAAAGTGTTATAATAGGCACTTTTTTGCAGAGGGTACTGTAATATGAAAATGTATTACAGGTATGGCAATGTAGATGCATTCTGTCATCTCGAAACAGTGACACGAGATTCTGGAAAGCTGTCTTATTTGGCATAGATTGCTTTTTACTTCCGCCAAATAGAGATGTCCTTAGTGTATGTCGCATGAAGACACAAGATCCAATATTACATTGTAGAAATTCACAGCTTGGCTTCTCATGGAAAAAGCAATCAGAACTATCCTTTAAAAAAATTATCTAAGTAATTCAGTTCTATTCTGGCCTGTAGAGTGTTTTGTATACAAAGAAGTACTGCTAGAAAAAACACCAACAGTTTGAGCAGAGAAAGATATGATTGTGCCAGATTCTGTTCACATTTACACCATTGTAAATCGAGAGTACCTTCACTATAATAAAGGGAGTCACTACAGATTTATACCCAGTGTGAATTACAACCATATTACAACAGAGTTAGCTGCCTAAAGAGTTGAATTAAATAAGAGAGGCAGATGTTTGGCCAGTTGAACTTTCCAGATTTTTTGTGTCAGTGTAAATCAACATAACTTTTCTAAGTGTATGCAAAGTTTCCAGGCTGGGATCTTCAAAGGGGCCTATAGGAATAAGACACCCAACTACCATTGACTTTCAAGAGTAGTTGGATCCCTAATGCCTTTAAGTGTAGATGGTTAGAATGTTGTTACTTTGGTAACACTGTTCAGTGCATCTGTCCTTGGAGCTCCAGTGTGCAGTGCAGCCTGCTAATTCAGCAGACCTCGATGTCAATCAAAGAAAGACCTCAGGCACAGTTTGGTGACAAAGGCACTCAGTCAGTTTTATTGCCTTCAAGGCATAGTCCTAGCATCCAGACTCGGTGGTTACAGGTACACTAAACACCTGTGCCCAGGGGTAAGGAGTGATTCATTACCCCATTATGTAAAGAAGCCCTAAGTAATGAAATCAATATAAATTTGTTGTCAAACTATCTTTTTGGATTCTGCACTGGAACAACTATGGGTTAAGAATGTCTCTGTCCTACTGTAACCACTCCACAGTAAAGGTTGAAGCTTCTGTTGTAACTCAAATTTTCAGCTCCATCTGCTCGAATTTATGCTAGGGATTGGATACAGAATTTGGGAGTTGGCTTTTGCATCCTCACCCAGCCCTGACTGATTAAACTCCACCACTTGAATAATACCTTCAAGAGCCAGGGCCAGAGATTCTAAATTACCCCTCCTATGATTGCCTCCTCTTGCCGGAGTAAGTATGGACACAGCTTGGATTTTCTGGAATGTTTCCTGTGCAAATATCCCAGAAGAGTGTCATTACCAGTCTTGGTAGAAGGTTCCTGGAGCCCACTCAGAGGGGATGCACTACCTGCCAGAATTCACTGACGTTGTTTGGCCTAGTGTTCAGGTGCAGGGTGATGTTGGTGGCCTGTGATGTACAGGAGGTCAGACTAGATCAGTGATACTCAGACTGAGGCTTGCAAGCTGCAAACAGCTCTTTAATGTGTCTCCTGTGGCTCTTTGCAGCACATGATATTAAAACACTGTGTTTTTAATTATTAACCAATCAGGATAATAATTATACTTGGTCGGTCATTTTGCTTTGAGAATATTATATATATAGTGGCAGAGCTACGACCTTGTCCCAGTGGGTCCTGCGCTGCTAGGTGGTTTATGCTAGCCTCAATGGCTCACTGCGACCCTCCACATAGCCCTTCTCTCTCTAGGGCCAGGTTTACAGTCTACTGAGCCTTTTTCATCATAAGCCAGCAAGGAGGTTAGTGAGAGAACTCCCACAATCTCTGTTGTCTCTAGGGCTTATTTCAGAACAGTTTAGCCTCCTGTCCTGACAGGGGCCTGTCTTCCCTTCCCAGGCGGTGTTTCTGTAGTGGCAGGTTTGGGGGGGAACCCGGGCCTGCCCTCTGCTCCGGGGTCCAGCCGAGGGACCTTAATGGTAGCAGCTGTTGGCAGCCAACCTTTCACTACCAGAGTTGCTACATTTGCCTGGGCCACTTCCTCACAGCTCTCCTGCTTCTCCCTTCTTCACCCTTTCCTTAGGGCTCCCTTAATGATGGCTTGAGGGTGTCTTCATTAACCAGCCCTTCAGCCGCACTTCCTCTCCTCTGGCTCTCTGGCTGTCCTCTGCCTGACTGGAGTGAGCCCTTTTATAGTATCAAAAGGGCCTTAATTAGAGTCAGGTATTCACATTACCTTAATGGACTCACCTACTCTTTGCAGGTTAATTGGAGTCAGGTGTTCTCATTAGTCTGGGGAACTCCCACTCTGGTCAGTCAGGGAACAGAAAACTGCTAATCCAGTGGCCAGTATAACTGCCTTCTACTACTTTGTTGTACCCAGCTGGCCTGGGTCTATCACTATATATATATATATGTAAGCAGAATCAGGATGAGCGCTACCCTGACATCTGGTGGTGAATTGTAGGGAGTGTGGAAAGAATTCCAAGAATTTCAAGGAGTGTGGAAAGATTTGCATTGGCATCCACCCCCCACTTAGCATAAGCCCACAGCAGACTGAGATGGTTATTTTAACAGCTCTGGGATCCCCAATTCCTTTGTTATTGGGGCAGGAGGAAAAAAAAGTTTGTCACCCTGGTTGTGTGAATGGGGAGCTGTGGGACTGCTTTGTGACAGAGATGACTCAACCTCAGCTGGGTGGTACTTGCTAAACATGGGACATGGGTTCCAAAACCCCATGAATGGAGAGAGGTTGGGAACTGGTGTGTGTACTGGATGGTATGGGCTCTTTTGAGGGCCTGGAACACCTATTGCACAGCCTCCTCTCTCCACTGTTAAAGAGTAGAGCTAATTTTGCTTCTATTAGGAATCCATCTAGAGACTGCTGAGCTGAATTCATGTTGAGCCAATAGTGCACCAACACCAGGGCTCCCCTACTAAAAGCTGAAATCACTGAAGGGGCTGAGCTGAGATCACTGAGTGCTGTGTTAACCTGTGGGGGAGCCTGAAGACCTACTGTTAAGCAGCTGGCAGAGCAGAGCAGTTTGCAGCGTGTTGGAGCAGCCCATGGAACAGTGAGCGGAGTGAAGTGGTTTGCAGGGACAGCTGGAGGAGCGGCACAGTGTGGTGAAGGCTGCAGCAGAACTTCACGGAGAGGTGGAGCAGTTGGCCCTGGCCCATGGAAAGTGCCCCTTAACACCCTGTGTGGACTCTCCCCCCACGCCTTTCCACCCAGGTTGGGGGGGTAAAACTCTGCAGATAAACTCTTGAATTCTGGGGTGGCACTGACCAGAGACTTTCGGGTTGTTGCACTTTGGGGTAATTGGACTTAAGCCCCTAAAGGGGAAGGACAAATGTACTTGGAGGTGTGTTTTGTTTATGGTTTGTGTTATAATCCTGTTTGTGGTGTTTCTCCAATGGGATGCCGCATTGTTTCTTTCCTTTATTAAAAGGATTTTGCTACACTCAGACTCTGTGCTTGCGAGAGGAGAAGTATTGCCTCCTAGAGGCACCCAGGAGGGTGTGGTATGTAAGTGTCCCAGGTCACTGGGTGGGGGCTCGAGCCGGTTATGCATTGTGTTACTGAAATGGAACCCCTGGCTACTGAACCCGGCCCTTGTTGCTGCCAACTCAGAGGAGCAGAAGGGTTACATATATATATATATATATATACACCCACACCCCAAATACTTCCCTTGTCATACTGTTTAAATATGAATATATATAGATATGTATTACTATAGTAAATGAAACAATTAATTCACTCTACTGTGGCTCTTTTGGGTAATGTTGATTGCTAGCTTGGTTTCTGAACCCACTGAGGTCTGAATATCACTAGATTAGATGATGGGGTGATTCCTTCTGGCCTTACAGTCTGATTCTATAAACATAACATGGTAGCCCTCAGGTTTTTAGTTAGCCAGTAAACAATCCCCATCCCTTCAGATTTCTATGCAGGTCTGTGAAATAAATAGCTTTAATACATTTCTAGGTCATAAACTGTACTCTAAAAAGTGAGTTTAATATGTTTTTATACTAAAACCACGTGAACATGGCTGTAAGGCCCTCTACAGCACTCGGATAATTAATAAGTGCAGATAATTATAGTGGAATTTGAATACTATGGGTATTTTTTGCCTTCCTCTGCAGCATGACATGTTTGTTACTTGCTGGGATTATATGGCTATGTCTCATTTTATCAATTCCTTGCCATTGCAGGGGCCTCAAGGATCTTGGCCCCTCCTATTCTCTATGTGGCACACAATAATTTAGTGTCCTGTAGGCTGTAATACTTTGGTTTAATTTTGGTTGTTGGGTTTAGTATGTTGGTGCTAGGGGGTGTTGGTGGTCTGTGATACAGGAAGTTAGATTATATGGCCTTAAATCCTTCTGGCCTTAAACTCTGAATTCTATATTACTTCCACTAGACATAATTGTTTACACCTGTAATGCCATGGCATCCACCTCTTGCAAGTTTCCGCTTCTGGTCGGGTGTGTCTTCACTTCTCTGTTTATGATAACCTCTTCTGGCAGTTTCTCTGATAGTTTCCTGTGACTCAGCCCTCCGGCCGAATCACTCTCAGTCTGTACAGAACACAATTCAAACAGACTCCTTCTGGGATATTAGTCCAACAAGTCTTTAAGCGCTCCTGGTCCTGGCAGGAGGCCATGCTCCCAGGGCTTCCTCCTGGAGACTTTTTTCCCACTCTGGTCTGTTATGGCCCCAGATCTCCAGCTGGTCCTCTTAACAGTTCAGATCCCCTTCTGGGGATTTATCATTGTCCAATTTAGGGGAGACCCAGGTCCACCCTTACTCTGGGTCCCAGCCCAGCGACCCTAAGAATAGCACCTTCATATCTCTTTAACTCAGTGGTTCTCAACACATGGTCTGCAGGCCACTTGTGGCCCAATCAGCACACAGCTATGGTTCATGTGATATCGTCAGGGTCATACAGGTAGTATATATAGTGTGGATGTGGCCCACATATGCAGCCCACAATGGTAAATAGATTGAGAACCACTGCTCTCACTAAACTGCTTTCAGTTCCTTGGGCCACTTCCCCATGGCCCCTGCCTTCACCAATGCATCAACCCTACCTCAGGGCTCTTCTGTGTTCAGGCCCAGCAGCCAGCCAGAAGATTTTTCTTGCTCCCCCGGACCCTCCCAGCACTGAGCTGTCTGTGGTGCTGTACTTCTCTTTGGCCAGCCAGGAGCACCATCTGCACTCCTTTGACTACAACAAATAACTGACTGATCTGCACTGCAGCTCCTTTTATACTATCCTGCAACCCTCTGATTGGCTAGCCATTTGAATCCTTCCCCAGATTGGCTGCTTCCTGTGCAGTCTGTCTAGGCAGCTTGGAGAATTTAGCTCCACTGCTCCTTTCCTGGGTTCGTTGTGGCAGGACCCTGAGACCTCCAGCAGGGGCCTCTGGGCCTTCTCCACCCCATCACATCACCACTGATTTTGCTACCAAAATGGTATTATTGACATTTTAGTCCATTCTTTGATGTAAAAAAATTTGAGTGTGAAAAGCAGTTTTCTTAAAAATAATCTTGAATGCTGCTCAGATTCCCACATTTATTGTTTTATTAAGTAACAGACATTTGTGCTCACTTTAAATTCACAAATAGACGAATTATTTACAAACGCGGTTTACTTCAAAGGGAGGCAGTATCACATACACAAAAATGACAAGCGTTCTGCAGCTCAATAGAAAAGCCTTGATTTCAATGCATGAAAATTCATGAAGTGTAATGACTGGGGCTTAAATGAATGTACTTCACTGACAGTATCTGTATAATCACAGTTACTAATTAAAAGAAACACTGATCCTTGTGCTATACAAAAACGGAATGATAAAGATGGAATTAAAGGCGATTACACAGAATTCATCTGGACGTGTTGCATGGTGCATGATTTTGCTACATTTACGCGGACATCAAGTGACAGTCAAACAGCAAATCAGTGACACGTTCATTGAGGGCCAGATTCTATCTCTCTTACCTTCACCTTTTTGCAGGGCGTCAGCACAAGCCCTATACACTATATATGTCCCACTTGAACCCTATTTTAAGGGCGTATGTGGAACTTAAGCAATGTGCACAAGGGTGAATTTTAACCACTAAATAGCTCCTTACTCAGAAAGTAGTCCCATTGAAATGAATGGGCCCGCTCTTGGAGTATGATGGTCATAGCATCAGTGAGGGTGACAGAATCTGGCCCTAAGCAGGCGAGGAGGAACTCCTCTGTGCCGGCGGAAAGATGGAGCCATTCCATTTTCAAGTACCCAAGAGCAAAGTAACATTCTGCGTAAATGTACAAAGGGGGATGAGATCAAAGTGTTCTATACAGGACGCCACAGTAAAGGACGTAGTAGTAAAGGTCTTTGCTAGAGCAGGAAATGGTAGAAAACGGGCCCGGTGGCAAGGGGCTATGCTGTGGATCAGAAGGCTGTGTGGGGCTGAAATGTCAGTAGGTTGCTAGGCGCTTGGGCACTTGAAGGAGTCTGGACATTTTGAGAGGGTAAGGAGTCCCATAAAGCAGCAAAGTCTTGCTTCTCACCTTAGTGAGGTGGAGAGGAGGTGGGCGGGGGGGAAGGATGAGTGCCTTAAAGGCAAGGGTCATGGGCTGGAAGAGGGCAAAGGTCATACCCAGACTTAAAGGGAATTGGCGGGAATTCTCAGCATCATTGCTAGGAGAGATGGGGGAATTTCAGACCCAGACACTACAACCTTGCTCTTATATAGAACTTGCCATTCCTAAATTTCAAAGGCATTTACAAAAGAGAAGTATCAGTGTTCCAGTTTTACAGATGGGGAAATTGAGGCAAAGAGCGCTGGGACAGCAGGTCACTGGTATAGTTAGGAACAGAGTCACGGTCTACTGACTCGTAGTCCAGTGTTCTCTCCATTAGTACATATCATCACAGAAAAAGAGAATTTTCTGAGGCAACGCCCCCCACCCCATGGAATATACATGCCATGACAACAGAACCACAAGAGATTACTTTAATTTTATGCAGTCTACCTCTTCTGTGACAGGCATTGCACTAGTTTTAATGTCTAAATCTACACTAGATTTGCTGCTATTATATGTAGATCTCCACCTAAGCAACATGATCTTCTTCAAATACTTCATAGTGTTATTCTTTACAGTTACAAAGCACATGGTGTTGATCATGCTGTTGCTCATGGCAATGCACTCGACTATGTAAAATGCTGTAAGGTAATGTTTCTCTTTCACAAAGACTGTAGGGAAAAAGTCACGGACGATAGTGAATCCATAGAATGGGGCCCAGCAGAGGACATAGGCAGTTAGGATACACATAAGTACCATGACTGTTTTTCTTCTGCACCGGAGCCTCTTTCTGATCTGCTCTGTCTGGAACCCTGGGACAGTTTTAAACCAAAGCTCTCTGGAGATCCTGGCATAACACAGGGTCATTGTGATTACGGGTCCAACAAATTCAATGCCAAAGATGAAGAGGAAGTAGGATTTATAATACATTTGCTGGTCAACTGGCCAAATCTGGCCACAAAAAATTTTCTCCTGATTTTTTACTATGAATATTACAGTTTCAGTAGTGAAATATGCAGATGGTATCGCAATGAATATGGAGACTATCCAGACCAAAGCAATTAGGAAAGTAGCTGTTTGATAATTCATACGTGGTTTGAGTGGGTGGACAATGGCCAGATACCTACAAAAGATAAATAACACACTCAGAACAAAGTCAGGAAAGCTTATTAACTAAAGCACATTTCTGAATACAAGCAGGGTGATTTACTGAGGCAGGGACAGAAATTGTCATTGTTTTAAAAAGGGAGAACTTGACAGACATTTGCTTTCTTGAGGGAACAAGAGGTGAAGATAAGTCAAAAACGAAGCAGCCTAAAATTAGGCTCCTAAATCCATAAATAACCATGTGACTGAGTGGCTGGACTTCCAGAAGTACTGGCCCTCTTGTTATTGCTCAGCACTTTGAAGATCTGGCTGTCTATTTAGGTGCCTAAGTATGGATTTAGGAGACCAAGTTTTAGGCTCCTGTTTTTTAAAAATCATGGCTTAATTTCCTATCAATATGGAAACATTCTTTGTTTAACCTTGATCCCAAGTTATGAGAGAGAGGATGAAAAGAAACTGTACACATTTTCTAAGGGTTATTAGGTAACACAGATATAGTACACGGTGATTGATTTGTGTAGTTCTTAGATGGACTAGCTGCACATGCATCTGTGTGAGAATTGAAAGCATACAGTAATACATCTTTAGAGGACAAAGGAGGAAAATACAGTCCTTGGCTGAGAAGTACTTGGCTGTGCAGGATTAGGGAAGGTTCAGTTACTACCATTGAATCTCTGTGTAAAGACATTTAAAATAATGGAAACACAAATATTTTATAGGGTAATAAAGGTTTGAATTGAAATCAGACCTATTGATGCTTTTAAATATTTACATCTCAGGATGTTTTCATGTAATTGATAAAGGGCTTTATATATAAAGCCTGGCAGTTTACTCTAATGGGAATTTTTGTTTAGTGTGTAGCAAGAGGCTATTGGTAATAGGAGCTTAAATTTTCTATGCCCATTTAGCTGCCCTATTACTTAGCATGATGGCAGCTGCTTGTACTCATTATTACAAGACTGCAATCAATTTGCTGCTGACATTTACCATGCAGAAGTTAACAAAAGGTAAGGAGAAATCTCAGTATTTTATATGCAAGATGAATCAATTGTTATTGACTCAATTAAGTTAAAAAGGCACAAGGGGCCATATTATACCATCTGTTTTCACTCAGATCTTGATGGGGAGTTCTGCTTAATGGAGGACACAATTTGGCACAAGAAGATTTGAACCTTCTTTTCCACATAAGGAATATTTTGATCAAATGTACTCACAAAATGTGTCTCCCCTCCCAAGCTATCTGTAGTTTTCTATTTCACATCAAGGTGTAACGACTGTTTAAAATAGTGCAATTTATCATTCATTAGCAGGATTTTATGCCTGTATAATATATATCATTGGATCACTCATTCATAAATAAATGAAGTGTCAGTCAAGTTACTTGGGTGCCCCATCAGGGTTCAAATGCATACCTCAAAGTCGTCTTGGCACAGACAAGGTCCCATGGAATGGCAAAAGTGCTCATTCCCATAGGAGTGCAATGGAATGGACAACTGTATGTTTTTATTATTAACTGAGTGCTGCTTCTCTTTCCACCAAGTAAAAAGTTCCCCATTATCAATAAATGCCAGTAAAACAGAAGAATACACCAGCCCAGCTTCTCAGTGCTGGGTGAGAAGTGCTTGGCAGAACTAAGGAGGCTAGGTACAAAGGTGACGTAAGCCACCTTCCTGTCCCCTTGATCCTGGGGCTTCTCTGCCCTAATACCATCTCCTTGTACATGGTAGAGCACTCTTCAGGCTGCTCCAACTTGCACTAAGTGATCATGGCTGCCATTATGGAAGCTGGAGATTGTGTGGTTACAAGAATTTACGTGCATTATTATGTTTCTAGCATTATTATTCCCATCTAGGGTATCCCAGGGATGCAGGATGGGCTCAAAATGTTGGCCAGAAAAAAATGAAGAGGTCAACATACAGCATTGCCAAATCTCCAGAACTTTGTTCCAAAAATAATGAATACTAAGTATATGAATGTTTGTACTTTAGAGTATCTTACTGAAAAAATGTTTTCCCGAAATATCTTTTTAAATAGTGCATCTTAAGCTTGCTTATCACATGATTATCCAAGCTCTCAGATAAACAGAATGTGCACATTCTGTATCTGAATATTAGTAATTTCTTCTTCTTCTTCTTCAGTTAACCATTTTGAGCAAAAGAGATATGAACGAATTATAGATCGACATCTGCCCACTCACAGAAATAACCACAGGGGGTTTAATTGATTGCTATTGGGCAAAAGGAGCTTTTAGCAATTTTTTTTTTAAAAAGTAACCCTCTTACAAAAATAGAGAACGTTTAGGCTTTAAAATTGAATATGGATTTATATAAACATTCTGGCTTGGTTTTGCAATAACTTTTTAAAAATTCTTTTCCAGGATCATTTTAGTAGATGGACTGGGAGAGATGCTGGAAAATCTTCTCCGGGCTTTTGGCAGGCACAAGGACTTGATGACAAGTACCTCCTATTGTCTGTTTGAGAACAACTTTGTGTGAGGTGATGGGACAGAGGAGGTGACTGAATAGGTCTGTCCAAACCATTCGTTATGATCTAAGAACAATTAAATCAAATAGAAAAGAGTAATATGCTCAAAACAAAGACATAAAGCCAGCTCCCGAACTGGTGCACACAGACTACACTAGAGCTATGCTGATTTACACCAGCTGAAGAATTGGCTCATAGGGGCCGGTTCATCTCCTGCTTAAGCCAGTGAAAAGGCTTGACCCAGTTCCCACTGGAGCTAGTGGAAAGACTCTCACCGATTTCAATGGAGGCTGGATCAATAGTAACTATACTACAGTCAGTGGAGTTAAATCAGTGTTAAATTGGCATGAGAGGAGAATCAGGCCCCCCAAACTGAAAAGTGAGATTATAACTTAAAATGGCATAGAAAGGATATAGAATAAATTGCAAATATTAAGGGAAAAGAACAATAATACTAATACACTGAGCTGTCCTAAGTCTTCAGAGGTAGTCACGTGGCACTGTGGTATAGGAAATGACTTGTGTTGTGTGATTTTTCTGCCTGGAAACAGTCTTTTGTGATTTGCCTTCCATGGGTCAATTGTAACAGACCTAACTTTGGTGTCAAGGTGGATCCAGGTATCTGAGTCAGTGGAGCACACGGCCAATAAAACAAAAAGTGAGAGGAAAGACCAGTAACCACCTGATGTGAGCAGGGCCAGTGCAACCCATTAGGTGACCGGGTGCTAACATTTGGGGGCGGCGGCCGCCCCAGTCGTCCACAGTATTTCGGTGGCGGGACCATCTGCCACCTCTGTCGGGGGCGCCATTTCGGGAGCGGGACCTCTTGCCACCTAGGGCGCCAAAAAAGCTGGCGGCGCTCCTGGATGTGAGGTCAGTGATTATATTTTAAAAATTCCTACAGGGAGAGAAACTCCATACAAAGGTCTCAGGGATGCAAAGTGAAGCAAATTGTGTGGGATCTGGGCATTGTGAGGCACCCATGGTCTCAGAACCCAGTTTGCAGAGGCTCCTTTAATGGAACTGGGGCTTAAACTAGGTGTCATTTTCATAACGGCATGAAAAATGCAAGAGTCTCTGGTTTGACGTCCACATGGGTTCCTATAGGACCTTGATATAGTCCTTTGCCTGGGAAAATATTTGGTATGTGACAGTGCCAATAAATAGGAGAGGACAGTGAGTTGTTGATGATTTAGACCCAGAGAGAAGAGTTTTGGATGCCTAAAGCTTAGCATCCGATTCTATATTTAAATATCCAGTTAGTGCTGCCAAGTGCTTGACTGAGTGGCAGAAGTGGGATCTCAATAGGGCCGGCTGGAAAACAAGAATTCTGGTTCATAACATTTTTTTGAAGTGCTGCCATTCATTTTCTTTCCACATCAGAATGAAAACCAGATGTTTTGAAATACTTTACAAGAGACCAAGACCCCAAAATAGCCAATTGCCCAGTGAACACCACGGGAGTACCCTAACCAGTGGACTACAGAGTAAGACTCTCTCCGGCCCAATGAATATGTAATTATATATGAAAAGTGGAATAGCTTCCACAGAGGAGACTGAGAGAAAGTGACTGTATAGGTCTCTCACCTTGGATATGGAAGATCCAGGTTTAAGTCTCTGCTTTAAATCAGGTAGAGCAGGGACTTGAACTGGGGTCTCTCACATGAGTGCTCTAACGAGTAGACTTTTGGCTACTCTGGGATGGTTCTCTTCTCCAAAATTCCATCCTGGACCCGGGGAAGTTTTCCTCAAAACTGACAAAAAAATCCCACAACCCAACATTTCATCAAATAATTCCTGATCTGTGCTCAGCACCTCCCAGGACCAAGCTCTTAAGTGGCCTGATTTCTACAAATCTGCTGGATATCAGTAGGGCCCATAGGTGCTCAGCACCTCTAAACATTAAGCCACTTATGTAGATGTCACCGACACTTGAAAACCTTGGCCATTGAGAGGGACAAGGATCCCTGGTTTCCTCTCCCCATATAAATCAAACCATCCATTTCCCCTGCTTACCTGTCTACGGCTATAGCCAGGAGAGCATTGGTAGAGACGTAAAGGGAGACGGTGCGTAAGTAATTGACAGAGGCACAGAGCACATGGCCATGTTCCCAGGACAGCTGCCGCACCACATAGTAGTCCATCTCAAAGGGACAGCAGACGATAGCCACGATGAAGTCTGAGATGGCCAGGTTAGCAATCAGTAGGTTGGTGAGGTTGCGCAGCTTCTTGTAGCGGGCCAGGGCAGCGATGAAGATAAAGTTGCCGATGCCACAGACCAGCATGATGCCGATGAGTGCCACCCCAATCACAATCTTGGCCGCAAAGAAGGTGCGGGTTTTGGTCACATCATCCTCACTGTCCAGAGGCAAGTCATAATCACTGTAGCTGAAATTGAATGGGAAGGAGAAATTTCGGAAGGAGGTGAAGTCCCCACTGTGGAGGTTGTAGATGGCAGCGAAGTTGATGGCGATGGTGGTGGTGTTACGCTCTTCCTGCCCCATAGTGGTGTCTCTGCTCTTCCCACGCAGGCAACTGTGCTGGGCTCCAGGATCTTGTTAATATCACCTGGAGAGTGGGAGAGGAAGTGGCAGGAGAGCTTGCCTGATGCTTTCCCCAAGGAGCAAGTCACCTTCTCCTCCTTGTCATCGCTGTGAGGCTGAAGAGCAACAGCAACATTTGTCACCCTTTTATGGAAACAAAAAAGAAGGAAACACAGAGAGAGAACAAAAGGTGACAAAATTGCTGCAAGGAGAGCGTCTTCTCTTCATTAGCACTGCTCCCCTTCCCTCTGGTGATCTGCAGCTGCATGTATAGATCTGCCTAGAGAGAAAGTGCTCTGGTATGGAAAGATTTCTTTGTGATTATTGTCAAATCTGGTGAAGTCTGACCAAATGTTGGATTTTGATCTTAATTCAGTAGCAACATTTTATTTACTAGGCAGTTGCATTTGCACAGACTGAAATGGCATGTGGCAGGACTGTGAAATTCATGTTAAACCTCTGCTAGCCTCTCTGCCCACAGGCTGTCATATAGCTGAGTGAATATGAGAACTTAGGACACGGCACCTTCATTTGTTGCAAACACCCAATGTACCTTTGGATACAGAGGCTTTGTACTCTGCCTAGGGGTCTCTGAAGAGCAGCATTACAGGATAGAAAAGAAGGGGAACTGCCTCACTAGCTTCTAAATACATTAGCTAATTAAATAAGAGCCTCCAGGACACATGAGGGGTGGAGCAGCTAGGACATTTCTTTTGGGCAACATTTAATTGAGTACAGAGTGCCAAATTCTCAGCTAGTATAAATTGGTGCAGCTCTGCTGAAGTCATGAGCACCTCACCAATTTACACCAGCTGACAATATTGCTCGGTTGAGCTGATCAGAAAGGTCTAATACATGGACAAATGTATCTCTAGGAGTGAGGACCCCCTTCAACAAAGAGGGACTTAATTTACATGAAAAGGAACATCTTTCTGACTTGGAGAACAAATGTTCAAAACTGTTGAAAGGAAAGGAAACCCCGTCCATCTCTTTTCTTGTCGTTTCTACAAAAGATACTGAAGGAACTTCCAATAATTCTGTACATTTTGAAGTGCACCACATACAAACAACCCCCTCAGCTCCCATGCCCATGTGTGCTTTATGCACCAGAATGCTAACAGAGATGTCTCCTAGAATCCTCTCAACTCACTTCTGGAAGTGATCCAGCCCTCCAGTTACTTATAGTTAGAGGCTCAAAGTGGCACATAGTACTGGGATGAAATTGGCAGGAGCTGCTGCTTCATTGCATTAAAGCAGCAAGTCCCCACAATGTCAAATGTCATCAAGCAGGCCCTACTTTGACTGCAGAGAACAATCTGCAGAGCGGAGCTGTCCTCCTGAGCTGCATTTTCCACAAAACCGGTCACAGGCTGCGGGGCACTGATTCTGATGGGTTGTGAGAGGAACTCTCATGCAAAACTTTCATTTCCAATTGCACTCGGACTAAAAGAGTTGCAAAATGACACATGCCATCTAGAATAGCAAAGAAACTAGATTATCATTTCAAACAGCCATCCGCATCATACAATGCTGCACCCAGCCACCTGGCAACTGTGCAAATTCAACCCCAATACAAGAAACAGAAACAATCCAGGAGCACCTGAACAACATGCTTTACAGCGAAAGTGATGATACATATTTCAAACAGTTTTGCTGCGAATAGCAGAGGAACTCCTAAAACAAGACAACTCAGCAACAACTGATTACCTGTGATAGGGCTCATCTTCATCATGGTCTCTGATGCTCTGGGGGTCGCCTCCAGGGTCAGTCCCTCTTGCAGTCACTGGAACTCAGGCAGAATCACTAGGAACGCAGCTGAGAGAGTTAAATAAATGACACTTGATTGCCAGAGCTGGAACAGTGTGTCAGCCCCGGAGCTCAACAAGGAGCAGGACTCCTTTGTCTGCGTGCCTGCATCTAAAGCCTTTTCTTAGTGGGAGGCACCTTGATGCTGGCCGAGCATATGTAATTTTAAAGAGGCAGTACACAATACCACATGACTGCCCCTATGGTACTTTAAGGCTCCCCGACTGAACTGAACACACACAATGTCCTTGTCACCAAGCTTGTCGTAGGAATGTCGCTGCCGCCCTGGTTGCGGCATGCTGTTTGATCTTTGTTTGTATTGGTCAGTGGTTACTTACCCCAGGAGTGAATGAAGGGCTGGATTCAAGCCCCCATGTTGGGAGGGGACCCTCGAAAGACCTATCTAAACTAAGACCTTCCTAGCCAATTTCCTAGACTTGCGACGTGGTATTGAGAAGACTGCTAAGCACTGCTGGGACACAGCAATAGCAGAATATCTCCTTCGGCAGCTGCCCCCCTCCTTGCAGTCAAGTAGCCCTGCAGCAGGAGTGGAAGCTGTTCAATAGCTGAAAAATAAGAGGCAGCCTTCATGCAACTGGGGGCAGCCTTGATTCTCTTGTGATTCTGCTGAGCCTTCCATTGCCAAGGCATGGGACAGGAAGAGAACTTGAGCTACTGTCCACGGAAATCACACTGGGGGAAGGAAATAAACTGAAAAAGAAACTCCACTCCTTGGGTTTGAAAATGTGGCCGTGACAAGGTGTTCATTAATGTGATAAGTTTTGCATTTTTGTGGGAAGTTAGCAAATACACATGTGTGAAGGTATAAGAGACACCATTCGACTGAGGTCAGAGGCCAGCAGCTAGCTGATTAGCCCCACCTGCTGCACCTGGGAGAAGACCTGCAGCTTAACTGGCGGACTCATAAAAGGAAGAGCAGGAAATGAAGAGGAGTAGCTGTAGTACCTGCCAGAGGCTGGAGGAACGGCTTCCACAAACAAAATGGACAGAAAGGAGACTATGGGGAAGTTCTATTATCAAAAGGCTCTGAGGTAAGAACCAGGAACTTTGGGCTGAGGAACTTATGGGGGAGTGATGGCCAGACTTGGGGAAGTTTTGATCCTGCTTGTTGAAGAGACTTGAAATAAAAGAAAAAGAAACCACCACAACTCATCCTGCTGGAAATTGCCTTCCATGGACTCAGTGAGAAGGTTCCAGAATTCTCCCATGGAGGGCACTGGCTCAGTAAGAACAAATTGGTTTCCAGCCAGAAGAGGGCGCTATAAGACAGATACCAATCTCTTACAAGAAGTTGCAATTCAAGGGAACTGCACCTGTATTTCCCCTCTATGGTTCAGAAAGGGCACCCACTCTAGGCTCCCAGCTCCTCAGCCATCACCTCTCTTGGGCAGAGACCTGCATCACTTCCCCGCCTAACTGGGATTTTTCCAGGCTGTGCAGTTCCTTGCCTAAACTGTGTTATTTCCAGAAAGCCAAACTGTCTGAACAGGCTAGCACCTGTACTTTGCTCTCTCTCCAGAGGCTATCAACAGCACTCTGGACAGCTACTCTAAGTTACCACATAGCCCTTTATAAGCAAGCACATTTATTCTTAAGGGGAAAGCATTACAGAGAAAACATATTAAAAACAATAAAAGAACCTACATGCCTACTGAAAGCTTACCAGAGGTCACCCCAACGCCAACGCCAACATCAGGCTCTGGCAGGTGTCGGTCCTTCCAACATTTCCCTAAGGACTGGGGTCCCCCATTCAACAGAATGTCCTGTCTGTTTGCTGGCTCTGAAAGAAGACCCTGAATTAGTTTAACTGAGGATAATTACCCAAAAGTCTTTTCTTTGTCTGTGGTCCTGGAGATTCCAGTTTAAACAAGTAGATGCACATCATTTTGTGGTGCTACTTCTTGAACGGTGTTACAGCTTGAGTGAATTTACCTAATCACCCCTCCTGCACCTGTTCCTGAAGGGCTGTGGTCCCTCCACCCCCAAGGAATTATATACAATCTCCATAGTCACAGATTTTATGCTGGATGCCAGCCCTGCTCTGGGCTGCGGGCGGGGTTACAGCTGCCAGCCCCGCTCCTGGCCATGCATGCAGGGTCCCACATCATGGCTGCTGGCCCTGCGCCCGGCCCCCCACACAGGGTTCCAGCTGCTGGCCCTGCATGTGGGGCTCCATTACTGGCTCCACGCCTGCTTCCAGCCTCGGCCCCCTTACCTCTCTCCTTTTTCCCAACTCCTGGAGACACAGCCTTGCTCCTGGCCTCAGCTCTGAGGGGAACAGGGAGGTGTCATAAACAGATAGTTAAGGGTTACTGCCTCTTTTACCTGTAAAGGGTTAAGAAGTTCACCTAGCCTAGCTGACACCTGACCAGAGGAACCAATGGGGGAACAAGATGTTTCAAAAGGAAGAAGGGAAGTTTTCCTTTGTTTAGAGTTTCAGTTTCAGCCAGAGTGAAAAAGATCAAGGAACCAGCCTCTTATCAGAGTAGTGAGTTTTAGAAAGGGATAAATAGGTTTATGTTTATTTTCTTTGTAACTTGTCTTGGTACCATTTAGGGAATTATCAAATTTGGGTATTTGGGTATTTTTTGTGTAACTAAGTTTTTGCCCAGGGGAACATCCTCTGTGTTTGGAATCTGCTGTCCGTGAGAGTAGCTGGTATGCTAATCTCTCCCAGAGGGTTTTCTTTTCTTTTACCTTTCTTTTCTTTAATTAAAAGCCTTTTTCTTAACACCTGATTGATTTTTTCCTTGTTTTTAGATCCAAGGGGGTTGGATCTGGATTCACCAGGAGTTGGTGGGAGAAAGGAGGGGGGATGGTTTAATTTCTCCTTGTTTTAAGATCCAAGGGGTTTGGATCTGTGTTCACCAGGAAATTGGTGAAGTCTCTCAAGGCTACCCAGGGAAGAAAAGTAGTGCTTGGGGTGGTGGCAGCGATATCAGATCTAAGCTGGTAATTAAGCTTAGAAGTGTCCATGCAGGTCCCCCCATCTGTACCCTAAAGTTCAGAGTGGAGAAGGAATCCTGACAGGAGGACAAGGTAAAAAGTTTGGGGATAGTTTTGCTGGCTTTCAGCACCCCCACTATAAAAAGCGTTCCAGTGTCACTGATGATCCCTGGTCCTCAATGATATATAAATATAATACAATAAGATCTCCCAAAAGTATTGCAGGAAATTGCTTGCTCTCTCTCTCTCTGTCTCTCACACACATACATTTATTATTGCAAGTAAAATATTTCACAGGGCCTTAATTATAATACTCAGTGTAATAAGCCAAAAGGCATAAGACAGTTTGCTGTTATTACTGTCCTGAAAGCATGCAACCAAATAAGGCACAATGAAATTAGATACACTGTATTTTGCCACAAAGCATTACAACTTTCTGTTGTAAAATGTCAGTGCAATGTGTATGAACAAATATAGGGAGAAATAAAGGAAAGTTATAGTGCACAATGAAATAAGACATCAAACATCCTTACATAAAATAGTATACATGATCATTGATGAGCTCAAATAAAGATTATTACTGCATAATGAACTGTTTGGAGCTTTACATTAGAAAGGTAATTCTTCTGATTAATATTTTGCTTTAATCTCTTAAATAAAATTGTATCCGATCTCAAGTCAAGGCTGGATCCAAATATTTATTTTCCTTTGGTCCAGATCCTCAGTTGGTGTAAATCTGTTTATCCCCAGTGACTAAAAACATTACACCAATGGAGCTATGCCATCTTTTATGAGCTTAGGATCTGGCCCTTTTCTGTCTTGAGCTTACACTGATCTTCTGCTGTATACAGATTAACATTGCCAGCCTCTCTCTCTCTCTCTCTCTCTCTCTCTCTCTCTCTCTCTCTCTCTGTGTGTGTGTGTGTGTGTGTGTGTGTGTGTAAAAGCTGAATCCTTTGAAACTGCCAGCAGTAGTGCAATATAACCTTATTTAGAATGCAGAAGAGGAGTGGAGCATTGCCAATATTAAGCAATATTTTGTTGCTCATTAGATAGCAACATTATTGATGCTGAATTACAGATTTAAAAATTAAGCAGAAAGTGAAAATCAAGTGCTGGGTCTCATTCTTGGTCTACACTACAGAGTTAGGGCAACATAAGGCAGCTTACATTGACATAACTGTGTAAGCTTCTACACTAAAATTTCACTTCCTCCGACATAACTTGTCCGCTACGTGGACTTAATGCCACCTCTGTGAGAGGTGTAGGGCTTAGGTGGATGCAGTGTCAGTGCAGACACTGTTATGTCAACTTTAGTGGTCTCCAGGAAATGTCCCACAATGCCCCACCTTGACCACTCTGGTCACTATTTTGAACTCTGCTGCCCAGTGGCCAGGTTTTCCCCATTAAAACCATGCAAATTTTTGAAATTCTATTTCCTGTTTGCCTGGCACCTAGCAACTCACGAACATGCCTAGCAACTGCCCAGGTGACCAAGCCGACTACAAGCTGCAGACACACTCTTGCCTGGAGTACATAGGAGGTATTGGATCTCCTGGGTCTGTTGGGAGAAGAGGATGAGCAGGTACAGCTCTGATCCATCTGTAGAAATGTCAATATTTATGAGCAAATCACTCGGGGCTTGGAGGAGAAGGGCTATAAGAGGAACACACAGCCGTGCCACATGAAAGCCAAAGAGCTGAGGCAAGCATACCAGAAGGCAAGGGGGGGCTAACAGTCACTCTGGTGTGGAGCCACAGACATGCTGCTTTTACAAAGAGCTGCATGCCATCCTTGGCAGAGACCCAACCCCCCCCTCCCGAAGAGCCTGTGGATACTTTGGGGAAGCAGAAGTTACAGGGCCCCACCGTGAACAATGATGAGGAGGCAAGCAACCAGGGGATCCAGTGGCATGGCAAGCCAGGATCTGATTTTGACTCCTGGACAGTCATGCTAGTCCCTAAAGTCCAACTTACCAGGGGTAGGAACCTGGTAGATATGTAGTTTGCTTGGAAATTGCAGGAACACATCTGTTGATTTACTCTTTTTTATTTATGCTAGAAGAGGTATCGAAACAACGAAGAGAGGTAGAGTTATCTGCTTCTCATTCACCTGTACAGTTAGGAAAAGGGGGTCCCACAGAGCAGTTTGTTTATATGCACTAGGATCTCCTGTGAATCCTCTGTGGAGATCTCAAGGAAATGTTCCTGAAAGTAGTCTGCAATCCTGTGCTGAAGATTTCTAGGGAAGGCTGCATTATTTTTTCCACCTCAGTAGGATGTTTTCCCTTGTCACTCAGGAATTAGTTCAGCAGGCATCATTGCAGATCACAGGCGAACAGTATACAGCCTCAGTCTGCATCTCTACGTCTGCAGGATCTGTTCCCTTTCAGCTTCTGTTACCCTCAGGAGTGACATGACAGCTAAAATCACCACTGACTGGAAAACAGTGCCAATATTCAGTTCAATTGCCCTACACACATATACTCATGGCTATGAGCGATCTCCCCCTTCTTATTATTTCCCAGCTTGCCCCCAGACCATCGCTGGGACGGCCGCCATGTTCTCTGAATCCCAAGAAGAAGTGAGAATGAACTACTTGTAAATTACTTGGATCAAAAGGAATGAGTTATGCATACCTACTTTCCATTTATCTTGTGAATACACCCACAATGCACAGAAGTACTACTGTATCTTTTGCAGCTGGAAATGTGGCCTTGAGGGTCTCTCCATCCACACCAGCAGAGTTTCTCAGCCAGATAAGAAGGAGAAGGAAGAGGACATGGGATGACATGTTTCAGGGGATCCTGCAAGCCTCTGTTCCTTTGGATACCGAGGACAGGGCTTGGAGGATCACCCTCCTGGACAGCATGGCCAGCAATAGAGGGGAGAAGAGAAAAGTGCAGGTAAAGGAGAGAGACATGCAGCAGGAGATGCGAGTGCTTCTCAAACTGCAAACAGGAATGTTGGAGACAATTGTTGATCTTTCAGTTCACATCACTTTGCAGCCCATAGAGAACTGCATTCCAGGACCTTTCTACACTCTCACCCCTCCACATTCCATGTGGGGAGTCCAGGGCTGCTGCACTACTCCACCACTCCACCCTGGGGGAGAGAGTACGGATGTTCATGCAGTTCGCAGCTGCATATACCCTGACCTGTGAGAGACATGGTTGGTGTAGGTGTTCGTGAAATGGAAATGACTATTATTTACTCTTCAAAGGTTCTTTCCCCTGTATTTATAAAGTTTAATTCAGTTATTAATGTGTCTGTTTGCCTGGGTTTGGACTAAAAGTCCATTTATGGAAACTTAATTAATCTTTATTAGTTTAAAACTTATGCTGGCTGGGGCTGACATCATTCACAGAGAACAGCAATAGGTGTAGTTACAATGTTATATTAATACACACACAGCACTCCTTAAAAGGTTCATAGATGGATGCAAAAAAGCAATGCAAGGTAGAGCACATTAAAGCAACACATATTACTGTGGCTCGCTATTAGAATTGTCTTCCAAAGCCTCTCTGAGCTGAATATCTCCGTGCTGAGCTCTTCTTATAGCCCTGGTATCTGGCTGCTCAAAATCAGCAGACAGCCACTCCACCTCCACCAAGGTGGAAACTTTCCTCCCTTTGCTTCACAGATATTATGAAGCACACAGCAGGCAACTATAACCATTGGGATTTTCTTTTCAATGAGGTCAAATCTCATGAGTAGACAGCAACAGCGGCCTTTCAAATGGCCAAAGGCACATTCAACTGTCATTCTGCACTGGCTGAGCCTGCAGTTGAAATGCTCCTTGCTGCTGTTGAGGTGGCCAGTGCACAACTTCATGAGTAAGGGGTAGGCTGGGTCTCTCAATATCACTATTGGCATTTGAACATCCCCAATGGTAAACGGCAAATATTATAGACTCAGACTCAGACTCTAGGACTGGAAGGGACCTCGAGAGGTCATCGAGTCCAGTCCCCTGCCCTCATGGCAGGACCAAATACTGTCTAGACCATCCCTGATAGACATTTATCTAACCTACTCTTAAATATCTCCAGCGATGGAGATTCCACAACTTCCCTAGGCAATCTATTCCAGTGTTTAACTACCCTGACAGTTAGGAACTTTTTCCTAATGTCCAACCTAAATCTCCCTTGCTGCAGTTTAAGTCCATTGCTTCTTGTTCTACCATTGGAGGCCAAGGTGAACAAGTTTTCTCCCTCCTCCTGATGACACCCTTTTAGATACCTGAAAACTGCTATCAGGTCCCCTCTCAGTCTTCTCTTTTCCAAACTAAACAAACCCAATTCCTTCAGCCTTCCTTCATAGGTCATGTTCTCAAGACCTTTAATCATTCTTGTTGCTCTTCTCTGGACCCTCTCCAATTTCTCCACATCTTTCTTGAAATGCGGTGCCCAGAACTGGACACAATACTCCAGTTGAGGCCTAACCAGCGCAGAGTAAAGCGGAAGAATGACTTCTCGTGTCTTGTTTACAACACACCTGTTAATGCATCCCAGAATCACGTTTGCTTTTTTTGCAACAGTATCACACTGTTCACTCATATTAAGCTTGTGGTCCACTATGACCCCTAGATCTCTTTCTGCCATACTCCTTCCTAGACAGTCTCTTCCCATTCTGTATGTGTGAAACTGATTGTTCCTTCCTAAGTGGAGCACTTTGCATTTATCTTTATTGAACTTCATCCAGTTTACCTCAGACCATTTCTCCAATTTGTCCAGATCATTTTGAATTTTGACCCTGTCCTCCAGAGCAGTTGCAGTCCCTCCCAGTTTGGTATCGTCCGCAAACTTAATAAGCGTACTTTCTATGCCAACATCTAAAATCGTTGATGAAGATATTGAACAGAACCGGTCCCAAAACAGACCCCTGCGGAACCCCACTTGTTATACCTTTCCAGCAGGATTGGGAGCCATTAACAACTACTCTCTGAGTACGGTTATCCAGCCAGTTATGCACCCACCTTATAGTAGCCCCATCTAAATTGTACTTTCCTAGCTTATCTATAAGAATATCATGTGAAACTGTATCAAATGCCTTACTAAAGTCTAGGTATATCACATCCACCGCTTCTCCCTTATCCACAAGGCTCCTTATCCTATCAAAGAACGCTATCAGATTAGTTTGACATGATTTGTTCTTTACAAATCCATGCTGGCTATTCCCTATCACCTTACCACCTTCCAAGTGTTTGCAGATGATTTCTTTGATTACCTGCTCCATTATCTTCCCTGGCACAGAAGTTAAACTAACTGGTCTGTAGTTTCCTGGGTTGTTTTTATTTCCCTTTTTATAGATGGGCACTATATTTGCCCCTTTCCAGTCTTCTGGAATCTCCCCCGTCTCCCATGATTTCCCAAAGGTAATAGCTAGAGGCTCAGATACCTCCTCTATTAACTCCTTGAGTATTCTAGGATGCATTTCATCAGGCCCTGGTGACTTGCAGGCATCTAACTTTTCTAAGTGATTTTTTACTTGCTCTTTCCTTATTTTCTCTTCTAAACCTACCCTCTTCCCGTAAGCATTCACTATACTAGACATTCCTTCAGACTTCTCAGTGAAGACCGAAACAAAGAAGTCATTAAGCATCTCTGCCATTTCCAAGTCTCCCGTTACTGTTAACCCCCCCTCATTGAGCAGTGGGCCTACCCTGTCCTTAGTCTTCCTCTTGCTTCTAATGTATTGATAAAAAGTCTTCTTGTTTCCCTTTATTCCCATAGCTAGTTTGAGTTCATTTTGTGCCTTTGCTTTTCTAATCTTGCCTCTGCATTCCTGTGTTATTTGCCTATATTCATCCTTCGTGATCTGACCTAGTTTCCATTTTTTATATGACGCCTTTTTATTTTGTAGGTCATGCAAGATCTCAAGGGTAAGCCAAGGTGGTCTTTTGCCACATTTTCTATCTTTCCTAACCATCGGAATAACTTGCTTTTGGGCCCTTAATAGCGTCCCTTTGAAAAACTGCCAACTTTCCTCAGTTGTTTTTCCCCTCAGTCTTAATTCCCATGGGACCTTGCCTATCAGCTCTCTGAGCTTACCAAAATCCGCCTTCCTGAAATCCATTGTCTCTATTCTGCTGTACTTCTTTCTACCCTTCCTTAGAATTGCAAATTCTATGATTTCATGATCACTTTCACCCAAGCTTCCTTCTACTTTCAAATTCTCAACAAGTTCCTCCCTATTGGTTAAAATCAAGTCTAGAACAGCTTCCCCCCTAGTAGCTTTTTCAACTTTCTGAAATAAAAAGTTGTCTGCAATGCAGTCCAGGAACTTATTGGATAGTCTGTGCCCCGCGGTGTTATTTTCCCAACGTATATCTGGATAGTTGAAGTCCCCCATCACCACCAAATCTTGGGCTTCGGATGATTTTGTTAGTTGTTTGAAAAAAGCCTCATCCACCTCTTCCGCCTGATTAGGTGGCCTGTAGTAGACTCCCAGCATGACATCACCTGTGTTTTTTACCCCTTTTAGCCTAACCCAGAGACTCTCCACCCTTCTGTCTCCTATGTCCATCTCCACCTCAGTCCAAGTGTGTACATTTTTAATATATAAGGCAACACCTCCTCCCTTTTTCCCCTGTCTATCCTTCCTGAGCAAACTATACCCATCCACACCAACATTCCAGTCGTGTGTATTATCCCACCAAGTTTCAGTAATGCCAATAATATCATAGTTGTATTTATTTATTAGCACTTCCAGTTCTTCCTGCTTATTACCCATACTTCTTGCATTTGTATAAAGGCATCTAAGATACTGGTTTGATCTTGCCTCCCAGCTTTGCCCTGACCCTCCTTCCTCTCTGCCATTATAGCCCGTGCTCCCTCCTGTTTCCAACCCATCTCCCAGGTCTTGTTCCCCACTTACTTGTGGGCTTTGCTCACCTGTCCCCGTCGAACCTAGTTTAAAGCCCTCCTTACTAGGTTAGCCAGTCTGTGCGCAAATAAGGCCTTTCCCCGCTTCGAAAGGTGAACGCCATCTGTTCCTAGCAATCCTTCCTCAAATAGCATCCCGTGGTCGAGGAAGCCAAAGCCCTCCTGGCGACACCATCTTCGCAGCCAGGCATTCACCTCCACGATGCATCTGTTTCTGCCCGGACCCCTACCTTCAACAGGAAGAATCGAAGAGAATACCACCTGCGCTCCAAACTCCTTAACCCGTACTCCCAGAGCCCTGTAGTCACTCTTGATCTGCTCAGTGTCACACCTCGCAGTATCATTTGTGCCCACCTGGATGAGTAGCATGGGGTAGTAGTCAGAAGGCCGGATAATCCTCGACAATGCCTCTGTAACATCTTGGATACAGGCCCCTGGCAGGCAGCATACCTCCCGGGATGAACGGTCAGGGCAACAGATGGGCGCCTCCGTCCCCCTCAGCAGAGAGTCTCCAACCACCACTACCCTACGTTTCTTATCAGTGGTGGCAGCAGACCTCCCAGCCTTAGGGGTACGAGGCTTCACCCCCTTAACTGTTGGAGGTGATTTCTTCTCTCCTGTATCAAGAAGAGCATAATGGTTATCTTTTACCACAGCAGGAGGGTTCGCAGCAGTGGTGGAGCACTGCCTGCTGCTAGAAGTAACCAGCTGGCTGTGTCCACCCTGAGCCTCCTCCTCCACTGGTGTGTCAGATACACCCTGAGGCATCTCCTCCTTCACTGGAGTGTCAGTAGTCCTGTCAACTGGGACAGCACCATCAGCTGTCTCCACATGGATACTGTCCAGGAATTGCTCATGGACATAGATGTTCCTCAGCCTGGCCACCTCCTCCTGTAGCTCTCCCACCTGCTGCCTGAGAGATTCCACCAGTAGGCACCTTTCACATTGGATGCCACGCCCAGCCTGGATATCAGTAAGTGGAAATTGCAAATTACAGTCTTTGCAAGCCCACACCAGAATCTGGGTAAAAGCATCCATGCTTTGGTGCTCTGTCTGGCTACAGGCGCAGGTGGAGGAGACAGAAGCAGTGCTGGCACAGGTGTTGCGGGTCCTCCTCACCATTGTAAGCCTCCCTCTGTCAAACACTCTCAAATTCCTGTCTACAGCTCCCTATCCGCTCCTCTCTGCTGTAAACAGAAAGGTTTTCGATGTGGCTCAGGTTATGGGTTCAGGGGACCAATGGGTCACAGATGAGACTGACAAGGGACCCCCCGCTTCCTACTCCCCTTCAGAACTCCCTTGCAAAACTCCCTGTTAGCAGCTCCTGTTGGCTAAGCTCCCTGGTCGCTTGTGCGCAGCTTTATAAAGCCCTGGCCTGAGTGAATGCCCCGCCCACTGGTTAAGGTTCAACCAATTACCAGAGGCTTCTAGCTTTCAAACCTTCCTAGTAGCTCCACCTCCAACTGCCAGCTACAGCACACGGTCCTTCAAACAAACAAACCAAACAGACTGACAAACACAAGCTCAGCACACAGCAAGTAACCCCCTATTGCGGGATCACACGCAACCATGCTCACAACATTCATGACAATAGTGCAGGGCTGTGCCGGATTGATGCCTCTCACAGAGATAGTGGACATATGGGTTTGCAGAGCTTTTGAAAAGCGGCACAAAACATTATGGGATGGAGAAAACTGCATTATGGGATGTTGAAACCATGTTCCCAGTCACCTCTGAATGACTTGTTTGGCCTCCCCTGAGGCATTGCAAACGCTTCTCAAAACATCCTAGAAGGTGGTAAGTTGCACAGTGGGATAGCTAGTCATGGTGCACTGCTCTCTGCATCAATGCAAGTGCTGGTAGTGAGGATGTACACGCTGACACAAGACATTTAGTGTGGACGTGCAAAATCAATTTAATTACTGTGGTGGCTGTATGTTGACGTAACTTAGGTGGACATAATTTTGTAGTGTACACATACCCTAAGTGCCTGATTGTTAATAGTTATGGAGGAGGTGAGATCCTCCCTGTCACATACTGCACTAGTCTCTTTAAAGGGGCTGGAATGAGGGAAAGGACCTCTAAAAGACTCAGACTAGTCAGAGGAAGCATCTTCTGCAGGCACTGTGGAATATATCAATCAGGCTGCCTCCTGAAGACCTCCTCTGAATGGCACTGAGGCACTTAGGTCAGCCTGGGGAGGCTACGGTAACTTAGACATGCTCGAGAGCTGTATGTTATGCCAGCGGGCATGGCACAGCCCAGGATCTGGGGGGCACAATGGTGGCTTAAAGGCACTTAGCCTGTCCTCTTCCTGGGCTGTGAGGGCATGGGGCACAAAAGGCCATCGCACCTCTGAAATCCCACTTATGCTGTATTTGCAGGGCCAAAGTGGGGCTTAGAGTGCTGGCTCTGTGCAAAGGTCTGGGTTTCACACCCAGAGCTTTGATTGTGTTACTGTGGCTTTCCTTTCATTGCTATGATATTTTGAACCGGCATTTCCTGAGCTCTAGGTTACAGATTTGAACCTTTCACCACCTCCCCCTCCAAAAGAAGTTTATTTTTAAACTTTCAAGTAAAGCTAAATAGGGATCTGTGGAAATCCATGTGAAGGTGGCTGCTGTAAAGTAGGAAGTGGTACTTCATTGCTTTAAAATAATGATATGCTGCCACTAATATTTACCTGGGAAATGGTGTGGGATCTTCCCTTTTTGTCTTAAAGCTGTAAATTCAATCAGATTTTATCTAGTTTTTGTTGTGTTGTATTAAGCTTTGGGCTACATATTTAACCATAAAGAACTTAGAGTAAAGTATCAGAGGGGTAGCCGCGTTAGTCTGGATCTCTAAAAGCAGCAAAGAATCCTGTGGCACCTTATAGATTAACAGAGGTTTTGGAGCATGAGCTTTCGTAGGCGAATACCTACTTCGTCAGATGCATGTGACAAAGTAGGTGTTCACCTACGAAAGCTCATGCTCCAACACCTCAGTTAGTCTATAAGGTGCCACAGGATTCTTTGCTGAACTTACAGTAAGTTCTCAGTAAAATCCAGCTGCATTTTACATTTCATCCTAGAAGTTTTATAGAAAACTAATACAAAGCAGTGAGTAGAACAGGTATAAATATATTGCTGACATTTCTAGAGGAAGCAATGGGGCTGCAAGTAGTGCCCTGAAGTCCCAATCAAGATCATGGTACCTGTTTGCTGTACACGCTCATAGAAGATCGACTAGCTCCAAAGAGCTTACACTCTACTGGTATGTCTACACTACAATTGAACATCTATGGCTGCCCTGTGTCAGCTGACTCGGGCTAAGGGGTCATTTAATTTATATAAATGTATAGACATTTGGGGTCAGGCTGGAGCCTGGGCTCTGGGACCCCACACAGGGAGAGTTCTAGACTTGAGTTCCAGCCCAAGCCATAACATCTACACCACAATTAAACAGCCCCTAGCCTGAGCCGGGGCCAGCCATGGGTGTTTAACTGCAGTATAGACATACCCTAAGACCCTGATTCAGCGAAGTACTCATTGACTTCACTGAGATGCAATAGCTTCCGCTTAAAGTTAAGTGTGAGATCTTGATCCCAGTGAAGACAATGGCAAAACTAACTCCCAACCGGAGTCTGGATTTCACCCAGTCTCTTGAACTTTGCTATGCGGTTTTCTGAATCTGGGCCATTGTTACTATTAGCAATATACAAAAGAACACATGGCTTACATACTGTTTATTAAAACACGGCTACTGTTGTATAATAGGTGACGATTCATCATACTGCTCCTGTGTGCAAGTCTGCAGAACCATGTCCTACATAGATCACTTATATCAAGTATCAGAGGGGTAGTCATGTTAGTCTGGATCTGTAAAAGCAGCTTAGAGTCTTGTGGCACCTTATAGACTAACAGATGTTTTGGAGCATGAGCTTTCGTGGGTGAATACCCACTTCGTCGGATGCATGTATCCGACAAAGTGGGTATTCACCCATGAAAGCTCGTGCTCCAAAACATCTGTTAGTCTATAAGGTGCCATAAGACTCTTTGCTGCTTTTATAGATCACTTATGACACAGTTCTGTAGACACTTCACACAGGAATAGTCCCATTGAATTCAGTGAGACTTACTAACATGCAGAGATTTCCAGGAGCAGGCCCTTACTTTTTTTTTAACCTCCCTGGGGTTAAGAGAGCATGGCCCCTTTAAAACTTTGTCCTGAGGCAGAGGAAGTGCTGATTGTTCCAGGGGCAAGGAGAGAGGGAGAGCGACAGGACCTGTGTCTCTGGAGCTCCAGACAGGAGGGCTTCACACAGTGAAGCATCCAAAAACTTGCCCTAAGCCCTGGAAGGATAGAGTAGCTGACGGGGAATATCCCAGGACAGAAGCCAGGAGGAGCACTGTGCCAGGGAGGGATCACCTGAGAAGGATAAACTGGAGCTGGATCTAGTAACCCTGCTGCCCAGAGCTGTATGGGGCTGTTAGTACTGGGGCTCATGACTTTGCATTGAGAATAAGGAGGGAGGCTGTAATTAGCTAAGTGGGGAGTTGTCGCTCTGTGTGGCTTTGCGGCAAGAGGCAGAAGAGGAAACTGGAGGCGTCTCTGGGGAAAAGTTTACTGGCCCTGAAGACGACCAGGAGCACCCAAGATTCACCCGAGACTCCTGAACTCTGAGTGTAGACACATTGCTCGGTGTCTGCCCTTTCATACTGTGGTACCACTGGCCTGTGAGGCATTTACATCACATCCACTTACCGATGAGTCAGACACACCACTGTTTGACGGCGTCTGAACAGAGCATCTAAGAGCAAGGTAGGTCAGTAACAGCAGAGTGACACACAGTGAGGGTTGCTGACATCACTGGTTAGAGCAAAATGGCAATAAGTATAACTGGATAATGAAGCATGGGGAGATTATGCAGGAAAATGAAAAGGAGTTGAACTGAGTTGCGCTGTATGAAGATGAGAAGGCCAAGGTGACCGAAAAGAATTTAATAACCTGCCACAGAACATTTTCTTCCACATTCTTTTATTCTGTTCCCTATTTTCTTCCTCCCCAGTCATCATTTCGGGTCACACAAGAAAATGGTCCTTACTTTGCTCAACCAAGCAGTTGTGAATGAAAAGCATTTCTCACAAACAATGGACTACGAAATCAAGTTGACAAAGTTTGTGACTGCAACTGACACTGACCTTGCAGAGCTGCCCATCTTGCTAAAATCACCATGCGTGACCCTGCTGGGAGACGACCCTTCTAAGGGACTATCGACCAGTTTTAACCCCTGCTTTAATACTGCATAAGCAACCATAACAGTCTGTTTGGTTTTTTTAAACAAAATGTTCATTGTTTAGAATGAAAGATTAAAGGTTTTCTTCTGACTGGATTAGGAACTGGTTTATATTTTGTTACCGAGGGATCCCACAGAGCAATGTCATCTTTCACAATTTGTTCTCCTGGGTTGAAATTCACCCCTAAGGAGCAAATCATCACAAGGCATGAGCCCTATTCTGTGGGATTTAAGTGGTGCCGAGGTCTTATAGAGGCTTTCCCCGTGGGGGGTGAAGGAAGTGATTATCACATCACAGTGTGCTGCACTGGCCTCAGAACTGATTTTGACATTACCAGGCACCTGGCTTCACTTGTTATACACCTCCTAGCAGAACTGAACTGCAGCAGAAAGTTCCCACTCCATTCTCTTAATGGGAGGTGTAGGGGTAGCTGTGGGCATAAGCTTTCGTGGGTAAAAAACCTCACTTCTTCAGACGCATCCCACGAAACCCACAAAAGCTTATGCCCAAATAAATCTGTTAGTCTGTAAGGTGCTACCGGTCTCCTTGTTAACTTTGTCAGTGTTTTCCATTACTTTAAGTATTCCAGCTCTTTTTTTATTTGTATTCTCTCTTCAACTTCTTATTTTATCTGCCTCTGTTATTCAATTACTTTCTGTTTTTTATCCATTTGTAACCCTTCTGCCCCTCTGAGTTTACAGCAATAAGGGCCGGGTTCAGTAGCCAGGGGTTCTGTTTCAATAATACAATGCATAACCGGCTCGAGCCCCCACCCAGTGACCTGGGACACTTACATACCACACCCCCCGGGTGCCTCTAGGAGGCAATACTTCCCCTCTCGCAAGCAGGGAGTCTGAGTGTAGCAAAATCCTTTTACTAAAGGAAGGAAACAATGCAGCATCCCATTGGAGAAGCACCACAAACAGGATTATAACACAAACTATAAACAAAAACCCACCTCCAAGTACGTTTGGCAATGTCCTTTCCCCCTTAGGGTCTTAAGTCCAATCACCCCAAAGTCCAACAACCCGGAAGTCTCTGGTCAGTGCCACCCCAGAATTCAAAAGTTTATCTGCAGAGTTTTACCCCCCTAGCCTGGGTGGAAATGGGGGGGAGTCCACACAGGGTGTTAAGGGGCACCTTACGTGGGCCAGGGCCAACTGCTCTGCCTCTCCATGGAATTCTGCTACACCCTTCACCATGACCAGCTCCACTACACCAGCTGTCCCTGCAAACCGCTTCACTCCGCTCACTGTTCCATGGACTGCTCCAACATGCTGCAAACTGCTCCACTCTGCCAGCAGCTTAACGATAGGTCTTCAGGCTCCCCCACTAGTTAACACAGCACTCAGTGATCTCAGCTCAGCTCTTTCAGTGATTTCAGCTCTTAGTAGGGGAGCCCTGGTGCTGGTCCATCATTGGCCCAACATGAATTCAGCTCAGCAGTCTCTACATGGACTCCTAATGGAATCAAAATTAGCTCTACTCTTTAACAGTGGAAAGAGGAGGATGTGCAATTGGTGTTCCAGGCCCTCAAAAGGGGCCCATACCATCAGGTACACACACCAGTCCCCAAACTCTCTCAATTCACTGGGTTTTGGAACCCATGTCCTTTGTCTAGCAAGTGTCACTTAATTTATATTGAGACATCTCTGTCATAAAGCAGTCTCGTAGTTCCTCATTCACATAATCAGGTGGCAACACTTTATTTATCCTGCCCCAATAACAAAGAAATTGGGGATCCCAGAGCTGTCAAAATAACCATCCCAGGCCGCCTTGCTGGGTGTGCCCATGCAAATATCTGAGATTTCATCTTCCTGAAATTCTTTCCACACTTCCCATAATTCACCACCAGATGTCAGGGTAGAGCTCATCCTGACTTTGCTTCCACATTATTTGGAGTGAAGTACTGGCCCCATTGAAGTCAGTGGGAGTTTTGCCATTGACTTTAGTGGGGCCAGGATTTTACCCTATATTTTTATCTCAGCCATAATTCTTCCAACAACTTCCTTCTCTGCAACTTCCAGAACAATGTTCATACATAAATGGCACAGCTCCCTTTTCCCATTTGAATCTTTTCTCACCCATTCATAACATGTTACATTATTTAAATCTATTTTTACAAAGTACCTTTCACAATGCAAAGAACAGACAGTAGTCAAGAAAATAGGACTGTTCAATAACCAGAACCAACCTGCTGCATTACTTTGAAATTTAACAGTACAGTCTTCTATGGAATGTAAGTAGCAGCCTCTGTGCAGTAACAATGTAAGAAAGGGATTAATTTACGGTGAAAGTCCTATTGCAAGTAAAGGTTCAAGCCAATATTTCTGTATGTGCTTGAAACAGATCCAACAGAACGCTGTCTTAGAACAATCTCATTTAAAAGTCATCAAAGCATGGAACCTCAAGCATGGTAACAGCTTTTCTTGACTCATGCTAACAAAATTTTCTCTCTTTTCCAAGATGAGAAGATCCAAAATGTACAGCCAAGTCAACCCTTTCTTCACTGTAGTTTTTGAGGCATGAAGCTGGAACAGTTGGAGTCACTGTGAAAACGTGCCCCTGAAGAAGTCTGAGCAAATGGACGGATTCAGTTTTGTGAATTAATTGTGTGGATGAACCAAATAATTATTCCACTTAAAGGACGGCGGGTAACGGGAGGCAGGGCAATGCAATCCTTTCAGAAATGTTCTTTGGAGTAAATTTGGATTTAAATGAGTCTGAAAGTGTAAATCCAAAGCACTCCAAGCAGCAATACTTCATTTAAACCAAGATGGCCTTTGATGAAATTATTTATTAACTATTTTTTTGCCATTAAACATCAAGAGTATCAATTGTTCAGATCTCTCTGAACCTGTAGAATAGTGTCTTTCTTTCAGCCCTGTTAGTTATTTGTTTTTGCTGCAGGAAATAATTTTTCTTAAGTGAGGAAGGTGACATTCAGAGATCAACCAAATGCCTGAACATCAGAGAGTGGGTTTCTTCATCTCCTCCCCTCCTTTTTTAAACCTTCTAACCTTCTTCCATTGGGGCACATTATGACAGAGTCTCTTCCAGTTAGCATCTGGAACACATGGTGTAACTTTAAACTGATAGTGATGCATCTTCATAGACTGAATACACCATACTTTTGGCCTAGGCTGCTCTAACTTGCACTAGGAGATGGTTCAATCCCTGTCCAACCCCAGGATTGGTGGACTTGGTTGTAGAAAGGTGGTGGAAAGTCACCTGTGCCCCTCCTTACCACACTCCTCAGGTGAGCTGAGTGTAGCACCTGGAATCTGCCCCTAGAGGTTTAGGAGCATCATCCAAACAGGTGCAGCAGAAAGTGCTGTTACCAAGATATGTGGCTTCAGCAACTGTGGGGCCCAATCCTGCAGTCCTACTCAGACAAAGCCCTCATTTAAGAATCATGGGGATTATTGGGTTGAAAAGGACTGCAGGGTTGGGCCCAGAGTTGCCAATGAGTAGCACCCCTCTGTAAAGATGTATGGATTACCTGGACATCACACACTGGTTTCCTATCTAGATGGATGTTTTTTATCACTGGTTTGATTTTCCTTTTTAGTTTTCAGATGCAGACTGGCCCACCATAGAATTTACTCTTGACCTTCAAACCACCTGAGATGGATCAGGGAGAGGACACACAAGTGGGCTAATTCCCTGGCTGTATGTCTTCATGTGTGTGTGTGTGCATCTGATGATGTCACTCTCCCTAGTAGTTGACTCTCAGATGGAATAATGGCTCTACTAGTGCTGCCAGTTAAGGAAGATTTTTCTTTACCTCAAATTGTGTTTCTGAAACTGTACGAACAGGGTTCCCCAGAATATAGGAATGGCCTGTTGTCTATAGCACATGGACTTGTAACAGTGGGTCTTGGCATCTTTCCTTTCTGCCTATCCCCTTCTCCCCTCGATCTTCCTGAAGAGATCGTCATGAAGTGAAGCAGTCCACATAACCTAGATAGAGATTTAACTGTATGACCTGCTCTGATTGGTGGCTCCTCTTTGGATGCAGTTCTACCAGCTATACAAGAATTTGTGGCTATGTCTGATATTTCTGCCTCCATTTTAGTGCAATTAACACAGAAGAGAAGATTGAGAGGTGAATCTTCAGTTGTTCCACAGTCATGCTCTAAGCCACTTTTCTGCTCCCCCAATCCTAGGGCTAAAACAGTTTCTGGCATAACTTGGAGCACTCTATGGGCTATTCTAAGTTGTACCAATTGGAGCAATCGCATAGATACCCCTCCTCCAGCTGAAGCTCAACAGAATACTGTGCACTATAGCCCTCCCGCCTCGTGCCCATGCAACATTCCCTCCTTATCTCTTTATGCCCCCTGTGTGGGAGCAGGGCTGGCTTTAGGCCGATTCGCCCGATTCCCAGGAATCGGGCCCCGTGCCTAAGAGGGCCCTGCGCCTTAGACATTTTTTTTTTAAACTTACCCCGGGTCCCTGGCTGTGATCTGCTCAGGGGTCTTCCGTGGTCTCACTCCCTAGAGCGAAGCACAGGTGGGAGCACGGCAAGCCCTGCTCTCCTGGCTGGAGCCCCGGCCAGAGCGCGGCAAGCCCCGCTCTCCCGGCTGAAGCTCCGGCCGGAGCACGGCAAGCCCCACTCTCCTGGCTGGAGCTCCGGCCGGAGCGCGGCAAGCCCCAAGGCCCGGCTCTCCTGGCTGGAGCTCCAGCCAGAGCGCGGCAAGCCCCGAGGCCCTGGTCTCCCGGCTGGAGCTCTGGGCCTTTAAATAGCCTCCAGAGCCCTGGGGTAGTGAGGGGCTCTGGGGGCTATTTAAAGGGTCAGGGCTCCGGCTGCCTGCCTCTGCCACCCCGGTCCTTTAAATAGCCGCCAGAGCCCCGCAACCCCCATGCATTCCCCAGGGCTCCTGCGGCTGTTTAAAAGGTCCAGGGCAGGGCAGAAGCTTCTGAACAGGAGCCCAAACTCTGGCCCTACAGCTTCAAAACAAGAATCTAAAACATATGCAGGTTGCTGGCTGTCTCTGGTGAAACCAACACTTCACTTGACCATAAAGTTGAGATACTGGAAAAGATTAGTAAGCAATGTAATATCGACCTCATAGAAGCACCTGGGTTTGATCAAAGGAGATAATCCACTAAGGAATTCACCCATGGTATTTAATACTATATTTGAAACCAAATCTGAGCCTTCTTTTGTCTATAAGCTCTGTCAAATTCTGCCAAAGCAAGTGATCAAATCCCTGCACTTTTAGAAAATGATTGTGACTTTTAAATTCAAAGGGAGTTTCATCCTTTAATCAGCAAAAATGGCATATTGTATTTCAAGGATGATGCCAGCATGCTCTCCTTGATATTGCCTGATCTACTCAAGCATGAAGAAAACACTTGACTTCTTTAAAATCAGAATTTTGCAATACTGGACTATTTCTGCGTATCAGCTCTAACGAGCAAACTGTATTTTTTAGAACAATGATTCTTATCAGCTCCTGACAGCTCCTGACAGCTCATTCAGTGAACAAAAAAGAGCTGATGGAATTGGGATTGAGAGCCCATCAGGTTCCAATATGAAATTCTCAGAACATTGATTTCAATATTCAATTTTTCTGAGGAATAATGCTCTTCTTTCTCTTTTTCTTTTTTCCCCCTTAAGACCAGTGCAAAATAACAGACCCTGGGAAAAATCCTGCAGTCCTTTATTCACGTTAAGATTCCAGGCTGAGATTTTGAAAAACAGCTAGTGATTTTGAGAGCCTCCATTTTTGGATGCTCAGTGTGAGATACCTTAAAGGGTCCTAATGTACAGAAGGTAGTTCTGCACTTTCTGAAAAGTCAGGTGCTTTTAACTTGAGTGCCTGCAAACTAAGACACCCAAAATTACAAGTCCCTTTTGAAAATCTTGGCCTTATTACCTTCAGTAGGACTTTTGACTTCAGTGTGGAGTGCAGTACTTGGCCCTAGGACTGGAAATGAGTATGAGGACTCTTAATAATGTCTTCTTGTTCTATGGTATTAAATCTGTTGATGAAGTGATAAGTGGGAAGGCAGCTTTTGTGTGCAACTGGTATCACAATTTTGTACATCCTTCTTTCTGGATAATTAACTTTCCCTCCCCTCATGGCTTGAGAATCTTTATCTGGATTCTCATGCTCTGGGGACATACCACAGGAGGGGGCAAAGGGTAAGACAAAAGCTCTGAGGTTCCCCTCACAAAGTTGACTTCAAGTCCTCCTTCTTTCTGGATAATTAACTTTCCCTCCCCTCATGGCTTGAGAATCTTTATCTGGATTCTCATGCTCTGGGGACATACCACAGGAGGGGGCAAAGGGTAAGACAAAAGCTCTGAGGTTCCCCTCACAAAGTTGACTTCAAGTCATGCCATGGAGGGGATGGGGTTTGCCCTCCATATTGACTCTTCCCCAAACCACAGATCAAGCAGAGTCTTGGTGATACAAAGGCCCCTTGTAAGGAAACCTCTGTTCACACTTTGGGAGCCCAGTACTCATTTCCTGATCATGGGCAGGGTAACACCATTGACTTTAACTTAATTACTCTGGATTTCTAGCAGTGTAAATGAGAGTAGAATTTGACCCTACAGAGCTACTCTAACAGGGAGTTTCAAGAGGGATTTTGGAAGGGGAGTGGGAAGGGGCTGAGGACCACTTGCTATTCTTTAACACCTTTAAACTAAACTATAATCAAAACTTCTTGATTAAAACAAAAACCCTACTATTAACCTAGGTTGTTGTAGGAGAGAATGCAGGCAGAAGCCCAGCAGCAGAGTGGGGGCTATCCTGTTCATTGTGCTCGTGCAGCATGTATGATTACCTGCCCTGTGGGTGGGTGGCGTATTTGTGCATTCGGTGCAAGGAACTCCTGGCCCTCAGAGACCGAGTAGGGGCTTTAGACGACAGGGTGACAGAACTGAAGGAGCTAAGGGACGCAGAGAAGTATGTTGATGAGGCTTTCTGGGACACTGTAGATTTGTCCCACCTCCAGTCAGACAGCCCCTGCGCTGTTAAGGAGGATGAAAGGCTCAGGGGAGGAGAACAGCCAACGGGAGCAGACGGAAACCTTCTGATAGTTGGGACCCTCCTTTCAGATGGTATTGGGGTTGCCTCTTGCACTGAGGTTACCTCTCCAGGGGAGGGAACTCCAGTCACTAGGAAAAGGCAGGTGTCAGTAATGGGAGATTCGATCATTAGAAACATAGATAGCTGGATTTGTGGTGACCAGGAGAACCTTATGGTGACTTGCTTGCCTGGTGCAAAGGTAGCGGATCTCTCGAGGCACCTAGATAGACTTATGTGCAGTGCTGGAGAGGAGCTGGTGGTTGTGATATATGTAGGTACCAGTGACATAGGGAAGGGTAGGAGAGACGCCCTGGAGGCCAAATTTAGGCTGCTAGGAAAGAGACTGAAATCCAGGACCTCTATGGTGGCATGCTCAGAAATGCTTCCAGTTCCACAGGCAGGATCAGGTAGGCAGGCAGAGCTTCAGAGTCTCAATGCCTGGATGAGACGATGGTGTAGGGAGGAGGGGTATAGATTTATTAGGAACTGGGGAAACTTTTGGGATGGGGGGAGCCTATCCAGGAAGGATGGGCGCCACCTAAACCAAAGTGGATCCAGACTGCTGGCACTTAAAAAGGCTGTAGAGCAGTTTTTAAACTAAGAGATGGAGGGAAAGCTGACTGCTGCAGAGAAGCACATGGATCGGACAGAGACTTCTCTTTGGGGACAGTCTATTGATAGAGATTCTCTAGGTTTTAGTCAGGAGGAGAGGATGGAAGAGGATAAAGTGTGGGCCAGATTAGATGAGAAAAATTCACATAAAAAAAGTATCTGCCACATCAGAAAAGGGCAGACAAATAAACAGGGACAAGTTTTTAAAGTGCTTGTACACAAATGCTAGAAGTCTAAATAACAAGATGGGTGAAATAGAGTGCCTTGTGATAAAGGAGGATATCAATATCCTCCTCTATCCTGGTGGAGTGAGGACAATCAATGGGACACAATCATTCCAGGGTACAAAATATATTGGAAAGACAGAACAAGTCATGTGAGGGGTGGGGGAGTGGCACTGTATGTGAAAGAAAATGTATCCACATGTTCCATAGAATCTCTATGGATAGTAATTCCATGCTCTGTTAGAATATAACATTAGGGATCTATTATTGACCACCCAACCAGGACAGCGATAATGACTATGAAATGCTAAGGGAGATTAGAGAGGCTATCAAAATAAAGAACTCAATAATAATGGGGGATTTCAATTATCTCCATATTGACTGGGTACGTCACCTCAGGATGAAATGCAGAGACAAAATTTCTTGATATTTTAAATGACTTCTTGGAGCAGCTCATACAAGAACCCATGAGGAGAGAGGCAATTCTCAGTTAAGTCCTGAGTGGAGAACTGAATTTGGTCCAAGAGGTAACTATAACAGGACCGCTTGGAAATAGTGACCATAATATAATGTGGTGGGAAGAACACCTCAGCAGTCCAACACTGTGGCATTTAATTTCAGAAAGGGGAACTATGGAAAAATAAGGTTAGTTAAACAAAAATTAAAAGGTACAGTGACTAGAGGGCAATCCCTGCAAGCAGCATGGACACTTTTCAAAGACACCATAATAGAGGTCCAACTTAAATGTATACCCCAAATTAAAAAAACAGTAAAAGAACTAAAAAAGAGCCACCATGGCTTAACAACCATGTAAAAGAAGCAGTGAGAGATAAAAAGGCATCTTTTAAAAAGCGGAAGTCAAATCCTAGTGAGGTAAATAGAAAGGAGCCTAAACACTGCCAAATTAAGTGTAAAAATTGTAATAAGAAAAGCCAAAACGGAGTTTGAAGAACAGCTAGCCAAAAACTCCAAAGGTAATAACAAAATGTTTAAGTACATCAGAAGCAGGAAGCCTGCTAAACAATCCTGGATGATAAAGGCAAAAAAAGAGCATTTCAAGACGATAAAGTCATTGTGGAGAAACTAAATGGATTCTTTGCTTCAGTCTTCACGGCTGAGGATGTTAGGGAGATTCCCAAACCTGAGCTGGCTTTTGTAGGTGACAAATCTAAGGAATTGTCACAAATTGAAGTGTCACTAGAGGAGGTTTTGGAATTGATTGATAAACTTAACAGTAACAATTCTCCAGGACCAGATGGCATTCACCCAAGAGTTCTGAAAGAACTCAAATGTGAAATTGAGGAACTATTAACTATGGTTTGTAACCTGTCCTTTACATCTGTACCCAGTGATTGGAAAATAGCTAATGTAACGCCAATATTTTAAAAGGGTTCTAGAGGTGATCCCGGAAATTACAGACCGGTAAGTCTAATGTCAGTACCAAGCAAATTAGTTGAAACAATAGTAAAGAATAAAATTGTCAGACACACAGAAGAATATAAATTGTTGGGCAAAAGTCAACATGGTTTCTGTAAAGGGAAATCATGTCTTATTAATCTATTAGAGTTCTTTGCAGGGGTCAACAAACATATGGACAAGAGGGATCCAGTGACATAATGTACTTAGATTTCCAGAAAGCCTTTGACAAGTTCCCTCACCAAAGGCTCTTATGTAAATTAAGTTGTCATGGGATAAGAGGGAAGATCCTTCCATGGATTGAGAGCTGGTTAAAAGACAGGAAACAAAGGGTAGGAATAAATGATAAATTTTCAGAATGGAGAGAGGTAACTAGTGGTGTTCCCCAAGGGTCAGTCCTAGGACCAATCCTATTCAACTTATTCATAAATTATCTGGAGATAGGAGTAAACAGTGAGGTGGCAAAGTTTGCAGACGATACTAAACTGCTCAAGATAGTTAAGACCAAAGCAGACTGTGATGATCTTAAAAAAGATCTCACAAGACTAAGTGATTGGGCAGCAAAATGGCAAATGAAATTTAATGTGGATAAATGTGAAGTAATGCACATTGGAAAAAATAACCCCAACTATATATACAATATGATGAGGGCTAATTTAGCTACAACTAATCAGGAGAGAGATCTTGGAGTCATTGTGGATAGTTCTCTGAAGACATCCACGCAGTGTGTGGTGGCAGTCAAAAAAGCACACAGGATGTTAGGAATCATTAAAAAAAGAATAGAGAATAAGACAGAGAATATCTTATTGCCCTTATATAAATCCACGGTATGCCCACATCTTGAATATTGTGTACAGATGTGATGTCCTCCTCTCAAAAAAGATATGCTGGCATTAGAAAAGGTTCAGAGAAGAGCAACAAAACGATTAGGGGTTTGGAACAGGTCCCATATGAGGAGAGATTAAAAAGGCTAGGACTTTTCAGCTTGGAAAAGAGGAGACTAAGGGGGCGATATGATAGAGGTATATAAAATTATGAGTGGTGTGGAGAAAGTGAATAAGGAAAAGTTATTTACCTTTTCCCTTAATGTAAGAACTAGAGGCCACCAAATGAATTTAATGGGCAGCAGGTTTAAAACAAATAAAAGGAAGTTCTTTTTCACACAGTGCACAGTCAACTTGTGGAACTCCTTATCTGAGGAGGCTGTGAAGGCTAGGACTATAACAGGGTTTAAAAGAGAACTAGATTAATTCATGGAGGGTAAGTCTATTAATGACTATTAGCCAGGATGGGTAAGGAATGGTGCCCCTAGCCTCTGTTTGTCAGAGGGTGGAGATGAATGGCAGGAGAGAGATCACTTGATCATTACCTGTTAGGTTCACTCCCTCTGGGGCACCTGGCATTGGCTACTGTTGGCAGACGGGATACTGGGCTGGATGGACCTTTGGTCTGACCCAGTATGGCCATTCTTATGTTCTTTTACAAATTGTTAAATATTTTTTGACTCTAATCTTGGAACTAACATGACGTTTGCTGCCATCACATTGTTCACTCTGCTTGTGTGTTCTACCTCTTTCCCCAAATGGTCTCTGTCTGGTCTATTTAGGTGGCAAGTTCTTCAGGGCATAGACCATCTTTTTGTTCTGTTTGTACAGCGCCTAGCACAGTAAGGTCCTGGTCCATGAGTAGGGCTCCTAGGTGCTACTGCAGCACAAATAATAATAATTAATGATCTAATAAATGTCTGTGTTTTTCACCCATAATTAACAAATATGGAATTAGAGAGACAAGGTGGGTGAAGTGATATCTTTCGTTGGACCAACTTCTGTTGGTGAGAGACACCAGCTTTTGAGCTACACAGAGCTGTTCCCCAGGTCTGGGAAAGGTACTCAGAGTGTCACATCTAAATACAAGATCAAACAACAGATAGTTTAGCATAAATAGTTAGCACATATTGTAAAGGACCATTCAAGCTTAAGGAGCCAAATCACATGTAATGCAGCATGCTTGTCTCTTTCTGAACATTGCAATTAAGCCTTGAAAGAGTGACTGTTTAGTTGTATTGCATGGAACCTCACTAAGGGCTTGTCTTCACTACGAGGGAGATCAACGCTGCTGCAATCGATGTCTAGTGAAGACTCACTAAATCAACAGTAAAGCGCTCTCTGGTTGACCCCGGTACTCCAGCAATCCGATAAGAGTAAGGGAAGTCAACTGGAGAGCACCTCCCATCGATGCAGTGTAGTGAAGACATCGGGGGAAGTCAACTTAAGCTATGTTGACTCCAGTTATGTTATTCGCATAGCTGGAGTAGGGTAACTTAGGTCGACTTACCCTGGTAGTGAAGACAAGCCCTGAATAAACTTTCTTAGGCTGGCTTTCACAATTCTGCTTGAGAGATCACACCCACATAGACAAGCATCCACATCTGGCATCTGCAAACATCTGTACATCCTTAGATACTTCTCAACTATCTAACACCTGAACCCATGACAAATGTGAAAATTAATATACTTATGGAGGTGCTTGTCTATGGAAAGCAAGTACACAGGTATTGGAATTTTTAAACAATACAAGTGTTTGCAGGTACCAGGTGTAGAATAACGCAGGACATTTGCACATGCTAAGTGTTAAAATACAATGGAATTTAGTTTTAGGGCCAAATTTTGATGTTAGGGCCAAACCCTTTCTCATGTTGAATATGACCTTACTCCATAGACTGTCCCATTAACTTCATTTTGCATGAGCTATAAAGCTAGTTAACCATGGGAATAGGCTTCTGAGACAATCCCTGTCAATGGAGGTTGTTAAGAACAGGTTAGACAATATAGGTATACTTGGTCCTGCTTCGGTGCTTGGGGAGAACTAGATGATATCTCAAGGTCCCTCCCAGCCCTATATTTCTATGAAAGTAGGTACCATTCAGCATGAGAAAGGGTATTGGAGGCTGGGCCCTTAGTGATCTTTGCTTATGGTTATCACTAGAATGGAGCACAGATTAATTATCCAAAGCCACTTCCTGTCAGTGCTGCTGTATTTGTCACTAATCAGGAACCTTTGGGTTGTAATGCTAAGAACTGTATGTCAATTATCTGTGATTTTCCTTTGAAGACTTTCACATCTTTTCATTGGCGCTGTACAGCAGGTGGACAATGTTAGCACTGGGAAGAATTCCAGTTGGAAGCAATTATAACAAGTATTGCCTGCATTAGCCATTTGCACTAAAATGCAAAGTACCGTACCTTTGGTCCTTGTGAAAAGGAGATATTGGGACTTGTAGGCTCCAGCTGCCTTGTGTCATTGAAGCAATGCAAAGGAGCCATATAATTGGATAAATTGGCCAGTTATGTCAGGTTTACAGCTCCCTTCATTCAAAAAAAAATCTCGATCAGCTCTAAATTTCATCAAAATAGTGTATATTATAGAGCATGGGTGTAATGTGATTCCACCTGTCTGACCTGCTCACTAGGCAAGTGGGTGTGTTCTTCATTCGATTAAGTTTCTGGGTCACCTCTAAGGGTAACATGTTGTAGCAGCCTAGCTTTGAGCTAATGGAGACATAAATAATCATAATGAGATCTGCATTATAGAAGCCAGGATTATAGCTTTGAACTAGGACGCAGGAGACCCGGGTTAAATTCAGTTTCCAGCTCTTCTGTGCAGGGGCACTGGAACAGCAGGGTCAGGGGGCCATGGCCCCACCACTTTTTACCAGCTATAAGGACAGGCCATGGAACAGGCGCAGGGGCAGGGCCCCGGGGGAAGAGGGGGTGTGTGGGCGGGGCTTTCAGGGGAGAGGGACAGTGAGAGTGTTGGGGCTTGTGAAGAAGGGACAGTGCAAGGGCTGGGGCGGCAGGGGTGGGGTAACAGTTCGGGTGCCAGTGCCCCCCGCAAACACTGCTAGGAAGCTTCCACCACCCCTGCCTCTGTATGACCTCGGACAACCTTTCATATAGTCTCTCTGTGCCATAGCTGCCCATCTCTAAAATGGAGGTAATAATACTCCCTCTCCGATGGTATCAAAATAGGGTCCTGTCTACAATCAGAGGAAGTATTTATAGCCACCCTTGCTATCTGGGGATCCAGGAGCAGAGAAGAGTCTAGGAACATCTTCAAATTGGAAATCTCTTTGATAACAGGAAAACAGACAACCCCAAATGAGGGAGTGGTCACAAACTTGAGCAAAGGGGATCATATACTGGCAACCATCTGACCCTCCTAGTCTAATCTGCCCTGAGCTAAAGTCAGCCAGCTTTCTTCCAGGATCATAATTCATCACGAGAGCAAGGGCACTGCTCCATGACAGATCCAGTAAAAAGGAGATGTGGCGCTGCTGCTGCTGTTGCTCATGCTGTATCATGACTCCTGAGACGTCAAGGAAATGTTGAACAAGAGGCTTTAGAGCTCTCAGAGAGGAAGAACTGCTGCCCTGTACCACCCTCTGCTTTAGATATTCAGCTTTGTTCAAAGGAAACGTGCGTTGTCACTTTAAAGTTACTCCATCCTCCCTTGCCAGATTTCACACTCAGCAATAGCTCAAGATCAATAGTTACATTGCTTAAGCCAAAGCTTATGGAAGCCTGGGAGTCCTTCCACTGACTTCAGTGAACTTTAGATCAAGCCCTATGAGAACACTGATAGATCTAATAGCATGGACATCTGGCATCTGTTCCTTGCCCTTGGCCAACCACTTGATTTATGCATCAGTACACAAAGTTGTATATTTTTGGAAACTTTATCCTCTTTGTCAAACAGGCTTTTAATTCAATCTGGGCTGTATTTCTGCCTCTTGGCACAATCACATGACAGACTATGACAGTATCAAGCAAAAGTGTTGTACTGAATCTACCACAGGAATTACTAACCTTTTCTGTTATTTCTATGTGTCATAAATGTCTGTATATTTTCATGCATAATGCTACTGCACCAAGCACCTGTTCTTGCCTGGTTATAAACCTTCACCTAAAATCAATGCACTCATCGGTGTGTTCTACGTTTATTGCAGTGACCTGTGCATTACATTTACAACCACTGTCTCTATGAGACACAATATAAAATATGGAATTTGAAGCACCTGACCCTTTTTCCATTGAGATCAATAGTAAAATTTCCCCTGATGGCAACATTGGGATTACAAACAATAGGAAAATTTATTTTCCTGACAGGAAATGATTGTTCTAAAAATTATAGATGTCATTTTAAATGAATGACTAATTCTATATTTGTATGCAGTATTGTTGTAGCTGTGTTAGACCAGGCTATTAGAAAGGCAAGAGGGGTGAGATAATATCTTTTATTGGACGAACTTCTGTTGGTGAGAGGGACAAGCTACATGATTGGTGACTCCCTACTATGAAGAACAGACAGACCTGTCACCAGAGCTGATCCAGAAAACAGAAAGGTGTGCTGTCTGCCGAGAGCTAAGATACAGGATGTGGACCTGAGGCTAAGGAGGATCCTAATGGGAGCAGGAAAGAATCCACGTATTGTCCTTCACGTGGGAACAAATGATAGAGCTAGGTTCTTTCTGGGACATTGTGGACGAGGGGGTGCCAGGGCTCAACCCTCCCTGGGGAGGAGGGGAGCCACACTGGCCTCGTCTCGTCGTCCGAGGGCCTCTATCAGTCCTCTCCGGCGGTTCGGGCCCTGTACGTGGGGCGAACAGCAACACAGTTCAATAACAGGGGGGCCAGCCCTTGGGTCGGGCGGGCCCCAACAAATCTAGTAGTTGATTATTGGCTCTGGCCCTTTGGGGCAAGGCAGAGCAGGGGCAAAGTCAACAGGGGCCCAGCCCTTGGTTCGAGTGGGCACCAAACACAGTTATCAGCTCTGGCCCTTTGGAGCAGGGCAGAGCAGTGGCAAAGTCAAAGGGGCCCAGCCCTTGGTTTGGGCAGGGCACCAAACACAGTTATCAGCTCTGGCCCTTTGGAGCAGGGCAGAGCAGTGGCACTAGGCTGGGAAGAGGGGGAGTCTGCCACCCAGTTACAGGTGGCAGGGGGAATGTAGGCCCACCCGCTCCTCTGCGTTCCAGCCTGGGGCCCTAGTAGCAGCTGCCGCCGCTAGTGGCAGTCAGTGGGGAGGTCCTGACCGAAACATACTGACATAGGCGCAGGGCCCTCTACAGCCTGACTGTAGTCAGCTGCCCCCAGGCTACTGCCAGCCTCCCCCCTTGTTCCTACCTGATCCGCTGGGGCGTCCAGCACCATGCGTTCCTCCCAGTCAGGGCAGGGCGGTAGGTCCGGGAATACCTCCGGGACGGCGGGCCAGGTCTGGTCTGGTGGCTCCTCGGGGCCGTAGTAGGGATGGGGCAGCTCCAGCAGCTCCTTGTCGTAGCGACTGCAGGGCAGCTCCTTGTCGTAGCGACTGTGGGGCAGCTCCAGCAGCTCCTCGTCGTAGCGACTGTGGGACAGCTCCCACCAGCCTCGGGCCTCAGCGGCTTCCCGGTGAGGAGGATCAGCGGGCACATCTGCTCCTGCCGGCGGCTGGGCCCTGACTGAGGGCTGGGGCCCGGCTTTTATCCTTCCTGGTTGCTGCCTGACCCTTTGAGGGGTGGGACTTCCTCCTAGCGGTTCCGCCCTGGGGGGTGATTGACGGGGCTCATCCCTCCCTGGGGAGGAGGGGAGCCACACCGCCTCGCTACAGACATATCATGGAAGACTATGAGAGGATGAGGAAGACACTTAAATAAATGGAGACTCAGATGATCTTCAGTGGGATTCTACCTGTCCCTAGAGGAGACGAATGAAGATAAGATTATGATGATCAACAGATGGCTCAGGCAGTGGTGCTATAAGAAGGGCTTTGGGATGTTCGACCACTGGGAGGTATTCATGGACAGAAGACTGTTCTCGTGGGATGAATAGGGAGGGAAATGGACTTCTGGGATGGAACTGATTAAAAGAGCTTTAAACTAGGAACTCAGGAGAGAGAGATGCTTGTGTAATCTCCACACCTGATTCTAATATTGACCAGTAAGAAAATCAAGAAAGAAAGGATACAGCAATGAGAAAGGATCAGCAGAGGGTAGGAGGATGAACATTAAGAGGAAAGATTATGCCAGTACTAATGACGCTAACAATCAGGTAGGCGATACTGGCAGTAGAATGACTGTACCCAATTGGGCAAGGAAAATGGGCGAAGCCAAGCAGTGACAACTAAACTGTTTGTATATCAATGCAAGAAGCCTGGGTAACAAAATGGAGGAACTAGAATTACTGGTGCAGGAAGTGAAGCCAGATATTATAGGGATAACAGAAACAGAGTGGAACAATAGTCATGACTAGAGCACAGCTATTGAAGGACATGTGCTGTTCAGAAAAGACAGAAATAAAGGTAAAGGCGGTGGAGTAGCATTGCATATTAATGATGAGGTAGAGTATAAAGAAATTATAAGCGATGGAATAGGTAAAACAGAAGCTGCTTGGGTCAAAATCACTTTGGGGAAGAATGCTACCAGAGGATCCTCAGGCATAGTGCTTGGAGTAGGCTACAGACCATCATGATCTGATTTGGATTTGAATAGCGACCTCTCTAATATTTTTAATGAAATAAATACTGCTGGGAATTGTATGATTATGGGAGACTTTAATTTCTCAGATATAGACTGGAGGACAAGTGCTACTAATAACTGGAAGGCCCAGATTTTTCTAGATGTGATAGCTGACTGATTTCTTCACCAAATCAACAAGACCTCAGCTGGAGTATTGTGTCCATTTCTGGGTGCTACATTTCAGGAAAGATGTGGACAAATTGGAGAAAGTCCAGAGAAGAGCAACAAAAATGATTAACGGTCTAGAAAGCATGACCTATGAGGGAAGATTGAAAAAAATTGGGTTTGTTTAGTCTGGAAAAGAGAAGACTCAGAGGGGACATGATAACAGTTTTCAAGTACATAAAAAGTTGTTATAAGGAGGAGGGAGAAGAATTTTTCTTCTTAACCTTGGAATACAGGACAAGAAGCAATGGGCTTAAATTGCAGTAAGGAAAGTTTAAGTTGGATATTAGGAAAAAATTCCTGTCAGGTGGTTAAGCACTGGAATAAAATGGCCTAGGGATGTTGTGGAATCTCTATCATTGGCGATTTTTAAGAGCGGGTTAGACCACCTGTTAGGGATGGTCTAGGTAATACTTAGTCCTGCCATGAGTGCAGAGGGCTGGACTAGATGGCCTCTTGCGGGCCTTTCCAGTCCTGTGATTCTATAAGAGGTGATGCCATTTTAGATTTAGTATTGGTAAGTAGTGAGGATTTCATAGAAGAACTGGTTGTAGAGGACAGCCTTGGTTTGAGTGATCATGAGATAATTCCGTTTAAACTGGATGGAAGGATAAACAAAAATAGCTTTGGAACTAGGGTCTCTGATTTCTAAAGGTCTAACTTAAAAAAAAAATGCAATTAGTTAGGGAAGTGGACTGGACCTAAGAATTCAATTATCTGAATGTGGAGGAGGCTTGGAGTTACTTTAAGTCAAAGTTGCAGAAGCCATCTGAAATGTCCCAAACAAAGAGAAAACGTTCACAGGGAAGGGCTGCAGACCAAGCTGGATGAACAAGCATCTTGAACAGGTTATTAAGAAAAAGCAGAAAGCCTACAAGGAATGGAAGATGGGATGGATCAGCAAAGAAAGCTATCTCTTGGAGGTCAGAAAGTGTAGGGAAAAAATGAGAACTGCCAAAAGCCACGCAGCATTGGACCTTGCAAATGAGATTAAAACCTACAGTAAAAGATTCTATAACCGTATAAATAAGAAAACAAAGAAAGAAGTGGGACTGCTAAACATTGAAGAAGGGATGGAGATTAAAGATAATTCAGGTATGGCCCAACACTTAAATAAATACTTTGCCTCAGCTTTTAATAAGGCTAACAAAAAGTTTAGGGATAGTGGCAGGGTGGCTAATTGGAACGAGGGTATGGAAGTGGAAATTATCATATCTGAGGTGGAAGTCAAACTCAAACAGTTTAACGGGACTAAATCAGGATGCCTGGATAATGTTGATCCAAGAATATTAAAGGAACTGGCACATAGAACTGTAAACCCAAAAGAAAGATTTTTTACTGAAACGCAGGGGTCATACCCTATGACTGGGCAATTTCTAATATAATACCCATTTTTAAGAAAGGGAAAAAATGATCCAGGAAACTACAGGCCTGTTAGTTTGACCTCAATTGTATGCATGGAACAAATATTGAAAGAGAAAGTAGTTAAGGAGATAGAGGTAAATGATAATTGCACAGGCGCCAGCTTCCTCCTTTCCCTGGGGATGCTCAACCCCTGCTCTGCCCCAGCCCCCGTCCCCACTCCACCCCTTTCCACTGTCTGTTACAGCTATCCCCCTACTCCATTTTGTTTCTTACAGCTGTCCCCATACTCCATTTTGTTTTTGTTCTCCTCCTGTGGCCACCCCTCCCTGGCTGTTAAGTTGTTTACCAGGGCCACTGCCCTTCTCAAAGGGAGGGCCCCTTAAGTTGTTTACCAAGAGCCATTGCCCTTCTCAAAGGGATGGCCACTTGTGCTGCATGCTAAGTGGGACCACTGCCCTGTTCAAAGGGTTGGTCCTGTTATCACCTTGTTAAACCTGGGCTTTGTGTAGGGTAGGCAATGTCCAGAGCTGCTAGACCTAATGTGTTTTTAAGATCCTGGGCATGAGTCATAGGCCTCATTTGCTTTTGAGTCCTGAGGTGTGAACTCACACCTATTGTTCAGGACTCTGCCCAGGCACGTCTCTGTGCTCACCTGCGTTTTTTCTCTGTGTCTCCTCCCCTGTGACAGAGGGAGCCTATCAGGATTACTGGTGGGAAACTGCCTAAGTCTGCCTTTAAAAACAGGCATTTTTAAAACAAACATCGGAAAGGTTCCTGCATCGCTGCCTGGTCTGATCAGCCAGGGGTTCTGGGGGTCCTTTCTCCGCTCTCGTTTTATTTTTGAGCGCATCCCCATTTTTTACCCCCCCCCCATGAAGAATGAATTGCTACCTGAGAGATCTCCTGATTATCGAGACCGTACCGAGCCCTCCTTGCTTCTTCTGATGTTGCTGCTTCTGCCTTTGCTGCTACCTTGGGGACTGGTAAGAATCCCTCTGTGAAACTTTCTATACTTTTATTTTATTATTTTAGCTGCTGGCTCTGTTTCCCCAGCACATAGACTCAAGCTAAACCTTGGTCTGTGTCTTAAAACCTCTCTTAAACTCCACGGTGCCTTGCCGCTAAAAATAAGTTTGTGCCACCGCTAAGCTCTGCTTCTGTGGGCTTTGCTTCGGGGCTCACTGCTTTCAGCCATATCCACTGCTGCAGCCACCATCCCTTGGCTGCCTTGGGGGCTGCCTTGGGAGATGTATCCTGGGCACATACTACTCTGCCCTCTATGACTTCCCCATAGCATAAGGTGCAGCATAGGTTTTGCTTTTTAGTTTAATAAGTCATAATTTGCTAAGATTGTAGTGCTTGTAAGTTTCACTTGCCTTGCTATAGTTGCTGTTTTGTTGCTCTGTATAGTTGCTTGTTATAGTTTGCTTAGAATTGTGATATTTGTTGTTTTGCCTAGTCATTGGTTAAGATAGATTTAAAAAAAGCCATTGCCTGTTCGTATTCTGTACCTGTTTTGTTACTTTGTATAAGCTGCTCGTCATTTTATATAAATTTGATTAAGTTAGATGATAGATAAGGTTTTTGCTGTTTGAATTCATCTTCCCGCTGTCCCTATCTCTCCTGAACTTTCCCGTATCTGTTTTTCCCCCACTCCAAATCTCCCCCTCTGTGTACTTCCCCATGTCTCCCTGTTGTAACCCCTTGCTGCTTCTCCCCCTGTGTAACTTCCCAAACCCTTTGCTGCTTCTCTCCTTTTTTTCTTTTTTTGGATGTCCCTCCAGCCCTTCCTTACACCTCTCTGCTGCCTCTCCCTGTATCCCCTGTGTTCGTGCTCCCACTTCCCATTGTGCTGAACCCCACTTACTGCACCCCACTGTTAGAACTCCCTACACTGTTCAATAAGAAGAACCCCTCTCATCACTGTCTATTGTAAACACCCTATACACCCCATCCCATCGTATTTCATTGTTAAATTCCCACCACTTTCTTTTTCCTTTAATAAAAAAATTAATTGGCACCCCACCTGTGTGGTAATTGCTCCCCAAGATCCCATATACCTGCGGGCAGGGACACCCACAAGGCCCCGCCCTGTCTCTTCCCACTCTGTTCCCCAAGTGCAACCCGTCTCCGGCTCTCCCCCTCCCCCCCAGTGCCTCTTGCACACTGCTGAACAGCTGATTGTTGTGGGCGGGAGGCACAGGAGGGGAGACTGAGGTGCTGATTTGCGGGGCCGCTGGTGGGCAGGAGGTGCTGAGGGAAGGCAGAAGAGCTGATCGGTGGAGCTGCCAGTGGGTGCTGAGCACCCGCAAATTTTTTTCCATGGGTGCTCCAGCACCAGAGCACCCATGGAGTTGGTGACTATGGGTAATTAGGATAAAATACAACATGGTTTAAAAAAAGGTAGAACGTGCCGGATGAACCTGATCTCCTTCTTTGAGAAGATAATGGATTTTTTAGACAAAGGCAACGCAGTAGATCTAATCAACCTGGATGTTATTAAGACATTTGATACAGTTCCATATGGGAAATTGTTAGTTAAATTGGAGAAGATGGGGATTAATATGAGAATTGAAAATGGATAAAGAACTGGTTAAAGGGGAGACTAAAACGGGTCATACTGAAAGATAAACTGTCAGACTAGTGGGAAGTTACTAGTGGAGTTCCTCAAGGATCAGTCTTGGGACCAATCTTATTTAATATTTTTATTAATGACCTTGGCACAAAAAGTGGGAGTGCGTTAAAATTTGCAGATGATACAAAGTTGGGAGGTATTGCCAATATGGAGGAGGACTGGAATATCATACAAGAAGATCTGTATGACCTTGAAAACTGGAGTAATAGAAATGTGATGAAATTTACTAGTGCAAAGTGTGAAGTCATGCACTTAGGGACTAACAAGAAGAACTTTTTGCTATTAGCTGCTGACTTACCAGTTGGAAGTGACAGAAGAGGAGAAAGACCTGTGTGTATTGGTTGATCACAAAATGACTATGAGCTGCCAAAGTGATACAGCCATGAAAAAGGCTAATGCAGTTCTATGATGCATCAGGTGAGGTATTTCCCCAGTACAGATAAGGAGGTGTTAGTACCATTATACAAGGCACTGATGAGACCTCATCTGGAATACTGTGTGCAGTTCTGGTCTCTGAGTTACTCCAGAGAATTCTATGCCCAGGTGGGTCTTGCCTACATGCTCAGGGTCTAACTGAGCACCATATTTGGGATTGGGAAGGAATTTTCCCCTGGGTCAGACTGGTAGAGATCATGGGGGAGGGAGGGCTGGGGGGTTCACTTTCCTCCGCAGCATGGGGCACAGGTCGCTTGCAGGTTTAAATTAGCATACAGGGTGGATTCTCTGTAACTTGAAGCCTTTAAATCATGATTTGAGGACTTCAGTTACTCTGCCAGAGGCTGAAGCAGCTCTTCTGCCAATGTGGCACTGTGCCCGTGAGCACTTATGTCCGGGTAACTTATGTCACTCAAGGGGCTGCTTTATTCACATCTCTGAGCTACGTACATTATGCCAAAATAGGCTGTAGTGTAGACATAACCTAAAAATCATGGACTGAATTGGGAAACTGCATTTATGGCTTATTACAATCATCTGTAACCCACTAACAACCCCTCAGTTTGGGCCCTCCAAAGATTTAGTTGGTAACATGCACTACCTTGTGTAAAACTTGTCAAATTGAGACCATTTTGATCTGCAGCTCATCAATAGTTTCCTGTCTATCACTGTGCAAAAAACAAACAAACAAAACAAACAAACAAACAAAAACTTTTAAAAATGACCATTTTTGTGGCTTATATCTTCAGAACCCTGACTCAAATGACGCTAAATTTAGGTAACTAACTCTGCCCTGCACCTTCTTGAGGCACACCAAATTTGAAAGCAATCCAACTAAACATGATGCAACCTTAACTACAGAGATGATGCGTGGGGGGGGGGAGGGGTGGGGGCACGCAGGATCAAGTGCCGCCTGAGATTGGCCTGCTGGGGGCGGGGATGGAGAGGGGCTCTGTCCTTGTCTCCCTGCACCTCTCCTCTAGCACATGGACTGGGAGGGAGCCACTTCCGCCTGAGACAGTCTGGTTGGGAGACAGCAGTGGCCTGCTCTCTTCCTGGGCTTGGCTGCCAGCGGAGGTGGGGAGGGAAGGTCCGGCTCACTTGACCCTTGACCACAGCAACAGGGCCCAGTTAGGGGATGGCCTGCTGCCACCCCAGCTGCCGAGGTGTCATAAACAGATAGTCAAGGGTTAATAGAACAGAAGTACTTCATGTCTCTTTTGCCTGTAAAGGGTTAACAAGTTCAGTAAGCCTGGCTGTCACCTGACCAGAGGACCAATCAGGGGACAGGATACTTTCAAATCTTGAGGGAGGGAAGTTTGTGTGTGTGCTGTTAGTGTTTGGTTGTTGTTCACTCTGGGGGCTCAGAGGGACCAGATGTGCAACCAGGTTTCTCTCCAATCTCTCTGATACAGTCTCTTATATGTCCAGAATAGTGAGTACTAGGTAGATAAGGCAAGTTAGGCTTATGTTTGTTTTCTTTATTTGCAAATGTGTATTTGGCTGGAAGGAGTTCAAATTTGTATTTTGCTAAAAGGATTTTAATTTGTACTTGTATACTTAGGCTGGGAGGGTATTCCCAGTGTCTATAGTGGAAAGACCCTGTAACATATTCCACCTTAAATTTACAAAGATAATTTTTACAGTTTTTTCTTTCTTTAATTAAAAGCTTTTCTTGTTTAAGAACCTGATTGTTTTTTTATTCTGGTGAGACCCCAGGGGACTGGGTCTGGATTCACCAGGGAATTGGTGGGGAGAAAGGAGAGAAGGGGAAGAGAAAGGTTAATTTTCTCTCTGTGTTAGGATTACTTTCTCTCTCAGGGAGAATCTGGGAGGAGGAGAGAGGAGGAGGGGGGAAGGTTTTAATTTCCTCTCTGTTTTAAGATTCAAGGAGTTTGAATCACAGTGATCTTCCAGGTAACCCAGGGAGGGGAAGCCTGGGAGAGGCAACGGTGAGGGAAAGGGTTTACTTTCCTTGTGTTAAGATCCAGAGGGACTGGGTCTTGGGGGTCCCCAGGCAAGGTTTTGGGGGGACCAGAGTGTACCAGGCACTGGAATTCCTGGTTGGCGGCAGCACTACAAGTACTAACCTGGTAATTGAGCTTAGAGGAATTCATGCTGGTACCCCATCTTTTGGACGCTAAGGTTCAGAGTGGGGAATTATACCATGACATGAGGACAGGGGCCAAGTGAGCTGGAAACATGCCAGGGGAGGAGAGGGGACTCCAGCTCACTTGGTCCCTGTCCCTGGCATCTGGAGTGGCAGCGGGCCACCCCGTGGCCAGGCCCTGTTGCTGGGGACAGGGGCTCAATGAGCCCGTGTCCCCCCTCCTTCCAGGCATGCCCAGCCCCTGTTCCCAGCAGCTGAGCCCGTGCAGGGAGCAGGCTGCTGCTCCATCCCAGTCAGATTCTCTCACAGAAGCGGCTCCATCCCAGTTACTGCCCAGCTGCCAGGGAAAGCAGCCAAACTAGAGAGGGAAGCACCGGGAGAGAAGGAGAGGACCGCCCCCTTTGCTCCCGCAGGTAATGTGAGGCAAGGAGAGCACGGCAGCCCCAGGCTGGGCACAGGGCAGAGGGTCACTGAGCAAGGGAGACACTAGGGTGACCAGAGCCCCCTCTCACATCCTGAACCTCTCTGCCCAACTCCCCAGGCTGGAGTCCCATCCTACACCCCAAACTCCTCATCCTTGGCCAAACCCCAGAGCCTGCACCCCCCAGATGGAGTCCGCACCCCCTGCAACCCAACCCCCCGCCTCAACCCACAGCCCCTTCCTGCACCCTGAACCCATCATCCCTGGCCACACCCCAGAGCCTGCACCCCCAGTTAGAGCCCTGACTCCCTCCCACATCCAACCCCTCCCGCCCCAGCCCAGGGAAAGTGAGTGAGGGTGGGAGAAAGTGAGCTACTGAGAGAGGGGGAATGTAGTGAGCAGGGAGCAGGGCCTTGGGGAACGGGTGAGGGGCATGGCCCTGGGGAAGGGATGGGGCTAAGGTGTTTGGTTTTGTGCAGTTAACAAGTTGGCAACCCTAGGAGACATATGGGGCGGTTACATGTCCTCCCCTTTAGATTGTGCCCCCTACCTCCTACCCCGGTATGAAGAGGCACCTGTCGTCTATGCTTAATTATAGTGGCACTCCCACACCACTGTAATAACTGCTCTAAGTTACAGAAGAATTAGGGTCCCATGTACCTGGGTTATTCCGTAATATAATATAGAAGAATGGGTGGCATTAACTTCTATAAACGTATAGTATATGTTTTGATTACAGGGACTGTCTTTTTTTATTGTTTGTGAGTGCTCGACCTCACACAATGGGGACCTCCAGTGGGGCCTGATTACCTAAGAGGAGCCTCCTGCTGTTGCAATAATGATAATAATTAATAATATAATTAGTGAGCAAAATAGATTTTCATGAAAAGGAAGTATGATCACAGTGTACCTCGGAGGAATTTGTCCAGGGCTGTAAATGACAATGAGTTCAAGCAATCTTTGAATGTTCTCTGTCTTTTTAGACATTTTTTCCATGTGCAGTTGGTCGGGCAGCTATATTTATTATCCCTATGGCAAGACAAGTCAACCTGTAAGGTAGTGACTTATTGTGTGACATACCAAAGCTCAGTCTTGACAACACTGTTATATAAGTGTCAATCAAATGAATTGTTTTGGACTGTTAAGACATAAAAATAAAGGAATGAGTGCTGGACAATTGCTGAACAATCAATATAACAGTGATCTATCTAGCCATCTATGAAGTATATCAGTCTGTAAAGTCTTAGCTCGTCAAATGCAAGATTGCACTGAGAAAGAATTTTAAATTGATGGATCATTTCCTTTCTATTCGTTTGCTAACACAGCAGCCAGAAATATCTCATTATTTCTCTTCTAGATTTATTTTTCTAGGATATTATTTTACTCTTAGTATTCAATCCTTGTGTCATAATATGTCTGTGTGATTTGTTTTTTTCTTTTAAAAATTAGCTGCTTGGAAAGTACTGTGCCGTAGCTATTTCTACAAGCAGCGCAGTTCATATTCCTGAGAATAGGGCAAGAATTAGTCTACTGAAGTTTGGCAAAATAGCACCATAATAATTTCCTTATCAATAAATTATTTAACATACATGACCATAATCTTGGGAAATCATCATTAAGATGTTATAAAATAATGAATAAATAGCTGATAAATGAAACTTCTTGACACAGTTCAACACCTGGTAGTATACTGAGACGAGCAGGGAAGGAATTAGTTTTCCCATTTTGTGAGAGTTTTCAAGATTTAAAAATTATTTCCCCATCTCAAAAGGCACAAACAGTTGTAGTCTTGAAAATCTAAGAAGTGCAAGAATGAGTTCTCCACCCCATCTCTCATCTTTTTTACATCTCCCCCCTCACACTTTTTCTAGTGCAAAAAATGGTTATGAGTTTAAAAAACAACAAAAAAACAACAACCAGTGAGAGGAAGTTGGAATTTGACTACTATTTCTGACCAAGCAAACGAATATTTTTTTTGAAAAAAACAAACTTTTTATGCAATAAATTTTGTTTATTTAAATCATATTTTTTGTTAAGGAAAACTTTTTTCATCAAAAGGTATTTAACCAGCCCTAAAAGCACCTAGCACAAGTGGGCCCTGATGTTGACTGGGGACTTTACGCACTCCTGTAATACAAATAAAATAATAGGACAGGGTGACAATAAAATGGAAGCTGGACTCGGTCAAGTGACCAGAAAAGACTGAGCACAAGAAAAATCTATCATCGTCTACTTTTTGTGATACAGAAACATACATGCTAATCTCTTTTCTGAAGGATTTTACTAAAGATGGATGATTTTGTTTGTAAAATAGCAATTAGTTTTTTGGTTTTTTTGTTTTTTAAATCCACAAATTAAATGTAAAGAAACCTTCAACCCAAGCACTACCATTTGACTGTTAATAATTTAATGAATTTGGCCCAGTGGTCATCAAACTTCTCATTTTGCAACTCGCTATGTCAAAGTGATCCTCTGGCAGGTCTCTCTACATCACATCCTTCCTTTAACGTCCTCTGTCACTTCTGGTAGTCTCTGGATGAGACTTTGATAACCTCTGCTTTGGGCTTAATCCATGGCTGAATTCTCATTGGCGTTAATGAGAACAGCACACATGGACTGAAAGTACTGAGTATCCTAGTCTACAAAGGCTACAGTTTCAGTGCTGCCCTGAGGCAGTGTCAAGAAAGGTTTGGAGAACCCATGTAAACAGAATGAGCTCAGTGTGTCTTCTAGAAACCATTCTACCAATATAGAGAATTATAAAGGATTTGAAAGGAAATTGCAGTGGGGGAAGTCTTGCTTTAAATAAAATTGTCAGTTACACAGATACACATTATTTAAATTAAACCAATTTTTAGTAACTGGTGAAAAATACAAGGGTAATATCCCTAGTGAGTAGAGATCGCTGTGCACAGAACTTCTCCATTATTATAAAACATTTGCTAAACACAAACAATGTGTTTTGCGCTGTACAAGACCTAAATATAGTCGTTCCCTTCTACAAGGAGTTTACAATCTAGACAAAGATAGACATATGGATCTGATCGTCTGCTGGTGTAATCACCACAACTCCCCTGATGTTATACCTATTTGTATCAGCCAAGGACCCAGCCCATATGGCCTGATTCTTCAGAGCTGCTGACTACCCCTCTCATTGCTTGAAGTCAATGAGAGCTACAGATGATCAGCTTTGAAAATCAGTCCAGAAGAGTTAAATGTATTAACAAGCCTGGACGAATGTACCAGTCCTAGCCTCACTAGAGTTTAGTTCAGTCTCCATATCTATTCCAGGAAGAGTGTCGTCCAGAATGGGACTAACTGCCACAAACCACATAGGCCACGAAACAGCAATCACATATTAGCAGAGAGTCATTTTAAAATGTTGGTTTAAAGGTGCAAGGAATTGAAGAAAACTGGCTGATATCATATCTTGTCCAAAAGCTCTACTCTCGGCAATACAAGTGAAAATCAAGGACCAGGGCTGTATAGAGAGAATAGACACGAAGTGTCAGTTGCAAAAGGTGATTTGATGACAAATGCATTGTATTGCAGGTAAATGTTGAATACTGGGCCTGAGCATAGCCTGGAGAGGGGGATACAATATAGTTTGTGCTAAACAATCAAAACAAACTTAGGCATGCTATTCACAGAAGATATTTTCAAACTTTCATAGATTAGAATGTACAGCATGCTGCCCCAGCACCATTAGACATGGCAAACAGAGTAGAGGTTTTAGTGCTATCTAAGGTACTGTGGTGATCTCATTTACAATAACCAGTAATATAATATTTTAGGAACAATATAATGTAATTGCTCTTGAGATTTGTGGCATAGAACCAATGCTGTAATAGCTTTCATCTTAGTCAGGTGGCCCTTAGAATTCCAAATGTTAGGAAAACAACACTGCAGGCCTTTCTCTCTAGAACATGACCTTTCATGCTGTTTTTCCTATGCTGCCCACTGTGTATCATCCTGGCACTCACACACATGCCAAGAGTGCAGAACAGAAAGTTTAGGGGTCTGTTCTTCCACTTGTGCGCAAATTAATTCACAGAGCTGCATTTACACCACTAGGGCTTCAGCCTCTGCAGCTCTGCATTATTCCCATCTGCATCTGGCCAGGAAGCTGTGACCTTTTCTCTTGAGTAAAGACTTAGAGTAGTCATTTACACCTGTGCACTATGGCTATGAAATGCTACCAGATCAGACTGTTAGTATTTTGCACTCGGTTTGTGCTCGTTTTTCTCAGGCATAAATAACCAAACAAGGTAAAGGCCTATGGAGAAAGAGTCCCGAGTGCCATAAACTCATCTCTATGAATTAATTTGTGAGGCTTGCCAGGAATGTTTACAGCACCATGCTAGCACCCTGGAGAGCAAAGAATTCCACACTGTGATGTCTTAATTTTAAAGCAAGCTATACTCAAGCCAGTGGAAAAAGGGTTTTGTAATGCAGCCTTTGGGAGTGAGATGATAGTTACAGGGGTGCTATTTAAAATCTCAGTTTTCTAAAATAACTAAGGTTTGGAGTTAGCTAATCTCAGTAGTTACAGTGTTCTAGGTGAAGCACGAGAGAATATTGCAGATACTCAAATAACCATATCTGTTTATCTTAGGAAGAACTGGTAAGTTTTTCAATAAAACCAATGTAAACCATTGAGTCCTTGGCCTCTGAGATATGCCAGTGTTAATTATTGTCAGTAATCGTGGTGGTTTGGGGACGCAGTTGCCTATGTCTTGGGGGTGGATTGACACCACCGGTTCACACTGTCAAACGGCTATGAGAGGGTAATAGCTTTTGGTTGCTACTGACTATGGTTGTATTGGAATGAACCCCTCGCCCCATAGCAGGGAACCAGCAAAGCCCATACCTGTTCTTCAGCCTTAATTTAGTGAGTTAGTTTAACCTCCATCACCACTCAAAGTGCAATGTGCAAACCCAAGCCCCTTGTGAAAAGACTGTTTAGCTTTCCCTTTGCCTAGCTAGCCTGAGCTGTGCTTGCTGGGGAAGTGACTTACTGCCCAGCTTTTGCACCTTTGCAAGGGTGGCATTTAACATGTTGTGCTTTTCAGTTTCTAAATCCCTAAAAAAAATGCTGTACTTTGACAGAATTAATCAAAGCATTAACTGGTTGAACTTCTAATTCCCTGAAATCTTTTGCATGGGCTATTTTAAACCCTATTTACCAGATTATTTGGCCAGTCTGAAGAAATAGCGCATTTCCATTTTTAATAGCCCTGATCCTGTCCGCTCAGACTCTCATGAGCAGTCGCTGTTCACGTGAACAGTCCCATCGACTCCTTGTGTCAGAAGTAAGGCTGACCCATATGAACACAGCTTGGCAGGATCTAATGTATTCCAATTACACAATTTAGAAATATAAAACAAAAATATTATAACAGTCCTTCAACTCAGTGGCTGAATTCATGCAGTACCTAGCTTTGGTTTGACATTGAGAAACACTGAGTTGTTGTGTATACTAAATTTATATTGTGATTGTGAGCTTAATTTCGGGTGCCAAAAATATCTTCAGTAATATTAGAGCAGTAAAATTAACTTGCAAATACACACAGTTCCTTCTCTGACAAAAACAGAATAATAATAGTGCATTGTTCCTTTATTAATCCATAGTTCAGTGCACTTTAACTCCCTCTGTTAATTTTTAAAACAGTTAATGAGAGGAAACATATTGCTTTGGTTTTTGCTTTAAGGATTGGATCTATTCTGTATCTCCAAGATGTCCTCTAAGATTATTGAATGGTTAATCAGAGCAGGAGCTTAGCATTTCAGCTCCAGATGTTTGCAGCAGAAAATGCTAGAGGGTCATCAAAAATGCTCAGCCTAGATAAATGTTCCTTAAAGTGATTCTCTTTGATTGTTGAGAAATCAGTTCTCATTTGTCAGAGTTTATTTTGTATTTATAGCCCTCATTCCTTATACCCTGAAGGTGGTGTAGAGCTGAGCTGCACCCCGCAATCTGCCCCACGGATAACATATAATTTTATAGACACAATAAGAAATGTTCTTATATATCTGAATATGGGGGCCAGATCTTCGGTTGGTGTAAATCAGCATAGTTTCATTGAATAAAGAGGAACTATGTTGATTTACTACAATGATTTACCTACCCCTGGGTATACGCACAACCCTAAGCATAATGGTGTAGTTTTATATCCATTTTTTTTACCATTTTTATCCATTCTTTTTTATTTAATCATAGTGCTTTCATCTCTCCTCTGGCTTCGATGTAATTTCCAGAAGTACAAACTGTAGAAGGGGTGACTCTGATTAATCCACAACTCCCACTGGATGTTCACTTGAATATTTGCTGATATAACTCTTGCTGGAGGTGAAAGTTTCAGCTTGTTAATGCATACTAGTAGGTTACTGACAAGAATATGATTCAATATTTCCTCATTTCTAATCTTTGAGGAAGCTAAGGCTCAGATATATGACATCATTCCCCAGCATTACCACGCTAAGGTGAGCGAGAACGGGACCTCTGTCACCCAACCATCCCCACAAAGAATTCCACATTGGCTGCTGAAAACAGTTGAAATGAGAACTGATTTTTTTACAGTACTTTTCACATTTTTATGGGATTGCCCTATCTTTTTGTTGACATCTCACTCCATATTCCCACCGACCACAATATTCTTGTATAGATCAAAGCAAAAAAATAGCATGGGGTGAAAACCATAAATACTGGACCAATTAATTTGTAGATTTTACCGGGCATGTGATTACTCATTATTTAACACTATATAACACTACAGATTATTTTTTGTGTGTGAGAATTTGGATGATGAGTTCCCTGATAAGGTATTTGTGAAACTGAAAGTCATTTAGCAGATCAACTTGCTCCAAGAAAAACAACAAGCTTAGCATGATTTACAAATGGTGGTTATGCTGCTAGGTAAAGAACTATACTTGACTGTGAGGATTTGACTCAATAATGTATATATTGTACTGTGTCAGTGTCCATGTGATATTGACAGAACGCTTGTTAGGATTCTTCGAGTATCTATCAAACGACTTCCAAAATTTGGCTATCAACAGTTGGCTATCCCCATTTGGCTATCAATAGTCACTACAAAGAGATCTCCCTGTACTTTGCAATTTGGAAATAACTGTGCAACTTCAGATATGAATGCTTGGTAACTTGTTTTTCAATGGAAACCATTGTAAGTGTTCCGTCCCTAACAGCGTTTGTCTATTTTGCATTATGTTCGCACTCCTCAGATTTTGTTTGGCACGGCTCTTTTGTTTTTCATAAATTGTGGAAATTCATTCCAAGCCACGTTAGCAATAACATTACAGTATTGGATGGCTTAGATTTCTTGTTGTTGAGCTAATCCTTAATAAAGTGCCATCTATTAGAGATGACATTTCATTAACAGATATTAAACACATAGTGACTGCCTGTTAGTTCAGTGGAATTAGCAAGTATTCTTAGGTAACCTGAGTGTTCCTGCTGTCACACGGGCATTTGGATATCCACTTAACTCTAGTTTTATATTCATTTTCTACTAATGCTGGAGATAATTTCATAGAAATACCTAGTACATGCTTTGAAATGAAATGTTATTGCCTATCACACTTTCAAATTCTTCACTGTTAAAAACCTGTTTATGGCTCCTCTGCTCTTGAGGTTTCCTCTTTAATTATGGATGAAAATTAGGTTGTGAGAGGAAGCAGTAATTTAAGAACATCTTAGATTCCTGAGAGAGGAGGTAGGAATTACTGAGATGTGGTTATTAAGCTCTCAGAGTGCGTATATTTGCAAAGATCTCATTTGCTGAAGTTCAGTGAATTGTAAATTGTTTAAAAACTACAGAAAGCGCCATTAAGAATACAATTTGAATTAAAAAAATGTAGGTGATTGTTTTTTTCACTCAGTTTTTATGTTTGAATTGTGGTGCATATTTTAAACCTCATTAAAACTGAAAGACATAAGAAGTCGCACAGGGACAGAGTAACATATGGCTGGGGTTCAGGCTGGCATAGCATTGTGCATTACCTGTAAGAAAAATAAAAATAGTACCAACGCAGAAATACCACTTCATTTGATAGACAGCAATGTGAGAGTTATTGTGAACCCTGGGAGACGGGTGGATTTTGCCCCAGAAGGGTTTGTGTAACATTTATATCTCTTTTGAACTATGCAGATTTGCAGCTCTGGAGTGCAGGATTGAACAAACCCAAATCTCAAACTGAAACTCATTTGCAACAGCTGAATTTCATGTCACAACCATGGAAAGCTTCAAATTTTAAGTAATTGCATTTAGAGAAGTGCCACTTTATTAATCTATAGTTATGTGCATCTGATCCTTGGTCCTCAGGGCTGCTCTCAGCTTGGCAAGCTACAACAGCCCCTAAGGTGTCCGTCAGACACCTGGAAACCCTCAGAGTGCAGCTGCACTCCCACCATGCCATCTTCCTGCTGGCAAAAGCTCCTATATAGCAAGCTTTAAGTTTGCTTTGTATTACCAGAGTTCTGCAAAGCCGACTTAACAGTGCTGAGGATCATGGCCCAGGGTCTATTGCAAGGACATGGGGAGGGGTGGGAATGGTACTGGAGTATTGTGTTGCAGAATTGGAGTTATAGAGTGCTCCCAAAAATTCAGATATTTTGTTTATCTGAACCAGACCTTTGACCTTTTGATGTTCACCCCTTCGCATCCCACACTCTGCATAACACAAGCTATAGAATTTCACCTAGTAATTCTTGCATCTAACCCAATAACTTGTCATTGAGCTAAAGGATATTTTTTAGAAAGACATAATCTTGATTTGAAGACTCCAAGTGATGGAGAATCTACCACATTCTTTTATAAAATTGTTCACTGGTTTATTATCCTTATTGTTAAAAAATTGAGTCTTATTTTAAGTTTGAATTTTTCTGACCAGCCACTGGCCCTTCTTATCATAGAATCAAAGAATATTAGGGTTGGAAGGGACCTCAGGAGGTCATCTAGTCCAATCCCCAGCTCAAAGCAGGACCAACACTAACTAAAACTAAATCATCCCAGCCAGGACTTTGTCAAGCTGGGCCTTAAAAACCTTTAAGGATGGAGATTCCACCATCTCCCTAGGTAACCCATTCCAGTGCTTCACCACCCTCCTAGTGAAATAGTGTTTCCTAATATCCAAGCTAGACCAACCCCACTGCAACTTGAGACCATTGCTCCTTGTTCTATCATCTGCCACCCCTGAGAACAGCCGAGCTCCATCCTCTTTGGAACCCTGCTTCAGGTAGCTGAAGGCTGCTACCAAATTTCCCCTCACTCTTCTCTTCTGCAGACTAAATAACTCCAGTTCCCTCAGCCTTTCCTCATAAGTCATGTGCCCCAGCCCCCTAATCATTTTCTTTGCCCTCCGCTGGACTCTCTCTAATTTGTCTACATCCCTTCTGTAGTGGGGGGACCAAAACTGGACGCAATACTCCAGATGTGGCCTCACCAGTACCGAATAGAGGAGAATAATAACTTCCCTCGATCTGCTGGCAATGCTCCTACTAATGCAGCCCAATATGCCATTCGCTTTCTTGGCAACAAGGGCACATTGCTGACACATATCCAGCTTCTCATCCACTCTAATCCCCAGGTCCTTTTCTGCAGAACGTTTGCTTAGCCAGTTGGACCCCAGCATGTAGCAGTGCATGGGATTCTTCCTTCCTAAGTGCAGGACTCTGCACTTGATGTTGTTGAACCTCCTCAGATTTCTTTTGGGCCAATCCTCCAATTTGTCTAGGTCACTATAGACCTTATCCGTACCCTCCAGTGTATCTACCTCTCCCCCCATCTTAGCGTCATATGCGAACTTGCTGCGGGTGCAATTCATCCCATCATCCAGATCATTATTAAAGATATTGCATAAAAGCGGCCCCAGAACCGACTCCTGTGGCATTCTGCTTGATATACCTTTTCCTGCTAGATTAAAGAGCCCTCTGTTATAAGATGTCTTCTCTCCGTACAGGTACTTATACAGTAAACATATCGCTTCTTAAACTTTTCTTTGACAAGCTAACTAGACTGAGCCCCTTACTGGTGGCCATCTCATTTTGCATGAAATATGGTGATGGTAGGTATGTTTTACAACTCAGAATCTCAGTTATTATTTTGGGGCTAATTCCTAGATTATACCTTTTCTAGGAGAAAAAATACCATAATTTATGTTTAAAAAAATGTGGTGTTCTTTAACTTTTGGGCTTTTCGTTAGACCACTGTTGGTAGTGTAAGATGCTTTTTTGTTTTTTTATGTTTTTATAGTATGTCTTTCTTTGTCATGATTGCTGTTTTCCTGGTTTCTAAAGATAACAAATATGTAGATTTGAAGAGTCTAGTGTTTGGACAATTAATTGGAAAAGTGTCATAACAGTGAGTTTGTCCAAGTCCAATCACTGTCCTCCTAGAGTGCTGAGAGAATGTGAGTCTAAAATCAGCAGAGGCACAAACCTTCTCGAAGGGAGCAAGAGTGGTTGGGGTGGGGGCAGGCTATGGTCTGACTTCCCTCTCTCTGCTCTGGCTGCCTGAACTAGGTCAGCACAATATAGAGAGCACATGCTGCACCATGCACAAGGGTGAAGTAGGAGCTGCTGACTTCCAGTGTCTTTGGGTGTAGCTGTTGGTAGACAGTTCTCCTTATTCACTCCCTCTTTCATCATATTGACAGTTGTTTAGAGCCATCACACAGTTAGTAATCAAAGGATTGGGCAGCCAATAGGAGAAGATGAGCTGAAAAGGCATTGACAGTTCTTCCCCCCATGAATCCAGGGGCTGTGACGTAGGATGAAGGAGGGATGAATTAGAGGAAAGCCACTCTCAGGCATCTCCTACCCTGAATTCATATGTATCCACAGAGGACATTTAGATACCATAGCCACCCATGAAAGGAGAGAGTGCTCAACCCCTGTATCTCTGTGATAGCCTCTTGAGTTCATGACTCCCAACCTTGACATAAGGGTCAAATTTCACAGTCTTCTGAGTGTATAGTTCATGAATAAATGTGCAGCTCATGGAGGTTTTTCCAGAGTTTCTAGCTGTCTCCATGGATTTTTTGCATGGAGGGTATGACACAGGTATCTGTTTTTTAAAATAAGAACATAAGAACAGCCATACTGGGTCAAACCAAAGGTCAATCTAGCCCAGTATCCTGTCTTCCAACAGTGGCCAATGCCAAGTGCCCCAGAGGGAATGAACAGAACAGGTAATCATCAAGTGATCCATCCCCTGTCGCCCATTCCCAGCTTCTGGCAAACACAGTCTAGGGACACGATCCTTGCCCATCCTGGCAAATACCTATTGATGGACCTATCCTCCATGAACTTATCTGGTTCTTTTTTTGAACACTGTTATAGTCTTGGACTTCTCAACTTCCTCTGGCAAGGAGGTACACAGGTTGACTGTGCATTGTGTGAAAAATACTTCCTTTTGTTTGTTTTAAACCTGCTTCATATTAATTTCATGTGGTGACCCCTAGTTCTTGTGTTAGGAGAGGGAGTAAATAACACTTTCTTATTTACTTTCTCCACCCTAGTCATAATTTTATAGACCTCTATCATATCTCCCCTTAATCGTCATTTTTCCAAGTTGAAAAGTCCCAGTCTTATTAATATCTCTTCATGCGGAAGCTGTTCCATATCCCTAATAATTTATGTTGCCGTTTTTTAAACCTTTTCCTATTCCAATATATCTTTTTTGATATGGGGTGACCACTTAGGGTGACCAGATGTCCCAATTTTATAGGGACAGTTCCAATTTTGGGGTCTTTTTCTTACCCCTGTTACCCCTCCACCCCCTGTCCTGATTTTTCACACTTGCTGTCTAGTCACCTTAGACCACATCTGCACAAAGTGTTTAGGATGTGGGTATACCATGGATTTATATAGAGGCAATATATTTTCTGTCTTATTATCTATCCCTTTCTTAATGATTCCCAACATTCTGTTCACTTTTTTGACTGCCATTGTACATTGAGTGGATGTTTTCAGAGAATTATGCACAATGACACCAAGATCTCTTTCTTGAATGATAATAGGTAATTTAGACCCCATCATATATATTTTGATGGGGCAAGGCCAGATGGCTACAGTAAAGTAGTGAGGAACAGGAATGTTAGCCCCAGGCTAAACAAATCCCTGGTACCATGGTAACCAAATGGCAGTTGCTCCAGGTTAATCAAGACACCTGGGGCCAATTAAGATCCTTCTAGAAGGCAGTGGATATAGCTACATTGGTTGGGACACCTGAAGCCAATCAAGGGCTGGCTGGAACTAGTTAAAAGCCTCCCAGTTAGTCAGGGAGGCACGTAGGTGAGGAGCTGGGAGCAAGAGGTGCAAAGAGTTGCGTGCGTGCGTGCGTGCGTGCGTGCGTGCGTGCGTGCGTGAGTGAGCGAACTGCTGGAGGACTGAGGAGTACAAGTGTTATCAGACACCAGGAGGAAGGTCCTGTGGTGAGGATAAAGAAGGCATTTGGAAGAGGCCATGGGGAAGTAGCCCAGGGAGTTGTAGCTGTCATGCAACTGTTACAAGAGGCACTATAGACAGCTGCAATCCACAGGGCCCTGGGCTGGAACCCGGAGCAGAGGGCGGGCCTGGGTTCCCCCGAAACCTCCCAACTCCTGATCAAACACAGGAGGAGTTGACCCAGACTGCGGGCTCCACCAGAGGGGAAGATCACTGAGGTGAGCAAATCTGCCAATAAGCGCAGGACCCACCAAGATAGAGGAGGATCTTTGTCACAATATATATAGTTGGGATTATGTTTTCCAATCTGCATTACTTTGCATTTATCAGCATTGTATTTCATCTACCATTTTGTTGCCCACTGACCCAGTTTTGTGAGATCCTTTTGTAACTCTTCACAGTCTGCTTGATACTTAGCTATCTTGAGTAGTTTTGTATCATCTGCAAATGTCCTGGGGGACACTACTATTTTTCTCTCTCCATTCTGAAAATTGACTATTTATTCCTATCCTTTGTTTCCTATCTTTTAACCAGTTACTGATCCAGGAGAGGATGTTCCCTCTTATCTCATGACTGCTTACTTTGCTTAAGAGCCTTTGGTGAGGGACCTTGTCAAAGGCCTTCTGAAAATCTAAGTACACTATATCCACTGGATCCCCCTTGTCCACATGCTTGTTGACCCCTTCAAAGAATTCTAGTAGATTGGTGAGGCATGATTTCCCTTTACAAAAATCATGTTGACTTTTCTCTAACAAATTATGTTCATCTATGTGTCTGACAATTTTGTTCTTTACTATTGTTTCAACCAGTTTGCCCGGTACTGAAGTCAGGCTTACCGGCCTGTAGTTGCCGGGATCACCTCTGGAGCCCTTTTCAAAAATTGGCATCACACCAGTTATTTGGTACAGAAGCTGATTTAAATGATAGGTTACAAACTATAGTTAGTAGTTCTGCAATTTCACATTTGTGAGAACTTTTGGTTGAATACCATCTAGTCCTAGTGACTTATTACTGTTTAGTTTATCAATTTGTTCCCAAACCTCATCTAATGACACTTCAACCTGGGACAGTTCCTCAGATTTGTCACCCAAAAAGAATGACTCAGGTTTGGGATTCTCCCTTACATCCTCAGCATGAAGACAGATGCAAAGAATTCATTTAGTTTCTCTGCAATGGCCTTATTGTCCTTGAGTGCTCCTTGAGCATCTCGATCATCCAGTGGTCCAACTGGTTGTTTAGCAGGCTTCCTGCTTCTGATGTACTGAATGTTTTTGGCTATTACTTTTTGAGTTTTTGGCTAGCTGTTCTTAAAATTCTTTTTTTGGCCTTCCTAATTGTATTTTTACACTTCATTTGCCAGAGTTGATGCTCCTTCCTATTTTCCTCACTAGGATTTAACTTCCACCTTTTAAAGAATGCTTTTTGTCTCTTACTGCTTCTTTTACTTCGTTGTTTAGCCACAGTGACGCTTTTTTGGTTCTCGTACTATGGTTTTTAATTTGGGATATACATTTAAGTTGTGCCTCTATTATGGTGTCTTTAAAAAATTTCCATGCAGCTTGCAGGGATTTCACTTTTGGCGCTGTACCTTTTAATTTCTGTTTAACTAATTTCCTCATTTTTGTGTGGTCCCCCTTTCTGTAATTAAATGTTGCAGTACTGGCCTGCTGTGGTGTGTCTCCTCCCCCCAGGTTGTTAAATTTAATTATATTATGGTCACTATTACCAAGTGGTCCAGCTATAATCACCTCTTGGACCAGATCCTGTGCCCCACTTAGCCCGAAGCAAGAATTGCCTCTCCTCTTGTGGGTTCCAGGACTAGCTGCTCCAAGAAGCAGTCATTTAAGTGTCCAGAAACTTTATCTCTGCACCCCTTCCTGACATGACATGTACCCAGTCAATAAGGGGATAGTTGAAAATCCCCCATTATTATTGATTTTTGTATTTTTATTGCCTCTTTAGTCTCCCTGAGTATTTCATAGTCACTATCACCATCCTGGTCTGGTGATCTGTAATATATCCCTGCTGCTATATTCTTATTATTAGAGCATGGAATTACTATCCATAGAGATTCTATGATACAGTTTGGTTCATTTAAGATTTTTACTTTATTTGATTCTATGCTTTCTTTAACATATAGTGCCACTCCTCCATGACCTCTTCTGTCATTCCAATATACTTTGTACCCTGGTATTACTATGTCCCATTGATTATCCTCATTCCACCAAGTTTCTGTGAAGCCTATTATATCAATATCCTCATTTAATCTGAGGCACTCTAGTTCACCCATCTTATTATTTAGACTTCTAGCATTTGTATATAAGCACTTCAAAAACTTGTCACTTTTTAGCTGCCTGCCATTACAAGATGTAATTGAATGGGCCTCTTTTTCATTTGACTGTTTCTCATCAGATCCTACACACATTTTATCATCATCCATTCTTTCCTCCTTACTAGGACATAGAGACTCTCCATTAATAGATCCTCCCCTAAGGGATGTCTCTGACCGAATCACGTGCTCGTCTGCACCTGTCGGCTTTCCCCCAGCCCTTAGTTTTAAAACTGCTCTACGACCTTTTTAATTTTAAGTGCCAGCAATCTCCTTCCATTTTGGTTTAGGTGGCACTCATCCTTCCTGTATAGACTCCCCCTTTTCCCCAAAGTTTCCTGAGCTCCTAATAAATCTAAATCCCTTCTCTCTACACCATCGTCTTATCCACACATTGAGACCCTGCAGTTCTGCCTGTCTAACTGGCCCTGCACATGGAACTGAAAGCATTTCAGAGAATGCTACCATGGGATCCTGGACTTCAATCTCTTACCTAGCAGCCTAAATTTGGTCTCCAGGACCTCTCTCCTATCCTTCCCTATGTCATTGGTACCTACAGGTACCATGACCACTGGCTTCTCCGCAGCACTACACATAAGTCTATCTAGATATCTTGAGAGATCCGCAACCTTTGCACCAGGCAGGCAGGTCACCATGCAGTTCTCCCAGTCATCGCAAACCCAGCTATCTATGTTTCTAATGATCGAATCCCCCATAACTATTACCCGTCTCTTCCTAATAAGTAGAGTTCCCACCCCCAGAGAGGTATCCTCAGTGTGAGAGGATACCATGATATCATCTGGAAGGAGGGTCCCAACTATGGATTGTTTCCCTCTGCTCCAGTTTGATGCTCTCTTTCCCTGAGACTTTCATCCTCCTGAACAGCAGAGAGGCCTGAACAGCACAGAGGGGGACCATCCTCCTGAACAGTACACAGGTAGGACCATTCTACTGAGTCCTAGAAAGTATCATCTATGTACTTCTCTGTCTCCCTTAGCTCCTACAGTTCAGCCACTTCAGGAGCTCCTTGCACTGAATGCATACATATACTACCTGCCGTAGGGCAGGTAATCATATATGCAGCATTGGGTGCAATGAATTGGATAGCCCCCATTCTGTTACTGGACTTCTGCCTGCATTTTCTATTTACTCCAGCAGCTCGTTCCTTTGTTGTTTTGTTTTTATCAGAGAGTATTTTTGGCTTTAAGTTGAAAGAATATTAAGTGTATCTAGCCCCCCGTCACGCTCACCCTGTAAATCCCTCACAAAACTCCCATTATTCACTCCTGTTCACTAGCTCCTCTGGCCGCTTAGGAGTGGGCTTTTTAAAGCTCTGGTCTTCCTGAGTAGCCCCACCCCCTGGTTATGGGTTGATGGGTGCTAAAGAGCTTAGGGGTCAAAGCCTTGTTAAGAAACTCTCAGCCTTGCCTAGCAGACTGCTAGGCTCAGCACATGGTCCCTCAAACAAACAGACCACACAGTCTCAAACACAGACACTACAGACAACAAACGTACCCCAAGGATCACGTAATCACTCCTTCTTCACCCAAAGAACTCCCTCACAAAACTCCCGTTAGCTGCTCCTGTTCGCTAGCAAATATGCAGTGATTTACCCTTTGAAAAATATGATTATCCCTGGAGATGCTCACATCTTTGGATTATAAGTATTCTGCCCTAATCTGTTCATGTTCTCTTGTAGCAACCATCAACATCTGTCAATTTTGGGAAAATATATAAATCATTGGAGCTACTTGGCTTGTTTTTATATTTTAATTGTAAACTCAGCTTCTGTTTGTTCTGATTCACTGCAGATTACAAATTGTTTGGCTATATAGTGACTCAGCACCTCTACTAATTTGAATCCGCTTATTGCTTTTGACATATGCTTGTAACTCTGCACTGAGAATTTTTCTTTTAAACCTTTTAGGCATACTGAATTTGGTGGAGAATTAAGTAAATTGAGTGATTCAATTGAGATTGAAGCTTGTTGGTTTAAAATGACAAATTTTCTTCCATTCCTTTTGTTTCCATTTTTGATATATTAGTCTTGACACATTCCAGGCATTAGTCTTATACTGCCTGAAGTGGAGGTTGCTGTGACAGACAGCTGTGGACTAATCTAATCAGAATTATTATACAGGATCTCTATTTTATTTGGGCAAAGTTATTTGAAATTATCATATAAAAACAATTTTTCATAATCGTGATTCTTTTGCATAATCTTTGCAATGTTCAGATGGCAGAAGCCAACTTTGTCTGCCATCCTCTATATCTGTCTAAAAATTTTCATGGTCTCTGTCATGCTATAGAGCAGTGGTTCTCAACCTGCAGTCCATGGGCCACTTGTGGCCCAATCAGCACACAGCTGGCACGTGAGTCAGCCCGGTGTTGGGGAGGTCTGGATGTTGGGGGGACAGTCCCAAGGGGATTGGATGATTGTGGGGGGAGGCAGTCCCTGGCTGGGGGGAGGGTGCCCCGCACCGATCTTTGCAGGCAGGCTCAGCAGCCGCACTCTCTGCGTGCTCAGCCCTTCCACACCACCAGCAGCAGTGCGGAAGTGAGGGTGACAATACACCATGCCATGCCACCCAGTAAATTAATTAATTTTAAAAGTTGACTTATTTTGCTAATTTAAAATACCCATGGTAGACATGTGCCAGTGTTGAAATGAAAGGTGCTGTATCAATTTTAATTGTGTTGCTGTCATCACAAATTCTAAACTTTATTTTTTTGTAGCTGTACAGCTAGCGTATATATTGTTGGATGCAGCCCACATAACACTTAGACTTCTGCATATGTGCCCCACAATGGTGAATAGGTTATCAACCACTGCTCTGGAGAATCACAGTGTTTTAAACAGGAGGCATTTATTTAAGAACACTACTAGGACAACAGGCTTCCAGACCCATCGCATTCTAGGTTTGTAATAAGGGACCACACCCTTTCTAGAACTCTTTACAGCACAGCCACATCTAGTGGCAGAATAAGGTACTACAAGTAAATCTGTCATTACAGGTCCCAATACTGTAGTGACAGCCTATTTAACAAAAGACTGTACAGGCACTGTGCTTGGAGCTGTTTTTGATGATTTATTAGCAAAAGCATAAGCTTCCATGCATGTGTTTTATTAACCATTTTATTAGTGACCCTCTTTAATCTGTTGTTTTAGGTTGTGTTTAGAGATGGGTCTGCCATTATCTAAAAGCTTTATGCTCTGTATGTTGAAATTTCACTGACAACAATAAAGAAAAATCAAGTTAAATTTCTGATGCAGTAGAAGAAAATAAGTATTATGTCCCACAAGTGTGGTGATTTATTATTAGAGCATATCAGCAATGCTTTCAAGAACTTCAGAGACCCTCTGGAATATATGAAAGGGAAACAGGTTTTAGTAGCTTAAAATTCTAGAAGGTCTTAATTATGTGGTAATAATTAGATCTGGTTCATATTTTTGGTCCACATTTTTGTGATGAAAAATGGCTTTTCAACAAAATGAAAAATTTTGCATTTCACAGAAATTTTTCATTTTAGTTGGAATCTTCTATTTTTTTCCCCAATGACAAGCCAGACAACTGAAAACTGAAAATTTTACAGTAAAAATTTGACTTTTAGAAAACCAAAATTTGTACTAAACCCTATTTTAAAACCAAAAACAATGTATGAAAACAAAAATAGTTTCATTTTTTCAGTTTTTTTTAAAGAAAAAAATTGATGGTTTTTAAATTTAAAAAAAAGTGTGAAAAATAATTGGTTTTTTAAAAAATCAGCTGTAATAATAAGGCTGAAATAGTGTATCAATAGGACCATTTTTTCCATGTTGGGATCACTTTATATTTTGGCCTGTTTTATAGATAGTGGGTCAAATTTTTCTCATTCACACCAGTGTATATCTGCTATAACTCCAGTGAAACCAAATGATGTAACAAGTGCTTTGAAGTCAAGGGAGTTATTCCAGATATACAGCAACATAACTGCAAGCAGAATTTGGCAACAGAGTATGAAATGTAGGATGCTTTCTGCTGTATGACTTTAACATGTTCTGTAGGACAAGGATATGCCATCTTTAGATTATAAATGCCTCGGATCAGATGCCATCCAACGTTTATTCAAAGAGGAAACCCATGAGGTAAAGTCTGCCATGACTACGAAAATCAAAAGCACTCAAAATGCGTAGCCAACAAAACTGTTAGAGAAACATCAGTGAAACTGCTTAAGCAGTTCTATATATTGCCATCAAAGCTAAACACCACTGATAGCTCACACTCACCAAACTGGTAGGCATATGAACACTTGGGTGTTGTGAGAAATTTTCAGAATATATAGAACTAACTAAGAAATAAATGCAAAACAGTACAGAGTTGATTCTTTCTCTCACTTCAGTGACTAGATCTTATAGAAGTTTCTTGGGGAAATAGCCTGGAATAGCTATTCCACATCAGAACTCTGTCTGGATACTCTTATTGCACCCTCTCTGTGTATATCTACACAGGAGCTAGAGGTGTAATTTCTAGCATGGGCAGACATACCCACGCTGGCTTTGATTGACCCAGTGCACTTAAAATAGCAGAGTAGCTGTGGCTGTGTGAATGGTGGCATGGGTCTAGCCAGTCTGAGTATGTATTTAGGCCAGTGTTTCTCAAATTGGGGTCACCTTTTGTGTAGGGAAAGCCCCTGGCAGACCGGGCCGGTGTGTTTACCTGCCCCATCAGCAGGTCTGGCTGATCGCAGCTCCCACTGGCCACGGTTCACCACTGCAGGCCAATGGGAGCTGCTGGAAGCAGCATCCAGTATGCAGCTGCAGCTCCAGGCACCAGCACTCCAAGCGCGTGCCTGGGGGCGCCCTGCTGATCGCTGTGAGGGTATCAGTCAGGCTGCCTTTGACAGCTTGCCTATGGGAGGTCCGCCGGACCCGTGGATTTGATGGTAATTTGGCGGCGGGTACGCCGAAGCCACGGAGCCAGCAGACCTCCTGCAGGTGTGCCGCTGAAGGCAGCCTGCCTGCTGTGTTCGGGGCTGCAGAAAAGCTAGAGCCGCCCCTGCCAGTATGTCCCTTGGCCCACACTGCTTCCAGCAGCTCCCATTGGCCCGGAGCAGCAAACCCCAGCCAGTGGGAGCTGCAATTGGCCAGACCTGCGGACGGGGCAGGTAAACAAACCAGGGAGCCCGCCAGGGGCTTTCTCAAACAAGCGACTACCCCAGTTTGAGAAACACTGATTTAGGGTTTCAGCTGGGATTGTACTTGTGTAGCTAGGCCATCCCATCACCCATGCAGCTGCAAAGCTGCACAAAAGTACTCATAAGGTATGTCTGTACTGGAGGTGGAGGGATCATCAAACCTAGCATGGGTTTGTCTACCTGAGCTGAAAATTATCCCTCCAGTAAAGACATATACCTTTATAAGTGCTTTTGTGCAGTTCAGTTTAGTCCACATTGGAACTTGAGCTGAACGAAGACAATGTTAGTGAGGAATAAGAGTGAGAGGAGAATAGCTGTTGTGCTTTAAATTCACACCTTAGCTTATTTCAGCAGAGTGTCCTTGTGTAGACAGGTTGTGATAAATAAAGAGTGGGATAGCTCCCTTTGATGGATACCCAGCCAGCCAGTTAGCTGTAAAATCCCTCTTGGTAGCTGTTCTGTACTTGCTTTACTTTTTAAAGGGTTTAAAAGTCCCTGAATAAAGAAAAAAAGTGAGCATCTGACCAAAAGAGCCAATGGGAAGGCTAGAACTTTTTAAGCTGGGGAAAGAAACTTTCCCTTTGTCTATTGTTCTCTGGGTTGAGGGGACAGAGCAGCCGTGCTGTGAGCAGCTTAAGCCAGGTATGATCATAAATCATCAGATAATACCCAGAACTTCTTATCTGAACTTCAAATGTGTAAGTAGATCAGAATGTTTAGCTAGACGCAATTAGGGTTATTTCTTGTATTTCTTATTGGCTTGTGGACTTCTCTGTGCTAACCCCAGATGCTTTTGTTTGCTTGTAACCTTTAAGCTGAACCCCGATGAAAGCAATTTTGGGTGCTTGATTTTTGGAATTGCTCTTTTTAAAAATCTAGCAAAAGCCTAAGTTCCAGATGTATTTTCCTTCTTTTTGTTTTTAATAAAACTTACCTTTTTTCAAGAACAGGATTGGATTTTTGGCATCCTAAGAGGTTTGTGCATGTTGTTTGATTAGCTGGTAGCCACAGCTACTTTCCTTTGGTTTCTTTCTCAGTTCTTCCCCAGGGGAATGAAAGGGCTTGAGGATACCCTGCATGAAGGAATTCCCAAGTGCTTCTTCCTGAGTTCAAAGGTTTATTTATTTATTTAATGTATTTATTTATGCATGTGGGTGATGGCAGCGTTTACCAAGGCAAGGTCAAAGAAAAGCTGTAACCATGGGAGTTTAATACAAGTCTGGAGTGGCAAGTATTTGTTTTAAATCCTTGCGGGCCCCATTTCTGCACTCAGAGTGACGGAGTTGGGATTCAGTCTTGACACAGGTTCTAAGCAAATTATCCTTTAATAATTTCCTGAGATCATGTGCCAATAAAGGGATGTAAACAGTCTATGGCCAGGGCAGTAAGTTACAGTCGGGTCCTGAGAACACCAAGAAGTTTGCAGTTTGGTCTATTCTCCAGTGCAGTTATCTCAGGAGGTCTATAAATAGATCAGTGGGTACAGATGACTTGTCTCACCTGCTGTCCAGACAGCAGTTTGGGGTCCTTGCATTGGATGGTGCCTTTGGAAAAATTGATAACCATTCATGATTTAAAATAGAATCTGAGAGGTTAGCTAGGATTTCAGAAATAAAGGGGCCCCGGTCTTCCTTGTTCTACATTTTATACAGAAGGCCTAGGAGTAAGAGTGAGAGTGAGAGTGAGAGGGCATTATAGCCCTCCAACCTCCAATAACATCTTCATGGATGGGAGCTGCAGGAAGTTTTCCAAGTGTAAAAATGCTACAGCTTCACTTAGTAAGATATGGACATGCTGCAATCTGCAGGCAAAGTGGCTCGCAGGCAAATCCCCTACTCAACGGTTATGTATGGTAGCACCCACTACACGCTGAACTTTTTTCCTGTGAGGATTCTTTTAATGGGCTATTTGGTGGGTGTGATTGTAACCCACACACCTTCGGGGTGTGGTGTTCTGTCCCATCTAGTGGGGGTGGGGGGAGAGAGAGAAAATGAAAATGAGGCTGCTCTACAGCCTTAGCTAAGAGCCCGTTGTCTTTTAGCGCATGCAGCAGAGGCTCATGCACTAAACTCCAGAGGTCCCAGATTCAATCCTGCCCACCAACCACCGGTCTGTTGGCGTTACATGATGTCTTAGCTGGAGCTAGGAATAGAATAGTGCATGAAACTCAATGCCTCGCCAATGTGCAGGGTACAAGGAGTCTTCTCCTAATTTGTGTGCCCCTGTGCTGGTGCCAGACATAGCTTATCAGTTTAAGCCTGGGTCTGAGCTTGGTCTCAAGCCAACCCTCCCCTCCGTCTTGCATCCACCATGCAAATGTGCTAACCTAGGTCTCAGACCCAGGGTCCCAACACTCTGAAAGGCTGGAGGATCCAAGCCAGTGTTAAGCTGGAACGTAGAGTTTGAGACCTATTGCTTTCCTCTGTGCATGTAGCCTTGGCTTCACTTGGGCCCTGGAAGCCTTCTGGATGTATCCCAGAGACTAGTTCCTGGCAGCAGAGGAGTAGAACTGCAGGCAGCCAGAGCAGCAGCCGAAAGCGCCTTTACAGCCTGGCTGAGAGCATGCCCTCTTCCTGCTCCTCCTGTGATGGCAACAGTGGCTCCGGGTCATCCTCAGTGCTGCATGGAGCTTGCCCAGAGCAAGGAGCAAAGCTGACAGGCGGGAGGCAGCTACCAGGATGTTGGGGGTCATCCTTCGGCCGTGCTGAGCCAAGAGCCCTGTCTCTCACCCTCCCTGCGGGGCAGTAACTTGGCCCCACTCTGCTCTCTGTTCCTAGCACCTGCTCTCTCCCGCACTGTCCCTGGGGCTGCGTGTGCAGAGGCGCCCAGGCAATGTGCTCTGTTAGGGCAGTGAGTGAGAGCCAGCCCCCAAACTTCTCAACAGCATCCTGAGGAGCTCTTAGTCCTGCCTCCCTGGGGATGCACTTCACCACTCCTCAGCTGGCAGCCAGGCTGGGGTGTGTGTGTTTTTCCTCTGTAACCCACATTTGCTGTCAAAACAGACAAAAATAAATAAAAATAAAAACAACCAAACAAAAGCACCTTCCTTGAACCTCCTGTTTTAAAAATTAAGAATTGCAAAGTTTCATTTTAAAAGTTTGACAGCCATGGACGCCAATGTCCTAATTATCCTCAGAACAGGGGCAGATGGGCATTTTCCTGCTAATGTGACTCCTAGAGGTGGACAGCCCAATTCTCAGATTAGATCAGTGGTCCCCAAACTTTTTTTGTCACACTCTCACCCCTTGCCCATAATGAAATCTGGAGCCACAGTTGGAAACTGGGTTGGGAGGAGGGCCGTAGTCCAGGCTGGGCCAGGAGCAGAGCTGGGAGCCGGGGCTAGGAGCGGAGCTGCAGCTAGGTCCTGAGACTGTGTGATGAGGGCAGAGCTGCAGATGAGGCCGCACCTGGGGCCGAGAGCAGGAGTTGGCGGTTGAAGCCAGAGCCAGAGCTGCAGCGGGGGCCGTGGCTGGGAGCAGAGTCACAGTTGGAACTAGGGGCCGCAGCTGAGGCCGGAGTGGAGCTGGATGGCATTTCCTCCCCATTCCCCAGGGGGCCGACCCGGACCATGCTGTACCCCCTGAACATTCCTCCCACCCCACAGTTTGGATTAGATGGTAGTTCAGTATAAAGCCGCCTCATACTGCAGTCATTCTACTGAGACAACCACCAAAGAGCTCATTATATGGTTTATGTACTCATGTGCTCCTTATGGGCACCTGACTCCCATCAATAGCATCTCCACAGTTAGGAAACACGGTGGGCAGTAGAGTTTTTTTCCTCACAGTGCACCATGTTCCTACGGCTAGAGTGCTGACAGTGGGGCTGAGGGGCTAGGCACTTTGGGATATGTTTACTTTGACTTGGGTCTGTGCTCTGCAGCGCGGGCACCAGAGCCCTAGGTTCGAGCACAAGTCAAAAAATTCTTAATCTAGGGTTAAAATGCAGTGTAGACGCTCAAGCCCAGGGTTCCCTGACACAGGTCAGCTGACGCAAGTCCCGCTAACTCTAGGCTTACATTGCTGTGTAGACACAAGCCATAGTTGTAGTTAGTCCCTGCATATTTACGCAGGTAGGGACTGCTCCCTGCTAATGCCCCCTGGGGTGGGACATAGACAAGTAGAGCTGGATGGCCAAGGAGGGAAGTGAATTGTGAACGCCATAAGAGATGATGCAGACGGTCTACGTCTCTGCACAACCATCACAGAGGGCAGTGCCTGTTGGTATTAGGCACAGTTTGCCTCTAACCCCAGGCCCTCTTTGTTACATCTCTATTCTGTAGATCAGTCATTGGAGTTTTCCCCACTTTCCTTACTCAGAGCTTGCAGTGGAATAACAAAGCCCCTGCTGTATCTGTCCTCTTTAGAATCTTGACCCAGAAGAACCTTTGGATTTGGATGCTGCTGTTACTGCAGCCCCCCCTCCTACTTCTTCAGTGATTCTTCCATGAGAATCTCTTTCTCGGTCTCACGCAGCTGGGGCCCAGTTCTTCTCCCCCTCCGGATACAAGTAGCTTGCACTGATCTCAGTGATAGTAACTCGTATCCTGCAGGGGAGGAAGAGGCCCTGGGAAGGGCAAAAATAATTGATGAATGTGGGCAGACAAAAATGCTTAGTTTTGCTGCAAAAATGACATGAAAAAGAGACCATTTATGGCCCCACTGTCTATATTTTCTGATGTCTGAGTCCAAGTGTTTATTTCCATTGTACTCATTAGTCATCAGTCCCATGGTTGCATATTAGAGCTAACCTTTGAGACCGAAGGTACCAGATTATTTATGCCTTTGGGTGTGGGATGCCTTGTAAATATATGTTATTAACAAATAGGGTTTGATGTAGGAAGCGTAAATTAGTCTGTAGCAAAAACCTCCAATGGTAGTTTCAGAAATTTAGTGCCATAAGGTATAGGAGGCACGGGTGCTCTTTAATCCCTTCGGCCACCCTGACTTTCTGAAGAACCTTGGTTATTTTATCTGTAGCCAAACTAAGACTCTGATCCTGCATTAAGCTTCACCCAGACAGAAGCCAGTGCCAGCACTCAACCCGACTGACGTCAATGGTGCTCCATGCAGATCCAGGATTGGGGCCCAGAACATTTAAATGACTTCAGAGAATCAGCCCGTGCAGCAGGAGAAGTGACTATAAGAGGCAGAAAGCTGGCCCGCAATGCACTTTAAAAGCATCCCAAAGCCCAACTGACTGCTCTGAATGTATATGTGATTGAGGCCTGGTCTACACTACGCGTTTAAATGATTTTAGCAGCGTTAAACCGATTTAACGCTGCACCCGTCCACACTACGAGGCCCTTTATATCGATGTAAAGGGCTCTTTAAATTGGTTTCTGTACTCCTCCCCGACGACAGGAGTAGCGCTAAAATTGGTATTACCATATCGGATTATGGTTAGTGTGGCCGCAAATCGATGGTATTGGCCTCTGGGCGATATTCCACAGTGCACCACTGTGACCGCTCTGGACAGCAATCTGAACTCGGATGCAGTGGCCAGGTAGACAGGAAAAGTCCCGCGAACTTTTGAATTTCATTTCCTGTTTGCCCAGCATGGAGCTCTGATCAGCATGGGTGGCGATGCAGTCCCAAATCCAAAAAGAGCTCCAACATGGACCGTACGGGAGATACTGGATCTGTTCGCTGTATGGGGAGACAAATCTGTTCTATCAGAGCTCCGTTACAGAAGACAAAATGCAAAAGCATTTGAAAAAAATCTCCAAGCTACACAGTGCTGCGTGACAAGCGTAACGGAAAGCCAAAGAATCAAATGGATGCTCATGGAGGGAGGGAGGGGGTACTGAGGACTCCAGCTATCCCACAGTCCACAGCAGTCTCCGAAAAGTATGTGCATTCTTGGCTGAGCTCCCAATGCCTGTAGGTTCAAACACATTGTCCGGCGTGGTTCAGGGTATAGCTCATCAATTTACTCCCTCCCCCCCCCATGTGAAAGAAAGGGGAAATAAATCATTTCTTCACTCTTTTTAATGTCACCCTATGTGTACTGAATGCTGCTGGCAGATGCGATGCTGCGGCAGTAAAGAGCAGTATGCGCTCCTCTTCCCTACCTGGTGGCAGACAGTACAATATGCTTGATAGCTGCTGAGTACTCCTGGCTGGCCTCAGGTGAGGCTGGCCGGGGGCGCCTGGGTAAAAATAGGAATGATTCCCGGTCATTCCCAGTAGATGGTACAGAACAACTGGTAACCGTCTTCATCCTAGCAACTGGGGGCTGAGCTCCATCAGCCCCCTCCCTTTCATGTGTAAAGAAAAGATTCTGTACTGCCTGGACTATCATAGCAGCGGGATGCTGGGCTCCTCTCCCCCACAGCACTTAATGTCCTGCCTGGGCTATCATAGCAGCCAGAGGCTGCCTCCCCCTCATTTTATCTCACTAACAAGTCAGTGTTTCTTATTCCTGCATTCTTTATAACTTCATGACACAAATGTGGAGGACATTGCCACGGTAGCCCAGGAAGGTTGGGGGAGGAGGGAAGCAATGGGTGGGGTTGTTGCAGGGGCACCCCCCGTGAATGGCATGCAGCTCATCATTTCTGCAGGATCTGACATGGAGCGGCTGTGCTCTCTGGTTCTCTGATACACTGGTTCTCTAGTACACTTGCCCCATATTCTAGGCAGGACTGACTCTATTTTTAGATACCATAAAGGAGGGATTGACTCGGGGAGTCATTCCCATTTTTGCCTTTGCGCCCCTGGCCGACCTCAGCCAGGGGCACCCATAATAGCAGCAGACGGTACAGAATGACAGATAACCGTCATCTCATTGCCAGTTTACAATGGCAGCAGATGGTACAGAACTACTGATAACCGTCTCTGCTATCATGCTAAAGCAAATGAATGCTGCTGTGTAGCGCTGCAGTACCGCCTCTGTCAGTGGCATCCAGTACACATATGGTGACAGTGACAAAAGGCAAAACAGGCTCCATGGTTGCCATGCTATGGCGTCTGCCAGGGCAATCCAGGGAAAAAGGGCGTGAAATGATTGTCTGCCGTTGCTTTCACGGAGGAAGGAATGACTGACGACATTTACCCAGAACCACCCGCAACAATGATTTTTGTCCCATCAGGCACTGGGATCTCAACCCAGAATTCCAAGGGGCAGGGGAGACTGTGGGAACTATGGGATAGCTACGGAATAGCTACCCACAGTGCAATGCTCCGAAAATCGACGCTAGCCTCGGACCATGGACGCACACCGCTGAATTAATGCGCTTAGTGTGGCCGCATGCACTCGACTTTATACAATCTGTTTTACAAAACTGGTTAATGTAAAATTGGAATAATCCCATACTGTAGACGTACTGTGACTGTTACTAGAGATAGGTTCAAGAAACATTAGTAAAAATCTGGCAGTTCATGGAATCATATAATATCAGGGTTGGAAGGGACCTCAGGAGGTCATCTAGTCCAACCCCCTGCTCAAAGCAGGACCAATTCCCAATGCAATCATCCCAGCCAGGGCTTTGTCAAACCTGACCTTAAAAACCTCTAAGGAAGGGGATTCCACCACCTCCCTAGGTAACCCATTCCAGTGCTTCACCACGAATATTCAACCTAAACCTCCCCCACTGCTACTTGAGACCATGACTCCTTGTTCTGTCATCAGGTACCACTGAAAACAGTCTAGATTCATCCTCTTTGGAACCCCCTTTCAGGTAGTTGAAAGCAGCTATCAAATCCCCCCTCATTCTTCTCTTCTGCAGACTAAACAATCCCAGTTCCCTCAGCCTGTCCTCATAAGTCATGTGCTCCAGCTCCCTAATAATTTTTGTTGCCCTCTGCTGGACTCTTTCCAATTTTCCCACATCCTTCTTGTAGTGTGGGGCCCAAAACTGGACACAGTACTTCAGATGAGTCCTCACCAATGTCGAATAGAGGGGAATGATCACATCCCTCGATGTGCTGGCAATGTCCCTACTTATACAGCCCAAAATGCCGTTAGCCTTCTTGGCAACAAGGGCACACTGTTGACTCATATCCAGCTTCTCGTCCACTATAACCCCTAGGTCTTTTTCTGCAGAACTGCTGCCTAGCCATTCGGTCCCTAGTTTGTAACAGTGAATGGGATTCTTCCTTCCTAAGTGCAGGACTTTGCACTTGTCCTTGTTGAACCTCATCAGGTTTCTTTTGGCTCAGTCCTCTAATTTGTCTAGGTCCCTCTGTATCCTATCCCTACCTTCCAGCGTATCTACCACTCCTCCAAGTTTAGTGTCATCTGCAAACTTGCTGAGGGTGCAGTCCACGCCATCCTCCAGATCATTTATGAAGATATTGAACAAAACCAGTCCCAGGACCGACCCGTAGGGCACTCTACTTGAAACGGGCTGCCAACTAGACATGGAGATGTTGATCACTACCCGTTGAGCCCAAAGATCTAGCCAGCTTTCTATCCACCTTATAGTCCAATCATCCAGCCCATAGTACTTTAACTTGCTGGTAAGAATACTGTGGGAGACCGTATCAAAAGCTTTGCTAAAGTCAAGGAATAACACATCCACTGCTTTCCCCTCATCCACAGACCCAGTTATCTCCTCATAGAAGGCAATTAGGTTAGTCAGGCATGACTTGCCCTTGGTGAATCCATGCTGACTGTTCTTGATCACTTTCCTCTCCTCTAAGTGCTTCAGAATTGATTCCTTGAAGACCTGCTCCATGATTTTTCCAGGGACTGAGGTGAGGCTGACTGGCCTGTAGCTCCCCAGATCCTCCTTCTTCCCTTTTTTAAAGATGGGCACTACAGTAGCCTTTTTCCAGTCATCTGGGACCTCCCCCGATTGCCATGAGTTTTCAAAGATAATGGCCAATGGCTCTGCAATCACATCCATCAACTCCTTTAGTACCCTCAGATGCAGCGCATCCGGCCCCATGGACTTGTGCTTGTCCAGTTTTTCTAAATAGTTCCAAACCACTTTCTCCATAGAGGGCTGGTCACCTTCTCCCCATACTGTGCTGCCCAGTGCAGCAGTCTGGGAGCTGATCTTGTTTGTGAAGACAAAGGCAAAAAAAGTATTGAATACATTAGCTTTTTCCACATCCTCTATCACTAGGTTGCCTCCCTCATTCAGTAAGAGGCCCACACTTTACTTGAATTTTTTCTTGTTGCTAACATACCTGAAGAAACCCTTCTTGTTACTTTTAACATCTCTTGCTAGCTGCAACTCCAAGTGTGATTTGGCCTTCCTGATTTCACTCCTGCATGCCTGAGGAATACTTTTATACTCCTCCGTGGTCATTTGTCCAATCTTCCACTTCTTGTAAGCTTCTTTCTTGCATTTAAGATCAGCAAGGATTTCACCGTTAAGCCAGGCAGGTCGCCTGCCATATTTACTATTCTTCTTACACATTGGGATGGTTTTTTCCTGCAACCTCAATAAGGATTCTTTAAAATACAGCCAGCTCTTCTGGACTCCTTTCCCCCTCATGTTATTTTCCCAGGGGATCCTGCCCATCAGTTCCCTGAGGGAGTCAAAGTCTCCTTTTCTGAAGTCCCGGGTCTGTATTCTGCTGCTCTCCTTTCTTCCTTGTGTCAAGATCCTGAACTCGACCATCTCATGGTCACTGCCTCCCAGGTTCTCATCCACTTTTGCTTCCCCTACTAACTCTTCTCTGTTTGTGAGCAGCAGGTCAAGTAAAGCTCTGCTCCTAGTTGGTTCCTCCAGCACTTGGACCAGGAAATTGTCCCCTGCACTTTCCAAAAACTTCCTGGATTGCCTGTGCACTGCTGTATTGCTCTCCCAGCAGATATCAGGATGATTAAAGTCTCCCATGAGAACCAGGGCCTGCGATCTAGTAACTTCTGCTAGTTGCCGGAATAAAGCCTCGTCCACCTCATCCCCCTGATCTGGTGGTCTATAGCAAACTCCCACCACAACATCAACCTTGTTGCTCACGCTTCTAAACTTAATCCAGAGACTCTCACGTTTTTCTGCAGTTTCATACCGGAGCTCTGAGCAGTCATACTGCTCTCTTACATACAAGGCAACTCCCCCACCTTTTCTGCCCTGCCTGTCCTTCCTGAACAGTTTATATCCATCCATGACGGTACTCCAGTCATGTGAGTTATCCCATCAAGTCTCTGTTATTCCAATCACATCATAGTTCCTTGACTGTGCCAGGACTTCCACTTCTCCCTGCTTGTTTCCCATGCTTCTTGCGTTTGTATATAGGCACTTAAGATAACTCACTGATTGTCCTGCTTTCTCTGTCTGAGACAGGAGTCCTCCCCTCTTGCACTCTCCTGCTCGTGCTTCCTCCTGGTATCCCACTTCCCCACTTACCTCAGGGCTTTGGTCTCCTTCCCCCGGTGAACCTAGTTTAAAGCCCTCCTCACCAGGTTAGCCAGCCTGCTTGTGAAGATGCTTTTCCCTCTCCTTGTTAGGTGGAGCCCATCTCTGCCTAATGCTCCTCCTTCTTGGAACACCATCCCATGGTTGAAGAATCCAAAGCCTTCTCTCCGACACCACCTGCATAGCCATTCGTTAACTTCCACAATTCAACGTTCAGAACATAGCAAACCCTATGACTATGAGAACCAGACTACAACCACACTGGGCAGATTCTCAACTGGTAAATTAAATACATTCCATGTACTTTAGGAAGTAGCTTCTCCTGCTAATATTCACTGTAGTCAGCCCTCAGCTGTGGCATTTTTAGATAGATTAGATTTCTGACTACTACAAAAATACATGCTTTGAGTTAATTTTGAAACATCCATTATTAATGACTGTCTCGCCTTAAAATAAGAGGTTGCTTTCTGTAAGCGTGGCCAATTGAAGCCACTGAGTTCAGCTTGCTTCCAGCACACATTCTCTTTGGCAAACGGAAACTAACTTCAGAACTGCAGGAATGTACATTGTTGTGCCAACCTTCCCGCGATATTATCTGTTTTGGTTATGTTATCTTTCTAAGCAGCAGATGCTTTTCAAGCAAAAGGCACATACGTGCATTCTGCACATGTATGCTATCATAAATAACAAGGTGAACATAAACTGAATTCTGCTTCTGTGTTAAAAACCCCTGTGTCTAAAAAAGCTACTTTCCAGTAATGGGTTCTGGTGACATCTACAATTATGCAAGCAAAGCTTAAGTGGTTCATAATGTCACCAGAACACAGAGACAAATGAAAACAACTCTATGGGTAAATTAATATGAGAGATTTTTTTAAAAAAGAAAAAAGAAAAACTTCAAGGAAAACTGCATCAAAATGAAAACCTTGATATTGTGATGCACCATAGCTTTTATGAAACACATTGCATTGTTCAGCTTCTAACACCAGCTATGATGATTGTATAGTAGTTTAATGCATTTAGTTGTAGTCTACCTTTTGCATTAGAGAAGTTCATTGAAGCTACGCTTGAAAATCAAAACAAATGTACTCTACATAATTTATTTAATTGTGCCACCTATTTCCCCTGACAGGGTCTATGTTCTGAAGAGCATCAAATGTGGTGTACCTAAAAATGCTTTACTTACTCTGTTGCATACATTTGTCATTCTTCTTACCTGCTAAGGAGCATGAGGGAAGGCAAGCTGATATCTAACAATTGCTCTTCGTTAATCAATTTTTATATTTTTTTTATTGCCAGTGGGATTCTCTTCAGACGGGTTCTTCTTATTCAGGGACCATTCAAAGCAATTGGACCATTCTTCTCCTTACTCATGTTAATATCGAGTGGGTGGCAGGAGACATTTCTTTAACCTCATCACTTCGGTGTTCCTGCACTCTGACTTATCTGTGACCACAGCAGTACAACCAACTTCCAAGCACTTCAGTTAGTCTTACCTATAGCACAACACATAGGTAGAGAGGGGATGTACTGTGCTTTTACTACCTTCCAGAACTGGAGAGTTAGCTTTTTGCCATGCTAATGTTCTGGCATGGCAGATAAACACTCCAGATATGATCTTATGAACTAGGCATGGTTTACTCTTATACTGATCCTGAATCTGGGCAAACTTTCCACTTTGCATAGTCCAGCTACTTCTGCATTTCCACCTAGCTTCATGGTTGCTATTATGAACTATAACCAGGAGCACAGGAAGCTCCCTACTAGTAGAGAGGCCACTGGTTCCTGAACTATGGTTCTGTCCCTGTCCTGTCTCTGAGGACCTGCCCTGGCTTGCCCCACCCCTTCCCCATTGCTCCGCCCACCCTTCCCCTCAGGGCCTGCCATTGTTCCACCTCTTACCCCAATGCCCTGCCTCCTTTTAAAAGTGATGAGGCAATGGCCCATGTCCATCTCTCTTCTCCCTCCCCCCCCCATTCTGGTGCCCCTGACTGTAACTAGTATAGATCTTTCAGGATTGTATTGAATTATTAAAATTAAGGGTGATTTTTCAGAGCTGCCTGTGGATTTGGATGCCTAATTCTCATTTATTTTAATTATTTACATTATTAATTAATTGAAAAACCTTGACCTATATTTTTACCTGAAAAAACAAATACTATTCACCTTGTCCCCCCCCCCCCAAAAAAAAAAGAAAAAGAAAAGAAAAAGCATTTGATTGCAAGTGTGCATACTGCTATTTGGATTGTGAAAAGAGGAGCCAATAGCTTTGAGATTAGGTGATTCACCTTCAAATAAATCCATGAGAGCTTGCAGTTTGTACTAGTTTGCAGATAGGTCTGAGGAGATTCATTCTAATCACATTTGATGATCTGTGACTTTATCATGGAAGTAACATTACCTGATGCTGCAATTCGTATGTATGTTACTGTAACAGAATGAAATGCTGTGTGACGGTGCTGCCATGTGCTTCTGACATTCTAAGCAAATACATGTGGCTCTGCTCTGTATTTATCTCTGGACCAAAAGAGATTATCTCTGGTTTCCCCTGGCAGAAGTTAGAGAAGCCCTAAGACCCTGGCTATTTTGCAAGTGCATGCCTGGGATTTATAGATGTACTCCCATCTACAGGTAAGTTGACCATGTTAAGAAATTCATGAGCACTCAAAATTCTGGATCCTTAAATTGCTTCTGTCCTGGAGGAAGTCAGGTTTTTCTGGTGTGTGTGTGTTTGACAGGATCTCAATGTTTTTTCAATGGGATTCATCCTGGAATGCAAACTTGCTGAAGGACAAGTGAGATCCTAAGGTCTGGGGCCTGTTCATGGATTACTAATTTTTTTTTCCCACTATGGAGATAAAAGCACAGGAGACCATGTCTGCACTACTGAATTAAGTCAAATTAAGTTAAGTCAACAATCATAAACGACTGTAATTACATTGCTTGTGCATATTCACACAACATGCCTTGTGTCAATAGAGTGCATCCGCAGTTGGTGCTCTCTCACCAACAGAGAGAGCAGTGCACTGGGGTAGCTATCCCACTGTGCAGATTGCCACCTTTTGCTGCTAAGAGTTCTGAGAATGGATCACAGTGCATCATGGGGGCAGGTTCACTGTCCCATGATGCAGTTTTCTCCATCTCATCATCCCATGGTCATCCAACTATGGTTTGTGTCATTTTTCAACTGCCGCCGTTTCTGCCTGAAATCATGGATCCTGCACTGCTCTCCAGTCTTGTGATGAGTGTTATGAACACAACATAGCTGATCCCGTAGTATTTCATGAGCAGCAAATCTGAAAATGAATCCATGGTGCCTGCCTTGCTCTGTGCCATGGAAAGAAACAATTCCAGATTGATGCTGGCATTCATGGAACAGCTGCACATGGTGGACTATTGCTCAGGAAACAAGCACTGAGTGGTGGGATTGCATCATTATGCAGGTATGAGATAATGAACAGTGCCTGCAGAACTTTTGGATGCAGAAAGCCACCTTCTTGGCCTGTGTGCAGAGCACACCCCTGCCTTCTAGTGTCAGGACACCAAAATGAGAGCTGTCCTCTCAGTGGAGAAGTGTGTGGTGATTGCTGTGTGGAAGCTGGCAATACCAAACTGCTACTGACCAGCCATGAATCAGTTTGGAGTTGGGAAATCCACCATGGGGGTTGTGATCATGCAACTGTGCAGGGACATTAAATGCCTGTTGCTAAGAAGGCCTGTGACTCTGGTCAGTGCGTGTGAAATAGTGGATGCTGTTGCAACAGTGCGATTTCCTAACTGTGGCAGGGTGATAGATGGGACACATATCCCAATTTTGGTCCCAAACCATCTTGCAATGGAGTACATCAACAGAAAGTGGAACCTCTCTATGGTATTGCAGGCTCTTGTGAATCACTAGAGTTGGTTCACTGACATCAACTTGGTGTGGGCAGGGAACGCACATGACACATGCATCTTCAGGAACACTGACATGTACAAAAAGCTGCAAGCAGGAGCTTTCTTTCCAGACCAGAAGATTCCAATGTGGGATGTTGAAATGCCCATAGTGATCCTGGAGGACCCAGCGTACCCCTTACTCCCGTGACTCATGAAGCCTTACACTGGAAACCTGGACAGGAGCAAGGAGTGCTTCAACAATAGGCTGAGCAGGTGCAGAATGTCTGTAGAATGTGTGTTTGGCAGATTAAAGGGTCACTGGTGCTGCCTTTTTGGCAGGCTAGACCTCAGTGAGAAAAATATTCCCATGGTCATATGTGCTGTGTTCTGCAGCCTGCTGTGCTCTGCATAACATCTGTGAAGCTAGGGAGGAAAAGTTTCCCTGGGGTAGAGCGTTGAGGCTGATTTTTGAGCAGCCATACACCAAGGCTGTTAAAGGGGCTCAACGGGGAGCTATTTGAATTAGGGAGGCTTTGAAGCAGCATTTTGCCAATGAGTCCCAGTAATGTGTCTTTCTGTAATGCATTCAGCCAGGCATTGTTTACTTGCCGCCTTGAATGACCTTTGTAATGATTGCTGCCTGAGCATTGGTTGTAGTCTGCAAATGTGCTGATTGCCACTGTGTATGAATTTCTGTGGCAACCACCTGTGTGTGGGGCACAAATAAAGAATAATTGTATTTCTAAGACTGATTTTTTTTTTATTAAACAGCAATACACAGATTTCCATTTCTTACAAGGACATGGCATTGAGCAGCACTCCGTCAAATGAGGCTCTCACAGCTGTGTGGAAATCCAGATATCATTATGAAACATGTCCCTAGGGGTGAAATGCAAGGGGTACTGATATGGGCTGGGAACATGAGAGGAATGTGTGTGGGGAGTTTGGGGAGGGCATGGAACACAGTTCTGTATGGGCTGCAGGGGGAGTCAAGCATGGATGTTTTATGAGTGCAGCACAATCAGAAACCTCAGCATCTCTGTTTGGTCCTCCATCTTCATCATCCTCTCCTGCCCCTGTCTCCTCTCCATTATGAGTTTCTCATGTATTGTCTCTCCCCACGCTCTATGCCTGCCATCTGCATGATCAGATGATTGCAGCACTTCTCCAAACATGTCCTCCTTACTTCTCCTCATTTGCCTCCTTATCTGATGGAGGTGCTCTGCCGGTGTGAGGAGCTGGCCATCAAGGTCACATCTGCAGAAGCAAAAGAAACACAGTCACTCACAACCTTGAATCATAAAAGTTACATACACCCCTTTCTCACTCTCTCTTGGCAAGCACGCAGCACAGTGAGAGCCCTAAACATGAGTGTGGCCTGAGGATGGTGAGGGAGGGAAGATGCCAGATGGGACAAGGAGTCCGGGTGGTTTCAGAAGGGGATCAGTACAAATGCCTAGGGACACTATTCTGAATACTGGTACCGTTTTCCACAGGTGGTGGTGAGCTAAGTTGATATCTCACTACTGAGGGTAACCGAATATGCAAGGGTGCATCTCCTGCATGTGTGTGACTTTAGATTGGGTACGTATTCTGCCCACCTATATGCTGCTTTGGCTTCTGCAGAAGTAACTGCCGATTGGCGCGACAGTTTCCTACAGTAGGGGAGGAAACAAAGCAGTTTTGCCAAAGAATTGCAGAGTAACTTCAGGAAAGTTTCCTAGAGATCTCTATGGAGGATTCCCGGGAGATCCCGGTGTGCATTTAAAAAACTTTTCTGCAGGGCCCCCACTACATACCTGCACAAGGGAATGAGAAGCAGATGCAGACAGTACCCAGTGTTATTAATTTCTATCCCTTCTCCCACTTGCACTATATAACAAAATAAAGGACACCATGCAATATCAAAGCAAAATGAGTACTTACTGGTGCTCCCCATTCCTGCTTCAGGCACACAAGAGATGGAGTACTGGGACTGGCTAGACCCCTCTTGAGTCAAAAATTGGTCCTGGCTCACCAGACGATCCTATCACCTGTCTACATCCTCCAGCAACTCGACCTCCTTCTCTACTTTGTCCTTGGGTTGATTCAGTTGGCTGCTGCCTCCAGACCCCGAAGTATCCATGGGGCTTTCGGCAGTGGAGGTGGGTTCACCACCGAGGATGGCATGCAACTCCTTGTAGAAGCAACATGTCTTTGGCACCGCACCAGAGTGACGGTTGGCCTCCCTTGCCTTCTGGTAAAGCTACCTCAGGTCCTTGAGCTTAGCACAGAACTACTGTTCATTCCTTTTGTGCGTGTAGCAAAGCAACAACTTACCAGTGCAGTGCCTCCTGCTGGTCATCCTGGGAATTAGCTCTCTAGATCTGGAGCACCCTCTGCTGGCCAATGTCCTGCTTGCCGCTGGCCCCCTTGTCCCTCCTGGACTGCGGTGCCCCTTCCCTTGGGGTTCTGCCCTCTGCAGTACCCCTGCAGTCTCTGGGCCTCCCCTCTCAGAGGAAGCCCCAACCCTCTATCCCCACCTTGCTGCAGTGGCTACTGCCATTCATCATCTAGCCCCTGTTCCCTGGGTCAGACTGCAGTCTGTAATCCACTCATCACTGGCAAGGAGGGTTTGGAGCTGCTGCCTTTGCCTAACCTGCACTTCTGCCACCCTAGTACCTGTTTTAGGCCGTTAGCTAAGCCTGGAGCTTCCCCAGTCCTTTGCCTTATAGATTCATAGACTCTAGGACTGGAAGGGACCTTGAGAGGTCATCGAGTCCAGTCCCCTGCCCTCATGGCACGACCAAGTACTGTCTAGACCATCCCTGATAGACATTTATCTAACCTACTCTTAAATATCTCCAGAGATGGAGATTCCACAACCTCCCTAGGCAATTTATTCTAGTGTTTAACTACCCTGACAGTTAAGAACTTTTTCCTAATGTCCAACCTAAATCTCCTTTGCTGCAGTTTAAGCCCATTGCTTCTTGTTCTATCATTAGAGGCTAAAGTGAACAAGTTTTCTCCCTCCTCCTGATGACACCCTTTTAGATACCTGAAAACTGCTATCATGTCCCCTCTCAGTCTTCTCTTTTCCAAACTAAATAAACCCAATTCCTTCAGCCTTCCTTCATAGGTCATGTTCTCAAGACCTTTAATCATTCTTGTTGCTCTTCTCTGGACCCTCTCCAATTTCTCCACATCTTTCTTGAAATGCAGTGCCCAGAACTGGACACAATACTCCAGTAGAGGCCTAACCAGCACAGAGTAGAATGGAAGAATGACTTCTCGTGTCTTGTTTACAACACACCTGTTAATGCATCCCAGAATCACGTTTGCTTTTTTTGCAACAGTATCACACTGTTGACTCATATTTAGCTTGTGGTCCACTATGACCCCTAGATCTCTTTCTGCCATACTCCTTCCTAGACAGTCTCTTCCCATTCTGTATGTATGAAACTGATTGCTCCACGAAGGAACACTTTGCATTTGAACTTTATTGAACTTCATCCGGTTTACCTCAGACCATTTCTCCAATTTGTCCAGATCATTTTGAATTTTGACCCTGTCCGCCAAAGCAGTTGCAATCCCTCCCAGTTTGGTATTGTCTGCAAACTTAATAAGTGTACTTTCTATGCCAACATCTAAGTCATTGATGAAGATATTGACCAGAGCCGGTCCCAAAACAGACCCCTGCGGACAGGGCCGGCCTTAGGATTTATGGTGCCCTAGGCGAGATTATTAAACTGGTGCCCCTGTGCCTGATCTGCTCTTAGCAATACAAACATAAGCTTACAGTATTGGAAAACTTGCCACATTCACGTTATTAAAACCAGTTTAACTTAATTAAGCACACTGTAATGCTGATGGACTAGCACTAAAGCAGCAGCACTATAGAAAAAATTCTGATGACAGAATGATACAAATTTTTTTTTAATTTATCAAAATTTTATTGGAAATTTATATGAAGAGGTATTGAAACAAAGATTTGTTTTTAATTAAAAGCAATCTTTCTGGCTTTTTTGGCTGCAAAATCAGTAATAATGTCATCGTATGACAAAGACAAAGTCGTGTCTTGTTTGATTGCAAGAACAACAAGACCAGTTAAGCGTTCCTGACTCATGGTAGAGCGGAGATAGTTTTTAATGAGCTTTAGTTTTGAGAAACTCCGTTCTCCTGATGGTATTGTTAAAGGAATTGTCAGTAGAATACGAGTAGCAATGTACACATTAGGATATATGTCAACAAGTTTGCGGGTATGAATAAACTGTACAATGTCCATCACCGATTTTGCATGTGGCAACATTGATGACAGTGTAGTCAATTCTTCGTACAGTTCAAGTCCATTTAAATCAAAACTATCACCGTGCTTCAGGAGGCTCTCTAGGTTCTTGCACTTTGTCATTAGTTGCTCTTGTTTTCCTATTTCGTTGAATTTAGTTATGTCATACAAAAATCCAAACTGTTAATGGTGTATTTGCAAGGTATTAAACCTTTCATCAACAGCAGATACTGCTTTATCCATCACAATATTAAAAAAATTCAACCTCAAATTTCTTTTCTGGATCGTCTATGGACAGATTCTTCACAAAGAAGTGTCCCTGGCCTTTTTAACTCATATTAACTATGTATTTACTTTATGAAAGTTGGAGAAAACATTGTGAAAATGTAAAACATTGGCTGCCCAACTTTTGGGCTGGCAAAAGTTATACTGACTCACAGGGGAAAAAAAAAGGAGGAGAATCTTAGTACAACATAAGGTTTCTCGTGCCAGTAATACATTTTAATGTTTGTAGAAGGTTTCTCTCTCTGTCTATATTATATAAACTATTGTTATTATCTGAGGTCTTGGCCACCGGTCCTGCTCAGGCCACTGCCAGCTGAGTAAATGAAACCCCAAACTGGCAGTGGGCTGGTGGCTGGAACCCTAGACAAGGATCCCAGGCCCTGCTCAGCCCGCTGCTGGTCTGGGGTTCTGACCACCAACTCCTGCCAGCCAGAATCCCAGCCGCCAACCCCCCCTCAGCCCGCTACCAGCCTGTGATTCTGCTCACCCAGGCTGGCAGGAGGCAGAGTGGGGCTGGCGGCTGAGCTCCTGACTGGCAAGGGGCCGGCAGCCGGAACCCCGGAGTAGCAGTAGGCTGAGTGCTGCTGGCACCCCAGACTGGCAGCAGACTGAGCCACTCAACCCCTCATCGGCCCTGCTCAGCCCGCCACCAGCCCACTCAGCCCGCTGCCGGCTGAGTGAATGGAACCCCAGGCTGACAGCAGGTTGAGTGGTTCAGCTGGCCTGCTCAGCCCACTGCCAGCCTGGGGTTCCTTGGGGGTCCCCAGGCCAGCAGCAGGTGCTGAGTGGGGCCGATGGCTGGTATCCCAACTGGCAATAGGGCAGCAGCCGGAACCCCAGAGCAGTGATGGGCTGAGCCGCTCAGCCTGATGCTGCATACCATCAAAAATCAGCTCACCTGCCACCTTTGACACGTGTGCCGTAGGTTGCCGACCCCTGCTTTATACACTAGTAAGGAGATGAGCATATTACAATTGTTGGAGGGCTCTTATCAGGAGTAGAGGCTATAGGAAAGTCAGTCAACATTTTTTGTTTCTCTGATGAAAACTGGCCCACTCCCTGCCTCAAACCAAACCTGTCACTAATAATTGTCAACAACTTAATTTTCTGTTTTTGGCTAAGATATTGATTTTTTTAATAAAATATTGAAATTGGATTCAGGATTGTTAGCAAGAATTTTTGGCAAACAAAGTTGTTAAATGACAATCTAAATAGCAACACAGTACTGCTTTCATGCTTGGCTCACCCCCCAGCCTGCTGGTCCAACAGCTGCAGTAGAGGAGGAGATAGGTGGAAAACTGCAGGACCCCAAAATCCACCTCTTGGGGTGCAGAGTGGCAACAGCAGCAGCAAACCCTCAGGTCCAATCACACACCAATGGGCACCACCACCAGCCTTATGGACCATGGTGAAGTTAGCACAGCATCTGATCTCAGGGACAGGGCACCCATGGAGCCACAGCAGCTCATCCTGCCCTGTGCAGCTCCCCCCGGATGAGATGGATCGCTGGCAGCTGCCAGCCCGGGGGAGAGGTGCTCCCCAGCTAGGGTGGCCAGATCCAGATGTCCTGATTTTATAGGGCCAGTCCTGATATTTGGGGCTGTGTCTTATATAGGCACCAATTACCCCCACCTAGAGTGACCAGACAGAAAGTGTGTAAAATCAGGACAGGGATGAGTGGGGGTAAAAGGAGCCTATATAAGAAAAAGACCCCAAAATTGGGACTGTCCCTATAAAGTAGAGATATCTGCTCACCATACTCCAATCCCCTATCCTGATTTTTCACACATCTGGCTAACCCCAGCCAAACCCTGTGCGACATTCCAATTCTGGCTGCCTGCCCAGGAAGTGAGTTACTTTCACTTTCATTCCTCAGCAGGCAGCCAGCCAGCCTCCCCTCCCCCCCCAGCACCTCACCCAACCCAGCCCTGACGGAGGGGAGGGAGGAGAGAGAGAGGGGTGCTCCTGGGGAGGAGGGAGAAAGGAGGGGGTGCTCCGTGGGGCAGGGGGGAGAAGAATGGATGTTATGGGAGACAAAGGATACTGGTTCCAGAGCCTGCCTCACCTGACCTCAGCCGGGGGGAAAGAGTCACACTCACAGGTGAGCTCCTTTCCCAACCCCCACCCCCGCCCCTCCCCAGAGACCCCAGCAGCCAATCCCATTCCTCAGACTGGGCTGCATTCGGCTCTCTCTAGGACCCAGCAGCCCTGCTTCTACACCGTCTGGGCTGCCTGGAGAGTGGTGCCCCCAGGCAGTGTGAGGCCCTATGCAGCTGCCTATTCTGCCTATGCCTAAGGACGGCCCTGCCTGCGGAACCCCACTTGTTATACCTTTCCAGCAGGATTGGGAGCCATTAATAACTACTCTGAGTACGGTTATCCAGCCAGTTATGCACCCACCTTATAGTAGCCTCATCTAAATTATATTTGCCTAGTTTATCGATAAGGATATCATGCGAGACCATATCAAATGCCTTACTAAAGTCTAGGTATACCACATCCACCACTTCTCCCTTATCCACAAGACTCATTATCCTAGCAAAGAAAGCTATGAGATTGGTTTGACATGATTTGTTCTTTACAAATCCATGCTGGCTATTCCCTGTCACCTTACCACCTTCCAAGTGTTTGTAGATGATTTCTTTAATTACTTGCTCCATTATCTTCCCTGGCACAGAAGTTAAACTAACTGGTCTGTAGTTTCCTGGGTTGTTTTTATTTCCCTTTTTATAGATGGGCACTATATTTGCCCTTTTCCAGTCTTCTGGAATCTTGCCCATCTCCCATGACTTTCCAAAGATAATAGCTAGAGGCTCAGATACCTCCTCTATTAACTCCTTGAGTATTCTAGGATGCATTTCATCAGGCCCTGGTGACTTGCAGGCATCTAACTTTTCTAAGTGATTTTTAACTTGCTCTTTTTTTATTTTATCTTCTGAACCTACCCCGTTCCCATAAGCATTCACTATGTTAGACAGTCCTTCAGACTTCTCAGTGAAGACCAGAACAAAGAAGTCATTAAGCATCTCTGCCATTTCCAAGTTTCCTGTTACTGTTTCTCCCTCCTCACTGAGCAGTGGGCCTACCCTGTCCTTGGTCTTCCTCTTGCTTCTAATGTATTGATAAAAAGTCTTCGTTTCCCTTTATTCCCATAGCTAGTTTGAGCTCATTTTGTGCCTTTGCCTTTCTAATCTTGCCCCTGCATTCCTGTGTTATTTGCCTATATTCATCCTTTGATATCTGACCTACTTTCCATTTTTATATGACTCCTTTTTATTTTGTAGGTTATGCAAGATCTCGTGGTTAAGCCAAGGTGGTCTTTTGCCACATTTTCTATCTTTCCTACCATTGGAATAGCTTGCTTTTGGGCCCTTAATAGCGTCCCTTTGAAAAACTGCCAACTCTCCTCAGTTGTTTTTCCCCTCAATCTTGATTTCCATGGGACCTTACTTATCAGCTCTCTGAGCTTACCAAAATCCGCCTTCCTGAAATCCATTGTCTCTATTTTGCTGTACTCCCTTCTATCCTTCCTTAGAATTGCAAACTCTATGATTTCATGATCACTTTCACCCAAGCTTCCTTCTACTTTCAAATTCTCAATGAGTTCCTCCCTATTTGTTAAAATCAAGTCTAGAACAGCTTCCCCCCCAGTAGCTTTTTCAACCTTCTGAAATAAAAAGTTGTCTGCAATGCAGTCCAGGAACTTATTGGATAGTCTGTGTCTCGCAGTGTTATTTTCCCAACATATATCTGGATAGTTGAAGTCCCCCATCACCACCAAATCTTGGGCTTTGGATGATTTTGTTAGTTGTTTAAAAAAAAGCCTCATCCACCTGGTTAGGTGGCCTGTAGTAGACTCCTAGCATGACATCACCCTTGTTTTTTACCCCTTTTATCCTAACCCAGAGACTTTCAACACTTCTGTCTCCTATGTCCATCTCCACCTCAGTCCAAGTGTGTACATTTTTAATATATAAGGCAACACCTCCTCCTTTTTTCCCCGTCTATCCTTCCTGAGCAAACTATATCCATCCACACCAATATTCCAATCATGTGTATTATCCCACCAAGTTTCAGTGATGCCAACAATGTCATAATTGTATATATTTATTAGCACTTCCAGTTCTTCCTGCTTATTACCCATACTTCTCGCATTTGTATATAGGCATCTAAGATACTTGTTTGATCTTGCCTCCCAGTTTTGCCCTGACCCTCCTTTCTCTCTGCCATTATAGCCCACACTCCCTCTTGTTTTTGACCCATCTCCCAGGTCTTCATGTTCCCCACTTACCTGTGGGCTTTGCTCACCTGTCTCTGTCGAACCTAGTTTAAAGCCCTCCTCACTAGGTTGGCCAGTCTGTGTGCAAATAGCATCTTTCCCCTCCTTGCAAGGTGAACGCCATCTCTGCCTAGCAGTCCTTCCTCGAATAGCATCCTGTGGTCGAGGAAGCCAAAGCCCTTCTGGTGACACCATCTCCGCAGCCAGGCATTCACCTCCATGATGCATCTGTCTCTGCCCAGGCCCCTACCTTTGACAGGAAGAATCGAAGAGAATACCACCTGCGCTCCAAACTCCTTAACCCGTACTCTCAGAGCCCTGTAGTCACTCTTGATCTGCTCAGCATCACCCCTTGCAGTATCATTTGTGCCCACATGGATGAGTAGCATGGGGTGGTAGTCAGAAGGCCAGATAATCCTCAACAATGCCTTTGTAACATTTCAGATATGGGCCCCCAGCAGGCAGCATACCTCCCGAGATGAAATGTCAGGGCAACAGATGGGCGCCTCCGTCCCCCTCAGCAGAGAGTCTCTGACCACCACTATCCTACATTTCCTATTTTCAGTGGTGGCAGCAGACCTCCCAGCCTTAGGGGTATGAGGCTTCTCCTCCTTTACTGTAGGGGGTGATTCCTTCTCTCCTGTATCAAGAAGAGCATAACAGTTACCTATTACCACGGCGGGAGGGTTCGCAGCAGGGGTGGAGCACTGCCTGCTGCTAGAAGTAACCAGCTGCCAGTGTCCACCCTGAGCCATCTCCTCCTCCACCAGTGGTGTGTCAGAAGTCCTGTGAACTGGGACAGCTACCTCAGCTGTCTCCACAGGGACACTGTCCAGGAATTGCTCGTGGATACGGATGCTCCTCAACATAGCCACCTCCTCCTGTAGCTCTCCCACCTGCTGCCTGAGAGATTCCACCAGTAGGCACCTTTCACATTGGATGCCCCCCCCAGCCTGGATATCAGTAAGTGGAAATTGCAAGTTACAGTTTTTGCAAAACCACATCAGAATCTGGGTAGAAGCATCCATGCTCTGGTGCTCTGTCTGGCTATAGGTGCAGGAGACAGAAGCAGTGCTGCCACAGCTGTTGCAGGTCTTCCTAACCATCATAAGCCTCCCTCTGTCAAACTCCCTCTCAAACTCCCCTGTCTGCAGCTCCCTGTCCGCTCTGCTTTAAAGAGAGAGGTTTTGGATGTAGTTTGGTTTATAGGTTTTCAGGGGACTAACGGATAGGACCAACAAAGGACCCCCGCTCCCCTCCCCTCCCCCTCCCTTGCAAAACTCCCTTGTAAAACTCCCTGTTAGCAGCCCCTGGTTGCAAAGCTCCCTAGTTGCTTGTGCACAGCTTTATAAAGCCCTGGCCTGAGTGAATGCCCCACCCACTGGTTAAGGCTCAGCCAATTACCAGAGGCTTCTAGCTTTCAAACTTTCCTTTGTAGCTCAGCCTCCAACTGCCAGCTACAGCACAGGGTCCTTCAAACTACCAAAACAAACAGACTGATAAACACAAGCTCAGCACACAGCAAATAACCCCCAAACACAAACAAACACACTGCAGACAGTCACTTACCCCACAGATGCTGTATTTGCTCCTCCTTCACCTGGAGAACTCCCTTGCGAAACTCCCTGTTCACAGCCCCTGTTGCCTTGCCTTGCCTTGCCTTGCCTTGCCTTGCCTTGCCTTGCCTTGCCTTGCCTTGCCCTACTCTACTCTACTCTACTCTACTCTACTCTACTCTACTCTACTCAGCACAGTCCTTCTCTCTCCACTGCTAGAGAGAGACTCTATGAGCTGTTGCCTCACAGCCCTTTTATAGGGCCAGCTGTGGCCTGGTTGGGGTGTGGCCCCAGCTATGGCTGTTTCCCCAATCAGCCTACTTTTAACCCCTTCAGGGCCAGAGCAGAGTAACCACCCTGCTACAGTGCAGGGCCACGAGCAATATGCTTGTAGTTATCAAAGTTCCTTCAGCTGCATCAGAGCTGTGACTGCACAGTCTCCTCTCCCCACAGACCCAACAACTCTGGAGTACTCCAGATGGGAGTGCATTTGCTGAGTAAAGCTGGTGTGGTCATGTGGAAAGATGCTATGTGAACTCTCCACGGAAAGCAAACAGGAAGTGGAATTTCAAAAATTCCTGGAACTTTAAAGGGGGAGGAGTGCATGGGGAAGGAGTACCAGGCTGCAGGGCAGCAGAGCTGAAGCTGCTGACCAGAGTGGTTATGATGGGCATTGTGGGACACCTCCTGGAGGTCACTTAAGGCAACATAAACAAGCGCAGTGTCTACACTGACACTGCATTGCACTAACTTTGTTGCAAAAAGCGCTATGCCTCTCATCAAGATGGTTTCATTATGTCAGCATAGTTAGAGAGTTAAATCAGTGGGAATAGCATTGCAGTGTATACACCTTCACTGTTTTGTCAAGGAAAGCTGACTTTTGCTGACAAAATTGTATAGTGTAGACAAGGCCTTATCACTTTCACTTGATAAACCCTGAAAAAGGATTGAACTGTACTAATTAAAATGCTGGCAAGTCACTGGGATCTCACTTTAGACCACATCCTTGCCCTGATCCTACAAACTGCTGAGCTCTACAGGTGAGGTGCTGTGCACCCTAAAATCACACTGAAATAAGGGGAAATGAGAGTGCTCAGTACCTTGCAGAACTGGTCCCATGGTTGGAAAAGAAATTTCTGGTCTTGCCTGTTCAATAATTCTGACTCCAGGACATTCTAAACAGCACAGGCCACTGGGCTTCAAATTTCTCATTAAAAACTTTTTTTTTTTTGGTTAGAAGATAAGATGAGAACTTAGAAAAAATTCAAAACTTGAAACAAGGCAAGTTTGCTGGGAGCTCTTCCCTGGAGCACATAGCAAGGATAATTTTACAGTGGCACAATTTAACAGCTGACAGTGTTTTTAATTAACAACAAAAAATTGGTTTAAAAACAGAAACAGAGTTCTTTGGTGCTACAGGCCTGTTTTTTCTTATAGCCCTAGAAATCTCCTTTCTTCACAGATCAGAATATAGATCTGTGAGTTGTCTAGCTTTCTTCTAGGTTTTGCAATATGCATAGCTGGGTTTTCTAAAACCTGCTGTTTTGAAATGACTTAACTGGGAACTTCTGTACACACTATTACAGCACTCCTGCCCTTTCAGCGACTCCCAGCTTTGATGTCCTTTTATATTAATAAGGTAGATGAGCTTTCTTTGCTTATTGCCTGCATGTCTTTTATTATAAGAACAAACAGTTCCTCTTGAGTAATTTTAAGAGTATTTATGTTGTTCATTTATCTTTGCCATCACTCCAGTCCCTGACTATTCAACACAACTATAATATCGGAATACTACTGTCTAGTTACTTTGTATATCTGTAAACAGCAAGTGTATTTTTAGTTCTCTGCCCTGATGACATTTCTAGTTAAAAGATAAATACAAATAAACCTGTGAAACAAGAGATTAGTTAGTTTTTATCATTAATATCTTGAGGATTTTTTGACACTTTGGAATCCTATGTATAGGAAGGTCTTAATTAAAATTGAACAGGATATTGTTTGTCTGTGAAATCTTATTGTTATTTTAAGGTGCCCTTTTGTGTTTTCTATAATGCTGCAAAAATATAAATTGAGTATTGATAAGGCAAAAAAGATACTAGTCAAGTTTGAATTTCATTGGAGTTGTACAGGGACTCCACATCCCTGAGAGGTGGTGGTTATGTCATTGGGAGAAGCCCTCCTGTTGACATAACACTGTCTACATGGGGTGAGGGGGAGGGGTTAGGTCGGTATATCATAGGTCGTGGTGGTATGGCTTTCCACACCCCTGAGAGACATAGTTATACCACCCTAAGTCTGTAGTGTAGACCAAGTCTTAGACTGCAAGTGATGGAGAATCCATCCCATCCCTAGGTAAGTTGTCCCAATAGTTAATTACCCTCATTTAAAATTTTATGTTAACTGAAAGAAATATAATTGGAGTTTGGGTTCATAAGCTTTTCTTAAAGGTTTTATTTACTTAAACAATACATTAATTAAACCAATTTTTGTGCAATCTGAGGATGTAGAAAACAAACCAGAAACTAATCTGGATGATTAGGTGTTTAGCGGTTAATCAGAATCACTAGCTGAGATCCCCTATCATTCATTCAGCAAATATGAAGTACCCAAAGATTGAGCTGGAGGGAGATTATTCTCCTTCTGGGAAATTTGAATTTGTGCAAGCTTCTGAAAACTTGGTCCCTAGTAACCACTAGAAGCTTCAGATTCATGATTCTTTCCAAAGGTAAGCGACTACAGTTGTAAATGTAAAGTCTATCAAAGCAATGTTCACAAAATGCATAAATAATATATTTTCTTGGTTTTAAAGGAACCAAGCCACCAGTTGATACTTGAACAAGCGAAAGAGCTAACATCTAAATCATTTCTCCTCATAGACAAGTGGTTGGCTGTTTCAACTGGTTAAACTCTTTCACAGGTAATGTAGTATAGTTAGCAATCCATTCTATGATGTCTTATTCCAAGCTAGGATTTAGGCAGCTCCTGTGTGGTGACACTGGGGGGGTTCTTGTCACTACCGGGGTAAGTTGACCTAAGTTACGCTACTCCAGCTTTGTCAATAACATAGCTGGAGTTGGCGTAGCTTAGGTCGACTTACCCCGGTGTCTTCACTGTGCTGCGTCGATGAGAGATGTTCTCCGGTTGACTTCTCTTACTCTTCTGGCGGAGTTGGAGTACCAGAGTCGACTGGAGAGTGCTCTACCATTGATTTAGTCGTCTTCACTAGACCTGCTAAATCGACACGTGCTGCATCAGTTGCAGCATCATTGATCTCCCCGGTAGTGAAGATAAGCCGTGGGTATGTCTACCCTTTGAGCTGGGAGCATGATTCGCATCTTGAGGAGAGATACTTGAGTGTTGATGGCAGGTAGGGGAGGCTTTGCGAGGCTGTGACTCCCCAAAAAGCCAGGCATGGCCCTGCCCACACTCCACTGCCAGGGCACTGCTTCAGCGATACTGCTAGGCTCCAGGGGTTGGGGCCATGCTGCCCACCTTCTTGGGGCTGGGGGGCTGCGGCAGCATCACACGCTCTCCCTCCTGGCACTCCAGTGCTGGGGCAGGGCCACCCAGAGGATTCAGGGGGCCTGGGGCAAAGCAATTTCGGGGGCCCCTTCCATAAAAAAAGTTGCAATATTATAGAATACTATATTCTCGTGGGCATCTGGGGCAAATTTCCCCACTTGTCCCCCCCCGGGCGGCCCTGGGCTGCGAGGGCTGCAGGCACTAGCCAGCCTGATGTGAGGGCTGGCATCCACAATGCGGGGGGGCGGGGGCTCTGGGTTCTGGGGCGCTTGGAAGGGACGGGGCCTCGAGTGGAAGGGGCAGGGTTGGGTACTAGCATCCCCCAGACAGTGGTTCACACACCACCCATGTACTCTAGCTAGTTCTGATCAAACTATCATGGTAAAAATAGAGTGTAGTCTTAGTGGCGGTCAGGTTAGCCACCCTGAGTATGTGCCTATGGTATTGGGTAGCTCATGTATTTGGAGCAGCTGGGTCCTGCAGCTGCTTGCTCACTGAGAACTAATACCAGTATGTCTCCTCAGGATGGGAATTACACCCTGGCCTTGAGGTGCAAGCCATGTCCACTGTGCTGCATGGGCTTGGTCTACACTACAGACTTACATTGGTATAACTATGTAACTATGTCAGTTAGGAGTGTAGAAAATCTGTTTTATTTAGGTGCCTAAATATGGATGTAGAACCTTTAGGCCCCCATTTTTTAAACAATTGGCAATTTTTTTTTTAAATTATGTTTACAAAGTTCTCTTGTAAGCTGGGCAAATAGCAAATATCAATTCAGGCACAGTGTCAACTCTACAATCCCTAACATCTGGTCTAGTAGTTTTTACATCTCCCTTCTTCAATGAGCTGTATGTGCATTAGCACTAAAATATACTGCATGGTCCTATGGTTACATATTGTGAGGTGCCAATTACTTGATTTGAAACCTGTCTTGCATATACATTTTTCTAGAGTACAGATTGATTATAGACTTAATGTTTCTCAATCATCTCTCTAATGTCTAACAGTTACACTGAAATCTACCCGTTCTGTATTCCTGTTGTGTCGTACATTTCCTGTAGCAGACAACCCATCATTTTAAAATTAGCTCCCTGAAATATGTCCCGCTCCCACCCCTTTTGTATGGAAAGGTACCTACAAGAGTAATGAAGTCGGTGCACTGGAAGGTTCCTTTATAATGAATGTCAAGCACACCAACTGGCAAGCCAGTTATGCAACATACAAAAACATCCTTTCACAATTTTTAAAAAAATACTTGACCTTAATGTATTAAATAAAGACCAATAAAGTCACCTGTTGACTACACTTTACTAATGATTAATTGATTTCTTTCTGGAATCATTAAGTAGTTATTTAAATAGGTTTTCAGTGACTAATTCAAATCTGTTTCCTAATGACAAATGATAAATGTCATAGCTTTGTTATGGACTCAGTTAAAAGTTGTTGTTATTCGTCGGGTCTCAGGATAAAGTTGAAGATGCCATTGCAGTCTGGTAGCTGAAATAGGTTAAGTGACCTTTGCTCCAAATGCAGGCCCATGTCTGGCTAACCTTAAGGCAGATCCAAGGCCATTCAAGAATTTGAACAATGTGGGATAGGCTTCCATTGGGTAAGGGCAGGGCCATCCTTAGGATTTATGGGGCCCTACGCAGTATTATTAAACTGGTGCCCCTATGCCGGATGGCAGCCCAAGCTCACAGCCTGGTGGAGGAGGGGGAGGAGGGACTTGACAGCAAAGGATAATGAGATGCCCAGCCTGCCTCATGGTGGTGGAGAGTCACAGTTCCCCGCAGAGACTTCCATGCCCTCTCCCTCATGCAGAATGGACATAAAGAAAGTACCTAATTAAAAGCACTAAAATTTGGGAATAAAAAATGTCAATCACAGGTTTTTTGATATGCCCTGAAGTTTGTCAGAGATTTATTTGCAAAACTTCATAGTAAGGGTGAGTCAGCTGTCCTGCTGAATACAACATTACATATAATGGAATACATGATGCAGCTCTTCTCTGTTTTACATTTTCTTCATCAGTATTTCTAAGTTGAATTTATATTTTAAATGTACTCAAATCTTAAACCAGCATTCCAGATTACTACATATTTAACTCACTGAAACAAAGACATTCTTTTAAATTAATCAGAGAGGTTTAGTGTGTTCATAACAATGTTCATTGCTTTTAGAAAAAGGGAACAGTAATTTACTTTGTGTGATCTCCATAACAAGAGACATGGTTATGAAATTTCACCAACTTTAAAAAAAAATGTTTCCAAAGATTTTAGGTATAACAAGGATTTTGTCTTACTAAGGTACTGATTTTGCTGGAGGGTTCTTGTAAAACTAGTTTGTTGGATAGTCAGATGTAAAGAAAGGGAACTCTTTGTCCAGCTATCTGGAAGGGAAGGACTGTTGTCTCTTTAAGGGCTCTCTTCACTGGGGAGTGGGGGGAGAGGTGGTGAAGGGATGGACAGAAAGGACAGGAAGACTTGGAAGCAATTTTTTTTTAACTATGGTAATTAAAATGTGTATTTTAGATAAGGGAGGTCTTTTGAAGGATTTATTTAAAAAACTATGTCGGAAGATCCACGCATTTAAGGCTAAAGATGATTGTGCATCTAAAACTCTATGCAAGCATTTTTTAGAAATGTGATTTTATAATCTTCACCAGCTCACTAATGAAATATTTTTAAAGCAAATTTTAAACTAAGGTCCTGTAGACCATGTTCTGTGTAAATATTACATTAATGCACAACTGTTTTTGTCAGTAAAGTCAGAAACTGACAGTATAAAAATTTATTTGGGCATAAGCTTTCGTGGACATCTGATGAAATGGGTTCTAGTCCACAAAAGCTTATGCCCAAATAATTTGTTAGTCATTGAGGTGACACAAGGACTCGTCCTTGTTTTTGCTAATACAGACAACAGGACTATCACTCTGAAACCTGTCAGTATATACCTTGGGGTTGGCAAATGCCTGTTAAATGGCTTTATTACCCCTTGAATGTCTCTTTAACAGTTTCAGTGTTGTGCTAATAGGTCTGGCAGGCTGGAGGTTTTTTCACTTTTAACTACTAGATTCCCTCCCAAGGAAGACTCACCAGGCTAGAGCAGCCATCTGTGGGAGCCTGCAGGAAAGGTCAGAACAGGGATAGGAAAACAAGAGGGTGGACACTAAGACCCAGAGGTGCCCCAAATTTTCAGGTGCCCTACGCAGCTGCCTATGTTGCCTATGCCTAAGGACGGCCCTGGGTAAGGGTGCATGTGCATGTGTGAGTGAGGAGTAGGATAGAGAGACAAGAGCAGTAGGAAAGCTAATCAGACTGTAACAGAAGTGTTGGTAATGTGACCTTGAGAGAAAGCTAAGAGAGAACGCTTTTGGGTGCATAGATCGCTGGCTGGAAAGGCAGGTTTGGAACAACAAGTAAAGGAATTGTTTTCTGCTGTTTGATTCTTACTGTGTTCAGGTAAACAAGTCTTTGAAAAAACCCCAAGATTGCATCAAAGAAATACCTGATTCCATCACCAGTTTCTCCTCCTAACTGGAATAATCTAAAATAGTGGTTCTCTACCTTTTTGGGCTCAGGATCCATTTTTTAAAGTGGATGGCCTGTCACAACCCAGTAAGTAGTCTGGGGATGGAGGCCCTCAGGTGGTTTTGGTCGGATCCTGCCCAGCACTCACCCCACAGTAGCAGCTCCTGTGCTGTGGGGCTGGCTGGGCTTGGGTCTCTGCTCCAGGCTTTGTAACCTCTGGGGTTGCAAAGCTGCTCAGGTAAAGCCCTGCCCTTTCCCTTGATGCCTGTCATATGATTTTAGTAGTTTACATTTAACACAATACTGTGCTTTTTTAAAAAAAAAATTGATCTCTGCTGCTGCCTGATTGCATACTTCTGGTTCCAAATAAGGTGTGTGGTTGACCGGTGAGTTTGTAACTCTAACGTTGTACAGCACTATCGAAGGCACTGATGTGGCTCCTGTTACCATGGTATCCGAGTGCCTGACAACATCCCTGTGAGGTAGAGCAATGCTATTATTCCCTTTTTTTTTCAGATAGGAAGTTGAGGCAAAGTCACACAGGCAGTCTATGGCAGATCATGGACATACATCCAGGTCTTTCAAGTCATAGGTAACTGCCTTAACCACTGAACCATCCTTTCTCTCAGAGAGAAAATAGGGAATGGAAGAGGCCTGGTGGATGGCTCAGGGTACTCAGAAGAATATACTGTTGTCTTTGTATGAGTGAGGATTTGGTATTTATTTGGGGAGCCTCTGTGAGATGTAGAATGGAGGTTACATAGAATATGGGGAACAGAACTCATAAGATGGCCACTAATTAAACCCAGCATATAGTTTTAAGTCATAGATTTTAAGACCAGAAGGGACTATTATGATCATCTAGTCAGTCTGATCTTGTGCATAACATAGGTCACAGAATTTCACCCAGTGACTTCTGCGTCTAGTCCAATCATTTGTGGTAGAAAAGAACATACAATTTAGGAAGACATCCAGTCTTGGGTTGTGGAGTTCAGCCTGACCTCTAAATATAACAGGTATACATTTGTGCATCTTGGAGCAGATGCCCATCTGGTGTAATAAATCAGCATAGGTCTTTTAACATCCAAGGAGCTACACCGATTCATCCCAACTGAGATTCTAGTTCCTTATCTTCACTAAGCTGTACAAATTAGGGAGGCATTTGTGTGAGAGCCCCAGTTTAGGTGTATAAATGTAGGAGTACAAATCTGATTTATTGCACACACAATGTGGGTATGGAAAACTGCACATGAAAGAGCCATGAGCATGCAAATTAGGTACACAAGCATTCTTGTTTTAGAGCTCTCTTGAGAATTTGGTTTCATGTGTCTCTGTACACTTGAGAAATGGGGCTAACCTGAGTGTATCTACACAACTCTCCCCGGTGCCCATTAATCTTCCTCTCCTATCTTGCCTCTTTCCATGCTACCTCCTATGCCTGGAATGCCCTCCTAATGATAGCTTGCCAACCAACCACCCTGTCTGCTTCAAAGTCCTTCCAAGAATTCATTTCTGCTCTGATCCCCAAGGTGGGAGAGAGAAATATAACTTATTTAATCCTTCCTCTGGGATTTCAAGAGCTTCTTGTCTTCAGTTTCATCTTTTAGAGATTGTAAGCTCTTCAGAGCAGGAACTGCCTTCATTTTGAGGCTTTCAAAAAAGCATATTGGTTCTTCCTGACCAGGGGTGGCTCCAGGTCCCACCACGCCAAGTGTGTGCTTGGGGCGGCATGCGTCAGGGGGTGCTCTGCCGGTCGCCGGGAGGGCAGCAGGCAGGGTGCCTTTGGCGGCATGCCTGCGGGAGGTCCACCAGAGCCGCGGGACCAGAGGACCCTCCGCAGGCACGCCTGCGGGAGGTCCACCGGAGCCGCAGGACCGGCGAGCGGCAGAGCGCCCCCCCACGGCATGATGCCGTGCTTGGGGCGGCGAAATGTCTAGAGCAGCCCCTGTTCCTGACAAAGATAAAAGCAAAGAAATCCAGAGAATAAAGATGCCTCATTTTTGTACCTATTGCTTTGCACACAGACACCTCCTTTTCAGTGTGTTTCATGTCAATGTACTGCGGATGCTTTAAGATATGCTAAAGATATGACGTGGAGCAGTTCAATGTTTATTTGAAGCATCACGGCATATATTAAAACACTAACCAAAGCAGACTTTAGCAGCTGTTTCATAACTAGAATGAGTGAGTAGTACTTTCTGCTTTGGCCTCACAGAAAGATTGTTTTCCACAGGAACAATGCCTTGCTGGGCCTGGTCCAACTCCGATTTTAGTCAATGAGAGACCTGCCGTTGACTTTAATGGAAATTAACATTTTAGGAGCCCAGTGGGCCCTGTTCTTAATCCTACTATGCTACATACTCCCAGCAGAATAAGAGTTGTTCTTGAGAGGGTGTATGAATGAAAGAAAACAAAAGCACTCCCAGAAATCAGATCGAAACATCAGACTATGTAGTGAAAGAACCAGGAAAGAACAGTAGTGGGCTCGAGAATGATGGTTGACTACGGTGTTCCACTCCTTTTCTAAGGAGACAAAAATGTGAAAAAACTAGGCAAAAAATAAGTCCCTGCCCTTCTGTTCTTTTCTTTGGCAGAGTTTTTTGGATCCTTTGGAGAATGAACTTCCATAATTAGTTTATTTTCTCTAGTCAGTATAGAAAGTAAAGTATTATTGAAGTTTTAATAAATTTTGCAACAAGCTGAAAGCAAGCCTAGAGTTGGGAATAGAGCTAGTCCAATGGTGGAAAGAAATATTTAGGAATAATAAATAAATAGGTATTGGCAAACTGGATCAGTGCAGGAGTCAGGGAGGACGGGGGCTGAGGGTGTGTGAGGAGGTGCAGGAGTCATGGCTTGGTGTGTGTGAGGGGGTGCAGGAGTCAGGGAGGACAGGAGGCTGAGGGTGTGTGAGGAGGTGCAGGAGTCATGGCTTGGAGTGTGTGAGGGGGTGCAGGAGTCAGGGAGGACAGGAGGCTGAGGGTGTGTGAGGAGGTGCAGGAGTCATGGCTTGGAGAGTGTGAGGGGGTGCAGGAGTCAGGAAGGACAGGGGGCTGAGGGTGTGTGAGGGGGTGCAGTAATCATGACTCGGAGTGTGTGAGAGGTGCAGGAGTCAGGGAGGGAAGGGGGCTGGGGTATGTGAGGAGGTGCAGGAGTCAGAGCAGGGGGCAGAGGGCGTTTGAGGGGGTACAGGAGTCATGGCAGGGAGTGTGTGAGGGGGTGCAGGAGTCAGGGCTGTTGGTGTGTGAAGGGTGTGCAGGAGCTAGGGAGGGCAGGGGGCTGGGTGTGAGAGGGGTACAGGAGGCGTGGCTGGGAGTGTGTGAAGGGTTACAGGAGTCAGGGCTGGGGGTGCGTGAGGGGTTACAGGAGTCAGGGAAGGCAGGGGGCTGCGGTGGCTGTGAGGGGGTGCAGGAGTCATAGCTGGGGGTGCAGGGTCTGGGAGGGAGTTAGGGTGCAGGAGTGGGCTGGGGGTTGGGGTGCAGGGTCTGGCCAAGAGTTAGGATGCAGGAGGGAGCTCAGGGTTGGGGCAAGAGGTTAGGGTGTGGAGCGCTTACCTGAGTCAGCTCCCATTTGGTGTGAGGGGTGCAGGTGGGAATGTGGGGTGGATGCAAGAGTCCTGTTTGGTGCTCAGCGTGGGGGTGGGGATGTGGGGGGTGCAGGAGTCAGGGCATGGGGTGTGGGGGGGCTGGGGATGTGTTGGTGGTGCAGGAGTCAGGGCAGGGAGCTGGGGGGGAATGTGTAGGGGGCGTGCGGGGGGCCCCACCTTTGTTCTGCCCCACCCCCTTCCCCAAGGCTCTGCCTCAGCTCTTCTCCACCTCCTCCTCTGAGTGTGCTGCAGCCCTGCTCCTTCCCCTCCCTGTTTGGCAGTTGGGGAAAGGCGGGAATGCGGCATGCTTGGGGCAGGAGGCAGGGGCGGGAAGAGCTTGGCTGCCGGTGGAGCCTGCAGCAGGAGCTGCAGGAGGCAGCAGGAGCTGCAGGAGCCAGCAGGACCAAGCTTCTGCCCTCGTGCCAGGGTATCCCGTGTTTTACTGTAAATCCGCTTCTGGCCCATATATTATTGGCCTATGAAAAAGCCTTTGATTAGGTCCCCAGCAAGGGACTCCTGTGGAAATGAATACTCCTCAAGTGAGAGGTCAAGTACTGCCTAGAAATGGAAGCTGGCTAAGCAACACGAGACGTAGAGTAGGAAAAAGTTTGCAATATCACATACAGAGCCCCAAGTTTCAGAATCTATTATACTTATACTTATATAGTCCCCAATACTATAATATCTGAGCACCATACAATCTTTAATGTATTTGCCCTACTCATGGGGCTGTGGAGAGGATAGTGCCATCATCCCCATTTCACAGATGGGGAGTTGAGGCAGACAGAGACTAAGGCTCAGTTTTTAAACGTATTTAGGTATTTATTTTTAAGATATTTAAAGATATAAAGGTCCCATAGACTTAGGAACCTAAATATCATTTTCATAAATCAGTGAAGTATTGCAATGTTGAATGCAGAATATCATAGAAGAATTATAGAATCATAGGGTTGGAAGAGACCTCAGGAAGTCATCTAGTCCAACCCCCTGCTCAAAGCAGGACCAACACCAACTAAATCATCCCAGCCAAGGCTTTGTCACACTGGGCTTTAAAAACCTCTAAGGATGGAGATTCCACCACCTCCCTAGGTAACTCATTCCAGCGCTTCACCACCCTCCTAGTGAAATAGTGTTTCTCAATATTCAACCTAGACTAACCTCAGTGCAACTTGAGAGCATTGCTTCTTGTTGTGTCATCTGCCACCACTGAGAACAGCCAAGGCCATCCTCTTTGGAAGCTCCCTTCAGGTAGCTGAAGGCTGCTATCAGATCCCCCGTCACTTTTTTTCTTCTGAAGACTAAACAAGCCCAGTTCCCTCAGCCTCTCCTTGTAAGTCATGTGCCCCAGCCCGCTGATCATTTTTGTTGTCTTCCACTGGACTCTCTCCAATTTGTCCCCATCTTTTCTGGAGTGCGGGCCCCAAACCTGGAAGCAATACTCCAGATATGGCCTCACCAGTGCTGAATAGAGGAGAATAGTCACTTCCCTCGATTTACTGCAAATGCTCCTACTAATGCAGCCCAATATGCCGTTAGCCCACTTTGGCAACAAGGACACACTGCTGACTCATATGCAGCTTCTCATCCAGGTCCTTTTCTGCAGAACTGCGGCTTGGCCAGTCGGTCCCCAGCCTTTAGTGGTGCATGGGATTCTTCCGTCCTAAGTGCAGGACTCTGCACTTGTCCTTGTTGAACCTCATCAGATTTCTTTTGGCCCAATCCTCAATATATGTCTAGGTCACTCTGGACCCTATCCCTACCCTCCAGTGTATCTACCTCTCCCCCCAGCTTAGTGTCATCCGCGAACTTGCTGAGGGTGCAATCTATCCTATCGTCCAGATCATTAATAACGATGTTGAACAAAACCGTCCCCAGGACCAATCCTTGGGGCACTCTGCTTGATACCGGCTGCCAACTAGACATCGAGCCATTGATCGCTACCCATTGAGCCTGACAATCTAGCCAGCTTTCTATCCACCATATAGTCCATTCATCCAATTCATACTTTTTTAACTTGCTGGCAAGAATACTGTGGGAGACCATATCAAAAGCTTTGCTAAAGTCAAGATATATCACATCCACCACTTTCTCCATATCCACAGAGCCAGTTATCTCATCATAGAAGGCAGTCAGGTTGGTCAGACATGACTTGCTCTTGGTGAATCCATGTTGGCTGTTCTTGATCATCGTCCTCTCCTCCAAGTGCTTCAAAATGGTTTCCTTGAGGACCTTCTCCATGATTTTTCCAGGGACTGAGGTGAGGCTGACTGGTCTGTAGTTCCCTAGATTCTCCTTCCCTTTTTTAAAGATGGAAACTATATTTGTCTTTTTCCAATTGTCTGGAACATCCCCCTATCGCCTCGAGGTTTCAAAGATAATGGCAGTTGTGATTGTAGAGCCATTGGCAAATTCTTGCAGCACCCTCAGATGCATCCCAAATAGTTTAGGGCTCTGGGCCTGGATGACTGATGCAAGTCACAGGACAGCCAGGACACAGCAGGTTTTGAACATGGGTTGACCAACTCCTACATGAGTGCCCTACCCACTGCACCATTCTTTCTCTCTAGGCCCACCTTAAATGCATTTATTAGTGAACTGGAAAAGAAGGGCATTGGTAACAACTGCAGATGACATAAAATTATTTAGGTTAGTACAGTTTAAAGAAGAGTGTTTGGAACTTCAAGGGGAAATTCCCTCCTATAGGTGAATGAATAGCACCGTAGTAAATGCCATTTAAAATTCAGTGATGGCAAATGTAAGGCAGTGTTCACTGGAATAAATCACTTCAACTACTTATACACCTCACTGGTTCTACATTGAATGGTAAGACGTGGGTGCAGGGCCGGCTCCAGGCCCCAGTGTGCCAAGCTCGTGCTTGCGGAGGCATGCCGTGGGGGGCGCTCTGCCAGTTGCCGGGAGGGCAGCAGGCAGCTCCGGTGGACCTCCCACAGGCGTCCCTGCAGAGGGTCCACTGGTCCCACGGCTCCGGTGGAGCATCCGCAGGCATGCCTGCGGGAGGTCCACTGGAGCCGTGGGACCAGCAGCCCCTCCGCAGGGACGCCTGCGGGAGGTCCACTGGAGCCGCTGGACCGGCGAGAGGCAGAGCGCCCCCCGTGGCGTGCCACCGTGCTTGGGGCAGCGAAATGGCTAGAGCCGGCCCTGCGTGGGTGTTACAGAAGCCAGCTCAATGAAAATTCATGCCCAGTGTTTAGGGGCAGTTAAAATGCAAACAAAACAGAAAGATGCATAAGGAGTGGGATGAATGGACCACATTTATGTCTCAATTCAAACAAATGCGTTCAAAATATAGTTACACAAAAAACATTTCCCCCCTCATAACTTAAAACTTGAATAATGAGACGCTGCAGTTTCTGTAAACCAGTTAGAAGATAAATAATAGATCAGAATGCATTTGCTCTACTCTCAAGAAGGGACATGATTTTAACTTTAAAATGAGAGTTAGACATCTGTCTATTCAGGGGAAATAATGTAAACTGAAGCCCCTTTATGTTAGACAGAAAGGCCAGACATTTCACTGGTGTAGTTTGGCATTGCTCCATTAATTTCAAGGAAGCTATTCCAATTTATACCAGTTGAGCAACTGGAATATTTTACTGCAGCTTTTAGCCCTGGCTAAAAGCCCAGTGATTCAAAGGGCATGGAGAGTCAACTGTCCTCCCAGGGATTATCCATCCAGGGCAGAGTTAAGACATAGTGTAGAGTTGAAATGAAGCTTTCACTATTATTGCCTATGCTGTCCTTGCTCTGTAGACAGACTGGTTATTTCAGTTTCTAGTGCTGACAATCCATAATTCATTTTATTATTTGGGGTGGGGGAGCAAAGGGACACTTTGGAAATAAGGCCCTACCTTGTTTGATTCTTAATTATGTGCCAAGTTTCAATTTGGGGAGAAACTTTAAAATGAGTTAATATACTTTAAATCCCCTGAAAACAAAGATTTTAATGAAACACCTGGTATGTAATTATGGCAGCCTAGAGAAATTCTTGCAGGACAATGTGATCTGCAAACAGCCCCAGTATTGAGAGAATCCCATTTCACCTACTTCCCTTGCCCAATGGTGAGCGATCAGTTAAAAAATATAAATATCTAAAACCTACATGTTGCCAGTGCTTTAAGGAGTCCTAGATTGTGAGACCAAATATCTCTAGAAAATCTGCATATACTCTCTGATTCAGATAAAAAAGACCATCCAAGTCTTTATCTATTAGATCTAGAACACACAAGATTTAAATCTCAACCACCCTGAACTTTTTGTTCAAAATCCAGATCGTATTTGGCAGCTAGCAGAGGTGCCCCTGGAAATTTGTCACCCAGAATGCACAAATCCCACCACCTCGCTCCCAACCAGCTCTCCTGTGTGAGCACTCACTGAGGCTTCCCCCTCTGTACTTGTAGCTGGTCTTGAGGCTATTGCTGAGTGAGTCTTGTGGGCAGAGCAGTGGGGACATGGACTGCTGGAAGCAGAGTGAGGCTGGGCAGGCCCCCAGCTGGGAGCCCTAGTGCAGGAGCTTGCCCCACAGCAGCGGCAAGAAAGAGAAGTGCTGGCTGCCCCACTATTGACTCAGGTTTGGACCAGCAGCCCTTCCATCATGGCAGGGGGGTGATGGGGCCAAACATGATCAGGCAGTGGGGCCTCCAGCACTCCCCCTCCTTGCTTCTGCCATGGGGCCGGTTGTTCCACCAATACCTGACCAGTTGCAGCCAGAGCTCAGGTTGGGGCTCCCGACCCCAACGAATTGGGCTTTGGCTGGGAGGGCCCAACCTGATGACTTGGCAACCCTGCCAATGGTACGTAACGTGTATGGCTGCAGGTGTCATTGGCAGCTAGAATCTGTCTCTAATCAAAGCACATTGGACAGCTGTTTCCTCTGAACATTTATGTCTCTCCTCGCTATGTCTGAAGTGTCATAACCTATTTCTGCAGCCACGAACCTAGCACTTTCCGTGTGTGCAAAACCACACAGACTAGAGCAACGAGCCTTAACTGTATGGAATTCAGTTTGTATTCTCATTCCTGAAGCTTTGGTAACTCACATACAAGTAGTCATGTCTCCTGGTCCATAGCAGAGCTGCGTTTGCCTTTGCTAAACAGAAAAAATAGAGGCCTGCGTGCCTTTCTTTCTGTGGAAAACGCTTTGCACCCTTTTCCCCCCTCACTCCAGTGTTCTTTCCCACCTATGACAGTTACTGACCCCAGCACTGTAGTATCAAAATACCTCATAGTCTTTAATGTATCTATCCTCACAACACTTCTCCAATCCAAGCCCATGACTAGTGCTCAAACCACTGGACCAGCCTGGAGAAGCCAAGCTGCTTCTCAGTTTTTTCCCCACTTTCCTATCTTGTTGCATTGTAGCTATTCTGTGTTTACCTTCAATACACATACACTGATTAGAATTAACTCTGGTTTAGTAGGTTCACTTCTACTCTAATTTCTCAGATTTCAGAGAAATCTGCCAGGCCCTTTGCAGTGATATAATTTATTTCCAGGCCATGAAACACACCCCTCCCCCCAAACATACAAACAAAAACAAAACAGGCTGGCCCAATGTACAGAACAGCAGTAATGAGGTGTAGGTGGATCTGATACTGTAATTAGCAGCTAATCAAAAGTTTATTTCACTTAGTTTAAAATTCTCAGCCTGGCATCTTCCTACTGCACAAAAATTGAACCGTTAAAGGGACGCTTCCTTGGCAGAACTTAAATAAACATTTATTTGTGTAGTTCTCAGCAATTACAGGCTGACAGCAAACTACATATGAAGTGGGTTTATTAGATGTGTAAACTATATTTCATGTTTAAGAGCACATGGTAAATTTTCCTTTCCATTAGGTACATGATATTTACCTCTCATTTCTCTGAGCTATGATGATTTTTTTTTTGTATGCTACCATACAGTCTGAAGTGGCTTATTTTTAACTGAACTTGTTTTCATCTTCAACCTATTACTAAATACCATTAAAGTGCAGAAACCAGAAAAAGCAATATGCAGCAACGTCTGGCATATAAATCCTGCTTGTTTGTTCAGCAGCCAAAGGCTCTTCTATTGTAAACAGCTGTCATGGTATAATTCCCCACTCTGAACCTTAGCGTCCAAAAGATGTGGTACCAGCATGAATTCCTCTAAGCTCAATTACCAGGTTAGTACTTGTAGTGCTGCCACCAACCAGGAATTCCAGTGCCTGGTACACTCTGGTCCCCACAAAACTTTGCCCGGGGACCCCCAAGACCCAGACCCTCTGGATCTTAACACAAGGAAAGTAAACCCTTTCCCTCACCGTTGCCTCTCCCAGGCTTCCCCTCCCTGGGTTACCCGGGAAGATCACTGTGATTCAAACTCCTTGAATCTTAAAACAGAGAGGAAATTAAAACCTTCCCCCCCTCCTTCTCTCTCCCCCTCCCAGACTCTCCCTGAGAGAGAAAGTAATCCTAACACAGAGAGAAATTAACCTCTCTTCCCCTTCCCTCCTTTCTCCCCACCAATTCCCTGGTGGATCCAGACCCAGTCCCCTGGGGTCTCACCAGAATAAAAAAAAATCAGGTTCTTAAACAAGAAAAGCTTTTAATTAAAGAAAGAAAAAACAGTAAAAATTATCTTTGTAAATTTAAGATGGAATATGTTACAGGGTCTTTCAGCTATAGACACTGGGAATACCCTCCCAGCCTACGTATACAAGTACAAATTAAAATCCTTTCAGCAAAATACAAATTTGAACTCCCAGCCAAATACACTTTTGCAAATAAAGAAAATAAACATAAGCCTAACTCGCTTTATCTACCTAGTACTTACTATTCTGGACATATAAGAGACTGTATCAGAGAGATTGGAGAGAAACCTGGTTGCACGTCTGGTCACTCTCAGAACCCAGAGAGAACAACAACCAAAAACTAACAGCACACACAAAGCCTTCCCTCCCTCAAGATTTGAAAGTATCCTGTCCCCTGATTGGTCCTCTGGTCAGGTGACAGCCAGGCTCACTGATCTTGTTAATCCTTTACAGGCAAAAGAGATATAAAGTACTTCTGTTCTATTAACTCCTAATATCTGTTTATGACAACAGCATATACCACTGCAAAAAGGTCAACCATTGTAAAGGAAATTGCTTTCAGCTGCCACCTCTTATACAGTAGGATGGGAAAGCTTTTACAGCCATTCCCACTGAAGCTTAAAGGCAGGACTTATAATTAAAATGTAGTGTCAAGTTACTCATTTCTTAACTTTTGCTGCTAACAAACCACTCATACAGATCCTTTATTCATTTAGCATATTCCTAGTAATGGCCTGATCATTTTTTTCATATTTAATAGGCAAGATATCCCACCTGGTGATCTCAGCACAAAGCTGTGCCAAATAAAGTGCTTAGTAGCCTATTACCTCAGCTGAACGATACTGGCCCAAAGCGCTCAAAGGTTGTACATGAATGGAATCAGTCCTCAAAGTTGGACATAATGACATCTCCCACATGGGTTCTAAAAATATTTTGCACCCTGAATATTTGACTCCAGGTGTTGGGGAAAGCATGGTGCTTGGTGCTGGGGAAAGCATCAAATGGTCTCTTGTTTACCTGCAATAGTGTGGAGCACAGCAGAGGATATTTTGGGCCATCTGTTTCACATGGTGTTGCAGGCAGGAGCTAGGAGCATGGACATGGACATATGTGGCTGCAGCAAAGGTAAATGCTTTATGAGTAATAACCTGGAATTGGCACAAGTAAGCGGCATTATTCCTGGGTGTAGGGAGACCTGCGTTAGCTGTTTAAGTGCTTTCCAGCACATCATCCTTCTTTTAGTCTGAGAAACACCTGGGCCTAGTTTCATTGATACTAGGCTTTATATGCAGCTCTGGCTCTGTAAAGTGACCTTAAAGTGGGCATAAATTACATTTACACACGCTCTATATTCCCTTTGTACTGCCAGAGTCTGAGACTATTTATAATCACAGTTGCTGATGTACATTGGTATTAAAAAGCCCAATGAGACCTACACTTTTAATTCCAACTAGGAAAACAGGATAGCTGCCTGAACCTTAGAGCCTGCTGAAAGAAATATTCCGTCTCTTATCCATCCTGTTTCTCTTAATATTCTGTGGTTTGCTCTGCTCTGGAGCTTCATTTTTGTCTTGTCTTTGACTCCAGCTTAGCATTTTCTTCCTCCTCCTTGACCTTAATCTTACCCTTTACAGGGAATAAAGCTTTGCCTCTTTCCTCCTCCCTAATGTTCATCCTGGCTTCCTTTGTCTTTGGCTCTAGATTTAGCCTTTTCCTCTCTTTTTCTCTTGTTTTGTTTCTTTCTTTTCCTACCTTCTCTACATTTGCTAGTTCAGGCTTCACACAAGGTGCTGGCTCACCGGTTAGAATTTCTTCACAATAATGACCACTTGGATCATTTTCTTCTGCATCAGCCAGTATACCAACAATACGATTTGTTGATGGCAGCTCTAAAACTTTTAAGTACAGCTAGAACCTTGTGCTGGGTTCTTCAGAAAGGAAGCTCATTCTTGGCTTCATCGACAGTCTGTGAACTCTGCAGTGAGCTGTAGGGTTTAAACACAGAATGGGGCCATGCTCTTTGTTGGGAGACACCACATTGTTGATGAGCTGACTTTGCAAACTTTTAATGCAAATTTCCTGCAGATTTTAAAGACCAGATGTGGGTGCCTCATTACATAGATCCTACAAATACATTAGTTCCCCAATTTCATCAATTAATCTTGCACACTGAAGTCACGACACAGTTTTCTTGCCATTGTTAAACCTATAATATTGTTACACAGACAAGTGTTCAGTTATGGCAAACAAGAGTAGAGAATAATCCTGCAGTCTGTGCACTCTGGCTCCCACCAGTCGAGCACCTGCCATCCATTGCAGATCAGCCCTGGACTATATGGCGTGACCTTCATCGACTCTACACTGGACTTGGCTTGTCTAGAGATGTGACAGCCAAGTGATGCTTCATCACTGGCCCCAATACCTGTGGCTGCAACAGAGAGCCTCAAAATATGAAGCATCTCCTGTAATGCCAGCTGTTTGAGCACAAATGCTCTTCCAGTGGCCTGGTGGAGTGCAATGATTGGGTAAACACATGTGCACAGATGTGATGAGAAGCAGTATGAGGACATGACAAGATGATCCCCCATATGTACATCAATCATCTATGTGTGTTACACCAATTGTCCCCACTGCACATTCTCTCTCCCACTCTAATCGCTTCATCTCCCCCATCCCAGTTGATTATCTCCCCTTGCAATTCCACCCTTCCACCAGTTCATGATCAATCCCTGTTATATTAGTCCACCCCTATTCCATTAGTAGTCCTCTCCCTATCCCAGTACCTCACGCTCACACAGACTTCTCCATAGCACTCTCCTTCTTCCCTCCGCTGCCTCCTCTCCTAACTCCCTTGGGGTCCCTCACTGGAGGAGATGAGAGGTGCTGAGGCTGGCGAGGACGCTCTTTGGTTGACAAGGGAACAGATTTGCTCCACAATGGTGAAGTCTCTGGGGTGCAGGAGAGGATGAGATGGGAAGGAGGAAACAGTGGAAGAGGTTGTGATTGCTGAATCCACAGAGAGGGAGATCCCAGCTGCTGCTCAGCCCATGCATTGTCAGAGGAACAGTGGACAACCTCTCCATCCCAATCCACCAGAATGAGGTGAGGATTCCTGTCCCATCTAAACTGTCTTAGAAGGGCTTAGCATGGTGTGTCTATGAACTTTTGTTATGTTTATCATATACAAACAGATAAAATAGATAAAATAAATGCTGTTGCTGTTGCTGGAAGGTTGTAGGAACACTACTTCATTTCTTGAAATCCAGGACCTTAGCAAACAAGAACCACAAGTAGAGAGAGAGAAAGCAGGCTGCTCCCTAAGGCAGAGAGGCACAACTCATCCACCTTGCTCTAGGCTGGCTTTTTGCAGACTGTCTGCTGATTGCTGAAAGACCCAGACTGCGTGCTTCCTTACTGGGCCCCTTAACTTGTAATCAGGACCAGGAAACCTCTTGTAAGTTAAAGTGATAGCTTATCATTTTAACACAATTTTCAATATAACACACTTCGTGCTGGAGGGGCGGGGATTTGGCCCTGAGCTAGCAATTTTGCTTATGAGGGAGCTGCTTTAGCTATAGCCAAACTAGGCAGCTGCCTAGGGCGATAGGTTCTTGTGCACCAGGATAGGGTGGCAGATCTGGACTGACTCTCCTCCATCATGACAAGAGGGGTGGCTGGGTCAAACCGAGTGGCATTCTGACCCCATGCACCAGGTTGTAACATCATTTACTCAGATTTGGCCTAGTGGCCAGGCCAAATCTGCTGCTCTATGCCTATGAGGAAGGGCGCACTGACATTTTGCATAGGGTGGCAGATGATTGTAAGTGGCCTCTGAATAGACTACAACTTTGTCTACTGCAGCAAAATTGGCCCTGTAGTGGGGACAACAATACACATTTTTGTCAAATCCTCAACAGATTAATTTGAATGAAACACAGGGAGCAGGTTTTTTGTAGTAACAAGGAAGCAGCTTTAGAGTCATTCTACTGACCATAAAAACCACATGGCAAGTTCTGTGAAAACCTAGCACACCCAGAAATGTACCTCCCTGGGGGAATAAAACAAGAGAGAGCTTCTAAAGAAATGGGAATGTGGTGAGATTGCAGTGCCCTGCTGTTGGCATTCTTAGCACATTTCTATATTGGAAGAGGACAGGAGAAGTAAATAAAGCATTTCTGAATATTGTGTGTGTTGAAATGTGTAATGCACCTGGCAGAAACACCATCAGGAGCAAATAAAAGCTTGACTGGGTTTGTGAGGTTGGCAAATATTGAGCTGTTTGCTGTTATATTGTGGAACATATTCAAAAGAGCTAGTGAGGGACTTAGTTGAGGCAGCTCTTTTTCCTGACAGTGGAATAAATAATATTTTATGTAGCTTTTCTCGCTTTATACTGTAGAGTACAATATTCCCTTGTTAGGTCATTTGCATCAGAGGGCTTAATTATTTGTTGTTGCTCAGCAAAGTATCTGGAGTGGTGAATCAGGCTGGGATGCTACTTAAATGGTTGGCTTTTCTATGCAATAGCAAAAAATGAGCCACTTTGTTTTTGGCTGTCGTCTATACTACTGTTATTGTGACTCTAGTTCTACCTAGTACTCTTGTACTCTCCCTGCCTCTAAGGAAGAGCAATCTTTCCAAACAAATAAATAGTGCACAGAAATAATAGATCAGAAGCTATTCATATTCATCAGACATATAACAGAGAAATAAAGTATAGTACATTTTCCACAATGATTATGTCCAATACAATACGATGGAGGCTAATTTAGCTACAACGAGTCAGGAAAAATTTTGGCGTCATCGTGAGTTCTCTGAAGATGTCCACGCAGTGTGCAGTGGCAGTCAAAAAAGCAAACAAGATGTTAGGAATCATTAAAAAGGGGATAGAGAATGAGACTGAGAATATATTATTGCCCTTATATAAATGCATGGTACACCCACATCTCGAATACTGCATACAGATGTGGTCTCCTCACCTCAAAAAAGATATTCTAGCACTAGAAAAGGTTCAGAAAAGGGCAACTAAAATGATTAGGGGTTTGGAGAGGGTCCCATATGAGGAAAGCTTAAAGAGGCTAGGCCTCTTCAACTTGGAAAAGAGGAGACTAAGGGGGATATGATAGAGGTATATAAAATCATGAGTGATGTTGAGAAAGTGGATAAGGAAAAGTTATTTACTTATTCCCAAGAACTAGGGGTCACCAAATGAAATTAATAGGTAGCAGGTTTAAAACAAATAAAAGGAAGTTCTTCTTCACACAGTGCACAGTCAACTTGTGGAACTCCTTACCTGAGGAGGTTGTGAAGGCTGGGACTATAACATTGTTTAAAAGGAAACTGGATAAATTCATGGTGGCTAAGTCCATAAATGGCTATTAGCCAGGAAGGGTAAAGAATGATGCCCCTAGCCTCTGTTCATCAGAGGATGGAGATGGATGGCAGGAGAGAGATCACTTGATCATTGCCTGTTAGGTTCACTCCCTCTGGGGCACCTGGCATTGGCCACTGTCGGTAGACAGATACTGGGCTAGATGGACCTTTGGTCTGACCCAGTACGGCCGTTCTTATGTTCTTATATAATATTATTGGTAGGTTATTTTAACTAACATCAGAAAAAAATCTCAATTTCAGATGGTTTCAGATTCCCTACTGGAAATATGTGAGCTGCTGGGGAGCCGGTGTGGGACAGGCAACATGGAGGATGAGGGAGCTAAGATTCTGTCCAAAACCATCTGAAGGATGGTGCCATTGGAGAGCTCTTGAGCAGGGATGTGATAGTGGGAGCAGAAAAGGAGGACACAAATTCCATTGCGGATCTCTGGAGAGAATGGGAAGTCATTTATTAGGAACTACAAAGGGGAGGAACATGGCATTTGGAATAAGATGCTCCAAGGGATCCAAAATGAAGAAGGGAAGGGGAAGAGTGAGGAAGTGTAGCAGGAAGACACACCTTTAGGATTGTGAGCCTGATCCAAAGCTCACTCATGTAAGTGGAACTCTTTCCGTTGACTTCAATGGTCAGTGTATCAAGCCTTACAATGATGAGGTAGAAAAGTACTATGGGACTGAGAATGGACAAGTCAAGAAGCTGTCGTGTGAGAGAAATGCCCATTAGAATTTTTGCGGTGAGAAAGTCTGACCTCCTGCACATTGCAGGCCACAGAACCTCACCCATCCACTCCTGTAATAGATCCCTAATCTCTGGCTGAGGTGCTGAAGTCCTAAATCATGATTTAAAGACTTCAAGTTACAGAGAATTCACCATTTACACTAGTTTAAACCTGCAAGTGCCCCGTGCCCCAGGGTCTCTACCAATCTGACCTGAGGGAAAATTCCTTCCCGACTCCAGTTAGCCCACATGCTCAGGTTCTAACTGATACCCAGGGTCAAGACCCACCAGCCAGACACCTCTGAAAGAATTCTCTGTAATAACTCAGAGTGCCGCCCTTGTCCCCCATCTATTGTCCCAGCTCTGGCCATTGGAAATATTTGCTGCTCGCAGTTACAGATCAACTACATGCCATTGTCCACAGTCTCATCACACCATCCTTGCCATAAACTTATTAAGCTTAGTCTTGAAGCCAGTTAGGTTTTTTGCCTTCACTGCTCCCCTTGGAAGGCCGTTCCAGAACTTCACTCCTTTGATGGTTAGGAACCTTCATCTAATTGCAAGCCTAAACTTGTTGATTGCATTTTATATCCATTTGTTCTTATGTCCACACTGGCACTTAACTTGAATAACTCCCTCCCTGGTATCTATCCCTTTGATGTATTTATAGAGAGCAGTCATATCTCCCCTCAGCCTTCTTTTGGTTACTCTAAACAAACCAAACTGTTTGAGACTCCTCTCGTAAGGCAGGTTTTTCCATTCCTCTGATCATCCTAGGAACCCTTCTCTGCAGTATTTCAGAGAAGGTCTCATCAGTGCCTTGTATAATGATACTAACACTTCCCTATCTCTACTGGAAATACCTCGCCTGATGCATCCTAGACTTTTTCATGGCTGCATCACACTGGCAGCTCATAGTTGTCATGTCATCAACCAATATGCATAGGTCTTTCTCCTCCTCTGTCACTTCCAACTGATAAATCCCCAGCTAATGGCAAAAAAATCTTGTTGTTGGTCCCTAAGTGCATGACTTTGCACTATTAAATTTCATCCCATTTCTATTACTCCAGTTTTCAAGGTCATCTAGATCTTCCTGCATGATATTCCAGTCCCCCTTGGTATTGGCAATACCTCCCAACTTTGTGTCATCCACAAATTTTATTAGCATGCTCTCACTTTTTGTGCCAAAGCCGTTAATAAAAATGTTAAATAAGATTGGACCCAAGACTGATCTCTGAGGAACTCCATTAGTAACCTCTCTCCAGCCTGACAGTTCACCCACCTTTCAGTAAGACCTGTTGTAATTTCCCCTTTAACCAGTTCCTTATCTACCTTTCAATTCTCATATTAGTCCCCATCTTCTCCAATTTAAGTAATAATTTCCCATGTGGAACTATATTAAATGTCTTACTGAAATCCAGGTAGATTAGATCTACTGCATTTTCTTTGCCTAAAAAGAGATCAAGCTGCTCTGCCAAGTCTACTTTTGGAAAACTGTTATATTTTATCTCAATTAGCATTTACCTCTATGTCCTTAAATACTTTTCTCTTTCAAAATGTGTTCCAACACTCTGCATACAGACTTCTAGTTCCCAGATCAGCTTTTTTCACTTTCTTAAAAATGGGTACTATTTTAGCAATTCTCTAGTCATAAGGATGACCCTGAGGTTACAGATTCATTAAAAATCCTTGCTATTAAGCTTGCTATTTCATGTGCTAGTTCCTTTAGTCTTCTTGGATCGATATTATCCGGGCCCCATGATTTAGTCCCGTTAAGACTTCCACCTCAGATGTGGTAATTTCTACTTCCATATCCTCATTTCCATTAGCCGCTCTGCCAGTACCCCTAAACTCTTCATTAGCCTTATTAAAAGCTGAGGCAAAGTATTTGTTTAGGTATTGGGACAAACCTGGGTTATCTTTAATCTTCACTCCATCTTCAATGTTTAGTGGTCCCACTTCTTTCCTTGTTTCCTTTTTCTTTTTATGTCTATAGAACCTTTCGTTATTGGTTTTAATTTCCCTTGCAAGGTTCAGCTCTGCTTGGCTTTTGACAGTTCTCACTTTATCCCCACACTTTCTGACCTCCAAGAGGTAACTTTCCTCTGTTTAAAGAATTCACTAAAAGAAAGGCAATGATTGAGAACTGTCATAAACTCTGTTGTGCTTGGTCATCCAGGAAAAATTGACAGTTGGTCATCTGACTGAACAGGTTAGCTAGAAATCGAGCAGACTCAAAAACAGTTTTTTCCATCACTGCAGGCTTCTTCAGGGTTCCATTTTTTAAAACTTCTATTTTTTCTGGTTCTTATAGAGAATAGAATAAGAGCTCAGCCTTCCTGCCTGAAATGCCTCCTAACCTAAGGCCTAGTCCTGCCTCTGAAGTCAGTGGAAGCTTCGCTGTTAACTCCACTAAAAACTGGCTAAGGATTAGGATTAATAATTACTGAGCTGGTCAGCACCAGGAACATAGATTAAAGAGGCTGCAAATTTGGTGCTTAATTCCACCATCATAACTAGATTTTTACGATTAAAAAATGCAATTAATAGAATTGAGTAAGTGTGAACATACAGCTTGTGCTGTCTTTGAAATTTGTTAGGAATGAAATAACTGATAAAATCATCAAAGTCTTCTTTAATTAGCTCATCTTTAAACATGAACCCAAACCCCAGTTCTGAATATCCTGAAATATTGGAGGAGAGGGTGCTTGGAGAATTCACAGATCTAGATCCATATTTTACTAATGGACCATATCTCTACAAGGGGCCAGATCTGCAGTTCCAAACTTTTCCAGGTTTTGGGGAGTGGAGATGAAATCAAAACCCAGATTGGGGTCTGAATGTTGAGGATCTGGGCACAAGGATGAACCCTGGATCTGAATACCTCCAAACTACTAGCCCCAGAACAGCTGTTCTTAATCCTAACTGTATTTATTTTAATAGGCTTGCATGGACTTGCAGCATGGATGGACAGAACAGCAGAACACAAAATGTGATGGGCTCATTTTATTAATGTTTGCAGCACACTTACAGTTAGGGACACTTATTCTGTTGTGCCACTTTGTTAACTGAAAGTTTCTGACTGAGTGAATTCAGTACATATCAGGGAGTTGTTAACAGCGTTGGCTTGATCCTGAGATGGAGCATGTGAAAGCTTCTCCTGTCTGACTATAGCAATGGAATTCCGTTTTAATCTGAAGCAACATCCCCATCCTAGCCTCACTCGAGCAAAGCCTGACAGTTGTGCTGACTGGTGGGATGCTTTTACGTAGTAGATTAGGGTGAAACCACCAGATTCATTTTCATTTGTGACTGGAAGTAAGAGTTTAATGTTGATCTCCACTGGAAATGGATAGCATGTACCTTCTAGAACATACCTTCTCAAGGAAATTTTGATGAACCCAAATGGCTTTCATCTGAAGTATGACCCCCAAAATGCGTTTAATCGCCTTTGACAATGTTTGTCATTATGTGTCTTAGAACCTCTTAGTTTAACTATACTGAGATCATTTGCAAACATGTTGAGCAATTTTGGTTTTTCAGAATACCAGGTGCACTAAATCAGAATAATTATCCCCATTACATTTATGATTTAGGAAGTGTAATTAGGGGTCTAAAGAATAATCTGACAGGAATTCAGCAAAATGTAGTATCAAAATTCCAGTGCTCATCTGCAGTGGAGAATAGCCAGCCTTTAACATTCTTAACATGGAAAGCACCTCTGGCTTCTTTTCACAGGCTGGCAGGCAAAATAACAATTTTCAAATCAATGTCTTGCTTCTGCTGGAGTTTGTTACTGTCAGTGTGGCTGCTAAGAACTTGACAGGGAACTAAGCATGCTAATCAAGAAAGGGAAAGGAAGAACTGCCAATTGTGATGCACAATTTACATACAAAATTGAAAACTTGAGCTCATGTCGCTTAATCTAGAGCTCCTCAGCCTATTGTCGTGAGCAGTAAAATCATGGAGATATAATGGTGTAGTCATGAACTCTGTGACTGCTATTCTCCCTGTACACTCAGACTCTCCTTTAAGACAGACCTGTTTGAATTAGTACAGTGATGGGAAAATGCGTGTTTACTTCTCTGCTTTTTACCCAGGAATATATTCAGTGATGTGTGCTGCAAAAATTTTAATAAGGAGCACCTTAGCGATATTGCACCTCAGCTGGCAATACAAGTAACATTCCTTAGGTAAAGTAATCTATTCTTCCTCCGCCATCAAAAATAAAACTTGGTCATTTCCATACTCTTTCCCCAGATCCCCAAATCCATCTATCTCTCTACCTTGTCTAGTGCCTCTAGAGTATGGAATGGCTGGACTTTTTTTTAGGAGGAGGAAAAATCATTCCTATATTAAATACTGCGGTCCTGGGTTTCGTCTAACTTCAGTAGAAACACTAAGTTTATCTCTTCTAAATAAAGATTTTTAATTATTTTATTTCAAAGGGCCTTTTGCATGGCACATGAATAGTTTTAATTTTCTTTATGATTTTAATCTGCATGTACAGATTCTGTGTGGGTACCTAGACTATGGGAGATACTTACCTTTAAAATAACATAATTATTATTGACACTGATTATTTTTAATTTACCCAGTTCCAGCATTAAAATATGCAAGTGTTGCTTCAAAAATACATTAAACAACTTTGGTAGGTGAAAAGGATCAGATAGCATATGATACATTATTCACACTCTTTACAGCCTGTCATAAACAGATAAGTAAGAGTTAATAGAACAAAAGGACCAATCAGGGGACAGGATACTTTCAAATCTTGAGAGAGGGAAGTTTTTGTGTGTGCTGTTAGATTTTGATTGTTGTTCTCTCTGGGTTCTGAGAGTGACCAGACGTGCAACTAGGTTTCTCTCCAATCTCCCTGATACAAGTTCTTATAGATTCAAAATAGTAAGTACTAGGTGATAAGGTGAGTTAGACATGTTTGTTTTCTTTATTTGCAAATGTGTATTTGGCTGGAAGGAGTTCAGATTTGTATTTTGCTGAAAGGATTTCAATTTGTATTTGTATACTTAGGCTGGGAGGGTATTCCCAGCGTCTATAGCTGAAAGACCCTGTAACATATTCCATCTTACATTTACAAAGATAATTTTTACTGTTTTTTTCTTTCTTTAATTAAAAGCTTTTCTTGTTTAAGAACCTGATTTTTTTTTTGTTCTGGTGAGACCCCAGGGGACTGGGTCTAGATCCACCAGGGAATTGGTGGGGAGAAAGGGGGGAAGGGGGAGAGAAAGGTTAATTTTCTCTCTGTATTAGGATTACTTTCTCTCTCAGGGAGAGTCTGGGAGGGGGAGAGAGAAGGAGGGAGGAAGGTGAATTTTCCTCTCTGTTTTAAGATTCAAGGAGTTTGAATCACAGTGATCTTCCAGGGTAACCCAGGGAGGGGAAGCCTGGGAGAGGCAACTGTGAGGGAAAGGGTTTACTTTCCTTGTGTTAAGATCCAGAGGGCCTGGGTCTTGGGGTTCTCCGGGCAAGGTTTTGGGGGGACCAGAGTGTACCAGGCAGTGGAATTCCTGGTTGGTGGCAGCGCTACAGGTTCTAAGCTGGTAATTGAGCGTAGAGGAATTCATGCTGGTACCCCATCTTTTGGACGCTAAGGTTCAGAGTGGGGAATTATGCCATGACATAGCCACAGACTCTTCTGTTTGCTCCAAATTATTTACCCCATTTCTAAATGTATCTCTAGAAAATAGATGTCTCTCTTATAGATAGTGGTGTTTTGACTGAGCAGTCCTAATGCCAAGGGTACATTGACTTTTAAAATGTGTCCAGTACTTTGGAGAGGTAGCTGTGGATGTGCTTGTGGACGGATGGCTTTCAGTAGTAAACTGTTCTCAACAGGTTTCAGAGTAGCAGCCGTATTAGTCTTTATCTGCAAAAAGAACAGGAGTATTTGTGGCACTTTACAGACTAACAAATTTGTGCTCAGATAAATTTGTTAGTCTGTAAGGTGCCACAAGTACTCCTGTTCTCTGCAGTTACTCAGTGCATGGCTTGGCAAATGGGCTCTAAAGAAGCCATGTACATTCTCTAATTTGCCAGTCATCCTATGAGCTGTACACTGGTGGAACATATGAGAGTGCTGTAATATCAGTCAGTTAAGACACATTGTGAAAAATGAAACAATTACAGCTTAGAATGAAAAGGTCTGTAAATGCCCAGTACTTCTGAGAGTCTGCCACTAAATTAACGGTCCAAACTTTATCTTAGCAAGTTGCAAAATATTTTTTCACTGTTGATATGTAAATTCACTTCTTCTGCTATCTCAAACCTGATTGAATGGAAAGTGATTATAATTATAACAAGGCTTTACAAACGCAGCGTTTACCATTGACTTCAATGGGATCAGAGTTTGGCCAATGCTGCATGCTTTAGAAAACCCCACGCCAAATCCTGGAGGTATCAATTCAGAGAAGGGAGCACTAGCACCACTATAATTAAGGTTGAGATTAGTTTACTGTTTAACAGCTGATTTTTCCGAGTGCTCTAAAAGCTACATGCTTACTCAGACTGTCTTGAAAATTGCTTTGTCTCATGGAATCTGGACTAGATTCAGTGATCCGATGTTTGAGTAAGGAGTTCCCAATTTACAGCACCCATAAAAATCATGTGACATACATTTTACTGTTCTCTTTTTTGGAGTGGTCGGAGCAGACTAAGACTCTGGCACTGATCCTCCCCAAATAAATATCACCTGCTTGGGATTCATCTCAGCTAATATCCTGCCTACTCCTTTGGGAAGCAATATTTCACATGCTATTCAGGGTAAGTTTGAAACTACAATGAGGCCAAGCTGATGAGCCACAGAAAGTCATTTACGCATGCACAGCAGGATGGGGGCTCTGTTGCAAGCCAAAGTGTTTGCAGGCAGCCTTGTATCACAGTAACTAGAATGACATGCGGTGGCCCTTGAACTAAAGCAGTACTTATGTACTATGAGTCTGAATCGTGGCTTTCTGAGAATGTGTGTTAGTTGTTCTCTGTATTCAGTAGTAGGGGGCTTCTTGTGGAAATTTTTCTTTGCCAGAAAAGCTTCTAGTTTCAGAACTGCCATTTCAAGGTGCTCTAAAAATCCACTAACAAACTCTGATTTACTTCAGAAGTATTGGCATGCTCTTCACCCATTTCTTGAACAATGGGACTGAGTATGATTAAAGAAAAGCAAGTAGCTGTGACTCTCATCAATGTCAATGTGTTCAAAGGGTAGCTGAACATCAGAAATGCATCCATAATAAAGAGCTGTATTCTTGAATCACTTGATGATTACCTATTCTCTTCATTTCCTCTGAAGCACCTGGCATTGGCCACTGTTGGAAGACAGGATACTGGGCTAGATGGGCCTTTGGTCTGACCCAGTGTGGCCATTCCCATGTTCTAAGAACAGGCATGAAGTCTATATTGACTAATGCAGCAGTATTGTCAGTCAATCCAATAATTGATGATTGTCATAAAAAATAATTCCTCTGGTATACACAAACCAAGGGATGACACCAATTGGTTTCACTCCTCCAAATGCTGTAATTATTTGAAAAAAAGGAAGTGTCAAATACTAGAAAATGTAAGTCACCTGGCCCTTTTAAACACAATCATAGCAAGCCTCAAATGATATATCCCTTCCATAAAATTGTATGCTACAGTAGGGTCAGAGATAGAGTTTGTGATGCAAATTTGGGCTCATTTTATTAACAGATTACTTTTTTAGATCTCTTCCCACCTTATGACTCTCAGACTTGATGATCACAATGGTCCATCCTGGGTATGGCATCTGAGTTTCTTTTAATTTTCAAAATGCTGTAAAATTTTCATGGGTTCTGAGATTTCTTGAATATTGTTGTGCAACAACAGGGGCATACTTCTTGATGCAAATTTGGGGTCATTTGGTCAAGAGGTTCCTTAGATAAAACTCTCCAAATAAGGAGCTGGTTTTAATACTCACATTGCTCTAAAACCCATTTGAGATTGTCTTGAAAACGGGTATGCTACAACAGGAGTTGAGATAGAGGGAGAAGAAGCCCCATTGAGATGAATGGGCGGGTCACACCTCTTTTAGCTATTGTGTCAGGTTGCATTCCATCTCCACTGGATGTTCTGATTCACTTGAGAACATCTGATTTTAATGAATGGACTACTTCACACCTTTGCAATTTTCCAGTGCTTCAAAGGGTGTTCAGAGCTCCTCCCTCCTACACTAACTGCAAAGTGGAAGATGAAGTCTGGGACAAGCTCTCCATTGTCCCTTGCTTCCTCCAGCTGATAGTTATGCTTCTCACAGCCAATCAGTTATCACCTTCCTTCCTTCCTCCCTCCCTCCCTAAAGCCCTTCCAGCACTATTGGAGTCATGGAGGGGCCAGGAGGCTGGCATAAGAACATAAGAATGGCCATATGGGGTCAGACCAAAGGTCCATCTAGCTCAGTATCCTGACTTTCGACAGTGGCCAACGCCAGGTGCCCCAGAGGGAATGAACAGAACAGATAATCATCCAGTGATCCATCCCCTGTCCCCAATTCCCAACTTCTGAGAAACATGCTAGGGATGCCATTGACCTTGGCCTTCACAACATCCTCTGGCTAAGAGTTCCACAGGCTGACTGTGCGTTGTGTGAAGAAATACTTCCTTTTGTTTGTTTTAAACCTGCTGCCTGTTAATTTCATTTGGTGACCTTTAGTTCATGTGTTATGAGGCGTAAATAAAACTTCCTTATTTACTTTCTTCAGACCAATCATGATTTTATAGACCTCTATCATATCTCCCCTTAGTCATCTCTTTTCCAAGCTGAAATGTCCTGGTTTTATTAATCTCTCCTCAGATGGCAGCCGTTCCATACACCTAATCATTTTTGTTGCCCTTTTCTGAACCTTTTCCAATTCCAATATATCTTTTTTGAGATGGGGTGACCACATCTGCACTCAGTATTCAAGATGTGGGTGTACCATGATTTATATAGAGGCAATATGCTATTTTCTGTCTTATTATCTATCCCTTTTTTAATGATTCCCAACATTCTTTTCATTTTTTTTTTTACTGCCACTGCACATTGAGTGGATGTTTTCAGAGAACTATCCACAGTGACTCCAAAATCTCTTTCTTGAGTGGCAATGTGTAATTTAGACCCCATCATTTAAAATATATAGTTGGGATTATGTTTTCCAATCTGCATTACTTTGCATTTATCGACATTGAATTTCATCTGCCATTTTGTTGCCCAGTCACCCAGTTTTGAGAGATCCCTTTTTAACTCTTTGCAGTTTTCCTGGGACTTAACTATCTTGAGTAGTTTTGTATGATCTGCAAATTTTGCCATCTCACTTTTTACCCCTTTTTCCAGATCATTTATGAATATGTTCAACAGCATTGGTCCCAGTAAAGACCCCTGGGAGATGCCACTATTTATCTATCTCCTTTCTGAAAACGGAGCATTTATTCCTGCCCTTTGTTTCCTATCATTTAAGCAGTTACCAATCCATGATAGGACCTTCCCTCTTATCCCATGACTGCTTACTTTGCTTAAGAGCCTTTGGTGAGGGACCTTGTCAAACGTTTTCTGAAAATCTAAGTACACTATATCCATTAGATACCCCTTGTCCACATGCTTGTTGATCCCCTCAAAGAATTCTAGTAGATTGGTGAGGTATGATTTTCATTTACAAAATCCATGTTGGCTCTTCACCAACAAATTATGTTCATCTAATTGGAGGAGAGGGATAGTTCAGTGGTTTCAGAACTTTCAAGGTCCCTTCCAGTTCTAGGAGATTGGTATATCTCCAATTATTATCTTATCTTATCTTATCTTTATGTGTCTGACAATTTTGTTCTTTATTATAGTTTCAACCAGTTTTCCTGGTACAGATGTCGGGCTTACTGGCCTGTAATTACCAGGATCCCCTGTAGAGCCCTTTTCAAAAATTGGTGTCACATTATCTATCCTCCAGTCATTTGGTACAGAAGCTGATTTAAATGTTAGGTTACAGACTACACTGCAATTTCACATTTGAGTTCCTTCAGAACTCTTGATGAATACCATCTGATCTTGGTGACTTATTACTGTTTAGTCGATCAATTTGTTCCAAAACCTCCTCTAATGATACCTCAATCTGGGACAGTTCCTCAGATTTGTCACCTAAAAAGAATGGCTCAGGTTTGGGAATCTCCCTTACATCCTTAGCCATGAATACAGATGCAAAGAATTCATTTAGTTTCTCTGCAATGGCGTTATTGTCCTTGAGTGCTCCTTTAGCATCTCGATCATCCAGTGGCCCCAATGGTTGTTTAGCAGGCTTCCTGCTTCTGATGTACTCACATTTTTTTTTTTTTTACTATTACGTTTTGAGTCTTTGGCTAGCTGTTCTTCAACTTCTTTTTTTGGCCTTCCTAATTATAGTTTTACACTTCATTTGCCAGATTTTATGCTCCTTTCAATTTTACTCACTGGGATTTAACTTCTACTTTTTAAAGGATGCCTTTTTGCATCTCACTGCTTTTTTAAAGTTGTTGTTTAGCCTTAGTGGTACTTTTTTTGTTCTCTTACTATGTTTTTTTTTAATTTGGGGTATACATTTAAGTTGTGCCTCTATTATGGTGTCTTTAACAAGTTTCCATGCAGCTTGCAGGGATTTCACTGTTGGTGCTGTACCTTTTAATTTCTGTTTAACTAACTTCCTCATTTTCGTGCAGTTTCCCTTTCTGAAATAAAATGCTACTGTTTTGGGTAGCTGTGGTGTTTTCCCCACCACAAGGATGTTAAATTTAATTATATTATGGTCACTTTTACCAAGCAGTCCAGCTATATTCACCTCTTGGACCAGATCCCATGCCCCACTTAGGACTGAATCAAGAATTGCCTCTCCTCTTGTGAGTTCCAGGACCAGCTGCTCCAAGAAGCAGTCATTTAAGGTGTCAAGAAACTTTATCTCTTCATCCCATCCTGAGGTGACATGTACCCAGTCAATATGGGGATAGTTGAAATCCCCCATTATTATTGAGTTTTTTATTTTTATTGGCTCTCTAATCTCCCTGAGCATTTCAGTCATTAGCAACATCCCAGTTAGGTGGTCAGTAATATTTCCCTATTACTGGCAGAAGTGGTAGCTTGAGTAACAATGAGGTGTTCTCATGAAGCCTCTGTATGCTGCCCCCAATCATATTTCCCTTTCTACTACCACTTCTTTACAAAACAAGGAGAATTCACTGCCCAAACACTTCGTTAATGCAGAATTTAGACGGACGGGTGGTATCGCATGCCCTTTCAGAATGTCCGATGTCACTTATCCTTAAACCTCGGAAAACTAGGAAATACAGAGTGAAGGTACACACCATCCAGTGCTTGGATTAGACTTCTGAATCTCTATAAACACCAGGAATGGGGTAGCTCAGAGAGCCTATAATAATTCTCTACTTCCTTGCGCTAATTCCATCAGATGGGGACCCCTGTATGAGAACTCTCCTTCCATATACTCTGTCACATCACATGCTAACATCTCTTCCTGTATGACATCCCACCACTTCTTTTTGGCCTTAGCCTCTCTTTTTCCTTCAGTCTTGATCTGTTGGACTGTCTCACCCACCAGTGGGGGGGGTGGTAGGGCTGGCTTGGGGGCAGGAGGAAATTGCCCCCCAGCACTCACTGGCGGCGCAGCTGGGGCCAGGTCACTGCACTTCCCACCGCTGATGAGTGCAGGCCCAGCCCTACTGCAGTCCTCAGGGGAGTGGGGGCGGGGCTTGGGTGGAGCACAGGTGAGGCGGGGACAGAGCAGGGCAGGGCAGGAACTTTGGAGAAGGGGTGGAGTGGGGGTGGGAAGAGGCAGGGCTGGGGCAGAGCAGGGATGGGAAAAGGCGAGGTTGGGACTGGAACAGCACACAGCTGCGTACTTTGCGTATGGGTAGGGATGGCCCTGTCCGGGATACTGCATGTCTTGCAATTTGTGGTTGCTCTGAATCCAAAACTCCAAGTGACTTTAAATGGTGCTTTGAGGGCTAACAACCTGGCAAACTCCCATCCATCCCTGTTTTGGTTTGTAGAACTAGTGTGGACTGGTGTATTTCTCACTGCTTTTGATATGGAGTCAAATTCAGAGGTGATGCACATGTTGCTTTAAAATACATAATAGTAAGTCATCATAAGCAGGTGTAAATTATGAGCTGAGGGGCAGCAGTGCAGGGGTGTAAGACGGTATACCAGGGTCTCAAATGAACCGGACTTATTCTACAGGGGCCCCTGATGGCTTACACTTGTTTACATGTCTCTGTTAGCTGCATTTTCTACAATCCTCTCAGAGAGTAACTTAAACCAATTGCCACACCCACTTAACCTCATGCCAATTTGCCAACTATGGGGGCAGATATTAAACTTCATTAACTTCAGTGGAGCTATGCCAGTTTATAACAGCTGAGGATCTACTCCATTTTAGCTGATATCATCATTCACATCACCTCTGAATTTTCCCCTGCCGACAAAGCAGGTAACATTATGGAAGCTGGATTTTTTTCCTTCTTACTTTGATTTAAATTCTGAACAGACTGGCCAATCAATAGAAAGATTTTTTTATTTGCCAGGGGAAACTTGACAAAAGTTATTACTTTTGTAGTTTTTTTCTAGTCTCCTTTATTTAAAAAAAATACTGCCTATTTTGTTGGGAGATCACATCAGCAATTCAGTATGAACCTGAGTGCCCACTGGCCTGCTGTTTGTGAACCAGGCAGCAGAGGGCACTGTTGCATGAAGCAATTTGCTTTCATGTCTTGCTCTGAAAGCTGAATCTATCCCTGTGAACCCAAGTTAGGGTGACCAGATGTCCTGATTGTATAGGTACAGTCTCGATTTTGGGGTATTTTTCTTATATAGGCTCCTATTACCCCCCACCCTGTGTCCCGACTTTTTACACTTACTGTCTGGTCACCCTAACCCAAGTACCAAAGGACCATAATATCAAGGACACTGACCTTACAGAGGTGTGTGCAAATACTATTACCATGGTCTTCCAAATACAAATAAATATTAATCTGAGAAAGAGGCATCTCTTTCTGTTGTGTTACTAAGCATTAGCGTGTGCAATGTATGCTCATCATCACAGGTTTGTTCAGGGATGAAGAGTAGCTAAATGCCTTTTTTAAACATAGCTGAAAGGGGTATTTGTTGATTGATGAACATTCCTAGGAAGCAGAGTAGCAGCCATGTTAATCTGTATCCAGAAAAAGAACAGGAGTACTTGTGGCTCCTTAGAGACTAACAAATTTATTTGAGCATGAATGTGGGGAGTACTTCAGAGGCTTCTTGGCTCATCTCATGTCAGCTGTGAAAAGTTTTAGCCAATGCCTATTGATCTGTAGGGTCCCATGGTAAATCTCTCATATTCATGTACAAGAAGTAAATTTTTCAGAAGCATCTAAGTGACTTTAGGAGTTGGTCACTGACAATGAGTCTCCTTCTGGTTAAAATGCTAGACTAAACAGACTTATCCATCATTATTCTACAGAGAAAGTGAGTGATTTGGTTTGAGCACCATGAGTGCTGGATTAGAGCTCAGGACTTTCCAGATCCCAGGTCTGTATTCCAGCCACTACAGTTGTCTCCGCTTCATTGTAATTAGCAGGCAGATTCCAATCTTACTGTAAATAAGAGCTTGTCCACCTGGATAATGTAGCTTTACAAAGGCGACTTTACATCTGGAGAGCACACAGGCTGAGGTTTAATGCACTTTAACTTATATACATTAACTTCACACCTTTAGCTGATTTGTCTTAACTTCCCTGAGTGCCCCATTTAGACAAGCCCTGAGGAATGTTATAGCTGCAAAGTGATCACTGTCAGATGTTCATATGACAGAGTGCAATATAACAGGTAAAGTGCTTGCAAGGTTTGGATGGCAGTATCACCAGTTTCTGTAACAGTATGAAGAGAAGCTGCAGAAATGACTGACCCAGCACTAGTTTTCTAATTCAAAGCAAATTTGAGCTCCTGCACAATCAATAATGGAAGTGGTATAACTTTTTTGCAATACAGCCGCATCTAGTACCAGTCTCAGACTTGTTGAGTGTAATTAAATACCTTTTAAGTCCCTATGTATTTCATGGACTTTTCTGTGTTGCCTCTGGCAGAACCAGTGCAACGCAACAGAGGTTGCAGACTCCAGTTTCATGCGGCAACCTTAGTGACTGGGACTCAAGAGAAAGTAATCTCAGTTCCTGGCTCTGCTAATCTTCCTCTGTGACCCTGGGCAAGTCATTTGGGGTCAGATTCTTAAAGGTATTTAGGTGTTGCTCTGCTCAGTGTTAAAATGCGTAACTGATGTAGGAGCCTGTCTAATTTTCAAAAGAGATTTAGGCACTTCAGAGCCTAAAGCCTATTGACAGTCATTGAGATTTTGGCTCCTAAGTGTCTAAATCCCTTTTGAAAACGAGATATAAGCTCCTACATCCATTAGGCATTGAAACGCTGAGCGCAGCAATGCCTAAATATCTTTACAAATCTGGCCCTCTGCGCCTCAGCTCCCTGCTTTGTGGAATAAAAATAACAATCCTTCCTTTCTCGCACCCTTTGTCTGGCTTGGGGATGGCTCATTTGATGATTACCTGTTCTGTTCATTTCTCTGAAGCACCTGGCATTGGCCACTGTCAGAAGATAGGATACTGGGCTAGATGGTCCATTGGTCTGACCCAGTATGGCTGTTCTTATGCTTATCTATTTAGATTATAGGTTCTTTTGGACAGGGACTGGCTCTTACTGTGTATATGTTCAGTGCCCAGTACAATGGAGCTTCAAACTCAATTAGAGCCTCTAAATGCTAATATGAATAATCATATAAAAATTCCTGGACCATTACAACATTTCCATACCCAGCACCTGCACTTTTATGGGCTAGCCAAACACCTGAAAGTCCAGCCTCCATTGAAGTCAATGACAAAGCTCCCACGGACTTCAGAGAGGGAGGGTCAGGATTTTTCCTTCTGGTGAGTATCCACAATTCCCATTGAATTCTTTGCAAGGGCTCACCACCTCTCAGGCTTTGACACAATGACGATGTTTTTCTTCTAGGGGGTTTTGGGTATGAAGAGAGAATGTCACAAGCAGTCTTATTCCTTATTTATAATGAGCTGAAAACCATGACAGCAGGCAAACAAACAATACAGTCTGTATCAATGGGAATGAATTTACTGTGTGAAATACACATACTGTTACTCCCCAAGTTGTCTTTCAAGCTACTGAAATTATTTATCAGGAAAACAGTATATCTTCCTACATGGCAACTTCTGTTCCTGTCCTTCCTAGCTTGCTGGGGTGGCGGGGGGAGGGGAACTTCTTTCACCATTTGTGTAAGTCGGAAATAGGAAAGCAAGTATTGGTCTTATAGACCTCTCTGCTTTGAGGGGCCCTGCCAGCACCACAGCAAGTGAGGGGGCAGGGCCACAGGACCCCACATGACCAGGTATGCCTAGGGCCACACAGATGGCCTTAGTCCCTCCCTGTGTGGGACCATTCATACTAGTGAGGATGACCCAGCAGAAAAGAATCCAGCTGACTCTGAGCTCAGGCTGAGTTTGCTGGACAGATAGAGAAACATCTTGTTACACTTTCAAACATGAGCTGTTTGTTTGGGGGCTCATTGAGAGATGATAAACATAGCACGCCACAACTCCATTTGTGCAGAGTTGCTTTGCAGAGCAGAACTTCACTTTAAACACTTGCTCCTCTTGTCTATGGAAGTAGCTGAACTTGTCTTTGTGAAGCAGGTTTTTTTAAATGTCGCAATAAATCCCTGGCTAATGTAATCAGTAGGGCTGTTTCAAAGCTATCATTTTCCATACTGGCATACTGTGGGGCCATGGGGGTACCCATAGCAGTGCCGCTGATTTGAAGGTATACGTTGTCCCCAAATGTGAAATAGTTATGGGTGAGGACAAAGTCACAAAGTTCTGCCACCAGGTTTGCCGTGACATTATCGGGGATGCTGTTCCTGATGGCTTGTAGTCCATCTTTGTGTGGAATGTTGGTGTAGAGGACTTCTACATCCATAGTGGCTAGGATGGTGTTTTCAGGAAGATCACCAATAGATTGTAGTTTCCTCAGGAAGTCAATGGTGTCTTGAAGATAGCTAGGAGTGCTGGTAGTGTAGGGCCTGAGGAGGGAGCCTACATAGCCAGACAATCCTGCTGTCAGGGTGCTAATGCCTGAGATAATGGGGCATCCAGGATTTCCAGGTTTTTGGATCTTGGGTAACAGAATACCCCTGCTTGGGGTTCTAGGGGTGTGTCTCTGCGTAAAAGAATAAATGGACACAAATCAGACATCAAGAATTATAACATTCAAAAACCAGTCGGAGAACACTTCAATCTCCCTGGTCACTCGATTACAGACCTAAAAGTCACAGTATTATAACAAAAAAAGTCAAAACCAGACTCCAATGAGAGACTGCTGAATTGGAAATAATTTGCAAAATGGACACTGTTAAATTAGGCTTGAATAAAGACTGGGAGTGAATGAGTCATTACACAAAGTAAAAATATTTCCCTATGTTCCGCCCTCCCCCCCCCCCCCCGCCCCCGTTCCTCACACCTTCTTGTCAACTGGTGCAAATGGACCATTTTGATTACCACTACAAAAAGTTTTTTTCTCTCCTGCTGGTAATAGCTCACTTTAACTGATCTCTCTCATTAGAGTGTATATGGGAACACCCATTGTTTCATGTTCTTTGTGTATATATATTTCTTCCTACTGTATTTTCCACTGCATGCATCCAGTGAAGTGGGCTGTAGCCCACGAAAGCTTATGCTCAAATAAATTTGTTGGTCTCTAAGGTGCCACAAGTACTCCTGTTCTTTTTGCAGATACAGACTAACATGGCTGCTACTCTGAAACCTATGTAAAGCATGGTATCAGGGGTCAGAGTGTGAAATGGTTTGACAGGGAAGCGACTGCAGCTCTCAGTGGGAAACTACATGTATCAACACTAAATTAACTGGGGGAAAGACAGCACTTATCACCTCGATGTTGCTTTAAGTTTCCAGTGCAGTCTGCAGATGTGAACTAATCATTCTTTTTGCACATCCCTGTGAAATATGGTAGTTGCTATTAAAAGAATCATAACATTCAAAAACCCGTGGGAGATCACTTCAACCTCTCTAACCACTTAGTGACAGACTTGAAGGTGGCAAGTCTGCAACAAAAAAACTTCAAAAACAGACTCCAAAGAGAGACTGCTGAACTCGAATTACTATGCAATTTAGATACAATTAACTTAGGTTTAAACAGAGACTGGGAACGGTTGGGTCATTACACTAAGTGAATCTATTTCCCTATGTTAAGTTCTCCCCACACCTTCTATAGGTCATCTCAATTATCATGTCAAAGGTTTTTTTTTCTCCTGCTGATGATAGCTCATCTCAATTGATTAGACTCTTCCTGTTTGTATGCATACTTCCACCTTTTCATATTCTCTGTATGTATAAATATCTCCTGTCTGTGTGTTCCATTCTATGCATCCGAAGAAATGAGCTGTAGCCCACAGAAGCTTATGCTGAAATAAATTTGTTAGTCTCTAAGGTGCCACAAGTACTCCTGTTCTTCATTCGGGAAGAGTATCACATAATTATTGCTGCATTTATTTCCTTTTCTGGATATAGGGAAATCCTCTGGTGGCAGGAATTGTTCTCTGCTTATCCCAGACTTCATCCATTTGTGATCATAAGAGCTGGGCTGAAACCAGTTCGACCATCGCTCGACGATTTTCAAGAGTTTAACATTTTTTCATGTTTCAAATCTGAATGAATAGTCAAAATCTTGACAGTATTTATGAACCTAAAAAACATTTGTTGTTGTTGTTGTTTCTCATGGTCATTGAAACATTTTGTTTCAGAAATCTAGAAATGTTTCATTTTGATTTCAACCTTTTTTTCTCTTTAACTTTTTAGTCTAAGTAGCTTAAACTTCTAAATGAAAAGCCATTTTGAATTGGAAAATGGGATTCTTTTTGTCCAAAATGAAATATTTCAACAATTTATAAACTTATTTTTGTTCAAGATTTTTTTGAGTTCAGAGATTTGTGGAAAATGACTCTGATTTGCAAACAGATTTAGACAAACAAGCATTTTTCAACAAAACATAGTCTAGTCAATACATTTCCAACCACCTCTAGTGAATGAAGAGTAGGATTTTCAACAGCATTCTGTGTTTGTCTGTTCCGTGTTCAGCCAATGCCAAGTGGTTTTGCTAGATACAAAAAGGTTAAAAAGGAGAAAGAAAAAACAGAAGAAATCAGAAGCAGTATTGTCAACTCTTGCAATGTTATTACGAGTCTTGTGATATTTGGTGCATTTCTTAAAGCCTCAGTTCCTGGAATCCTGTAATTAAATGAAAATATCAGCTTCCTTATTTTTTTTAAAAACAAAATGAAAGTTGCTGTCCCTCATAGTTGCAGAGAAAAGCCTGAAATCATGACCTGAATGCACCCTAAAGGTTCAAAAATCAGAAGGCAAATAAAAAGAATGCCAACTTTATAATTTTTTTTAAATCTTGGGATTTTTAAGTCTCTCTCATGATTTTGGGGTACACAGGAGAGCAGGCTGCATCTCCTATAGCGGTGTAGTAAATTCCACTTCCCTGCCTTGGTGGACCATTTGTCTGGTTTCAAGGATTTTCTAAGGTTTTTCCCCTGTCCGGGACTGAGGCAGAAACTGACTTGATTATGTCTGGTATTGGACAGAAGATGCCATTTCAAGAATGCCTTGCCCCTCGCCAGCGTGACCTTGCATGCACCATGTGTACATGCAAGGTCACACCTGCAGGGGCAGGGGCATGCAGGCAGGCCCACACCATTCCTGGAAGTACCACAGTGTCCTGTGTTCTGGGAATGTGCAAGTAGATGCCTTATTCATGGGACCATCTGAGGCATGATGTCTCTGTGCACTGTCCTGCCCTCTATATGATCCTGATGCTGGGTTGTGTGTGTAATGCACAGCCACGCCCTTAGGGACGAGCATTGGGGATAGCTAGGAGCAAGGGGATGAAATGAAAGAAAAGGGGAAATGTAGCTTCATACCCGGGAGATGGCGTTCTGGCAACGAGAGCTATGAAGCTGTGGAGGAGTCTCCCAAGGAGCCCCACTTCTTGAAACCAGACTGGACAAACCTCTGGACAACATATTGTGCAGAACAATCCTGCATTGGTTAGTAATATTAGGAAAGCTTTGTGTGACTGTAGCGCCCAATAGGATTGTGGCTCCATTGTGCGTGGTGCAAGCACAGAAGGGAAACCATCCCATCCTGAAGGGAGTGACTAGATGATCTGTCAGGGCTTTTACACCTTTAGATGCTGTGATTCAGAAACAGACTCTGGCACGTGCTTCCTCTGTTGTTTAGCCATTTTTTTTTTAAGTCTTTTCTGTGGAATTCCTACTGGTCATGTTGTATGAAAGAGCCTGAATCAGTATAAAAATGTGCACCCAAAGCTATTCAGCAATACTTGGATTAAATGCTGTTCCAGGGGATAAACTTATTTTGGACTGGGATCTGTAAAGATTAGCCCGGATGTAGGGCAAAATTGCTCATATTGTAGCTCACAGGTAGCCCTGAAGCAGTTTGTAAATCTACCTGACCCAAATTATCTTCCTTTTCTATTCCCCCATTGCAGCATAGAAGTTGTGTGGCTATTACTAGGACATCATCAAATAACCTTGTGCATTGTAATGATACTTTTTCCGCAGAAGTATTGATCAGACCCAAATAAATAATAAGGTGCTATACCAGGAAATCAGTCTCTGTCTAGCTTGTAGGGCACATACATATTTCTTCTGCCTTAGATTCGTTTAAATAAAATGTCCAGTAATTTTGATCAGCATTTATTTTCCTAAAATTCCAGTCTCCCCGATCTGATGTCCTTTTGTGACCTGCAGTCTGGGTTATTGCCACTCTTGGAATAAAACCACACAACCGAGAAAGCTCCACTGATACAAAACACAGCAGCTTTTCTGCTTAGCAACACAGTTTGTTGGGAACACATCCCCCTCATGTTCCACTCTACACTGGCATTGGCCCCGGCTACCTAGGAGATTGGCTTTCCCTCTGCTACCATGACCTCCCCCAGAACGTGGAGGCTCATGAGTCATGGCTCCTGGAGAGAGAATGTTTTCAGGAGCTAGGTACACGCTATGGAATTGGCCCCTGCAATAGACTAGGATGATTACCAACATCACAGCATTCAGTGCAAAAGTCAGCTCAGCCTCCACTCATCTCTGTGTGGATGTTAGCTGTCCTGAGGCGAAGCCTGCTGAGTCATGAGGAGGAGACTACAGACGGGGTTCCCAGCTAGATTCACCTGCTGGGATGGTGTTGATGGGGACTCCAGGAGTAGTAGGGTTCAGGATTAATAGCCCTGCTAGATGAATGGGACAGCTCATGCCTCTCAGAGCTGCTGTTTAGTGTCTCTGCAAATTTAGACACACACTGCTCTGTCTTGCTTCACATCTTGAAAGGATTCTTTGCAACTGTAACACTGTAAACCTACTTTCTTAACATGAAAGCCGGAGTCTAATGTCACCACTCAACTCTAGGTGCTGGGGACAAAGGCATGGACCTTTAATGTCTATGTATTTATCCAGCCCTTCTATTTTCTCCAAACCTGACAAGGAAGGAAGGGAGTGTAATATTCTTGGGGTTTTTTTACTTTTCATTGATTTGTGAGATGTTCAGCTTCTACTGATGGGGACTATCCATGTAACGATAAAAGTGGATGGATAGGCATTCATCTAAAGAGGGTGTTAACTCAGAACCCTAATGATGACTAGTTAAAGGGCCACATTTCTAGCCAAGTATCTACCCAGATCCCCCTTGTGCACCTGCAAAATTGCACCCACTCCTACATACACTTGCACTTTGCATGCATACCTGAATGTGCACCAGAGCTTTGCATTTTCACCTGCAAAACTTATTTGTCCTAATGTGTTTTGCAAGTTAAAATTCTTATACGTTCATATACACAGGTGTTAAAAATTTTGATGTGGGTGTGCAGGTATGTTTACCTGCATAATGTAACCCCGGTGCACATGTGTGTGAACAAGTTTGCATTTGCACAAATGTAGGTTTGCTATAGGAATGGCTGAAATTTTGTCCCTTCCTCATGCATGGTGTAGTCTTCATTCCAAACCAGTTTGTGGCATCAGGAGTGAGTTTTGGTTTCCACTCTGTGGCTTACAGAAATTGGATTGAGAGCACCACATTTTGAATCCTAGGGAATCAGACATCTGCACACAGTCATCAGAAAGTAACTGATACATACCAACCTACCTAAGCAATGTACAGCCTAGTAACCAAGAGTCAAAAGGATCCATATCCCTAACCAATCCCTGCAGCTATCTAGTCCCTTTCAGTTTACTTTTAACATCTAAGGTCCTGAACTGTGAAACTTAGATTATGAAGGGAAAATAAATCCTTCATCTTCTGAAGCTATCTCCTTTGGTAATTCTTTGTTCCTCTCATTCTGGGATGTGGTCCCACAATGTGCTTTATATTTGTGCCTTTGAAGAACAGTGTTCTAGACTCAGATGACACAGTGCTGTGTAACAGTGCATACCAGTCTGGTATGAGCAAGTGCCTGCTGCTGGAAGCTTACTTTATTGTTTGGTTTGTGTGCTGGATTCAGTGATGGAAAAGCTCTGGAACTAGGAAAAGGGATATACATGATGTTAGAAAAATCATGAGCAGGATTCATACATTCTATATTCTGTGTGTGTGTGTGCACAAATGCATGGAAGCACTTTTTTCTTCAGCAACTGATTCAAATTTAGAAAATAATATGTGTTTCAGTTTTATTTTACTCTTAACATTTATCAGAATAGAAACCCTCGCCTGGTCCTACTAAATCATATTGATTGAGAGTTTGATACTTGAAACATACTGTAGTTTCACTGTCCTGCCCAGTTATAAAATCATTACTGTATAACATTGAAGAGCAAGCTGCCGTGTCATTTATTAACCTTCCTGTTAATGAATAAAATGTAGGCAGTGTGGCTTAATAAACAGAGCCCTAGCTTAGAACACTGTACTCCTGGGTTCTAGTTCAGGGTCTGCCATGTACTACTGGGGTAAATCGCTTTCTGTTTCACTATTTGTAAAATGAAGCTAATGGTAGTGGCCTCCTTTTGCAGTGGTTTGAGATCCATGAATGCAAAGCACTATATAAGAGCAGGATGTTTTTATTTAGGGCTAGCCTACACTAGAAGCTCTGCAGTGAAGATGCATTATACTGATAGGAGAGAGCCCTCCTGTCAGCATAATTATTCCACCTCTGTGAGAGGTGGAAGATAGGTCGGTGGGAGAGCGACTCTCGCTGACATAGCGCCAGCGTAGACAGCACTTAGGTCGCTGTCACTTGCGTCACTTAGAGAGGTGTTTTTTTCCCACACCCTTCGGTGATGTAAGTTATATTGACTTAGCCTTGGTCTACACTATGAGTTTAGGTCGAATTTAGCAGCATTGGATCGATTTAACCCTGCACCTGTCCACATGACAAAGTTGTTATTTTCGACTTAAAGGGCCGCTAAAATCGATTTCAGTGCTCCTCCCCCATTGGGGGGATTAGCGCTGAAACTGACCTTGTCGAGTTGAATTTGGGGTAGTGTGACCGCAATTTGATGGTATTGGCCTCCAGGAGCTATCCCAGAGTGCTCCATTGTGACTGCTCTGGATAGCGCTCTCAACTCCGATGCACTGGCCAGGTAGACAGGAAAAGGCCTGTGAACTTTTGAATCTCATTTCCTTTTTGGACAGCGTGGCAAGGTGCAGGTGAGTGCACAACTCATCAGCAGAGGTGACCATGATGGAGTCCCAGAATCGCAAAAGAGCTCCAGCATGGACCGAACAGGAGGCATGGGATCTGATCGCTGTATAGGGAGATGAATCTGTGCTATCAGAACTCCGCCCCCAAAGAAGAAATGCCCAAACATTTGAAAAAATCTCTAAGGGCATGAAGGACAGAGGCTATAACAGGGACCCCCATCAGTGCCCCATGAAAATTAAGGAGCTGAAGCAAACCTATCAAAAAAACAGAGAGGCAAATGGCCACTCCAGGTGAGAGCCCCAGACATGCCGCTTCTATTATGACCTGCATGCCATTCTAGGTGGTGCAGCCACCACTACCCCACCCCTGTGCTTTGACTCTGTCAGTGGAGTAGCACACAACAAGGAGGAGGGTTTGGGGGACAAAGAAGATGAGCTCACAGCAAGGAAGTGGAGAAACTGTTTTCCCGGACAGCCAGGAACTGTTTCTCACCCTGGACTTGGAGTCAGTACCCCCCAAATCCACCCAAGGCTGCCTTCTGGACCTACCAGGCAGAGAAGAGACCTCTGGTGAGTGTACCTTTTGTAAATATTATACATGCTTTAAAAATAAGCGTGTTTTATGATTAATTTGCTCTGGCATTCACGGTCAGTACAGCTACTGGACAATTCTGTTAACGTGTCTGGGGATGGAGCTGAAATCCTCCAGGAACATCTCCATAAAGCTCTTCTGGATGTACTCCCAAAGCCTTTGCAAAAGGTTTCTGGGGAGGGCAGACTTATTTCATCCTCCATGGTAGGAGACTTTACCACGCCAGGTCAGTAGCACCTAGTCTGGAATCATTGCATAACAAAGCATGGCAGTAAACTGCACCAGCGCACTTTTAAATGTCCAAACGTGCATTCTTCCACCATTCTGCACTTGCTCAGCCTATAGCTGAACAGCTCCTTACTACTGTCCAGGCTGCCTGTGTATGGCTTCATGAGCAATGGCATTAAGGGGTAGGCTGGGTCCCCAAGGATAACTGTAGGCATTTCAACATCCCCAATGGTTATTTTCTGGTCTGGGAAGAAAGTCCCTTGCTGCAGCTTTTGAAACAGACCAGAGTTCCTGAAGATGCGAGCGTCATGTACCTTTCCTGGCCATCCCATGCTAATGTTGGTGAAATGTCCCTTGTGATCCACCAGTGCTTGCAGTCCCACTGAAAAGTACCCCTTTTGGTTTATGTACTCACTGGCTTGGTGCTCCAGTGCCAAGATAAGGATATGGGTTCCGTCTATCACCCCACCACTGTTAGGGAATCCCATTGCAGCAAAGCCATCCACTATGACCTGCACATTTCCCAAAGTCACTACCCTTGATATCAGCAGCTCTTTGATTGCGTTGGCTACTTGGATCACAGCTGCCACTATAGTAGATTTGCCCACTCCAAACTGTTGCCTGACTGACCGGTAGCTGTCTAGTGTTGCAAGCTTCCACAGGGCTATCACCACTCACTTCTCAACTGTGAGGGCTGCTCTCATCTTGGTATTCTTGTGCTTCAGGGCAGGGGAAGGCAAGTCCATGAAAGTGCTCTTATGCATACGAAAGTTTTGCAGCCACTGGGAGTCATCCCAGACATGCAACACTATGCGGTCCCACCAGTTTGTGCTTGTTTCCTGGGCCCAGAATCAGTGTTCCATGGCATGAACCTGCCCCATTAACACCATGATATCCACATTGCCAGGGCCCGTACTTCGAGAGAAGTCTGTGTCCATGTTCTCGTCACCACGCTGCCATCGCCTCCTCGCCTGGCTTTGCTTTTGCAGATTCTGGTTCTCCATATACTGCAGGATAATGCACGTGGTGTTTACAGTGCTCATAACTGCAGTGGCTGTCATACAAAATGGCCCCCTCAAGGATTGAGCTTATAACCCTGGGTTTAGCAGGCCAGTGCTCAAACCACTGAGCTATCCCTTCCCCCACTATTAACAGAGGGAAGGAGGGGGGAGCAAATGAATACAAAACAAATCTGGTCTCTATTGTTTTGATACACTCCATCTCTCTTATACATCTTAGGCTGTCAGCAGACGGTGCAGTACGACTGCTAGCTATTGTCATCTCCTGGCTGTTCGCCAGAAGACCGTGCAGTCTGACTGCTGGCCATCGTTGTCTCCCATTTGTGTCCAGGTGCCCCCAATTGACCTCACCAAGGCCAGCCAGGAGCACACATCTGCCCAGACACCCTCGACCGACCTCACCGAGGTCAGCTAAAAGAGCACTCAGGAGTACGACAATGGCTACCAGTCGTAATGCACCGTCTGCTGCCAAAAGGCAATGAGCTGCTGCTGTGTAGCAATGCGGTACCACATCTGGCAGCACCCAGGAGATATACGGTGATGGTGAGCTGAGCAGGCTCCATGCTTGCCATGGTATGTCGTCTGCATGGGTAACCCAGGAAAAAAGGTGAGAAACTATTTATTGCCGTTGCTTGCACGGAGGGGAGGGACTGACGACATTTACCCAGAACCATCCTTGACAATGTTTTTGCCTCATCAGGCATTGGGAGCTCAACCCAGAATTCCAATGGGCAGCGGAGACTGAGGGAACTGTGGGATAGGTACCCACAGTGCAATGTTCTGGAAGTCGACGCTAGCCTCGGTACTGTGGACACACACTACCGACTTAATTGTCTTAAGTGGGGACACACACAATCGACTGCATAAAATCGATTTCTAAAAAATCAGCTTCTATAAATTCAACCTAATTTCATAGTGTAGACATACCCTTAGACAGAACCTATGAAGAATAAAAAGCAATGATTAAATGGATATCGTAGAAGGGAAATTAACAATATTTGTGTCTTGTCCATATGAGTAAAATGAAATCAGATGAAAGCATTCCCTGTGGGCTGACTTTACATGTGGAATGAATTTCAATGCGAAATTCAATGCGAGTTTTGCCATGAGTTCAATGGGATCAGGAATTCACCCTGCTCTGAGGCTCGTTGTGAAGGTTTGGGAATTACTACGCTGTTTAGGGTTGTATGGCCAGAGAATTGTAGCGTGCCTTTGATTTATATAGGAAAATGGCAGGTTAGAGTGGCACCCACAGCTATAATTTAATATGCAATGTTCTATGAGGCCAGTGGCAATATGCTGTCACAGGAGTGAACAATCATCCAAAGAGAACCAGAAACGGATGACTATAGGAGAGAAAAAATAAATGCTTTTAAATCGCTGGGCTTTCTTGTTGTTTCATTTTCAACACCTCCGTGTTTCAGTCTCTTGTGGCTAAGAAAAAACTGCAAATTGCCTAATAATTTCTCTCATAAATTATCAAAATTGAGTATATAAATATAAATTGTAATTGCCTTCTTAGTTGTGTATTGGTAGGAAACAGAAAAGAATGGGCTATTGATGTCTATTTAGACTTGAAATTAGACGAAGGTTTCTAACCATTAGGGGCGTGAAGTTCTGGAACAGCCTTCCGAGGGAAGTAGTGGGGGCAAAAGACTTTCCTGGCTTTAAGACAAAGCTTGATAAGTATATGGAGGGGATGTTATGATAGGATTGTTAATTTGGGCAATTGATCTTGGATTACCACCAGATAGGTCTGCTCAATGATCTGCAGGGAGATGTTGGATGGCATGGGAACTGAGTTACTGCAGAGAATTCCTTCTTGGGTGCTGGCTGGTGAGTCTTGCCCACATGCTCAGGGTTTAGCTGATCGCCATATTTGGGGTCGGGAAGGAATTTTCCTCCAGGGCGGATTGGCAGGGGCCCTGGAGGTTTTTCGCCTTCCCCTGCAGCGTGGGGCACGGGTCGCTTGCTGGTGGTTTCTCTGCAGCTTGAGGTCTTCAAACCAATTTTGAAGATTTCAATAACTCGATCCTGGGATAGGGGTTGTTATAAAATTGGATGGGTGGGGTTCTGTGGCCTGCCTTGTGCAGGAGGTCAGACTAGATGATCAGATTGGTCCCTTCTGACCTATGAGTCTATGAGTCTAGGAAGCAATTATAGCATTTAAAGATGTGTGAGAAAGAAATGAAATGAAATGACTGGAAATAAAGAACCAATTTATCAAAATAAGCCAGAGTGATAAATCAGTTTCCACCCAAAGAATGTTGGGTAAAATGAAGGAAGTGAAAGTTGAGTTGAAATGTCAGAGGCACATTATAGTGTCACTTCCTGATCTCCAGTTCTCAATGTGAATAAATGATATTATACTGTCAGGGAGAAATAAAGGGTGAAATTACATTTACTACATTTGCAGCAAACCTGGTGTAATTTATTGAAAGTAGTTCTTGACTGCCTTGTAGTTTCATTATATAATAGGGCTCTTCAGCTTGCAAATGGTTGGTTATTTATCAACACAGGAAAGTGAGGCAAGGTGAATTCTTCCTGCTAAATTAATTTGTATTGATTTTTGGTTTGGTTTGTCATCATTAGCAATTAGTTCGCTAGATAAATAGCTGCCACAAATCTCGCGTTCATAAAGCAACAAACAAGTGTACAATAGCTTTTGCTTCTATTAAATTTGTTATCCTTCTTTCATGAAACAAAGGAACCAAATAGGTTTGTAGGTAGCTGACAGTTTGATTGCACAGACGTTTGCTTTGGATGCTGTTAATTTACAGTGAAGATTTTCTAGACATTTCAATATATTCATATCCTAACACAGCACTGGTGACTTTCAGACAAGATTCAAATCACTGGGAGTCTTCGCATTATCTCTAATGGCCATTGCTTCAGGCCATTAATGGGCAGGCCTTTCAGGTCTATAGAAATCAGGAATACTACTCACTTGATTTTTAGGAAGACACCAGGGATGAGATCCTGATCCCACTGAAGTCAATAGGAGTTTTGCCCTTGATTTCAGTGAGGCCAGAATTTCATCCCAAATCATTTTGCAGCTGTAAGAGGATAGGGGCACACAGTCTGTCATCGACGGCCATAGCACTTCTGCAGCCTTTGTACCAGCTGGCTAGGCTTTACTGCTGAGTAGCCAATGTGACCTCTTCCCATACAGAAGGGAAGTTCAATAGTTTGAGGAAGGAAGGGCTAATATATTTACATATGGAGATATACCTATCTCATAGAGCTGGAAGGGACCCTGAAAGGTCATCAAGTCCAGCTCCCTGCCTTCACTAGCAGGACAAAGTACTGATTTTGCCCCAGATGGCCTCCTCAAGGACTGAACTCATAATCCTGGGTTTAACAGGCCAATGCTCAAACCACTGAGCTATTCCTCCCCCACTAAGAACAGGCCTCTGAAAAAGGTACTCCTACATTCTAATCCTAACTCTGATATGAATTTACTCTGCAGCCAGCATGAGCGGCTGGGCTCAACTCCTTCAGAAAAGGCTGGGAGACTTAGAGAGGCCTCTTCTTTCCACTTTCTATGATTTTACACTTCCTATATAAAATCTACTTCTTCTTCTAGCTATAGTCCCACCTATATGGGGTTAGCTCGTCAAATCCTTCTCTATTCCAGTGTGTCTTGAAGCAGTTCCTGGGAAACTCCACAGCTAATCAGCTCCTTTGGTATGATGTCCATCCATCTAGATTTGGGTCTTCCAGCCCCCTGCTTCCTGTATATTCTTCCAGTCTTTTTTTCACATGCTCAAGCCACTTAACCCTGGAGTCACTCAGCTTTTCTATAATTGGTACCACCTTCACACTTCCCCTAACTTGTTCTTTTCAAGCATGGTCCATCTTAGTAACTCCAAGCATCCTTCCTAACATTTTCATTTCCATTGCATTCAAGATCTGCTCCTGTCTCTTCCTCAGGGCTCAGCACTTGAAGCCATAGAAAAGTACAGGCATAACTACCATCTTACTTTTTGATTTGATAGGTATTTTCCTGTCTGTGATAAATGAAGGGGCAGGGGGTAGCTCCTTTTTATGGACACCCAGCCAGACAGTAGCTATAAAATCCCTTTTAGTAGATGTTCTCTAATTGCTCTATCTGTAAAGAGTTAAAAAGTCTCACTGCTACGCATAGGTAAAAGGAAGTGAGTGGACACCTGACCAAAAGAGCCAATGGGAAGGCTGGAACTTTTTAAAATTGAAAAAATGACTCCCCTTTTGTCTGTGTGTGGTTGTTCTCTGGAAGAGAGAGACATGAGAAAGTATCGGAGGGGTAGCCGTGTTATTCTGGATCTGTAAAAAGCAGCAAAGAGTCATGTAGCAAAGACTAACGGATGTGTTGGAGCATAAAGCTTTCGTGGGTGAATACCCACTTTGTCGGAAGAAAGCTTATGCTCCAATACATCTGTTAGTCTTTAAGGTGCCATGGGACTCATTGTTGCTTTTCGGACATGAGAAAGTTATGGTGTAAGAAGCTTGGGCCAAGCATGAAAAATCATTAGTATCATACCTTGAAGGGCTTGAAGGTACCTCACAGGAAAGAATTCCCAAGTGTGCCTTCCTGGGCTCTCAAAGGGGTTCTGCATTTGGGTGGTGGCAGCATCTACCAATCCAATGTCAGAGAGGAGCTGTAAATTTGGGAGTTTAATGCAAGCCTGGAGTGGCCAGTATTAATTTTTAGAGTCCTTGCGGGCCCCCACCTTCTGCACTCAAAGCGCCAGAGTGGGGAATCAGCCTTGACACTATTGCTGGCCATTCCTCTCACCTCACACTTATCCTAAATTTAACAGCCTTATTTTACATAGAAAATAGGTATGTCCCAAAAAGTAGTCTCACCAACCTTTCCACTAATCCCTTGGCTGATCCTGCAGAGTGAGGCAATCAGAGTGATGGGAGTTGGTTATGTTGGGAGTAGGTTCAAACTGTTTCACAGAGCTGTGCAAAATGGCGGAGTGTGGCTATGAGTGTGTTGCCCCTTAAGAGGGGGCAGTTAGCATTCCCCTCCATGACTGGAGAGCAGTGCTGGCCCGTGCAGAAGTGGATGGATGGAGTCATGCCTGCCTCCTCCCCATTCTCTTGGATAACTAATCTTTAGGAGCACTAGACTCCCACCCCTCTTGTGCCAACAACTGCAGTTGTGCTCAGCCCCTGCATAGGTGTGCAAATGGGGGAGGCTATTTTGTACACCTGTGCGGGAGTAGGGCACAGCGTAGCCTTAACAGCTCTCTCCCCACAGTAGGGCCACATTCTTCAGATAGTGGACCCTCCAGGGCAGGGATTGCCTCTTTCTATGTTTGTACAGCACCCAGCACAGGAGTGTGGCAAGACTGATTGGGGTCTTTGGGCACTACCATAATATAAATATTTAATAATCAGCACTGGCTGTTAGTTACCCCCAAAAGGAATCTCACTATTACAGGTCTAGCTGCACCTCTGAGTCCTCCAAGGCCTCATGCTTTCTACTCTCTTAGTTGGAATCATGTGATTCTCCTACTTTATGACTGGGTTCAGGACTACAATGCCTTGTGTACTAATTATGATTGCTACACAGGTCCATCACATATCTGCAGTTTTTCCCTTTAGGAGCTTGTGACCAATGGTTAATTACAGAATCATTGAAATGTAGGGATGGAATTGACCTTGAGAAGTCATCAAGTCCAGCCCCCTGTGTTGAGGCAGGACCAAGTAAACTTAGACCATTCCTGACAGCTGTTTGTCCAATCTGTTCTTAAAAATCCACCAGTGATGGGGATTTCACAACCCCCCTGGAAGCCTGTTCTAGAACTTAATACTTGTATAAGTGGAAAGATTTACCTAGTGTGACACCAACAGCCCCCAGTCGCTGGCAGGCAGGATTGAACCAGAGATCTCTGGAGCTTGGTGTATGAGCTGCTACCACATGAGCTAAAAGCCAACTGGCGGTTAGCTAAAGCTATAAAGCAGATTCATTTAACTCTCTCTACGTGGTCTCAGTGCCATTAGATAGGACAAACCACTACACCCAGAAGGAGTGTGGGTTACAGTAGCATCTAATTTAAAATATCCCTTGTTGCAGATTAAGCCTATTACTTCTTGTCCAACCTCCAGTGGGCATGGAGAACAGTTGATTGCAGTCCTTTTTATAACAGCCTGCGGCAAATTGCCAGCACTATTATGATGGGTCTCACGCTTTCTCTTCTTTGGTGGGGGTTCAGAGAACCATGTCTTGCCCCTGAATTGGAATATTAATTGCCCCTCTAGTGTCCTTGAGGAGGGGAGTGGAGAGGGAGGGACCTGGGCCCACTCTCTACTCCAGGTCCCAGCCCAGGAGCCCTGAGGATAGTGGTGAACCACTTGAACTGGCGGTTCCTTCCCCTGGGCTACTTCCCTCTCCTGCCCTTCAGCTTGGGCGGGGGGGGTAGGGGGGCTTCTTGTCCTCCCTCTGCACAAGCCAGGTGCCTCTTACCTAGGGTCTTGGACTTCTTAGCCCACTACAGCACTCCTCCAAACTTTCCTCTGCTTCCCTTCAAACTGTTCTCTGTTCCAACACCAGTCTTCTCTGCTCCAGTACCAATCCTTTCTGCTCCAACTCCCGCACTGTCTGATTGAAGCAGGGGTTTTTTATCATATGATTGGCTTCAGGGGCTCCAGTTAATCTATAGCAAACTTTCTTCCCCTTACAGGGAATAAGGCTCCCTTCTAACCCTCTCCTGCTGCCCTCTGGCCATGCTGTATCACACAGCCCTTAACATATTTGAAGTCTGATAGCAGGTCTCCCCTCAGTCTTCTTCTCTCAAGACTAAACATGCCCAATTTTTGTAATTTTCCCTTTTAGGTCAGGTTTTCTAACCCCTTAATCATTTTTGTTGCTCTTCTCTGGACTCTCTCCAATTTGTCCACATCTTTCCTAAAGGGTGGTGCTGAGAACTTGACACATACTGCAGCTAAGGCCTCATCAGTGCCCAGTACAGTGGGACAGTTACATCCTGTGCCTTACATACAACACTCCTGTTAATACACCCCAGAATATTAGCCTTTTTAGCAACTGCAGCACATTGATCACTCCTTCAATTTGTGTTCCACTATAACCCCCAGATCCTTTCCAGCAGTACTACCAGCTATTCCCCATTCTGTAGTTGTGCATTTGATTTTTTCCTTCCTAAGTGTAATACTTTGCACTGGTCTTGAAAGAATTTCATTTTGTCGATTGCAGACTAATTCTCAAGGTGACTAGACAGCTTTCTTAGACCAATCTTAATCTTAACAGCCAAAATAAAGTATAACGTAAGATAAAGAGATTTTTAAAACAATACAAGGTTTACATGGATGTCTATCTTACCTAAGGTTTACCACTCCCCTGGAAGCTTAGAAAGGCCCAACTTTTCAAACCCTGTCCGCGAGTGCCAGTCTGTTCCCCTGCGAACAACTCACTGACAGCTGCTCCCATCCGTTGGGTAGAGGCTGAGTTTGTAACTCTACGGTTCTTTTGATCTGACCCCAGTCTTGGCAAAACAGCTGTGGAACTTTGGCTGGAGCCTAGAAATCTCATCTTCCCAGCTAATTGCTCAGGCAGTGTCACCTTAGGACCTTCCTTTTTAACCAGAAGATTGATTATGAAGCTACTGTATTGTCTTCCTGCTTGTTTCCCAGCAGCATTTCTATTCAGCTAGTCCAACATATGCACATGGTAAACATCCCAATTAGCCACTGTAGCCATACAGTAACTATCCCAATTACCAGCTCAAACATTGTCTTCATACATTTGATCAGCCCTACATCCTTCACTGGCAGCAGGTCCTGAAACCCTCTGCAGTGGCCAGTGGAGTAGATCAGGGCAGCCTGGTGATGATGCATCCTGTACACCTTGGGATGCTCTAGGAGACCATGCCAGAATCACCTCTCCTAGGCCAAAGCTATAAGGCACAATCTAGCCCATGGTATGATTAGGGTGTAACCTTGTGTTTCATTTACGCACTGGTTTCAAGTTTCAGATTTTTGAAGATGCCTTTAGTCTGGGCTGCTCAATATAGTTAGGACCAAGTCAATGGAACTATGTGGATTTACACCAGCTGAGGATCTAGCTCTTAGTGTCCCAATATAGAAGAAAGTCTCTACTTCCATTCGTGCTTAAACTGCTTGCATCAATGGTCGCTGGTGTCATGCTGCTCTGCTTGCTGTCAGCAGGAGATCCAGACAGATTAGTGTAATCACAACTCAGCGCTTGGCTGGGTAGCCAGGGTCAGCTCTCGGTGGACAATGCATTAGCATTCAGAGCAGCCAGAGATTTAATCTCATCTAGGCCAACCTAACAGTGCTCTCCATCCTCCCCTACACTGGCCATTTAACCACGAAACATAGAAAAGCAGTTAGTGCAGAGGGATTCTGGAGCAGTTCAGATGTAGTTCATTTGTAACCCTTCTGCCAGGTGGCATCAGCAGCAACAAGGGCCAGGTTCACTATCTAGGGGTTCATTTTAACCATATAAAACAGAATTGGCTCAAGCCTCACCCAGTAATCTGGGAAAGATCAAAACCACCCCTGGGTGCCTCTTAAGAGGCAATACTTCCCCTCTTGCAAAGACTAAGTCTAGGTATAACAAAATAAAACTTTTTCTTAAAAGAGAAAGGGAACCCAGCATTAATTTGGGAAAGCACCTCGTCCAGGATTCAAAAGCATGCAACCATAAGCAAACACCCACCCCACAGTACACTGGACAGTGTCACCTGCCTCACTTTCCCACCTTACGATGTGAAAGTCCAGTGAACAAATGTCCCTGTAACACGCCACTCACCTTTCCCTCCATTCCACCCCATCCACAGCTGGCTGTCCTTGGTCAGCGAAGACCCAGCATTCAGAGATGTAGTCACCTCCCATCCCTGGAAAAGGCGAGCAGGTGTCAAGCAATGTCTCTACTGCTGTAACCATCTCTGCAACTGGCTCTCTGCTGCTGCTATCTCCATCACTGCTGGCCGCTTGCTGTCACTTCGCCACTGCTCAGCTCTGCTGCTCGCTGCACAATGCCACGGCCAGAGGTCCCATCACTTATCCCAGCTCCTAGTGATTTCACTGGGTCATGAGAAATCTCACTGCTGTTTCCTCTTTGCTGTCTGTCACTGCAGCTCTGACCCCACACCTGGTCTGAGGCTTAGCCCCTAGATCTGCTCAACACTGATTTCAGTTTTCATGATCACTTTCTCAGTTGAGTCCACTCAGCTTTAAACACTGGAAGAGAGAGGAGGGGAGAGGAAGAGAGCAGAAAGGTCGGTGCAGGGGTCAAATGGTGTCTAGGACTCTTTAAGCAGAGGCCCCACCACCAAGTACAAACTCCTGTCCCCACCCACTCTGACTTTCCCTGGAATTTGGCATCTGCACGCCTTGCTTAGCAAGCGATGTTCAGTTTAGAGTGACCCCCTCAAACAGGGCATGCTAAGTACCGTTCCGCTGGCCTTTACTTATACAATTAGGGTAGCAACATGGTTATCCCTGTATTCAATACTAATGTGTATTTTCCACAGTTGCTTACTTGGGAAAAGCCGCTCTACCTGCTGAACACTTAGGCAGAGTAGGTGTATCCCTTCAGGTATGGTCTGCTCTTGAAGTCCTTTTCTCCTGGTTCATCACTAGATGTCAGGAGAGAACTCATTCAGACCCTGCTTACATATTTAAGAACCAACTAAGTGGGATGTTTGTCTGAAGCTTACTCAGCCCACTTGAGACGGCAAAATTTGGTTGGAAATCTCAGAAGAACAGGCTGAGATTGTTAGATTTTGGTCCAAAATTCTGTGTGGACAGGTTTTCTCTGGCCTTCTGGAGACCAAGAGAAGAGCAGAGGTGCCCCAAATCAATAATAATAGGGAACTCCTATTATAGTAATAGGGAATACCACCTTCAGACACAGATATGTGCACATGCACACACACGCACACTGTAATTGCTTCAGAAATATCAGAAAGCTGCTGAGTTGAGGATTGGAAGTTTGGAAAGTTTCTGGGTGGCTCTAATTTGTTCTGATCCATTCTTAGTGATACAGCTACACTTACAAGACTGCAGCTCAGCAGGGACTCAGTCTTGGGAAATGGTGTTGGCCCTACCTCGCTCCCTGGAGTTCTGCATAGGGTAGGCAACTTTAAGTTGCTTTTTGGGGGAATCTATAGCATATTGAAGCGGCATGGAAGATGAATAGGCTAAATCAGCATGTTCTTTAGCTCGTCCTGACTAGTTCCTGACATTCAAAGTGGCATCAGTAAGATAATGGCCTCCAAACAGAGCAGGTGTTACAAGTGTCTTGCACATGCTGCCTGTAAGTGTGTGGACTCCTTTCCTGGGTTAGAATTGATGCTAACATAGTGCTGAGTGAATCAAATCTATGTAACTTGGATTGCCTTTGAAGTTTACTGTCTATATTAAAATTATATAGATAAGGGGTCGGCAACCTTTCAGAAGTGGTGTGCCGAGTCTTCATTTATTCACTCTGATTTAAGGTTTCAGGTGCCAGTAATACATTTTAACATTTTTAGAAGGTCTCTTTCTATAAGTCTATAATATATAACCAAACTATTGTTGTATGTAAAGTAAATAAGGCTTTTAAAATGTTTAAGAAGCTTCATTTAAAATTAAATTAAAATGCAGAGCCCCCCGGACCGGTGGCCAGGACCCAGGCAGTGTGAGTGCCACTGAAAATCAGCTCGCATGCCGCCTTCGGCACCTGTGCCATAGGTTGCCTACCCCGATATAGATAATAAAGTGTTCATTAAAAATACTCGAGTTCAGGATCCTGACTAGAAGAAAGGAGAGCAGCAGAATACGAACCCCCGACTTCAGAAAAGCAGACTTTGACTCCCTCAGGAAACTGATGGGCAGGATCCCCTGGGAGGCTAATATGAGAGGCAAAGGAGTCCAGGAGAGCTGTGTTTTAAAGAAGCCTTATTTTTATATCAGGAAGGCCAAAGCACAACTGGAGTTGCAGCTAGCAAGGGATATGAAGGGTAACAAGAAGGGTTTCTACAGTTATGTTAGCAACAAGAAGGTCAGAGGAGGTGTGGGACCCTTACTGAATGAGGGAGGCAACCTAGTTGTCACAGACAAAGTCAGCTCCCAAAATGCTGCACTGGGCAGCATAATAGGGGGAGGAGATGAGCAGCCCTCCATGGTGAAAGAACAGGGTAAGGACTATTTGGAAAAGCTGGATGTGCACAAGTCCATGGAGCCAGATCTAATGCATCCAAGGCTGATGAGGGAGTTGACTGATGTGATTATAGAACCATTGGCCATTATCTTTGAAAACTCTTGGCTATGGGGAGATCCTGGACAACTGGAAAAAGGCAAATATAGTGCCCATCTTTTAAAAAGGGAAGAAGGAGAATCCAGGGAACTACAGACCAGTCATCCTCACCTTAGTCCCTGGAAAAATCATGGAGCAGGTCCTCAAGGAATCCATTTTGAAGCACTTGGAGGAGAGGAAGGTGATTAGGAACAGTCAACATGGATTCACCAAGGGCAAGTCATGCTTGACCAACCTGATTGCCTTCTATGATGAGATAACTGGCTCTGTGGATATGGAAAAAATGGTGGACGTGATATATCTTGGCTTTAGCAAAGCTTTTGATATGGTCTCCCACAGTATTCTTGCCAGCAAGTTAAAGAAGTATGAATTGGATGAATGGATTATAAAGTGGATAGAAAGCTGGCTAGATCACTGGGCTCAATGGGTAGTGATCAACGGCTCGATGTCCAGTTGGCAACCGGTATCAAGTGGAGTGTCCTAGGGGTCAGTCCTGGGGCTGATTTTGTTCAACACCTTCATTAATGATCTGGATGATGGGATGTATTGCACCCTCAGCAAGTTCGCAGATGACATAAAGATGGGAGGAGAGATAGATATGCTGGAGAGTAAGGATAGGGTCCAGAGTGACCTAAACATATTGGAAGATTGAGCCAAAAGAAATCTGATGAGTTTCAACAAGGACAAGTGCAGAGTCTTGCACTTAGGACCAAAGAATCCCACGCACTGCTACAGGCTGGGGACTGGGTGGCTAAGCTGCAGTTCTGCAGAAAAAGACCTGAGGATTACAGTGGATGAGAAGTTGATTATGGGTCAACAGTGTGCCCTTGTTGCTAAGAAGGCTAACAGCATATTGGGCTGCATTAATAGGAGCATTACCAGCAGATCGAGGGAAGTGATTATTCCCCTCTATTCGGTACTGATGAGGCCACATCTGGAGTATTGTGTCCAGTTTTGGTCGCCCCACTACAGAAAGGATGTGAACAAATTGGAGAGAGCCCAGCAGCGGGCAACAGAAATGTTAGGGGACTGGGGCACATGATGTATTTAGACTGTTCTCAGTGGTACCAGATGACAGAACAAGGAGCAATGGTCTCAAGTTGCAGTGTGGGAGGTTTAAATTGGATATTAGGAAACACTATTTCACTGATGAATCACTGGGATTGGTTATCTAGGGAGGTGGTGGAATCTCCATCCTTAGAGTTTTTCAAGGCCTAGCTTGACAAAGCCTTGGCTGGGATGATTTAGTTGGTGTTGGCCCTGTTTTGAGTAGGGGGTTGGACTAGTTGACCTCCTGAGGTCTCTTCCAACTTTAGTCTTCTATGATTCTATGAAAAGAGATGTAAATGGTTACACAAACCCTTCTGGGGCAAATCCACTCGTCTCTCAGAGTTCACAATAACTCTCACATTGCTGTCTATCAAATGAAGCAGCTTCTGGGGTGCAGCGCAGTGTTGGAACAGGTAGCTGGGCAGCACCACCGATGGGACTTTTAATGTCCCTGTCAGCGGTGCTGACCAGAGCAATCCAGTGCCTGACAGTATTGGGTCGCGACCCGCACTTTGAAAAACGCTGGACTAGATGACCTCCTGAGGTCTCTTCCAACTCTAACCTTCTATGATTCTATGATTTAATTCTTGCCCTTTATGCTGGCACTTCCAGCAAAGGGCCATTTGTGATGGTGGCTTTTATAATGTGGGCTTCTGCCCAGCTCATTCCACTCAGGCCTCTGACCAGCTGTAAGATGGCAACAATTTTATGATCACTAGTGATCTGTCCTGGATTTGTGCCCTCTACCAAAGAAGGAAAACAATGTAGTTTTTACAAACCTCACCTCCCTCCCCGAGCTATCCACGAGTCACCCTTTGAATGAATGAACTGGGGAAGTATTACTCATGTGTCTTCTTATCAGTATTAATTGAAATATCTGAATGTGTTGCCAGCAGGAGTTATGTATCAGAGGGGTAGCCGTGTTAGTCTGGATCTGTAAAAGCAGCAAAGAATCCTGTGGCACCTTATAGACTAACAGACGTTTTGGAGCATGAGCTTTCGTGGGTGAATATCCACTTCGTCAGATGCATGTAGTGGAAATATCCAGGGGCAGGTATATATATGCAGGCAAGCTAGAGATAATGAGGCTAGTTCAATCAGTGAGGATGAGACCCTGTTCTAGCAGTTGAGGTGTGAAAACCAAGGGAGGAGAAACTGGTTTTGTAGTTGGCAAGCCATTCACAGTCTTTGTTTAATCCTGAGCTGATGGTGTCAAATTTGCAGATGAACTGAAGCTCAGCAGTTTCTCTTTGAAGTCTGGTCCTGAAGTTTTTTTGCTGCAGGATGGCCACCTTAAGGTCTGCTATAGTGTGGCCAGGGAGGTTGAAGTGTTCTCCTACAGGTTTCTGTATATTGCCATTCCTAATATCTGATTTGTGTCCGTTTATCCTTTTCCATAGCAACTGTCCAGTTTGGCCAATGTACATAGCAGAGGGGCATTGCTTGCATATGATGGCATATATTACATTGGTGGATGTGCAGGTGAATGAACCGGTGATGGTATGGCTGATCTGGTTAGGTCCTGTGATGGTGTCGCTGGTGTAGATATGTGGGCAGAGTTGGCATCAAGGTTTGTTGCATAGATTGGTTCCTGAGCTAGAGTTACTATGGTGCGGTGTACAGTTCCTGGTGAGAATATGTTTCAGGTTGGCAGGTTGCCTGTGGGCGAGGACTGGCCTGCCACCCAAGGCCTGTGAAAGTGTGGGATCGTTGTCCAGGATGGGTTGTAGATCCCTGATGATGTGTTGGAGGGGTTTTAGCTGGGGACTGTATGAGATGGCCAGTGGAGTCCTGTTGGTTTCTCTCTTGGGTTTGTGTTGCAATAAGAGGCTTCTGGGTACACATCTGGCTCTGTTGATCTGTTTCCTTATTTCCTCATGCGGGTATTGTAGTTTTGAGAATGCTTGGTGGAGATTTTGTAGGTGTTGGTCAGGAGTTATGTATTTCTTCTCCAGGGTATTTGTGTCAGAGACCTTTTTCCTCATCCAGCTTTAACACAAAACCTAGTGTGGGCGGTCATGCCACAGAAGCTGATTCATGGACAGAAATCATAAATAAGAGATGATAAACCTCAATAAATAGGAGAGGCAAGATGCTTGAGCGTTTGGCTGGGATCATGCAGGCAGAGTCTGATGCAGATTAGTGAATGGGTGTCGAAAGTCTTCTGGATTCAGGCAAGTATAACTAATATGAAGTTACTATGTTAAGTTCTATGGTTTGTAGTTATACAAGAGGTCAGACTAGATGCTCACAGTGATCCCTGATATGTTCCCAGCATGCATCCAGACAAGTGAGAGAAAAACCTAAATGCTGCATCGCAACACTATTGCATTTCATAGAATTCAGAACAATAAGACACAAGAACCAAAACTCAAGAGAGACAAAGCAGACTACTTCCGAAACCAGAGAGGCACAACTCACCCCGCTGTACTATAGGGGGACTGGCTGCAGACTGACCGCTGCTCCCAGACACTTCAATGCAGAGGCCCCTGCCCCTACTCTTCTAATGATAGCTTGAGGTTCCAACACAGTTCTCAGCATGCCACAATCCCTCTGAAAGGTAATATGCTTGTGGGGTGTCCTCCTGGGGAATGTTTGGTCTTACATTTTTATGGTACTCTGTGTTTCAGATTTAATGCAATGTTGTTAAGGTTCCTTCCCCACTCTGAACTTTAGGGTACAAATTTGGGGACCCGCATGGACACTTCTAAGCTTAATTACTAGCTTAGATCTGGTACACTGCCACCATCTAGAATTTCAGTGTCTGGAGCACTTTCTGTCCCCCCAAAACTTTCCCCTCCCTGGGTTGCCTTGAGGGACTTCACCAATTCCCTGGTGAACACAGATCCAAACCCCTTGGATCTTAAAACAAGGAGAAATTAACCATCCCCCTACGTTCCCCCCACCAATCTCTGGTGAGTCCAGATCCAATCCCCTTGGATCTCAAACAAGGAAAAATCAATCAGGTTCTTAAAAAGAAAGCTTTAAATTAAAGAAAGAAAAGTAAAAATCATCTCTGTAAAATCAGGATGGAAAATATTTTACGGAGTAATCAGATTCATATAACCCAGAGGAACCCCCTCTAGCCTTATGTTCAAAGTTACAGTAAACAGCGGTAAAATCCTCTCAGCAAAAAAGGAACATTTACAAGTTGAGAAAACAAAAATAAGACTAACCCGCCTTGCCTGGCTAATTACTTACAAGTTTGAAACATGAGAGACTGATTCAGAAAGATTTGGAGAGCCTGAATTGACGTCTGGTCCCTCTTAGTCCCAAGAGCGAACAACAACAACACAAAGAGTGCAAACAAAGACTTCCCTCCACCAAGATTTGAAAGTATCTTGTCCTCCTATTGGTTCTCTGGTCAGGTGTCAGCCAGGTTTACTGAGCTTCTTAACCCTTTACAGGTAAAAGAGACATTAACCCTTAACTATCTGTTTATGACAAATGTAATGTAGCATTTCACTCTGTCCTGATTTTTCCTTCGCTCTAGGTTATTTTGAGAAGGATCTCTGTGTATTAATTGTCATATTATTTATAGCTACTCTTTATGCTAGTGAAAAGTATGCTCCGAATTGCTATGTGTGGTCAACAGGGAAAGCGAGTCAGAGTAACGATGATAATCACTAGATCCCACTCCTATTTTAATAGTTTCACTATTGCTCTTTGCAAGTAATTAACTTTACCACGGCATTTAAAGGAGCAACATTAGTCAGGCTTGTCACTCGGTATCTTTGAAACCTTCACTACTGTGATTGCAAGCCTTAACTTTCCTTTGGCATTTGAGGCAGTAACATTAATTAGGCAAAAGGCAACATTGATTAAACAATTAGTGGTAACCATCTGCTATATCTCTAACTTTCTGCATAGTGTATATATGCTCCCATCACTGCTGGGCATGATCACCTAGCAAAATTAACAAACGGGTTTGGGTATTTATTGTGCTTTCTCTTCATTGGGTCATAGAACCATAGGGTTAGAAGGGACCACGATGGTCATCTAGTCTAACTCCTTGTCAAGATGCAGGATTTGTTGTGTCTAAACCATCCAAGACAGATGGCTATGCAGTCTCCTTTCAAAAACCTCCATTGAAGGAGCTTCCATGACCTCAGTAGGCTCTCTTCCATTGTCCTACTGTTCTTACAATTAGGAAGTTTTTCCTGAGATTTAATCTAAATCTGCTGTGCTGTAATTTGAACCCATTGCCTCTTGTCCTGCCCTCCTGTCCTACAAAAGAGAACAACTTTTCTCCATCTTTTTAATGGCAGCCTTTCAGGTATCCGATCCCTCCTTAATCTCCTCTTTTCTAATATAAACATACCCAGTTCCTTCAGCCTTTACTCATATAGCTTGCATTCCATCCCTTTTATCATCTTTGTCACTTAACTTTGGATCCTTCCAGTTTCTCTGCATCCTTTCTATACATTGGTGACCAAATTGGACACAATACTCTATCTGAGACTTAACCCATGCTAAGTAGACTGGTACTATCACCTCCCATGACATGCATGCTATGCCTCTGTTAATGCAACCAAAAATTGCATTTGCTTTTTTTTGGAACAGCATTGCATTGCTGACACATGCTGAGGCTGTGATCCACCACAGCTCCCAGATTATTCTCAGCAGTGCTGCTGCCAAGTCAGTTCCCCCCCATTCTGTATTTGTGCATTTGGTTTTTCTTCCCTAAGTCTAGCACCTTACATTTGTCTTTGTTGAATTTCATTTTGTCGTCTATAGCCCCGTTCTCCAATTTATCAAGATCCCTTTGAATTTTATCTCTATCCTTCAAAGTATTTGCAACCCCCCTCCCCCAGCTTTGTCCCATCTGCAAATTTGACCACTATGCTCTCTATACCTACATCCAGGTCATTAATAAAGATGTTAAACAACACTGGAACCAGAACAGATCCCTGGGGAACTCCTTTTGAGACCGCCTTCCAAGCTGGCATCATTCGGTTAATAGTTACTCTTTGTTTGCGGTTGTTTAACCAATTATGTATCCACTTGGTAGTACTGCCAAACCTGCATTTCATCTGCTTACTTATCAAAATGTCATATGGGACTGTGTCAAAGGCCTGGCCGAAGTCCAGTACATTATGTCCACTGCATCCCCCGTTGCTTCCTTGCTTCCCTGAGCATTAGAGCCATATTTTAAAGTTCAGCTGGAAAAAATAATCATCACTTGGTATTTTAACATTGCAGTCAGTTTCCTAAGGCAGACAGCTGTCACCTACTTCCGTTACTTCACGTAAGTTGCCTGTTCCTCACTTTATTTCTTACTCTTTGCATTCACAAGAAGTTTTCTTTTCTATTAGATTTTGAGTTATTTTCTTCAGTAAGTAACCTTTCATCCCCATATTTTGATCCTTTACTATATATTTCTGTTTCACTATATTTGCCAGCTGCTCCCCTATCCATTTTCATTATTGTTGGCATTCTTCTGTATCATGTTATTTTCTTTTGCAGAAATCTACATGATATTCTATGCCATTTGCCAATATAACCAGTCTTGAGGTCTAGCACCTTCATATGTGGCTGTCTCCCATACAGTCTGGATTGCACAACCTCTTTCCTCAGATATTATAACACAAATATTTAATGTGGTTTCTTCGGATCCCAAGTGAGATGATTGAATATTGTTTTGGATCTCAGATTTCCTCTGCTTTCTGCTCTTATATGACATGAGGATTATGTGATTCTTTCCTCCAGTCATAGTTGGACTAATTTATTATTATTCATTCAGTTATATAATATTGTAAGTTTACGCTGCACTCTCCAAACATAGAGTAAGACAGAAGATATTGACCAGTAGTTCAGGTGAAAGAAAGTGTGAAGATTGTTTGGGAGGAACACAAGGTGGGAGGATTACTCAAAGAATTGAATTTAAGCAGATAGTTGAAAATGAAGAATATGATCATGTTAAATGTAGTGCGATTCTCATTCTCTGGTAATGTTTTGCCATTAAACCATTGTCCTCTCAAAGCACTGCTTTCTATCTAAGGTAACAGTCCCTCCCCCAATTCTGTAGTCTCTGAGCACTTCACAGTGCTAAATGTGTTTATCATCACAGCATCCCTGTGAGGCAGGGAAGTGCTATTACTATATTTTTCAGACGGTGAACTATAAACCACAGAGACTAAGGGCCAGATTCTCAAAGGTTGTTATTTTGGAAAAAATTACTAACAAGCAGACTACAGAGTCTTTAACTACCATGAATTTATTTCAGCCAGTAGGAATCTACTATTTAATTTGGATGGTTGTTTCTATAATGAGGTTCTTTCCAGTCATTAAACTGGTCTTGTGTTAGTTCCCGTATGCTATATTTTTATTTCTGCCCCATATACAGGCATTATTAGTTTTGCATTAGTTCTTCTACTTCTCCTCTTAGGTTTTGTCTTGGCTAAGATAAAGTGGTCCAGTTTAGGTTGTGCTTCATTTAACATAGGTTAACTTAAATCTAACATAAACTCAAAATCTTTCTTCATATGGATGCGGCGTAACACCCTTTAGCTCAATTTAGCTGGTTGAGTGTTGGCCTGGGATTATGCACCACAGCACAAAGGGAATCTAACGTGACTGGATGCTAACCTTGGAGAATCCCCTCTGTTTAGGAGGCATCTCATCCATTAGAGAGCTGTCAGAGATGCCATGGCCACTTCCTACACTGGAAACGCTCCCTACTCATAGAGGAGAGAGACGGTGAATCGGGAGGGGGTGTAGGTGGAACAAGGCCATGGGACCTTGTTAAAATTGCGTCCCTGTGGCTTTAAGTTACATCAGCGCTGGACATCTGAGAATCAGGAAACTGCACCAGTTTCCTCACAGCCTCTCCTCTCTACTGTGCTCGAGAGACTCATGTGCACAGCACATAAACATCATGTTGTCATAGTTTGTAGCAAGGAAGTAATAAATTAAATTAACCTTGTTCACTCCTCCTTGAGCATTGTATGGTGTCTGGCATACTATACCATACCATATTACTTGCCATACACCATACAGTGCTCAGCATGGAGTGAGCAAGGTTAATTTAGAAGGTGAAATCACCTTCTAAAGCAACAACATTTCACATTATGGCAGAACTGGAGGTACACCTAGCTGCGTATTAAAGAAATGTTAAAAGTTGTTGATACAGGTGAGATGTGTGATGTTGTACAGTCTATATGGTTTTATAAAAATATGGTAATAAGTGAATATAATGTAACTGGAATATGCTTCATGCAAAAGGCCTCTTGTATGATATCATTACAAAGCCTATAATCTACTGAGTGTGATCATCCTATTTGTATAATTGTACCACTCTTGTATCTGGGACGAGAAATATGAAATATAACTCTGAGGGCCTATTGTAATTATGCAAAGTGTGGGCTATTAGTGGTGGTGTGGAATTTTAATGGCTCCCATCAACCAGGACAATGGACTGGGGCTCTGTTTGCAAGCAAGCTTTCATGTGAGTCAGTCTGGGAGGAATGAAGGCTTGGGATCTTACAGTGACATGTGATCATGTCACCTGAACTGGAATCCATCTTTAACCTGGTGTCATTCCATTGAGAAGGAGAGGGTGGGAACCAGAGAGGGATGAAGGATTCCTGCCTTATGCAAAAGATATATAAAGGGGTGAAAGAAAACAAAGAGGAGAGGAGCTATCATGAAGAATCTCCTAGCTACCACCTGAGCTGGAACAAGAGCTGTACCAGGGGAAAGACTTGTGCCCAGGCCTCGAAGGTGTCCAGTCTGAGGAAAAAACTTACTGAAGCATCTCTGAGGGTGAGATTATCTGTATTCAGTTTCATTAGACATAGATTTGCGCATTTTATTTTATTTTGCTTGGTGACTTACTTTGTTCTGTCTGTTACTACTTGGAACCACTTAAATCCTACTTTCTGTATTTAATAAAATCACTTTTTACTTATTAATTAACCCAGAGTATGCATTAATACTAGGGGAGCAAACAGCTGTGCATATCTCTCTATCAGTGTTATAGAGGACGAACAATGTATAAGCTTTATACAGGGTAAAACAGATTTATTTGAGGCTTGGATCCCACTGGGAGTTGGGTGTCTGAGTGCTAAAGACAGGAACACTTCTGTGAGCTGCTTTCAGGTAAACCTGCAGCTTTGGTGCAAGTAATTCAGACCCTGGGTCTTTGCTGGAGCAGACGGGAGAGTCTGGCTCAGCAAGACAGGATGCTGGGGTCCTGAGCTGGCAGGGAAAGCATGGGTAGAGGTAGTCTTGGCACATCAGGTGGCAGCTCCCAAGGGGGCTTCTGTGATCCAACCCATCACAAGATGATGCGCTCAAGATGGCAATTTGCTTTGGACTCTGCCAAAATAGTTCTGTAATAGTTGACAATAAAAAAACAGCCTCCCAGTACTTCTAAAAGTCCTTAGAGTACTGAAGGAACACTAGGAGATACATCTATCTGAACTCAGAAGCTCAGTTGTGCCATTTTTCGCTGTCACACGTGCCTGAGATTAAAGAGGAAACATTTTTAAACTTTCACTGAGAAAACAGCACAATTTTACAAACAGCTAAGGGTTTGTAATTAAGCAATAAGCTTGTGTGTTATGCTATGTGTGATGATTTATTATGCTGAAATGAAGTTATCCTAGCCAATCAGAAACAGGAGTGTGATATATGCAGTTACTGAGGTGCAGTTGTTCTCTTCTCTTCCCCATTATTCAATTCTTTGCATTCCGATTGTGGTCCATGACTGCTGTGCTGTTATGTCTCAGTAACTGTATTGTAAAAATGCAAACCACTCTCCTCTGATTGGCTGCTATAATCCCTCTGCCCTGATTGGCTTCCAATCAGATTTTTCAAGTCATTTGCAGGCAACAAAGAGGCTTCTCACACTCTTTCTGAGAGAAGAAAAGAAAGCCATACAGCAAAGGAAACAGGGCAACAAAACCCAAAGAGGGAATGGCTGAAAGAAATGTTACAAAATCCTTTGACTCACAATAGAAAAAGACATAAAAACACTATCTTTAAAGAACATAAAGGTTGCAAAGTTAAGCACTCAAAAGTTATTAAATGCCAGACTTAAGGTTGGCCATGCAATCATAATTTGTTCCCCTTGTGTGTATGCATTATGATGCAGTCTTTAATTACATGATCTCATACTATATTTTCTACAAGACCCATGCTCCATTCAGTGCACTGTATAAACTGTCTTCTGGGGTCAGGGTTGGTGCAAGGATGTTTTGCGCCCTAGGCAAAACTTCCACCTTGCGCCCTCCCGTGCCCCTGCCTCGAGGCGCCCCCCAGTGGCAGCTCCCCCCTCCACCCTGAGGCACCCTCTCTGCCTCAGCTCTCCCCTGCTCCGTCTCCACCCCGAGCACACTGTCGCTGCTTCACTTCTCCCGCCTCCCAGGCTTGCGGTGCCTAAGCTGATTGGTGCCGCAAGCCTGGGAGGCGGGAGAAGTGAAGCAGCTCACCCCTGTCCTGCCTCCTCCCCGAGCATGCCATGGCCGCTTCACTTCTCCTGCCTCCCAGGCTTGTGGTGCCTACCTGCTCCGCCTCCACCCCGAGCACGCCGTCCTGCTTCACTTCTCCCACCTCCCAGGCTTGTGGCTCCAATCAGCTTAGGTGCTGCAAGCCTGGGAAGCAGGAGAAGTGAAGCAGCCACGGCGTGCTCGGGGAGGAGGCGGGGCAGGGGTGAGCTGGGGCGGGGAGTTCCCCTGCATGCCGTGCCCCCTCTTACTTGCTGCAGGCGGCCCTCTCCACGCTCCCCTGCCCCAGCTCCCTCCGCCTAAATGCTGGTGGCGACCGGGGCGGCCAAAGATCTGGCCGCTGCGGTTGCTGCCGAAGAAAATGATGCCCCCCAAATCCTAGTGCCCTAGGCGACCGCCTAGGTCCCCTAAATGGTTGCACTGGCCCTGCTGGGGATGAGTAAGGGTTTTGTAGAGAATGAGATTGTTTTCTGTAGGACCCCTGCTTCGTTTGTTGCAAAAGTTGCAAAGTGTGTGGCAAATGAGGCAGGAATCTACAGGCAGAAAAAGGACAGTCTTATGGTTAAAGAAGTTAAGTGGTGCCCTGGAGATCTGTCTGTGCTTAGGCAAGTCACTTCAACCAAAATTTGCCTGGGTGACCTCTAGCTGAGTCATTTCCTCATTTTCTGGATGCCCAACGTGAGAGACCTGGAACAAAATTTGCAAAAGTGTTGAGCACTCCCAACTGCAACTGTAGTGCATTGAAGCTCAGCTTTGGCCATATAAAGTGCTAGAAAAGTGAGAAGTATTCTGAAAAATGAGGCCATATGTGTCTTAAGTTTGGCACCCAAACTTAGTGGTGAGCAATGTTGATGAGGAAATTAATAATTTTGTATTCAGTGCAGCGTTTGGATGGCATGTGTTAAATAAGGCCTGGGGCCCCAAATTAAATGAGGAGGATAATGGGGAATGGGATGGGGTCCTCTGGAAAAAAACTTAACACAATGCATACACATTATACTTAGAAAATGAAAACCAGCAGGATCAGGGGATAAGGCAATATGCTGCGTTTATTGTGAATACAGAAAGAATCAGAGTAAGTGATCAGTTAAAGCTATAACATTCCGTTCACTAACACATTCATACACACACACACAAACACACACACACAAGTTTTGCAAGATTGTTATTACAATTACCAGCCTAGGAGTTGCTCATGCCAAATCACTGGCCAGGTAGCCTGAACACGAGGATGGAGCCGGGCCTTGTCAGATGCGCATCCAATGCCCCTGGAAGTTGGTTGCAGAACCAGACCCAAAGTCCTCAGTCTTTAGGGTTTGTCTTTATAGGGATCCATCCTCATACAAGTCTACGAGGTTTGCCTTGTCATGCTGTTCTCACATTTGAAGTGATAATCAATCATGCAGATGGCATGCAGATGGTTTTCTTCGGTTCTTAGGCTCCCCCCTGTCTTTGGGGCCGTTGGGGATGGATTCTGGTGTACCCTATGGTTATCGCCCAGCGCATTCTTCAGCCAAAAGGTCCTATAGTTTATTGTGATTCTAAGGTTGGCACCTTTTATTACTCATCGAAACATACAGCCGCACTCACACTCTATTTCACTTCACATATTTTCTATCACATCTACATTTTATTACCTATTCATCCTTTAACATAGCCATTCTAAAATCATTGAGGCATGACAGGCTCCAGTAGACCCAGTCATACCACTTGTTACATATGAAAAGGAAACAAGCAAGATAAAAAGGCAAGAGTGGGGATTAACAGATCTCATTCCCGAGTGCAGGAAAACAGTTGTAACAGCAGTTGTCTTTAATGGTAATCTTATCGCTTTAGAACAGGATGTTTCGGGATGTGCTTCTACAATGAGCACAGGCCTACAGACCTTGTAAATTGACAGGCCTATTTCAATTAGCACAGACTCAGCAAGCTGAGATGCATATTTCTTTCTAATGGTCAGGCCAAATCCGGGGTCTATTCTGGTCCATTCTGTCTCACATTTTCCCATAACATAGACGAGTTAACTGTTACTTTAATCCAACACACGAAAGGGGGCTGAGCTAAGGTTGTACAGGCAACTGGGCATTTCCCAACTTTTGAGTGTTTGACTTTGTAACCTGAAGCGTTCTTTTAATGGCGTTTTGTTGTGCTTGAATCTCTAATAAGCTGGCTGATTTTAAAGAGCCTCGCAGTAAGTCAATTCTGAATGAATGTTGCTCAAGGCACAAACTAATAAGGACAGACAATTTCCTGTGAGAAATATCCAACACTTTTCTATACTATTCTATATTAGACAGAATTTCTGAATTCATGGAGATGAAGACTGCCTCAGCACCAAGAATTTGGCAAAATATTGAAAGAGCTTATTGGATCAGGGATAAAACAAAAGGGATGGTCAGAAACATCAATACTTAAGCCTAAGAAGGAACAAATACACTCAGTTGTTTATAGCAATATCAATGTGGCCTGTTGGATGAGAGTTGCTATGGGACCTGATTCCACAATATGTTGAGCCTTCTCAGTTCCCATTAAATTCATTGAATCCAGTTGTCTGCATCTCTCAAGGGCAGGCCCTAAATGATAAGTATAAGGAAAATCCATTGGCTGAACACTTTAGTCCATATACTGACTTCTAAAATTACATTTCTGTTCATGTATCAGAGGGGTAGCCATAGTTTGGATCTGTAAAAAGCAACAAAGAGTCCTGTGACACCTTAAAGACTAACAGATGTATTGGAGCATAAGCTTCCTGGGTGAATACCAGCTATTCATGTTTCGGTTGCATTCTGGAAATGGTCTGGGGATCCTGTGGTTGGCTTGTACATTTTCATGGATGTTACCCAGATGGTGTGTGTGATAGCAAATAAAAGAAAATCCTAGCTCTTGCTTACTGTGGTTGTATTAAGATGTTAGGGATGCTAGCTGTGTTGAGGACTGCTGAGCCAAGAGGATAGCTCAAGGCTGTTGTTGAAGGAGAGGACCTTGTTACCACACCTGAAAAGCATGTGTTCTCTAGTGTTGAAGCATATGATCATGACACTGAGGGGCTTGTTCATATTCCCAAACCATCAGACCACATCCCCTCAATACAGCTTGTGCTGGAAGGTGCTTTACATGGGCCTTCAAAGGAAGTATGAGTGGAGATGGGGATGGAACAGGCTTTCTAGAGCACCCATGCAACCTAGGGCAGGATTTGACCATAAGGACCAAATTATATCCTGACATACACCACATCTATCTCCACTGAATGCACGGGAGCAACGCCAGTGCAGAGGGATACACTGGTTTAACCAAAATCATATCTGAAGTAATTTTATTGGTTCATAGGCATTACTCCAGATTCACCTATATGTAGCTGGGAATAGGATTTGGTCCAGATTTGGGACCAATAAAGTAAGCATAGTTTAGAATTATTTTCTGAAGTGGATTCTTGTGCCATTGCTTCTGAGGCATGTATGTGATGCAAAAACATGCTCTATTAGCCACAGCCAGCCTAGAGACAGAGATGGGTGAAACGCAGGGCCTTGAATCCAACTTCCTTGAGCTTTGGTGTGTCCAAAATCTGACCCTGAACCTAAATTAGATCTTTCTGTCTTGAGCTCCATTACTGTTGAGGACACAAATGAAACATCTTTAATCTTTTTCTACTTACTGTAAAAGTAATTTCATTAGACAATAACATACTCAGTTGAAGTGAAATGTTTTTATATGGGTGTCCAGAGTCTGACATACAATATTAGGGGCAAATCTCTTTATACAGAGTGAAACACATTTATTTGGGGTTTGGACACTATTGGGAACTGGGTATCTGGGGGCTGGAGACAGGAGTACTTCTTAAGCCTTTTTCAGTTAAGGCTTCAGCTTTTAGGGGACGTGGTTCAGACCTGGGTCTGTGTTTGCAGCAGGCTAGCGTAACTGGCTCAACAAGACAGCGTACTGAAGTCCCAAGCTGCCAGGGAAAATGGGCTCAGAGGTAGTCTCAGAACATCATGTGGCAGTCCGAAGGGAGTCTCTGTGACCCAGCCTGTCACAGAAACTCAAAAAACTTGGCTTGTTTAGCCTAACCAAAAGAAAGCTGAGGGGAGATATGACTGCTCTCTATAAATACAGCAGAGCAATAAATACCAGGGAGGGAGAGGAGTTATTTAAGTTGAGCATTGAAATTAGATTAAAGTTTCTAACCATCAGAGGAGTGAAGTTCTGGAACAGCCTTCCCAGGGGAGCAGTGCGGGCAAAAACATAACTGGCTTCAAGACTCAGCTTGATAAATTTATGGACGGGATGGTATGATGAGTCTGCCTCCAATGGCATGTAGCCGATCTGTAACTGCTAGCAGCAAATATCTCCGATGGCTGATGATGGACACTAGATGGGGAGGGCTCTGAGTTACTGCAGAGAATTCTTTCAGAGGTGTCTGGCTGGTGGGCCTTGCCCACATGCTCAGGTTCTAACTGATACCTAGGGTCTAACTGGAGACAGGAAGGAATTTTCCCTCAGGTCAGATTGGCAGAGACCCTGGGATTTTTTCCACCTTCCTCTGCAGCATGGATCACTTGCAGGTTTAAACCAGTGTAAATGGTGGATCCTCTGTAACTTGAAGTCCTTAAATCATGATTTGAGGACTTCAGTACCTCAGCCAGAGATTAGGGGTCTGTTACAGGAGTGGGTGAGTGAGGTTCTGTGGTCTGCAATGTGCAGGAGATCGAATGATCATATGGGTCTCTTCTGACCTTAAGGTCTATGAGATACCCATCCTGTTAGAACAATATTGCTGGAATCCTTGGCCAATGTTTTTTAATTTGGGAGCCTAAATTTAGTCTATATTTTCAGAACTGCTGAACAGCCACAAATCACAGTGAAATTCCCAATGGAAGGTACAGGAGCACAGCACCTTTGAAAGTCAGCTTGTTTTTATTTAAGTGAATAGGTGTGGATTTAGTTGTCTAATTTTAGGCATCATGATTATATCATTTGGGACACAGCATTTAAACACCTGCTTAAGTCTATCCCTACTCAGCAAAGCATATAACCACATGCTTAACATTAAGCATGTGCTTAAGTGTGTTGCCATGGGCCCTTAATCCATGCTTAGCACCTAAAAGTGAGGCTTAATGTTCACAGGTGCATAGTACCCACTGTTCCCATTGAACTCTAGCCAAATATCCTAATTTATGCTTTGGTTTCCTTCATAAACTCTCCTTGAAAAAAGCCTAAAACTTTCTTCCAAACTCTTATAACATTCATTTTGATTAAGATGAGAGCTGATTGATTTTAATTAACCATTTTTTTTGTGCAGAAGAACATTCTTCTAATTAATATTTCACTTGTTAGCCTCTGTTGAGAAGTGGTCTCTGGGCAATCCTGCAAACAGCCCCTCACCCAGTTTCCCCTCTTGGATCCCCAGATAAACTCCCACACAGTTTTTCCAGTCCAATGATGATAACCCTCCTGAGGGTCTGCTTTATTAACTTTAATAAAGTTCAAAACTAAACACTAAAGTCTTTCCTCCAGCTGATACAGCCCAAACTGCCCTGGTTGGGTCAGAGTCCTTCCTGTCTTAGCAGGCTACTCCCAGCTGGAGCATCTTCCCTGAGAGGCCCTTCTCTCACTCTGTAGTCTAACTACAACCTCCTGAGCTGCCTCCTTACCCTAGCCACCTGCTCTTTATAAGAAATGGCCCAATTCCCCTCAGGTGGGGCTTGTTCTGTAATCAGGGCTGGCTTGGCCCCATGCTCTGCAGCCCCAGAGCAAGCCACTGTATTACAACCTCATTTCATTTATTCACAGCTATAAAATATAATTAGCCATTTTTCATAAAAATAAAAGGCAGTTTCATTGTGGTTTTATACACCATGCCTGCTGGCTGTCTGCTTAATAGACAGCTCCATGTATATTGCATCCCTAAATTGTGCTTATTATCTTATATATTTCTAACTGAAATATTCATATAGTACGTCTGAGCAATTCTAGAAGGCATCCATTATAGATACAGGTTCTGGGTTCATTCAGTGCATATGCTTGGTTTATTGCCTTCAATGGGCTTTAAAGTATACACGGGATCTCTTTATTTGCGCCTACCTTTCTTTGCTCCTTTGCACTAGAAAATTTTCCTGCAGCACTTGATGTGTCAAATTACCCTGACTGATGGTAGCTGTAGATTTTTGTGTAAAGAGAGGGACTTACTATCCAAGCCACACATTAGGAAAAGTTTAACTTTTGCAGTACTCCAACTAGTGCTTAGATGGAGATCTTGACATCATAAGACATAGGAATTGCTGTACTGGATCAGAAAAAATGGTCCAGTTAGCCTAGGATCCTGTCTCTGGAAGTGAGCAGAGGAAAACACCCTGCAGTTGGCAGCTAAGGGAAATGCTATCCTCAGAGAAGATTCCTTCCTTACAGTCAATAGCTCAATGTTGGCTTACATCTCAAAGCTTGAGGGTTTATATCTGTTCCAAAGGAAATTTGGCCACCTTACTGCTCACTCTTTTGTTTAGATAGCTAATGAATATTTATAGCAATAAGTTAATAGCATAAAGTGGAATATGCAGAGGTTGATTGCACAAACGGCTCATGCCACATAATAAAAGGACAGTGCCAAATGCCACCCTGGGCATTCTCACATTCTGCTACAGCCCCTCCCCTTCTTCCTCCCATAACTAGCCTGATTTGTTGTCTGCCACATAGGAAGGGGTGGAGCCAAGGCAGTGCCTTCTCTCTATTTTTTCTGTCTCCCTTTGGGGTGTCACAGGGGACTAGGGAGAGAGCAACCTTTCATCTCCCTTGAGTGTAAGGACTGGAATTCTGCCCAGCTCTTATACGAGTCACACAAGGAAGAGAGGTTCCTTCTTGCACACCCTCATAAGAAGCAGGAACAATCTGGCTTTCAATTAACAATTCTCCCTTCAGCAGTGTTATTTGCTTGGTGAGTCATAGAGTTTAAGGCTGGAAGGGACTGCCAGATCATTTCTCAAATGTGGCCACGACAGTCTCCTGGGAGGTGATGGAGGTGGGGAAGCGAAGCATTGGCCCCTCCCCCTCCCTCTTTGTTGCTCCTGGATGCGCCACCCTGCACTGCCTCTGGAGAGAGGTGGGACACAACGCTGCAGGAGCAAGGTGAGTTCTTGAGTTGACCCACCTTAGGGGAGGAGGGTTGGGCTGCAGGCTCCAGTGGTGGGACTTCAGGAACCTGGCCATGCAGCCCCAGGCTCAAATCATGGGGCAGCAGGACTGAGCCCCCCAAGCGGCCCTGCCTTCAGCTACAGGGCTTCAGCCTCTGGCCCCTGGTTCTCGCTGTGTGACAGCAAGTGCTGGCTCCCGGCTCCAGTCATAGGCTCCGGCTGTGCAATGGCAGGTGCTGGCCACAGGCACCGACCCCCCAGCCCAGCCACACGGCAGTGGGCTCCAAGCACAGGGCTTTGGGTGCCAACCCCTGGCTCTGGCTGCAGGGCAGCAGGTGCTGACCCCTGACTGCTGTTGGCCTCTGGCCCCCAGTTCTGGCCATGTGGTGGCGGGTGCTGACCCCAGTCTCCAGCCATGCAGCCCCAGCACTTGGTGCTGATCCCCTGCCCTAGCTGCACAGCAGCAGGCTCCGACCCACAGCTCTGTTCCCAGGCTCTGGCCATGTGGAGCCGGCCCCTGGCCCTGGCCACGCAGCAGCGAGCACTGGATCCAGCCACACAGCAGCGGATACTGACTCCTGGCTCCAGCCATGCACTCTTGGGTGCCGGCGCCCAGCTCTGGCTGTGTGGCGGCAGGCACTAGCCCTGGGCGCTGACCCACAGCTTTGGCAGCAGGCTCCAATCCCCTGCTTCAGCCATGCAGTTCCTATCCCCAGCTCTGGGTTCTCACTGTGGGCACTGAGCCCTGGCCCTGGCTGCATGGCAGCAGACATCAGGTCCTGGCTCTGGCCACACAACAGTGGGGCTCATCACACACCCTCATCGTCCCTTGCCCCCGCTACCTCCCAAGCCCTGTATCCATCCCCCCCTCCCAGGACCCTGCTGCCTTCTTTGTCTTGCATCCATCCCTGGCATTGCCCCAGGCCCCCACTGCCTCACCAGCCCCACATCCATCCCATTATTGCTTGTGGCCCCTGCTGCCTCCCTTTCCCCCCACCCCCATCCAGGGCTTAATGGGTCCAGGGGTTTGCTGAGAGAAGTGATATTCACAAACATGTTAAGTATCACTTTTCACAGCACACTTACTAGCTATCTGTGAAAAGTGATATTGGCATGTTTGTGAATATCACTTACCACTTTTCATTTGCCTCCCAGGTATCTATTAAGTGTGATGTGATATTAACAAATATACAAAGATCATTTTTCACAGGGGAAGCCCCAGGACCCACTAAGCCCTGGATGGGGGAGGGGAGGGAAGAAGGTGAAGGCAGCATTGTTTTTGTTATTGAGTCTGCCTCAAAACCCTACAAATATACATTACAGTGATTTGGATGTGAATCTGTGCATATTTAATTGTTTTCTAAAATCAATTAAGTATTTGGGGAAAAAATTGTCAGCGCAGCCACTAGTGAGAGTTGGTGGCTGAACTCTGAGGCCACCAAAAATTTATATCACAGGCAACCACCACCACCCAGCACCAGCACACTAACCTCAACAACCAGAATTAGCCCCAAATGTTACAGCCCTGTGGTGGGACAACACCTCCCCAGTGCAGTGTCTCCTGCTGGTTATCTAGGGAATTAGCTCTTTCCAGCTCCAGAGCACCCTCTGCCAGCTGATGTCTCACCTGTCCTTGGCCCCTGTGTCCCTACCGGAACCCAGTGCCCTTTGTCGAGGGGTTCTGCCCTCTGCAGTACCCCCTCACTCTGGGTCTCCTTCCCAGGGGAACCGCCTATCCCCACCTTGCCTCAGTCTCCATTTAGCCCCCACTCACTGGAGCAGACAGCAGTCTGTTAACCACTCATCATTGGCAAGGGGGGGTTGGACCAGTTGCCTCTGCCTATTCCTGGGCCACCCCTCTGCAGCCCTAGTACCCTTGTGGGCCCTTAACTCAGCCTGCAGCCTGTGGCTGAGCTAGACTGGAGCTCCCCAGCTCCCTCTACCCTTCCCCAGCACTGCTCCATCCTAGGTACCCTTCTCAGGCAGCCAGATCCTTCTCTTTCTGAAAAGCTAAAGAGAGTATCTGTCTTTCTTGTGGCCCACAGCCCTCTTATAAGGGCCAGCTGGGCCCTGATTAAGCTGAATGCTTTCCCAATCAGTCTAGCTTTCCCTGGTGCAGCCCTCTCCAGGGCAGCTTTATCCCCTTCAGGAAGGAGCAGGGTGACCACCCCACTCCAAGCCCACAGGAACCTAAACTATTGTGTGTCACAAGCAGAGAACAAGAGGAATCGAGGTGCACCAATACCTAAGGATCTGCAATGTCAGGAAATTGATTTGAAATATACCCAGACAAAGGTGCTGGAGCTAGGGGTGCTGGGACTGATGCTGCACTCCCTGACTTGAAGTGGTTTCCATTATATACAGGGTTTACAGTTTGGTCTTAGCACCCCCACTATACAAATTGTTACAGTGCCCCATTACCCAGATAGACCCAGCAAGTACCCTGCACCCTGTGCTGGAGAGGAAGGCGACCCTCCAACCCCAACAAGATCCCTTCCAATATTGCCTGGGGGAATATTCCTTCCCATCTCCAAACATGGTGAGGAGAAATCTAAAAACTGACTAGGAAAGAGAACTCCTGGGTGTTGTAGTGATGTGTTTGATGTTGGTTTGTGATACTTTGCAGTAGTTAAATGTGAGCAGATTGCTTCAAGGAGCCCAGTGAATTTGAAACCCATCAATTTCACTTTCACCACAAAAGTAGCTCAGTAATTCTGAGGGGCTTGTCTTGCAATGGATTTGTGCTGCAAGCATCCATCCCCCAATAACTGAATATTAAATCAGTCTGGACGGTGGTTTTTCTCAGAAGATTGACGTAGGTTGTTCAACGTTCAATGTCTTTGTAGGTCCCCATTTTGTTAGCAATGAGTGATGTGGCAGGCAGGGGAAGTTACAGGAAAGAGGGTGAATTGTGCAGTACAGTCCCAACCCTCCTCCACATGCCCCGTTCTCCCTCGCACACACAAACAAGAGCTGCACATCGGATCTGACTTGACTGAGCCCAACCTGCAGTTCCGTCTCTCTGTTGAGACCAATACTGACTTTGTTTCATATATTATGTGTTTTATGTGCACTGATAGAAAGTGCCAAATCTCACAAGATTGGAAGGGGAGAAAATGGCTCAGCAGAGAGGGACTGAAGTTCTGTTCAGCCTGTGCTTGGCGAACTGGTCAACTGACTGGTGAAATAATGTCAGTTAACAACCTATTACGTGATCAAGTATTATCAACTAGTCCAGCAAAAATGCCCTGACATTTTTGGTTGCATCATGGTGCCGTCTGTTAGCAAGCCTATTAATATCTTGATCTCTCATTTTACTACATGCTTATACCACTTGTTGGGGAAAAGGTGAACTAATTGAAAACTGAGCTCTTGATTGGCTGGAATCTTTTGGACCAAACATTGTATGAATGTATATCTTTAGATATATACCAGGCCATCAATGTACATGGTGGTTTACAAAGTACATGAAACAAGTTGAAAGCTTACAATCTAAAATGACTAGACGAAAGAAATTAACTCAGAAGGGAGTGGGGAGGGAGAAGAGGATTCACAGTTATTAAACTCACAGCACAAAGAGCAAAGATGCACAGTCCTTAAGCCTCACAGTTATTACCCCCCCCCAGCACCTCCCCAACCCTCAACAAAGAAAACAACGTACGTTAAATGCCCGTGCAAATAAGCCTCCACTCTTTCATCTCTGAAAATGAAGTTAATTCCATTTCTTTATCTTCTAATAAGAATTTTGCTACTCTGTCTGCTTCAGCATCAAAAACTCCTACTCCAGGAAAACCTTTAGATGTTCAGCAAATTGGTATTAAGAAGTTTTTAGATAGAACACCTCATGACTTGAAAAATAAACTTGACCGTGTGTTTGCTAGCAGTATTTATGCCAACAGTATACCATTTCATATAGATGAAAACATTTATGCTAGAACTTTTTCATAAATTGCATCCAATTTACAAGCTATCAAGTAAATTAATACTTTAAAATATTTTACCATTTTTTGACCTTAGTTGACCAATGTTTGCGCAGTCAATCAACCAATTATTTTTCAGATGGTCAAATGCCCAGCTGCAGCTGAGCCCCATTTAACAAGTACAAGTGCAGGGGCTATGAACTCTTTTTCTCCGGAGTGGAATTCCAGTCAGAACTTTCAGATTCACATAACCCCATAAACAGGGCAGGAGGAAAAGCTAGTGGAGACTGCTGGGAACTTTGCTATCTTCAATCTGGACCTGCTGGAGAATTAGCGAGTCATGAGCAGTTAATTCCCTCCAGCAAAGCAGCGGTAGAACTTGGGTGGTCGGTTGGAGGCTTTAACATAATATCAGGATGCTCAAAAGGGGGCTATTAGAATCCTGCATAGCACCACCAGAGCTGCAGAGTGTTCACCAAAAGTAGGAGTTATACACATCCTTGGGAAATTTGGCAATTATATGACATCTGTGAATTGTCGCATTTGGTAACCCCATACCTGTGAAGAAATTGACAAGAATGGTGCAAGAAATTAAAGCCGGAAAATGAAAAAAAAAAAAGTGCTATCCTACTGTTTAATGAATGATTTGTTTTGTGCTTATCAAAATGCTTCCAAAGTGCCTTCATCTCATGTGTGTTATCAGTCATTATGAAGGGTGCTTATGCAATCCCAAAAAACTATTAGTCCTAGTCATTGGAGTGAATTCAAGATACAGCATAGTCATCCAATTTTTCTTTTTTTATTCAATAAAATAGTGCTTTTGGATTTTGAGTCTCTGTTTGAGGAAAACTATTTCAATAGACTATTCATCTGTGTAAAGAGACTGAACATGGAAGGTTGGATCCTCAGCTGGTATAAATTGGCATAGCTTCATTGACTTCCATGGAGCCACAGCAATTTACATCAGCTGAGCACCTGGCCTCAGTGTCTTTTCAGATTCAGATTCCTTTTAATTAACTCTTTTCATGTAGCTCTCCTGAACTTGACTTCACTTTAAAATAGTGTAAGCGCTGTCAAAATTCTGTTAGATTTTCAGTTGCAAAGACTCAGCAGCATCTGGTGATAGCAATTACCCGTGACATTGCCTGACGGGGCATAGAAAACAAATGAAAGGCATTTTCTCCATGTTTCAATGGAATAGAAGCATCTAAGAGCAACTAACTAAATCCATTCTCAATTTCCCAGGCTTGACATGGTACTAAGATTAAATGACATGCCTCCTCCTATCAATCAGCTTATTTAACATAGCTGGAAATCATGCCCCTCGGCAGCAAAGCAGGATAAGGCAGTGCATAATAACAACAACAAAAATAGTTGAGGAAAGATGGCTTTTATACCTCTCACATTTTTTTAAAGGAAATGAAACCGTCTTAATTACTTTTCTGTGGAAGAGTGCACTTGGGCCACTGGCTATTTTCCCCTCTCTTCTTGGTAAAAGAACATTCATTTCAATGGCTGGATTTAAACCCCAGTCTTTAAAGACAGGTCCTCATCTTTTAAGTTGCATGGCATATATGATTTTTATGGGTATTACAGTAGCACCAGAAGCCAAAGCAGGTTTCAGAAGCTGGGCTCCATACTAACACATAGTGAGAGGCAGCCCCTCCACAATGAGCTTACAGTCCAAAGGGACAAGATAGAACAAAGGGCAGGAATGGAAATATCATTTTACAGCTACAGAACTGAGGCCCAGAGAGATTTAAGGGTAAAATGTACAGAAGTGCCTAAGTGACTTAGATGCCTAAGTCCAATTTTCAAATGCAACTAAGGACCGTATTGTCAAAGGCATTTAGGTACCTAAAGATGAAGGTAAGCAGCGAGTGAGTTTTTGAATAGCACCTAAACCAATTAGGCATCTAACTCACTTAAGTGTCTAGTGGGGTTTTCAAAAGAGTCAATCTGCCTAAATGTCTTTGAAAATCTGACCTTGAGGCATTTAGGCACTTAAGTCCTTTTGACTTTCCATTGACATGGGCTCCTAAGAACCAGATGCAGGTATTGAAAGATGCAGACAGGAACCTAGTGGGGTTTTCAAAAGTGCCTAGATGCCTAAGTCATTGATTTCCCACTAGGCATCTATTGCGTAGGCATTTATCAGCATCTTTAGGCTCGTAAATACCCTTAACAATCTAGTCCAAAAGTACCTAACTCCCACTGATTTTGGGAGTTAGACACCTAGGCCAAGATTTACAAAAGGATTTAGGTGTCCAAGTTTTAGGCTGTCCTGTGATTCAGAAAACTCCCGCTGAACCCAGTAGGTGCCTACACTCACCTGCTGCCTACATTTTTGAAACATTCCCTAGGTTCCTGCCTCTGCCCTTCCTGCCTAAGGTTTATGTCTCTGGGCAAACTGCAAAATGCTGTCCCCTCACACAATGTTTTGAGGGCCAGTTTGTTGATGCGAACCCTGTTGCAAAGACATGAGGGCAAGGAAAGCACTCATTTAAGACTGTAATTGTGGTTAATTAAAGAGGGGTGGGGTGCTAGGGAAGGGGAAGCCAGAAGCTTCATCTCCTATCCAGCGGCCAGCCTTACTGGCAGTCTATACATATCCTGGGTCACAGACTACTCCCTGCTAATACCCTTGGGATATAAACCACCCCTAAAGAGGTAGGGCAGGAGTCAGGCTGTCTCAATACTAGCAAAAGTGTTCAGCCATGGAGTGCCCAGAATGTGCAGAGAAAACCACATCCATAGAAGGATACTCTTGTATGTCTATTTGAAGAACAAATGGATAGCCTATTAGAATTTCTCTTTGGCATATAACAACACTGCAGTCCTGCCTGTTGTCAGAATACAAGAAGGGCTGTGTTGTATTGCATCCACATGCCTGACATCACAGCAGATGCAGAAAGAATCTGTTTGACTCTGATTCCTATGACATGCTGTGGTGGGGTAGCTTCCCTATCCAGGTAGATGGAGGGTTAAAGCAGTCCTCCGGGGGGGTGGGGGTGGGGGGGGCTGTGCAAAACCCAACCAATGGGAGGAGGGCATGTAGAGAGCCAATCAGGAGAAGGTTTGTTGGAGAAGCCAATCAGGGCTAGGGAGGGCCATATAAGAAGGGCTGGAGTAGAAGGAGAAGGGCTGGTTGCCTCAGAGGAGTACCTTAGATGGAGTAATGCTAGGCAGGGTTGGGGAGCAATAGGGAGCTCAGACTGAGGCCCTGATATAAAGAGTTGGGAAGGTGCTAGGGCTATGGGGAAGTAGCCTAGGGAAATAGGCAGTGGGAGTTGGAGGAGCAGCAGTATGTGGCCACTGACTATAAGGTTCCTGGGTTGGGGCCTGAAGTAGTGGGCAGGCCAAGACACCCCGCTCCTCATCCTCCCACTTGTCACAGGGGAGTGGCCAGTATTTGGACTGCAGTTTACCCCTTGAGGTGAGGGGCTAGACCGAAGGCTACAGTAAGCTGCAGCAGCAAGTGAATAGACTAGAGACAGCTGGTTCCCCCAGAGTGGGGCACAGCCAGAGAGCTGTGCCCAGAAGAGGATGCTGTGGTCTGGGGAGCAATGTGGTCTTAGAGGTGGAGCAAAAGTGATGGCAGTGAGACACCACTAGAGGAAAGTGCACTGGTAATCAAGAGCTAATTCCTAGGATGGCCACCAAGAGGTGGTGAGTCCTATGCCATCATATATACAAAGCACCCCTGGGAGGCAGCGACTGTCCTCATTGCATACTGTTTTCAGTAGGAATTGGGCACAATCAGCATCTCACAGTATTATGTAGTTGTTAATAATGGCTAAACTCCTTAGCCTATTCTCAACTGGAGTTTGGTTGTTGACTTAAATGGGACCAGCAGCAAGCAAATGTTGAATTCATTTTCTACCTTGATAAGTATCCAGAAGCTTGGACTCTTATTCATACTAGGCAATGCTCCTGACACTGAAAAGCAGGGCTAGAAACATAGTGATACCAGATTCCCCCTCAGGGGATTTGTTATTTCTTCTGGTCATGGCCAGAAACACCACAAGAATGATCTTCCTCCTGGTAGTTTGAAAGTTCTGTTTCCACCCAGAAACCTGGAGTGAAAGGCACACAATACCTAAAGGTTTTGGAAGCATAACAGTGATTTGGTCTGAGCTCTTTTCTAGAAATGGGTGAGGCTCCGTTGGTGCTCTTTTCTTTTTTTATTATATTACAAAGTTAGGTAAAGATGGCTGCCTGTTTAATGAAGCAGTTTCTCTTTAAGAGCTAAATGCCAGGTTCTGCAAACATTTGAATGACTTTATTCACTTGAGGAGTTGCACTGATGGAGGGGATTATTCATGTGAGTAAAGTTAGGCATATCGGTAAGAATGCAAACACTCAAAAGATAAATTTAAAACAATTCAGAATAATGTGGGACATTGGCTGTAATATAGGGCAATCAGAAATATTTTTCCAATATTCAGGATCAGGAAAGTGCATTTCTGTATTTTAATCATATGAAATGACCTCTAGCATCAGATTTGGCTATCTACAGCAAGGATGAATTAGGACATGGAAAAGACAGATCAGCTGCTGAAAGGATCTGCTAGATCAAGTAACAAGATCAAAAGCTGACATTAAAACTGAATGGGCAAATAGAATGCCCTTTTGGAGTATGGTATGAAAGGATAGATATTAATCTGATGGCCATACAACTGTGCTTTAGTAGGTCACGGCTGAGAATACCAGATCCAGGACAAACTGCTGAGAAATAGGGTAGACTCATCCCAAACTGGTGATTATTCTATCATTAGATAGATCAAGCCAGTAACAAAAGTAAATTTCTCACCACACTGTTAACAAGAAATAAAAAATGCAGTCTCCTTAAGCATTCCAGTCCTCATCTCACCACCCTAGACATTGGTTTCATCACATATCCCACACAGCCAGGTCAATATATAATTCAGATCTCACCAATAATCACACTACTGCCAATCCTTTAGTAACTAAATTCTAGAAGCTTATTAACAAAAGAAGAGTTAAAATATATAATAGATCGTATACATACAGTAATTGCAATTATCAAAGGGGTAGCTGTGCTAGTGTGTATCCACAAAAACAAGGAGTCTGGTAGTATCTTAAGGACTAACAGATTTATTTGAGCATAAGCTTTTGTGGGTAAAAACCCACTTCTTCAGATGCATGGAGTTATTGCAATGTTCTTACATCAGGTTGGTAGCAGTGATGTTAGACTGTTAGCTTGTAAAGTCTCTCTAGTAACTTCCAAAAGATTGGAAGATCCTCAGTCCATAGTTCAATATGCTCCTTTTAGTTGTAAATCCACAGTCCAGAGAATCAGGCTAGGAAAGAGGCAAAATGGAGTTAGCCTCAGGGTCTTTTATACCTTTTGCCATATGCTTAGAAATTTTTTGGTACAAACATGGCTCACAGCCTCTGTTTGTAGAAAGTTACTGATCTAAGATGAAGTCCAGAATCACATGAGCATATCACATGTCTTTACAGGGCTTGATGACTCTCAGGGGGTAGCTATTGGTCCCTTGGAGGCTGAGACATCTGCAGGAAGAGAGATCTGGACAAAATGAGGTTCTTCTATCACCCATTATGGGAACTAGGTGTCTTTTATGGGCTATCAGGCTTGAATAGTCCATTCACAATAAGCTGGCCAGACTGGATGTAAACTACCGCATGGTGTTACCCCAGAAATACAATCACATGTATATGATATGATACAAATCCCTGGCCAATATTCATGACTTCAGATATAAATATAATACATGGATTTAAAGAGGGTAATATTTAACAAATCATAACTGTTCCATTGACACCTTACATGACTTGCTTTGTGCAAGATTTGTTGCAATTGTTTAACAATGGCAATATCAATTATATGAATGGTCAGACTTCAATCATACACCATCGCAGGCCAGCACTACTTGCCTTAGCAAAGACTATTCGTTCATGTTTTGGAGCCATAGAAATGAGAGATTTCAGTATTTACTATCCTGCAAGACTTAATTAGTTTTCTTTCTCCCTGGTGCACAGCTGGTTAAAACAATTTGTCTCGTATATTGCAGCTCCAGGGAATCTCAAATGGATAGAATGCAGTGGATGTATTTGGAATTTTTTCTGTGCTGGCAAACCAATAGTCCTCATGACATTAAAGCCTGGACAAGAATGGGGTTCTGTGTGTCAAACCTATTCACAAAAATGCTACAATAATGGATGGGCCAAGGACTTGATCTTAGAGTTCCTCTGCAGGAAAATCTCAGGCGTGTCTTTTATTGTACAAGGACTGCAAAATTGTTCCCAAAATATTTATAACACTAAGCATGAAACACACTGAAATTGCAAACAGGACAAATCTTTTAGTGTGTGGATGTTGTGACAAGTACTACATGCATGTTTAAAAGGCTTGTCTTAGAATCACAGAAATGTAGGACTGGAAGGAACCTTGATAGGTTATCTAGTCCAGCACCTGAATTGAGGCAGGACTAAGTATTGGAGATACACCTATCTCATAGAACTGGAAGGGAACTCTTAAAGGTCATTGAGTCCAGCCCCCTGCCTTCACTAGCAGGACCAGGTACTGATTTTTGCCCTAGATCCCTAAGTGGCCCCCTCAAGGATTGAGCTCACAACCCTGGGTTTAGTGGGCCAAAGCTTAAACCATTGAGCTATCCCTCCCCCGTAGTCTCTAGACATAGACCTAGACCTAGACCATCACCATCCCTGACAGGTGTTTGTCTAATCTGCTCTTTAAAACTTCCAATGATGGAGATTCCACAACCTCCTTACATAATTTGTTCCAGTGCTTAACTACCTTGACAGGAAGTTTTTTGCTAATATCTCACCTAAATCTCTCTTGCTGCAATTTAACCCATTTTATCTTGTCCTGTCCTCAGCGGATGAGAACAATTTATCACCCTCCTCTTTATAACAACCTTTTACATACTTGAAGACTGTTATCATGTCCTCTCTCACTCTTCTGCAGATTAAACAAACACAGTTTTTTCAATCTTCCTTCATGGGTCATGTTTTCTAGACCTTTAATCATTTTTGTTGCTGTCCTCTAGACTTTCTTCAGTTTGTCCACATCTTTCCCAAAGTGCAGTGTCAAGACCTCAACTGTAGAACTGTGTCCAGGTCTGATCAGTGCTGAGCAGAGTTACTCCTGAGGGCATTCTTCATGAAAACATTTAAAATTCTGCATGTTTTACTTGCCAATAAATAAATGCAGAGGCTCCAGCATGGCAGTGGGGAGCACAGGACACTGGCGGCATGAAGGTGGGAGATCACTCTGCAGCCCTCCCCCCCCCCTCGATCCCAGGGACACAGGCTCAGCAGTGAGGCTGCACCTGACCCTGACACAGGAGCACAAGGCCTGGGCCTGCTCCAGAAACACCCTGGGGCCCCGCCCATCTGCACCAGGCACACCAAGTGTGGGTCAGGCAGGCTCAACCAGGCAGGATCCAAGTGTGGAGTGGCTCAGTGTAGGGGCTGTCCAGGTGTAGGGTGAGAGGATTCTGTGTGGGACATTCTGGATGCAGGTAGTTCTGTAGGGGCTCTAGGCGTGGTGAGATCTAGATGCACAGAGGCTCATTGGGGGGTTCCAGGTGCAGGGGCAATGGGATTGTGCAGGGGCTTCCAGGTGAAGGTAGTTGGGGCTCAGTGGAGGGGTCTAGATGTGGGGGTCTCTGAGGGGGTGGTCTGGGTGCTGGGCTTGGTGGGGTGGGAGTCGGTGCAGCTAGTTGGGGGTCTGGATGTGAGGGCTCTGGGTGGTGCAGGAGGTGGGGCATCAGGGTTGGGTTGAGTTCAGGGAACTCAGTGGAAGGTGGTCTGGGTGCAGGGATGGGGATCCAGAGCCAGCGGGACTGGGTGCAGGGGGGCTCCAGATGCAGGGGCTGAGGTTCAATGGAGTGAGGTTCAGGTTTGGAGTGCTAGGGGCATTCTGGATGTACTGGGTGAGGCTTGGCAGGGGAGTCTGAGTATGGGAGGTCCAGATGCACAGGGGCTGGGTGGATGGGGGAACAGCTCCCTGTACAGTGACCCCTCCCCCAACAGGTGAGAAGTGATGGGGGCAGGAAGCAGGGGAGGATGCTGAGCTTTCTGCAGCTGGGGGAAGTTTCTGGGGGTGGGTCTGACACAGCACCAGAGACTCCTTGCAGGGGAAGGCCCAGGGTAGGAGTTACTGGCTGGGTGGTTTACCTCTCTGCCAGGTGCCTGAAACAATGTACCTGCTCTATTAGGGAATGGTGCATGATTGCTGTCTCAGCTTCCCTTTGCTTGGTTTGTGTAAGAAGAAGCTATATGAATGGATTCAAGGCAAGATCCTTCATCTCTGGACTGTTTGGACTCTTACAGGAAAGCGTATCAGATGCAAAGTGACACTCCCCAGAGACGATCTGGGTACCCTGAAAAGAATTTTGGGAAACTGGCAGTTTATTACATCACTGCCACCATTTGGAATTACAAACCGTGACTCACCTGTGCATAAGTTTTACTGCTTTATTCTCTCAATTTACTCGCCTTTTCTTGGCCAATAAGTCTTCGGTTAGTTTATTATAAAATTGGCTACCAGCATTGTCATTGGTGTAAGATCTAAAGTACCAATTGATCTGGGGTAAGTGACTGGTCTGTTAGGATTGCTCACCACCTGATGTGGTGTGATTTTTGGTCTAAGTGACCTTTTATCACAAAGTCCTGTTTATCAGGATGGCAAGATAGACTAGAGGGTCTGTGACTCTATGGTAAGACAGGTATAGTGATCCAGGAGTTCACACTTGTTGATGGCTAGGTGAAATCTAATGATAGAACACATCACCAGTGTGGGGTGTCTGCCCTGTTTTCTGACAATCTGCCCTGAGGCAGGCCCTCACGGTTGAGAACCACTCCAGACCACATGACACCATTAATTTTGGATAATTATTTACTTCTTCCTTTTGTTTACATTCCCCTAGCATTACTTTTCCTTTCACTATTACAGTAACCATTGATGATACATTAATCAGTTGTGAGGTTGCAAATTGATGTCAGAAGTAAAAAAATGCACATCATCTAGCCAGTTAACAGCGAAGCTTCCAGTCTTTGAGAAGTAATTTATAAAGGCCGCTTTCTGCTATGTTTCCTCATGTCGAATTACGACCGATTCCACCAGTAGTTCAAATGACTTTTGTGGAATTAACTTTTCATGGGGTAAGGTACTGTTATTATTCAAAGTGAATTACAATTTCAGAGCCTGGCCCTAAACAGCATATGTGGACATTAACCATTTCTGAAAACTTCATAAAAATGGAAACCAACACTCATCTGTTTTGAAAATATTTGAGTATTTAGTTCAATAAATCTTGAACATCATTAAAAACATGTAACTTGCTGCCAGCACTTATTTTTAGTCAGACGTTCTTGGCTAGCCTTAAAAACAGATTGCATTTAGTGTAAAATATTGTGATAACGGATAGTATTAATTGTTAATGTTTGCTTTCAACTTCTAGAACCTTCAGGTGAAACATAACCAATTAGTGCTATGCATGTGAGTGATGAATCCAGCTGCAAAAGAAAATATGTAAGCATTTAAAAAAGAAAACCACTGAAGCTTGGATCCTGCAAACCCCGACATAGGTGAGTAATTTTGCTTATGTAAAGAGTCCCTTTAAGTTCAATGGGTAAAGCTAACCACATGTTTAAATTGAGCAGGATCAGCCCACAGGTCTAGATATTGCAAATGCTTGTCCGTGGATGTATTGCTGTTGCCTTTAACTGCAGCAGGATCAGGGGCTAACTTTTTTTTTTATAGTATCCGCTGACATAATGGTAGCAGACTAAGCTAATCAGTGTTTATTGAAATGTCATTATGCAAAACAAGGAAACAATCAAAACAAACCAACTAAAGTAATTAACATAATTATTTTTAAATCTCTGTGGGAGCAAATATGCACAGTCTGTATTTTCCACGGCATGTTATTTATGGTTGCTGTGATTCTCTGAGCTGTCTGTGTACTGGACAAGCAAACTAAAAAATGATCTTTGTTGAAAAATTCCTAAAGACAAATGTACATTTTAAACAACTACTTTAAAGTGGTTTATGTGATCAGCCCTGCCAAAATATTCTGCTGGGCCTATGGTATGCCTCCTATTTGTGCTGACCCTGAATACAATAATTGTTGGCTATAAAGAACAAGCCAGAGGAAACCACTGAAATGTGAACATCTGGGATTTCTGAAAGCCAAGGCTCCAGTGGGATTCCTAGAAGCATCATAAACAATCCTGCAACACAAATCTAAACTGAATGGTTTTTTACTTTTATTTTAGATGAAGGGGTGGGGGTGGGGTGAAGGTGGAAGAAAAGGGATCATTGACAGCGCTGACAAACAAAGGATTAAAAGGAAACACTGAAAGGAGGAAGGGAGAATGAATAAAGGTGAAAACTTGAAGCACTCAAGCCAGAAATGATGAACTTGTACTATACTCGTACAGAACTCTTACTGAAATGGAAGGCAGCTTTGCATGACTTAAGCAAAAATGTGTTGATCCTTATTTAAGTGGCAGAGAAGTAAAGAGGAAGCATGACTTCATCATTCTCAACCTTGAGCAGGCAAAAGTCGTCGTACATTGATTCCCCCCCCCAAAAAAAATCATGAGATTGATATAGAAACATTATAATAAAAAATTGGGTTCTGGTTCTTCTTTGCCTTCTGAGCTTTAAGGGTTCAACGGGGTCATGTTTTCAGGCTTTTCACCACAAACATGAAGGATAGAAATTTACACTTTTTTTAGTGAAACCTACAGTTCTCATGCATTCACTAATTCCAGGAGCTGGGCTTTGAGAAAAACACCAAATATCACTATGACTTTATTTTTAGCTCTTAGCCTAAACAGCCACAAGCTCAGAACCAGCTCAACAGGGAATTAATTGACAAACAAAAGCACTTTTCAGCTCCCTAGGTTGGCTCCTAAAGACGTTCCCCGCAGCAGAGACATTGGGTTGGATCCTCAGCGGGTATAATCAGCATAGCTCCATTAAAATCAGTGGAGCAACATCAATTTACATCAGTCTGGAATCTATTTTAAAAAGTCCATGCCACAAGCCCCCCCTCCAGCCAAGCACTACATCTAATTTCTCGAGTCCAACTGAAGAGATCTGTGCTGTGGACAAGTGTTGCTTTGATTCTTTATTTGGCTCCATCTAGGGCCCTACCACGTGTTAGAGCAGCACCCAGCGCAATGGCCCCTAATTCTGATGGGAGCTTCTGGATGTGTTACAGTAACACCAGAAATGTCTTATATCAGGGGTCCAGACAGTCCAATAGGCCCAGTTCCTTGAAGCTATTTAGGTACTGCTCTGCTCAGCGTTGCAATGCATAACCCTTGCGTGGCCTGCTGGCTAGTGGAATTTTCAGCTCTGAGTTAGGGGTCCAGACTGTTGTTCATACAATGATGCATGGGAACCACCTAAGCTAGCCAGGAGTAAAATGCTGGGGGAGGGGGGGAGGAGTTTAAAGTGCCACAGGGTGGTACTGCAGTATTAAAGAATAAAATAATGTATTAACCCTTAAAGGTCACATACTTTATTTAACTGTGACAGATGTAATATCCATAAGCTTTTATTTAACGAGATCTACATATAACTCAGTGCAAGTCCCTGTAGTTTAGAAATCATCTTCATTTTATTTAGTTGGTTCATGTCACCACACATGAGAAAATGCCATGAAAAGAAATAGCTCTGAAACCAAGAGAAGGCTGCAGTGTTTTATGATATGGCTCTCAATCAAGACACGGGCAGGTCACTGTGTGGTTTAAGTGAGCATGCCGCTGCCTAGATGGCAGGTCATGTTTAAAAACCAGCTTGTGGAATGCTTTTTGCATCACAAAGAGGAATTCCATCTGCCATGAAACACTGCAAAATCTTGCTGTCTATATTGAAAAGTGAGGCAGGCATGTGGTATGCCTTATCTTGGGGATTCCAGGCCAGCAGTCCTGTCTGCTACTATCCTAGAATCCCGGCTCCTGCTACAATGGCTAGCCTGCATGCTCTCCCACCTAGATATAGACTATGCAGCCAGCCAATACTTGCCATTGGCTGGCAGTTGTTCTCTCCGCCTGGGGGCAGAGGGAAGGAGCTTGTCATCCCTTTATTGGATCTGTGTAAAAATGTTCGGCAAAAATGGCAGGGCCCCAAATAAATATTAAAACAACCTCCAGCTCCAAAGGGACTTGACTTTACAGTTCCCATTGCCACTATGTTGCTGTTTAGTATTTACTATGAACATTGCGGTAGCATCTAGCCCAGGGGTCTCAAACTCAAATGACCACGAGGGCCACATGAGGACTAGTACGTTGGCCTGAGGGCCGCATCACTGACACCTCCCCCCTGCCACTGTCGGCCCCACCTCCACTCCACCCCTTGCATGAGGCCCTGCACCCATTCCAATCCCTTCCCCAAAATCTCTATCCCATGTGGCAGGGGCTCAGGGAAGGGAGTTGGGGTGTGGGTTGCAGGAGGGGTGAGGGATGTGGCAGGGAATCGGGGTGCAGGAGGGAGGTGACAGGCTCAGGGCAGGGGATTGGGGAGCTGGAGGGAGGTGGCAGGAGGCTCAGGGCAGTGGTTTGGGATGCAGGAGGGGTGCAGGGCGTGGCAGGGGTTCAGGGCAGGGGGTCAGGTGCAGGGTGTGGCAGGTGGCTCAGGGAAGGGGGTTGGGGTGCAGGAGGGGTGTGGAGTGCAGCAGTGGGTCAGGGTGCAGGGTACAGCAGAGGTTTGGGGTGCGGCCTGGGGCTCAGGGTAAGGGGTTTGACTGCAGGAGGGGCTCGAGGGGGCAGGCTCTGTCCCAGCATGCACCAGGGGCAGGGCAGACTCCCTGCCTGTCTGCCCTGCCCCGGCTCCACTCCAGGAAACGGCTGGAATGGAACGTGGGGGAGGAGAGGCGCAGGGGTGTGTGTGTTGCTGTTGCTTCAGGCACCACCCCCAGCAGCTCCCATTGGCCACGATTCCCCGTTCCCGGCCAATGGGAGCTGCTGGGGGCAGTGCCTGAAGCAACAGGAACACGTTCTTTCTGCTTCCCGGAACAGCACAGGGACAGGACTGGCAGGCAGGGACCCTGCCCTGCCCTTGGTGCGTGCTGGGCCAGAGCCGCTCTAGATAAATGCTGGGGGAGGGCGGGGGGCCCACAGGCCACATGTTTGAGACCCCTGGTCTAGAGACCTAGTGATAGACCAGGATGCTATTGTGCTAGGTGCTGTATAAACACAGCAAAATATGGTCCCTGCCCCAAAGAGCTTGCAATCCAAGCATAAGACAAGAGACGACAAGTGAATGTAGACTTTCTGATTGGGGAGTACACACAGGATAGGCAGTGGCCTCAGCACATCAACTGTCAAGTTGTTGTCAGATTAATTGTAGGCATCATCAGAAAGGAGGATAGTGAGTTTTGTGGATATTTATGAGAAGCTCCTGCCAAGCATGGGGGGCAGTAGGGGAGAAAGCACAAAGGTGTTTGTTTGAAAATGCAACAAGTGCGTGCTGAAGGCATCCCTGGTAGAGCGGTGCCTGGAGTCCATGTCTCAATAGCGAACGAGTGATGATAGGTGGGACGGGTGTAAGCCATGAAAAGGAAGAAAAGTAGCTTATCTTTGGTGTGATGGAGAAAGGGGAGGGATGCAAAGAGAGAGGTGACATGGTCACTACAGCAGCATTAGAGTGCCCAGTGTCAGAGTACTGGCTAGGAATTGCACCCCTCCACAGATCATCAATGGAGGGGAGGCAGTGTTAGAGGGTGTGGGATGAGGGTGTGCACAGGCTAGCCATGATGAGCAGCACTCCTCATGAGCATATGCAGCTTTCCAGAGTGCTAGCAGAGAGTGGCCATAATTGATTACTTCCCGACAGTGTTGCTGTGTGTTTTGACCCAACAACAGGGCAGTGGGCTGGAAATGCTGCAGCAGCATCAGGTAAATTAAAAACGGAGGGACTTTAAAATTTGAATTTAAAGGTGACAATGAATAATGCAATCAATACAGTATTCCTTGTGTTACTTGATGGGGACACTGTGCTAGCACAGCCTTCCTCTGAGCCTGAGTCACATGGTTACATTTCACTGATTACTTAGTGTATGTATAATAGGTATTTTCATTCCGGGCAGAATGAAAGATTTGCTAATGTTAAAGATATTGTCTTCTGTATCCATCGTTCCATTTTTCAAAACATGGCTTGTTTTCTTTGTAGCTGAAGATGTTTCAGTTCTCTTTAAATGCCACTGGCCTTGAGTCTGTCATTTCTTTCTGCTCATTTCATCTTTTCTTCCTTTGAAGATTCCTCTGCAGGCTTTTAGTTGCTTGAATAGAAATAGCCAAGATTATCTCTGTTTGTGGTGGTGGTTTTTTCAGAAGATAATCAAGCCAGTCTGCTGAAATTTAACTGAGTTAGACCTATGTTTGCACAAACAGAATTCGTAGATTAGAGTGAATTTAAATCTTTAATCTTTCAAAGTGATTCTTTTAAACTCATCATTCTTAGGAAATAATTTCCAGATGACTCTGGACTAATAACAAGGGTTAATTATACAGTATAATGATCATTCAGTTACAAAGACATATGGGGTATTCAGAGACTGTAGATTAGTCTTTTTTAACCTTTTGCTAGTACCTATTTGAAGCCTCATATACCACCAGTACCTGAAAAATATTCAAGACAAAATAAAAATGCACATAAATCTCATCCAGAAACTGGCAGGAACAACTTGGGGAGCTGATGCAAAAACTCTATGGACCTCTTCACCTACCCTGTCTACTGTACCACAGAATATTACATGCCCATCTGGACACATAGTTCCCACACATCACTTGTTGATTCTCCACACTGTCAGGCAGATTGATTTTTATTGTGCCCATAACAATGACAGGACACAACCAAAACACCTAGCCACTCAATAGGATGTGGCTGAACAACTGGAGTCAACTTGATTCCTGGAGTCAGGTAATTTTCTGGTAATCTCAGCTTTCAGTGAAAAACACCAACAGTAAAACCAAGTACATTTCTATGGGCTTGTCCACACAGTGCCTGTGTCGCACACTAACTGGCTCACGTGGACCCTGTTGGATACATTAACAGTTCCCTAGTGCACATTACTGTAATACTATTTGAAACGGGACTATGTCAATGTGTGCTAGGCCAGAGATTTCTCAACCTTTTCTTTCTGAGCCCCCCACCCCCAACATGCTATAAAAACTCCAGGACCCTGGGGAGGGGGAAGGAAATCAGGACTTCGGGCCAAGAGTGGGATCCTTGGGCATAGCCTAGTTTGACTTCTCAGGGTGCACAAGCAGGGGGTAGCTGGGGGCTGTGTGCAGTACAGGGTGCAGCTCAGGGTGCAGGCAGGGGATATCTAGGGGCTGTGTGCAGTGAGGGCTGTAGCTCGGTACAGGCAGGGGATGTCTAGGGACTGTGTACATTGCAGGTGTAGCTCAGGGTGCACAGGCAGGCGGTAGCTAGGGGCTGCGTGCACTGAGGGATGTAGCTCAGGGCACAGGTGGAGTAGCTAGGGGCTGTGTGCAGTGAGGGGTTTAGCTCAGGGTGCAGGCGGGGGTAGCTGGAGGCTGGGTGTAGTGCAGGGTGTAGCTAAGGGTGCACAGGCAGGGGATAGCAAGGGAATGTGTGCAGTGAGGGGTGTAGCTCAGGGTGCAGGCAGGGGGTAGCTTGGGGCTGTGTGCAGTCAGGGGTGCAGCTCAGGATGCAGGCAGATGGTAGCTATTTGCTATTTGCGCGTGGGAAGAAGTGGTTGAAAATGCAAAACAGGCAATTGTATTTGCAATTGCTGCTTTTAAATCAACAATATTCATATGCAAATTTTGGGTTTGTTAGCACAATGGATGTGCACATGTTTTGTGCACTTCACTTGTTGCGCACATTAATGAAAACTTGTCCCAAAATATAGTTGAAAAGATTTGAGGGGTATACGTTTATAGAGCTAGAGTAGAGCTCTGCTTCCAAAGGGAAACTAAAGTCTTTGTATATTTAATTTACACAGATGAGGATGGATGAGCCCTTACTGAGGGGCTGGAAAGGGGGAAACAAAAGAATTTCATACTGTGGCAAATGTAGCATATACTCTTGCTTGATTGTGCAGTTAACAGAAACAGAGCTAGAGAATGACTCTACAGATGCATTTTGTAGTAGTTTATCTGTAACATTTTTGCCAAAAACTGCATAGGAATTGACCCACAGGGCGAGAAAGACATTGGTTTTGATTCTTCACTGCTATGCAGCTTATGCCTTATTTGCACCTGAACAAAATGAGCTCTAGAGTAGATAGAAAATAGTTGACATCCATGTTACACTCACTGTGCTATAGTTAAAATAAATACACAAAGTGCAGGGCAGTAAAGAATCAAACCCAGTTTTTTCCCAGTCTATTGACAGTATGAGCCTGCATGTAAATAGATTTTCAGTACAGTTGGTTGGATACTGTGTGGGGGTGGATGGAAACTTTTGACAAAAATTAATTAAATTTGAAAGTTCCCAGCCTGGTTGACATCTCCCAGGAGGCATCAGATCTCCCCTCTTGCAAAGTCACCACAGTGTATTATGGGAGCCCCTGGTCACAATGCATCATGGAAGATGTAGTCTGATTGGGGAAGCTGACCCATAGAGGAGAATAGATGTGTGAAGCACCCAAACTACAACTCCCATGAGAGACCACAGCAACATTTCCAAATAGGATTTTTAGGGGATTTCAGGCTCATTTTTTCAGTTTGTCTGAAAGAAATAATTGTTTGTTTTATTTTGGTTTTCAGGTGTTCAGGTTTTTGACTAAAAGTTGAAAGCAGACTCTTGTGAAATATTTTTTTTAGGCAGAACTGAAAAATAGTTTTGATAAAAATCTTTCAACTGGCCCTAACCTTCAATCAGAAATAAAGACAGAGCTGAACTGTCTGCATGGTGGAGTACAGTAAATGTTCACATTTGGCTCCCATTCAGACAATTGTTAAGTGAGATTTATATTTGAGCCAAACTAGGGAAAAAGTTTGTTGAAAAATTTCACTCATCTCTTCCCCTAAGCCATGTAGCCCTCCTCAGAAATAGTCTAATTGCTGTTACATATTTCCTCAGCAACTTATTTGTAGGTTGAATATACATCAAAGTTTCCAAACCCTTTTCCTTCTTACAATGACAAAGGGAATTTGTTCTAACTAAGGATTGTTTGCAAAAGTCATTCTTTAATAAATTGTCATCTAGTGAGAGAGAGGCCCAGGAAAGATTCTAGCCAACAGCAACAAACAACATCTACCCAACAATAAAAAACATTGGATTCGGATTTTTGTAAAAGGACCGGTAATCGGATACGCTTTGGCCTGACTCATGTTAGAAAGAAAAAGCTTAGATACTATATTATTCTCTTGTCCCCATCTTTCATATTTTCAGATGTGGCTTAGATAATTGAAACCACTAGTAACCCTTAATTTAAGACATGTCGGCCATCCCCTTACAGCCCCTCCTCACCTGTCCTCTAAATAAATAGTTTATACTACATGGTGTAATCCAGAGCCTTATCAGTACTGCTCTGCTTACTCATCTGCAACAGAAATATTAATATCTCCCAATGAGATTTCAAAGTTTACTCTTTTATTTTTGCACCTGCTTATTAAAATATGAAAGCCTGGATTGCGTGAATATTCAGAAAACCACTATTCTACTGTTTGCCATCGGTGATGATTATGCTGGATGTCTTCCGTGTTTTAAATGTTACTTTTTGAACATTAAAAAAACCCAACTTGCCATGTTACGTCCCTGAGGTAAGATAAATGCTGCCATTCAAAACATAAGTGGCAAAAGCTGCATGACATACATAGAAAGGAGTGACAGCAATTGTGCGGATGGTATAGAACTGAGGACTTCAAAGAAAATGTTAGTGACAAACATGCCAGAAATACAAAGTCCCAGCTGGCAGTTCCTCTCTTGAGGCCAAGCTGTCATTTAAATTAAAAGGTCCTTCTATTTAGGCAGCCTGTTTAGCTGCTCTCTTTGATGGTATATGAAAATGATGTTTAACTTATGTAAAATCAAATGTAATTGTCCTGGCAGTTAACCTCTATGAACTCTCCTAAATCGTTTCAATTCTTTACTAGCACTTCTAATTCCAAAGAACGTCTGAACGTGCCAATGAAGTTGAAATTTCCCTTAATACAGACAATCACTTGGCTAACTTCAGCACTGTGAAAATTATTGCATTTAGTGAGAACACACAGTCAGCAGCCCAATTAAGAGGCGATAAAAGATACAGCACAAAGCCAACACCTGTCATAATTGAGGGTTGCAACGCCTATGTTTACAGTGAGATCCTCACACCCACTCCAGCCCCTCTATTCCAGGTCGAAGATCCAGAGTGGCATAAAAGGGTATGCTGAAATGCTGTATCTGACCAGGGGTGGGTGGGATGGTGATTTCCTTGGCAGAGGTGCAGTGGAGACAGCTATAAGTCTGCCTCTTGGGGATCCCTTTGCAAGCCCCATCAAAGGGAGCATGTTGGGGGCAGGAGGGTGTATCAGTGAAGAGGTTGCAAGTCACAGGGTTACAGAGATTCCAGGCACTGCTGTGGCCCATACGGCAGCTTGGGGAGATTGCCTGAACTTACACATGCCCAACTTCTGTCCCATGTTATGGCAGTGCATTTCTAGTCCCTGGAAGTGCACAGGATCGGGAAGGTCCAAGTGTGGTTTAAAGCTGTCTTAGCCTCTCCACTCCAGGCTGCAAGTTCTGTGTGGGACATCTTAGGCTACATGTACATAACACATCAGTGGTGCCAATGGGTAGAGTATGTGTAGCTGCGCGCTGCAGTGAAAGGCGAGTTGCATCAACACTGCAGTGTGGAGCTAGCAATCCCTGTCAGTGAAAGGCTCTTGCAGAGAGGAGGCAGGAGAGGAAAAGCTGAGCTTTCCCTCCTGCCAGAGGCTTTACCTGCTTCTTGCATCTTTCCCTGTGGCAGGGGAAGGCTCCAGCAGCGGGGAGGCAGCAGAACACCACACTGTTAAAAAATAGCACTGTAGATGGAGAGGCAAGGCTTGGGTGTGTAGGGTATGTATTTGTCTACATACCCACGCCTTTCTTTACTCTACTCACCTAAGCTGTACCTCACGGTCCACACTGCTATTTATATCTGTGCTAGGTGGACTATGCAAGTGTGTACACTGCATGCTGCTGAAAGAAGCATGCAGTGCAGATGTGTCCTTATAGAGACGGCACAGAATCTTACCCCTAGTATCATGCAAAGATATGGGCCAGATCCCTAGCTGGTGGAAATCAGCCTAGTTTCATTGACAATCAGTGGAATGCAGAATTAGGATCTGGCCCATTCTGTTCAATATCATTTAAGATGTTAAATAACATATTGTAAACAATACTGATCCTTGCAGAATGTGCACGGAGACACTTCCCACATCCTGATATATTTCCTGTTCTCATACACTTTTTCCTGTTTCTCAGTCTGTTTTCAGTTCTTCATCCACAGATTTCCTATCCATGCTTCTTTGGAGTAATCATGGAGGATAGGTCCATCAGTGACTATAAGCCAGAATGGGCAGGGATGGTGTCCCTAGCCTCTATGTTTGCCAGAAGCTGGATCACGTGATGATTACCTTTTCTGTTCATTCCCTCTAAAGCATCTGACATTGATCACTGTCAGAAGACAGGATTCTGAGCTAGATGGACCTTTGGTCTGACCCAGAATAGCCGTTCTTATATTTTTAATAATAAGATAAAGATTTCATGATCCGATATATCTTGAGCTGATCCAAAGGCCTTTGAAAGCAATACGATTATTTCTTTGAGTTTCAGTGGGTTTTGAATAGATTCCAAATGCTTTTTACTGAAATCCACATATATCTATTCCCATTTCCTTTCATCTACTAATTTTATTAGGCCAAATTTTCCAAAGTGCTTGGCACCCAGAATTGGAATCTGATTTTCAAAACTGCTCAGTTCCTATTGTTGATGATGTGACTGACAAAATCCAGGAAGTGGGACTTTGCTGATTCAGATACACCTCTACCCCAATCTAACACGATCCGATATAACATGAATTTGGATATAACGCGGTAAAGCAGTGCTCCATGGGGGGTGGGGTTGCACACTCTGACGGATCCAAGCAAGTTAAATATAACACAGTTACACCTATAACACGGTAAGTTTTTTGGCTCCCGAGGACAGTGTTATATCGAGGTAGAGGTGTACATACAGAGGATGAATGAAAAGGACCTGGTGAAGTTAGCATGGCAGGAGAGGGTGATAGGAAAGAGACCCAAGGAAAGTTGAGGATGTAATGGATGGATTGAACCAAACAAGATAGTAAGAACAGCCATACTGTGTCAGACCAAAGATCCATCAAGCCCAGTATCCTGTCCTCTGACAGTGGCCAATGGCAGGTGCCCCAAAGGGAATGAACAGACAGGTTATCATCAAGTGATTCATCCCCTGTCACCCAATCCCAGCTCCTGGCAAACAGAGGCTAGGGACACCATTCCTGCTTATCCTGGCTAATAGCCATTGATGACCTACCTTCCAAGAATCTATCTAGCTCCCTTTTGAACCCTGTTATAGTATTGGCCTTCACAACACCCTCTGGCAAGGAGTTCCAGTGGTTGACAGTGCGTTGTGTGAAAAAATACTTTCTTGTGTTTGTTTTAAACCTGCTACCTATTAATTTTATTTTGTGGCCCCTTGTTCTTGTATCACGAGAAGGAATAAATAACACTTACTTATTTACTTTCTCTATACCACTCATGATTTTATAGACTTCTATCATATCGCCCCTTAGTTGCCTCTTTTCCAAGCTTTTCCATACCCCTAATCATTTTTGTTGCCCTTTTCTGAACCTTTTCCAATTCCAATGTATCTTTGTTTCAGATGGAGTCACCATATCTGCATGCAGTATTCAAGGTGCGGATGTACCAGGGATTTATACAGAGGCAATATGATATTTTCTGTCTTATTATCTATCTCTTTCTTGATGATTCCCAACATTCTGTTCTCTTTCTTGACTGCTGCTGCACATGGAGTGGATGTATTCAGAGAACTATTCACAATAATTCCAAGATCTTTCTTAAGAGTGGCAACAGCTAATTTAGACTCCATCATTGTATATGTATAGTTAGGATTATGTTTTCCAATGTACATTACTTTGCATTTATCAACATTAAATTTCATCTGCCATTTTGTTGCCCAGTCACCCACTTTTGTGAGATCCTTTTGTAGCTCTTTGCAGTATGCCTGGGACTTAACTATCCTGTGTATCATAGAATCATTGAATATCAGGGTTGGAAGGGACCTAAGGAGGTCATCTAGTCCAACCCCCTGCTCAAAGCAGGACCAGTCCCCAACTAAATCATCCAAGACAGGGCTTTGTCAAGCCTGACCTTAAAAACCTGTAAGGAAGGAGATTCCACCACCTCCCTAGGTACTGTAACCCATTCCAGTGCTTCACTAGTGAAAAAGGTTTTCCTAATATCCACCCTAAACCTCCCCCACTGCAACTTGAGACCATTACTCCTTGTTCTGTCATCTGCTACCACTGAGAACAGTCTAAATCCATCCTCTTTGGAACTCCCTTTCAGGTAGTTGAAAGCAGCTATCAAATCCCACCTCATTCTTCTCTTCTGCGGGCTAAACAATCCCAGTTCCCTCAGCCTGTCATCATAAGTCATGTGCTCCAGACCCCTAATCATTTTTGTTGCCCTCTGCTGGACTCTTTCCAATTTTTCCACATCCTTCTTGTAGTGTGGGACCTCACTAATGTCGAATAGAGAGGAATGATCATGTCCCTCGATCCGCTGGCAATGCCCCTACTTATATAGCCCAAAATGCCATTAGCCTTCTGGGCAACAAGGGCACACTGTCGACTGGTATCCAGCTTCTCGTCCACTATAACCCCTAGGTCTTTTTCTGCAGAACTGCTTCCTAACCATTCGGTCCCTAGTCTGTAGCAGTGCATGGTATTCTTCCATCCTAATTGCAGGACTCTTCACTTGTCCTTGTTGAACCTCATCAGATTTCTTTTGGCCCAATCCTCTTATTTGTTTAGGTCCCTCTGTATCCTATCCCTACCCTCCAGCATATCTACCACTCCTCCCAGTTTAGTGTAATCTGCAAACTTGCTGAGGGTGCAGTCCACGCCATCCTCCAGATCATTAATGAAGATATTGAACAAAACCGACCCCAGGACCGACCCTTGGGGCACTTCGCTTTATACCGGCTGCAAACTAGACATGGCGCCTTATAGTCCATTCATCCAGCCCATACTTCTTTAACTTGCCAGTGAGAATACTGCGGGAGACTGTATCAAAAGCTTTGCTAAAGTCAAGAAATAACACATCCATTGCTTTCCCCTCATCCACAGACCCAGTTATCTCCTCATAGAAGGCAATTAGGTTAGTCAGGCATGACTTGCCCTTGGTGAATCCATGCTGACTGTTCCTGATCACTTTCCTCTCCTCTAAGTGCTTCAGAATTGATTCCTTGAGGACCTGCTTCATGATTTTTCCAGGGACTGAGGTGAAGCTGACTGTCTGTAGTTCCCCGGATCCTCTTTCCTTTTTTAAATATGGGCACTACATTTAGCCTTTTTCCAGTTATTTGGGACCTCCCTCGATCACCATGAATTTTCAAAGATAATGGCCAATGGCTCTGCAATCACATCGGCCAACTCCTCGGGTGCAGTGCATCTGGCCCCATGGACTTGTGCTCGTCCAGTTTTTCTAAATAGTCCTGAACCATTTCTTTCTCCACAGAGAGCTGGTCACCTCCTCCCCATGCTGTGGTGCCCAGTGCAGTAGTCTGGAAGCTGACCTTGTTCGTGAAGACAGAGGCAAAAATATCATTGAGTACATTAGCTTTTTCCACATGCTCTGTCAATAGGTTGTCTCCCTCATTCAGTAAGGGGCCCACACTTTCCTTGACCATCTTCTTGTTGCTAACATATCTGAAAAAGCCCTTCCTGTTACTCTTAACATCTCTTGCTAGCTGCAACTCCAAGTGTGATTTGGTCTTTCTGATTTCGCTCCTGCATGCCTGAGCAATATTTTTATACTCCTCTCTGGTCATTTGTCCAATCTTCCACTTCTTGTAAGCTTCTTTTTTGTGTTTAAGATCAGCAAGGATTTCACTGTTATGACAAGCTGGTCACCTGCCATATTTACTATTCTTTCTACACATCGGGATGGTTTGTTCCTGCAACCTCAATAAGGATTATTTAAAATACAGCCAGCTCTCCTGGATTCCTTTCCCCCTCATGTTATTCTCTCAGGGGATGCTGCCCATCAGTTCCCTGAGGGAGTCAAAGTCTGCTTTTCTGAAGTCCAGGGTCCGTATTCTGCTGCTTTCCTTTCTTCCTTGTGTCAGGAGTAGTTTTTGCCATCTCACTGTTTACTCTGTTTTCCAGACTGTTTATGAATATGTTAAATAAGACTGGGCCCAGTACAAATCCCTGGGGGATACCAGTATTTACCTCTCTCCATTCTGAAAACTGACCATTTATAAGCAGGTGGACCTTAATGCCACCTTGGACAGATGAAGATGGCTGACACTTGCATGATGACCTGACACAAGATGATGGGACAAGGGGAAGAAGAAGATCCAACTTGAGTGGCCCTGCAGACTGCATTTGTGGCAGTATGTCACAAGGAGAGAGGCGATCCCTGAGGTAATTTGTTCCCAGGCCATTTAAGGCTTTATAGGTCATAAATAGTAACTTAAACTTCACCTGGAAACCAATGAACAGTGCAGATCCCAGAGCCCTGGAGTCATGTGCTCCCTGTAAAATTCTTCTCTCAGTAAATAAGCTGCTGGATCTTTCACCAACTTTAATATCTGAATGATTTTAAGGTGTAGCGCCATGTAGGGTGCATTTCAGCCATCTAAGGTGACAAAAGCATGGATAGCAGTGGCAGGTTCTGCATCTGAAAGGAAAGGTCGCAGCTTCCTACCTGGATGGAGGATGCTGTAATGTGATTATCAAACAGCAGCTGTGCATCTTGGGATGCTCATTTTACCTTTCTGTGATAGGCAATCAGAGTCCAATTGTTCCATCGCTGCCCTCTTTCCTGCCCATCTTAGCTAACGGTTTACTGCTACTATTTCTAAATGCTTTTCTGATTTGAAATATTTCCAGACATCCTCTGAATATTAGGAAGGTCCCTGTTATGCTCTGATGCACTCCAGAGCAGCAATACAGTTTCCGGTGTGACATAAGCATAAATCAACGTTGCACTAATCTTGATATTCTTGCAGTTTTGTGAGTAATCATGGCAACATCATGAAATTTGGTGGTGGGAGGTATCCTTACTATATCGAAGATCAGCTTTTAAAAACCTGGCAAAATCAAAGGTGACATTCAGGTTTCTAACATTCTTTTATTGGTCTGATAGCCATTTGTATCACTCAACAGGAGACAGCATTGAAATAAAAATAATAATGGCTTTGGAAATCTAAGTAGAAAGGATTTTATTTTATCTGTACTTACTTAAAAGAAATGATCTTGCATCCGCACTTTTGTATTTAGCAGATGATAGAGAAAGCTGTGCTGACATTGAGTGATATGGAAATCTGAGTCTCAAAAGTATATCAGTTAAAGCCAACTCCATGCTTACAAATGCCTGGCACGAACATTTATATAATGTAGACACTACAAACAATGGATCAGAATACATTCCCCTAGAGAGCCTACACAAACAGTAACAGGCGCAGCAGAGTCTAAGAACAGATAATCTTCTAAAACAAAGTGGCATCTGCTAAATTAAGAGCAAAACCATTTTTAGTGGTGCCAGCCACCCACACAATTTGAGCATTAGCTCAGCAAAATGCTGTGATCTGCTGTATCAAAGGCAGGGCTGACATCCAGGAGAATTAAACAAAAGAAAACAAACCAAGTTCGCTTCAGTGAATCATTAAAAATTAAGGCGATGGGTATCAGTTGTGTGAAAACCCTGAAATGCCTCATAAAGATTGTTCCTGTTTAACTGTTGAGAAAAGAGTTCTTTTTTAAGTACCTTCAATAAGAATACTAAGCTTAAGCTATGTTAGGCCTTGGGGGGCATAAAAGCTCCCTCTGCATGTTTGCTTTCATACAGTGCTGTAATCAGATGTGTGACAGCCAAAACAATGACAAATGCTAATGCAATTGTCTATACAGCCATGAGTATATGACTTCTAAATCATTTGCAGTGTAGCAGTAGCCATCTCTCCCAGGATACTAGAGAGCCAAGGTGGGTGAGGTAAAATGTTTTATTGGACCAGCTTCTGATGGTGAGAGAGACAAGCTTTTGAGACACACAGAGTTCTTCTTCAGGTACCTTTCTCAAACCTGAAGAAAAGCTCTGGGTGGCTTGAAAGCTTGTCTCTCTTACCATCAGAAGCTGGTCCAGTAAAAGACGTTACCTCACCCACCTTGGCTCTTTCAAGTAATTTGAGAGAGGGAGCGTTCACCACCTGAAATTAGCCAATAGGGTGGTAGGACATTCTCTTGGGATGTGGGAGACCCAGATTCAAACCCCTGCTCTAAATTAGGCAGAACAGGGACTTGAACTTTTTCTCTGGGCTTGTCCAAAAAGTCTATCCTGGACCTGAGAAACCTTCTCAAAGAAAGTGTGGTCAATACCAATATGTTCCCATGTAAAGTTTCAATTTTGACCAATTGGAATTTTCCAACAAAGAAGTATTTTGTCAATAAATTCCTGACCAGACCCACAGTCTGCTAAAGTCAACAAGTGTCTTTATTATTATTTCAAAACTCAAGTCCACCACCTTCAAGTTGAATACACAGTGGGTCAGATCCAAAGTCCATTAAAGTTAGATTATTTCCAGTGACTTCTATGGGTTTTGGATTAGACCCTTTGGGCCTGTTCCTTCTCTCAGCGAAGTTTATCGGAGTTTAACTCTTGACTTGACTAGTAGTAGGACCAGCTCCTTAGTCCACAGTATATTTGACTTGAAGATAATGGGCTTGAGTTTTGAAATAACATTAGTATGGGTCACAGGGCCTTTCCTATTGGCTTCAGCTATGGCTCCCACTCACCTTCCATTCCCATTCAGAGAGATGGGGTCTTCCTGTAGTGCTGAGCACAAACCCTCTGAAAATCAGGCCCATTTAAGGTGTCTCCGGTTGAACATCCCAAAAACAGACACATCCAAAATCACTAGTCACTTTTGAAAATGTGGGCCATTCATACCAAATAATAAAATAACAAGTAGTGAGTAGACTAGATGAGACTTTTTTGGGGAGGGGGAGAGGTTAAAAGACATTCAGAGCTCTTTTAAAGTGGGGAATGATGGACTGAGACAAATATCCAGGGAGAAGATGGTGCACAACCAAGGAAAAGTCAAAACAACAGCCTGCATACAATTTTCACTCAATATTAAAGAAAGCTTATAATAGAACAAATAATTTCTGACTGTTGAGGTGCTTATTATAATGTATTGTTTGTTTATAGAGCATTATGCACGTGGTACTTTAGAAACACTTAAAAAGACAAAGGCCAAGAGTTTCCACAATTTTCTAAAATTAGGCTTCTAAATCCATAATTAGGCACCTCTGCTTTTCAAAAGTGCTGAGCATCCAGCAGCTCCAGTTGGCTTCTGTAAGAACTGATGAGTACTCAGCACTTTGAAGAACAGGCCATTTATATATAAGTGCCTAAATATGGTTCTAGAAACCTAATTGTAGCAGCAGTGTTCCAAAATGTTAGCCAGTGTCCCTGCTGGAGGAACTCAGTACAACTCAGAAACACAATAGAATTGTAGAAGCTAGAGATGTGGGCAAGGTGACATTAACATATGGATAGACACAGACCTATGTAAAAAAACCTATTAGGACACTTAGTCCTACAGGGTTTAGTCAATACAGGACTTTTCCCTATGGAACATTTTCTAGTGTTTTTGTTAAGTCTAATTTTTGGCATTAACCACTTTCCTTGGAAGTCTATTCCATATCTTAATAGCTTGCTCGCTCCATTTTTTTCAATACTACATTATATCCCCTGGCACTGTCCCTTCTTTTTATTTTGCTTATGAAAATTATGGGTCACTACATAAGTGTGGCTACAGACCTCCCATCCCAGTTCAGTCTCAGCTCTACCCTTGTTGGCTTATAGGGCATCGCAACAAATGTGGTATAGCTACAGGATTTGTAATAGAGGCTTGTGATTTAAGACAGATGAAGCGATTAATCTAATGGGGTCACATTTCCATTATAGCCATGGATATTATAGTCAATTTTCTTTATGGACAAATAGCAGTTCTTTTGAGATGATCCCTTGGAAGCTACAAGCAAGCTTTCATACTCAGATCCTGCAGCGATGGGGGCGGATACACAGATAGAATGATGCATTGGCTTAAAATCCAGAGAAACAATTATGAAGAGAGACTCTGCATTTATCAGCTGTGGCTGGAGTCAAGTGTCATCCAGATAGAATATCTTCTTGAAAGAGGCTTGCATTAAAGAACCCCCATCACATTTTAGTGTAAGGGAATGAAAGCTCAAAGCATGACCAGAATTGGCTGTGAATTTTTGTGATGTAGTCAGGATAGCAAACCAAAACAACCTTTCAGCATGAAGGGAAAAGACTGAGAGTAAAACCGGATGGGTTAGCAGCACATAAAGTAGTATTATTATAGTTATTTATTACTTCTTATAGGAAGATTAGAGCTGGTCAGGAATTTTTAAATGAAACATTTTTGTCAGAAAGCACCAATTTGTCAGAACAGAAACTTCACGAGAAAGGGTTAGTTTTGGCAAATTTCTTGATTCAAAATTTTGGAATCAGAAAACTCCAGTTTTACTATTCACAATGAGTTTTTGTTTCAAAATGTAAGCTAATTATGGTGGAACATTTTAAAAAATCAGAATAGAAACAAAATAGAAACAAACAACATATTTCAGTTGACCCAAACAATTTTTTTTATTGTCAGTATTCAAAAATTCTCAAGATTTTTGTTCCAATTCAAGATGAGAAGAAAAATCTCTTGAAAATTTTCCCAGGACAGGAAAAACCTTTCCCATCCAGTACTAAAGCAGCACAGTTCCCACTGCTTTCCAGTGCACTCACTGCTACAGGGATGCAGCATATGCCCTAGAACAGTACAGTGTAGAGGTAGAACCATGCACCACTTTTTACCACCTCTTCATGTATCATTTGGGGCACTATATGTCCCTAAGGTAATATGGAGGGAACAGTTCTTGTGCTTCCTTCAACTCTTGTGCCTGATTCTTTTAAGAGCCTCGTCACTAGGAAGATGGTTCCTTCCACACTCTGTTGCTCAGCATATCTGCATAAGGACCAGACCACTATCTAGCCACTGGACATTCATAATGGACTCTTCTCTTGCATCTACTGAATTATTGCCTTCAAGAAATTCAATAAAATAGCCCCTTTTGCAATCCAGTCTTCCCTAACTGTGCCAATAGAGAAGATGGTTATTCCATATTTAGGTAAATTTACATAAATTGTTTTGGTTTTACTCAGCATCATATCCATCTGGAGCAACCCAAACAATAAAAGGGAAGGTAGTCCTCTTTGCTGATAGATGTGGAAAATGTAAAGGATTGTTTTGCTTAGGGATTTATATCTGAAGTGTTTACCAGCTACTTTTCCTTTCTTGCTGAATAATTTTGCCTTGGGAAGTGGTCAACAACTGAGTTGCCATCTCATTTCTGATTGCTTCTGTTTGTGCTTGCCTAGAACCCATGCACATACGCAGATGTTAGATTGTGTATAATGCATGCAGACGTTAATATCTTTCCAGTGCTTAGGAAGATGTTTAAACCTGCAAAGAGAAGGGCACACATTCAGTTGTTACTGTTAAAAATGTACTTGTTTTGAACTGCACAGAGCATCTTAGATAACGCTTAGGGAATTACATGAATTCGCTACAGAGGCATTCCTTGTTCTAAGCATAGGAAAATACTGAGATAACCCTATCTATCAAAGGCAACACGGCAAGATTTTTAGTGTGACTGTTTTGTAGTATATGCCTATGCAATTTTACAGATTAGTGAAGACACAAGTGAAAATCTACCCCAAAATAGTGAAAACATATTCCACCCTTTTAGAGCAATTCTAATTAATATTGTATATATGATCTGCTTGGCTTGTATTTATTTCATAAATGGTGACCTAGGTGTGGAAGACATTCTACATAAACCCTCTTTGCTGTTTCACACCTGGTTTCAACTTAGTGGTCACAAAACATGCAAGAATGTCATTCTGGGAAATTGAACAGAACTGGCATAGCAGATGCCATGGCAGTTTAAGCTTCCAAACACTGCCTTGCCAGCATGCCACATCTTCAAACTGAAACAGCCATTTCTATGCCAAATGAATCCTTGACCTTTGAGATCTATTGATGCCCTTTATATCAGAGTGCTTTGACATCTAGTGATGAAAAGTGCTTTAAAAAGCTAGGTATTAGTTATTTATTACTGAGGCTGCCCAAAACAGGTACCAATTCTCATAGACTCATAGGTCAGAAGGGACCAATCTGATCATCTAGTCTGACCTCCTGCACAAGGCAGGCCACAGAACCCCACCCATCCAATTTTATAACAACCCCTGTCCCAGGACCGAGTTATTGAAATCCTCAAAATTGGTTTGAAGACTGGTTGTGGTGGTGGTGGTGTTGTTTTTGTGATGTGGATACCAGTCCACAAAGAATTGGATAGACACTACCATGCATTTTGTCTGGTTGCCAAACAGGCACCAATTAATAAATAGCGTTATTCACATGACACCCAAACGTGAATTGGACAGGCATCCTAAATTGCTGCATTACCATTGAAAACCTTTAAAACCATTCATTTCCTTAAACTCATTCCATCAACGTTTTCATTGTGCAGTATGTTGCAGGGAAAAAATGTAAATGTGTTACTCTGCCATTTTAATGATAGAGTTGTTTTTTTTAAAATGTGGCCGTGTTACATGTTGTCTGCATGTTAAAGTATTGTGCCTAGAAATTATTTGTTGTTGTATTATGACACATCTGATTTTTGTCTGATTGTTGTGAGTCAACTAATGCAATAACATCTCCAGGATCAAAGAATTCATGACAGATTATCCTTGCTAAGAATTTATAGGCATTCTTCCTTTTTTAGTGATAATAAAGACTGCTACAAGGAATTTTTTAAAATAATAAAGAAAAGAATTCAATCATCACAGAATATCATATGAAAATGCCTTTAAGAACTGTACGTAAATAAGGTATTCTTTTGAACAGATAATTCAGCATTGAAATTGTCTGATATCTGGTACTGGTAGATTAAAGACTGTGAAACTAAAATATATCCTTATATGTTGTGTTTTTTCTACCTACATCAAACACAGGAAATTTTCCATTCATGATTGCATGAAAGGAAAATGGTGTGTTCTTAGGTCAAGTATCTCTCTCATCACTGCATGCTTATGTACACTTATGAAGAACAAAAATGAGATGAAACTTTCCATTCAACCCCAGAAACTCCTCAAAACTAACTTTAGTCTGAACCTGTGGAAATAAAATAGTGGAATATTATTCTGCATGAACAAACTAGAATCAAAGGATTGCTTTCCAGGCAAAATGTTCAAAATGGACACTGATTCTTGGTGCCTCAGCTTCTGGATGCTCAGCTTAAGACAACTTGGGCCGATTTTTCACAGGTACTGAGCTACAACCAAAGTGAATTTGTCAGACATCACAGACATACATGGAAGCTGTTTAACTTGTAGCACCTCTGTGATAGCTACATCTCCTTCAGTGACTAGTGTGGAATGTGGCCCTATTAAGGGGCATGTCTTCACCACAGCACTAAATGAGTGCAGCAGCGTCGATTTAGCAGATCTGGTGAAGACGCCCTATGTCGATGGGAGAGTGCTCTCCCATCTATGTCTGTAATCCACGGAAACTGTGGAAGAGGCAGAAGCTGTGTCAACAGGAAAGCGTCTCCTGTCGACATAGTGCAGTGTAGACACCACTTTAAGTCAGGATAAATTACACCAACTTAAGTTACGTAACTTATCTAGCATACCTTAGATTGACTTAAATCGGTAGTGTAGGCCAGGCCTGAGACGTGAACTCAGAAATGTTACCTCAGATAATTTAAAATGTTATTGGTTTGACTTTAGCCAATAACAAAATAGTGAGATAGGAATAGTCAAGCTTACTTGCACATGCTTAATTTAGTGGTTAACAATTGTTGTTTTTGGCATTGTCACCAGTACTAGAGGTTCTGAAGGTACAATTATATTACTGGTTAGATCCCCATTGTCTTCAATTATGTCTTTGATTATACCTGTGTAATCTCATTGCTTCTGATGTTAAGATAGGAAAGCAAAAATGTGTTTTCCAATCTGGTATAACATCACAAGTATTTAAGATTCTGCAGATAAAATGTAGCTCATTACAATCTATAAAACAGAACAGAATATGGCTCACATTCTTATAATTGTTCTGACTTTGTAGCATGACAGGACCAAATCGGAGTACTTATTTTTAGGTTGGGAATTTTCAAAGGACCTGAAATTACTTAGGCACCCAACTCCCATTGAATTTCAATGGGAGTTGTGTGCCTAACTCCCTGGCTTTCCTTTGAAAATCCTAGCCTAAAATCAGCAGATACTATCTTGCAAGTGTACTAGGCACAGGTCTGTTGAGTAAGTAGGTACCATTTTTACATTGTCACATCTCATTGGGGAACTGCACATTAATAAGGCACTATGATTGGGTTTAAAAAGTACATTATTAATTACATCCATTTTATGTTCTGCAGATGTCTGTACTGTGATGTGAACAGTACTTGTAAGTTTCTTACTGAAGAGTGAAAAGATTTCTGAGATTAAGACTCTGAAGAACATACTATCAGTTATTGAAACAGCATTCAAACTAAGCTCTTTTCACTGATTTGAGTCAATTTTTCACGTTATGCTGAAAGATGTAGTAGTATCTTCAAAGTACCTCAGAGAAATCCCTGAAATTAGAATCAATTATATCAGTTTGAGCCAGGTTGTCATCAATTGCTTTAAATAATCTTTTAATCGCTGCCACTAAATCCACTGTCCTCATCACTGCTCCTCAGTTGTACAAAGTAAGGATGCTGGAATTTTTCTTCATAATATGCCTAAGGATATAGTTCAGATGTAGAACATCACAGCAGAATTTTAGTAGAGGAGGTAAGTATAATTTGTATATTACATACAAAACCAAATACACTAAAAAGAATTAAGGTTGCAAAATCAAGCTGTCAAATGTTAGGAAATGCCAGAATTAAGGTTGTCTGTGCAACCTTAATTTGCCTTGCTTGTATGTATGCATCATAGTAGTCTAATTACATGATCACATACTATTCCCTACCCTTGTCTCCTGGTGTCAGTCTCCCTTCTGTGGCTCCTGTCTCAGTCTCTTTGCCCAGCCAGTCCCAGTCCTCCCTACATCCTGCCTCCTTGTCAGATGTCTGTCCCTTCCCTACTCCCTTCCTTCCCACACTTTTCCCCAACCTCTTCGCTTAGCTAGCACTAGTCTCCCCACCCCTAGTTTTCAGTCATGGTTTCCTTGCATAGCCAGCCCCAGTCTACTTGTCCAGCCAGTCCAAGTCTTCTCCCCGACCCCTAGCACGTGTCCCTTCTACATTTGAGTCACATGCTTCCTCCTTCAGACTGCCCGGGCACCAGCAGAGGGGTCATTTAGAGCACAGGAGAGAGAGACTTCCTGCTCTCAAATATAATGCCCGACCACAGAAGCAGTCTTTCACTGCTCCTGTGAGCCCTGGGCTGGCACATGCACAGTAGCCCTGGCTGCGGGGGAAGTCCAGTCGCGTGTAGGTGCTGTAAGGGGCTAGAGAATGTCTAGTGCAGGTGAAATTTTGGGGGAATTTAACTGCCAATCTCTAACAAGTCTCTGCTGACCACATGTGAGTGGTGATTTAAAAAAAAATCTTACCAACTTGGCCAGATTTGGGTGGATTTTCATAGGGACAGCAAAAGGTATTTCCATGATACCAGCATGTCTCCCATTCAACTCCCCTCAGCCAAATTTCAAGTCCCTGTTCCAAAACTGGAAGGTGCTAGAGCTCACAGAGAAAAGAGGTCACCAGAAATATTTTTACAATGGCAAAAAATGTATTTTCCCTAATCTCATTATGGTTGAACCATTTTAGCTGACATTGCTGCCCAAAATTTCAGCCCGAGGTAAATACCCAGCATGGAAAATTTCAGTGCAAACTGTTAAAATTTGGCAAAGTTATAAGCAACTGGAATCAAGGTGTTATCACAGGAAGTTTTAGGTAGCCTTGACTAAAGGCTTTGCTACCTGAACTGCATATAATTTTAAAAAATCTGATGCAATGTTGTGCAACTGTAATATAAATAATAATAGATTTTTCACAATGGCTTATATGAGAACAATGTCATATGTATGCACAACTGCCTGAAAGTTTGTTAACAAGGATGGCAAAATATTGAGCTGAGGGGTCTGTAGGGGGATGGTACAGGAATTGATACTAGCTTTGGCCTTATTTAATATCTCCCTTACTTATCTGAGAGAGGGAGTAAACAATACATTAATGAAATTGGCAGAAGTCAGATGGTGGAGTGGGAACACCAGTGAGGACAGAAGAATAACCCAAAGATACATAAAGTTGGACAGGAAATAAAATGATATACTGCATCTCAGGAAAAATAATTTCAGACAGAGCTTTTCAGTGGGAGAGAAAAAGCAGAAAACCTGAAAGAGCCCTACCATAAAGGTGGTAGCGGGCATCAAAGTTGGGTACAAGTTTTCAGAGTTAATTTCTGGTCAAAGTGAGTTGGAGATTCCTGGGGAGCAGTCTGTCTGTATAAAGCAAAGGACAGGTGTTCCTTTTATTTTTCTGAAAGTGTGTATGAAGCAAAATAAGTAAATGCCATATGGCAGCCGAAAAGGCCAGTGGAATGTTAGCTTGATTACACAGTGGCTTCATGCCGTAGATGAAGGAGTAATGACAATATCTACCTACCCGGCTTTAGTGCAGCTGCACCTGAAATATTGCAGTAATTTCTGAACAGCTAATTTAGCAGAAAGATATTGACAAACTGGAGGATATTCTGAGGAGAGAAACAAATATGTTTGGAAATGGGGGGAGGCTGGAATTTGAGGCAGGATTAAGAGAGCTGAAAATCAGTGATGTATAGCCACCCCTTTGGGGATTAATTACTGACATTGAATGAACTTCAGATGGCCATTTTTATATTAAAAAGTCTAATGGAGAAATTTTCAACCAGCTCCACATAAAATATATCAGTTGTCCCCAAAATGTTGAAACTTGGGTGCAGAGGCAACCATCCCTTCTTTTGCACTCTCTAGTCACTGAGCTTCAGGGAGTTTGCTGGTTATCTGTTCTCTTAATCTTTGCTTGATTAAAAGAAAGAATACTATCATTCATCATGTTGTTAAATTGTTGTAGGCATAAAGTGAGGCCAAAACTGATATCTAGTAAATTCCATCTACCGTTTCAGAAGCAAAAGAAATTGGCTTGGAGAGGATCCCGTTGCAGTAACATGTACTGTGCCATGAGAAAAGAGGATTCATTCTGAGATTACTGAGATTCTGTGAGGGAAGGATCTGGTTTCCCATCTAGGCACTCATGTATGCTTGAGGCTTTTGTACCTTTTACTGTGTGCTGGCCTTTACAGCCAGCATGCAATTGTGGGAGAAGTGCAAAGTGGGAGATGGAGGCTTCACCTCATGGGCAGCACTGCAGCATCCATTGGCTGGGGGTGGGGGTGGGGGACATGCATTCTAGTTAGGAAGGACCTTATTGGACAATTCTTGGTGCCTGTAACAGGCATTAGAATTGTTTCAGTGGGGACGCGCGTCTCTCATATATAGTTGGGCAGAAGCAGGCACTTCCTTTCTTGACCATGTGTTACCTTCTGCTCTCCTCGCTGTTGCTAGGACAGGTCCCTTTTCAGGAGTTGGACCTGATTCTTCTCTCACACCAGTGTAAATCAAGAATAACTCCACTGAAGTCAACGGATGTTTACTTTGGTGTAAAACCACTGTGAGTGAGTGGAAAATGAGGAATATCCTATGTACTTTGTGTTTGTTTGGTAAATAATGTTGTGGCCACTTGGCCAAAATCCAGATGTCTGTTTCCATCTAAACTGGCCTTCTCCATTTGTTTGAAAATATGTTTGTATTTAAATTTTAAGGTGAATTTTTTTTTCTACTAGAAGAGGGCTTAAAGTATTGATAAATGTCCTCTGTTATCTACAGGATAGATACAATACGGGCAGCAGTTGTACAGGTTTACTGACATCACCAATTTACTTCATTTTTCACTTGAAGGAACCAAATTCTTCCTAGAAGCATGGAAGGATGGTCTTACTGTTTTAGCACAGAACTGGGAGTCAGGCAATATGAGTTTGTCACATGCTTTCTGTGGGACCTTAGTCAAGTCATTTAACCTTTCGTCGCTTCAGTTTCCCTATCGATAAAATGGGGAGAGGGGACAGAATGTTGTTAGACTTGGGGCCTAATCAATTGCTATTAACTTCAGTGTGTGCAGTTTTTGTTTTTTTTCCTCTGCCGGCAGAACCCCCTTCCCCCTCGCCCCGGTGTCCTGATATTTTCTTCCTCTCATCTGGTCACCCTAATTGTTGATGATATTATTATTATTATTATTATTTTATTAATCATGATAGTCAGTTCCCCCTGTATTCATACATTTTTAGAAATTAAGGCCAGAAAGGACCACAATGATCATCTAGTCCAGGGGTTGGCAACCTTTCAGAAGTGGTGTGCCGAGTCTTCATTTATTCACTCTGATTTACGATTTTGTGTGCTAGTAATACATTCTAACATTTTTAGAAGGTCTCTTTCTATAAGTCTATAATATATAACTAAACTATTGTTGTATGTAAAGTAAATAAGGTTTTAAAAATGTTTAAGAAGCTTCATTTAAAATTAAATTAAAATGCAAAGCCCCTCGGACTGGTGTGAGTGCCACTGAAAATCAGCTTGCGTGCCACCTTTGGCACTCGTGCCATAGGTTGCCTACCTCTGTCTAGTGTGACCTCCTACATAACACAGGCATAGACTCTCACCCAATGGCCTAGCCCAAAGCCCACTGAATCTGTGGTTTCCCCTCTGAGAGGTCTATCAAAAGATATTGTTTAGTGAAGGGAACAAAAAGGCATGACAATAATGAGAAATATTCAAGGTGTGGAGCAAAATAATAATAATAATAATAATTAATAATAATTAAAAGGCATCTACCCCCAATCAGCACCTTCTTCCACATCTCCTGAGCCTTTGTTGTAATGAAGATAATATGAATGTGATCAGATAGGTAAAATTCAATCCATTATCCAATGTGATAAATAGGACAGTGATTGAGGAGAGCAAAGCAGATGAAAAGTCTTAATGAAAAACTAAGCACAAAGCATTTGAAATCAGAATTTCTCAGAAAACCATCACCATGAATGAATCCAGGGAGGGCATTCTGAAGTGAAAACGAAGGGCCTAAAGAAAATTCCGAGCAAAGCACCCAGCTCAATTAGGTCCTGGTTCACGATGGGCTCCTATGGGCTATTGCAATGTAAATATTAATAATAATAAAGACAAGGACAGAAATAGCAGGATGCATTATTAGATGTTACTGCAGCCAACCAGCATTTCTGGGTGATGTTCATGGTGTTTTTCAAGGAAATGGTAGCTAAACGCTGACTTGGTTGCTAATCAAACACATACTTGCAATAATGAGAAATTTATTAAAATAATACAGAGAGGAATCAAATCACTAACGAGCCAGAATGCAGACAGAGCTGCTACTGCATTTATTAACTTTGTCGATGAAGTTTGAAGTCATGGTAACAATCCAATCACTTACGTGTTCCCTACACAAGAGTCTGCCTTCAGTGACTTGTTTTAATTTTCAAAAGTTCTACCATTTCTAGTAAACTGGCTTTAGAGACCTGAAGATACACTAGTGCGTTTTCATTGTCTGTAATGGAGTGACTTCTGATTGAGAATCAGGCCTTCATTCTTTTAAGCCTTAGTACAAACTGTTCTTGTCCAGTAAATAAGGGATGTATTTATGTGTTTGCTCACAAAAGTCCATATTATGCCTGTGAATCATGTCTACAGCACCACTGATGTTAATGGGAGTTTACAGCGCGAAGTATGGGACCTTGAGTGTTTGTAATTGAACATTTCTTTCTTTTTTACAACCAAAAGTTTCAATAAGCAAATCTCTACCCTTCCTTGACAATGGGACAAACTCTTCTGGTTTCAAAAACACCTTTTCAACCTTGACTATCATGCTCACTACGAGGACTCGCTATTACACAGTTGTAGGGGTACAGGAACCCATACTGCCACAGCAGAAAAAAGAAGGAACTGATTGAGGTGTTTGGTGATTTGCATGCATAAGTCACTGTACTGGCTACTCTTTATTGATGGCAGCATTATTAATTTGCATTCTAAACATGGTAAGCAGGCTATCGTTTTGTTCTGAGTTGAGCTACATTTCCCGTTTGGGTAGGGTGCATTGTTGTACTGGTCACCCTAACTGCTGGAGAAATGTAAGAGGACCGAGCCTTGCAAGTGGCAAGCAGCAAGCTGCTACAATGTGAGCTGGTGCTAACTTTATGCGGAAAAAGGACAGAGAGAAACTGAGCCAGATAAGTGCTGTCCCAGAATTATCAGAGGATGGGAAAGCCATTTCCTCCCTAGCTCTACTGAAGAGTACAATAGTGCAACTTCCCAAAGATGGGCAAGATCCTCAGCTGGTGTAAATTGGCATAGCTCCAGCTGAGAATCTGGCCCAATGTTGTTGTTTTTTTCTTTTTGACCTGAAGAGCAACCCAGCTAAGTAGCAAATGTAGTTTCCCTTTTCCTATTAGCTGCTTAAACAGTCTAAGTCTCAAACCTTGACTAAGGAAGGTAAAGTATGTTTTATGGGGTGTGCTGGACTGTCCACCTGATTTGAATTGAGAAAAATATATTTAATATGAAGGACAGATAGCATTTGAATTACAGGATAGTCTTAGTTGCTGAGAGATCTGCTAAACTACAGTGCAAAGTTTTATTTGTATTGATTGGCTTTGGTAACAAGACTTATTGTATTAGGGAGAATAGCTCCAAGGGATATCTGCAGGGTTGACTTCCTAGGTGATCATTAGCTCTGTAGGAGCAAAATAGGCCTCTTCTTTTACATCTCAGTTCAAACAGCTTCTTATCATTAAAAATCCCAAACATCTCCCACATCTCAGAGAAAAAGAGAGCCTACAGCCTGAGGTGTCTGCAGAATAATCTGGGAAAAGTATCAAATGTGGTCTTGGTTTAGGTGGTTAAATGCATTATTCATGTTGCCTCACCTTAGAACAAACCCTTCGTTCTGATTGTTGCTGCTAGATCAGATGGCAGCTTGTAAAGATTTGTTCTCTGTGTAGCCGGAGTTTTCTGATGTGAACAATTCACTTCATTCTGCAGAAAATTGGGCAGTATCAACAACATAGACAACAATTTGGTGCTTGTAAATTATTTCTCCCTACCAATAACTAATTTGATTTGGCTTTACGTTGCTGATGCCACTGAAGGGGATTTTTTAAAAAAACGATAACTTCAAAACGTTGACCTGGTTAGTGAACAAAGAGTTTGGTATGTATTATTTAGGCATCAACGTCTCACCATGGGTGCTCCCAGAGTTTGGTACAGTGCAGCTGGGACCACTGTCTCAGTCTGCTCCCAGGAAGCAGTCTGGTACTAGGAATGCTGATGCAGTATGTTTCCCTGCTCACTTTATGAATGTCCAACTGGAGCTCATGCGGGATCTCCCCCATCCCTCATGGCTGCCACTGTGCGGTTTGGGGAGGAGGCAGCCACTAATAATATACATTCAAAAGGAACCACACTGCTAAGGAGGAAGGGGGCCAGCTGGGCAGACATGAGAGCTACTCGACCTATACAGGTTGCTTTCCACACACTAGATGAGATAAATGAACATTAGTGGCTGGGAAAAGCGTAAGGGAAACATTTCACAATGACTGACCGCCATCCTGTGATAAACTGAAGGTCTTGCAGAGTTGACTGGTTAAATGTAAATTGTTGATTTGCTTTGTATAGTTTTCTTGGGTTGGGCGGATCTTATGCAGTCAAAAGTTTTTTGCAAACTACCCAAACTGTTTTGGGGGGTGGTTTGTAAAACTAAGTTGAGTTTGTGAATGCTTTTTTTCTTGTAATCTGAACCCCAGTTGTTTTCATGGGTTAAGGTAGTATGACCTCTAACAACTAGGCTGGTATAAGAAGCTGCCTTTTATCGCTTGTACATACAGTGTTTATTGTTCCATTCAAAGTTGTTGCTGATTCTGCTAAATTCTAATCCTTTTAATGGCTCCTGACATCAGACATAGTACTTAGACATCCACGTGACCTTAACCATGCCCACTAATTATTGTATTTTGGAATACTGCATGGTCAGAATTTGAAGTGCAAAATCTGAAGCCAGATTTTGAACATTTGACCTGAGAAAAGATAGTAGAAAGTCTTTGCAGAACTTAAATCAGAAATGTGTTAAGATTTTGCTTATTAATTTGACTTTTGATTTCTTCGTATTTGAGGATAGCTTAGAACTTGAAATGTATTTCTTAAATAATGTACTCCCTATGAGCTTGATCCAAAATGATTGGAGTCAATGGAACTTCAGTTGGCTTCAGAAGATAGTTGCCAATGTGGACCAGGTCCTCTAATAATTATTCATGCCTTGTTCAGGTAGAACTCCCATTGAAGTCAATGCAAGTTGTGCTTGACTAGCATCTGGTTCCTTTAGCCCTGTTGTTTCCACAGAAAGATACAATACTTTATTTATATTTTGATTTACCATGCAGAGTTCTGGTGGCATGTCAAAGAATTAACTAATACACACAAAGATTGGGACCAAGGTTTAAAATATAAGGACTATCCCAAATTAAAACTCTCCCGCCATCTACTACACCTATCCCAGAAAATATTATTGTTATATATTCCATATGCAGCTGTCATTCATATATAATTTATAACTTTCTTTTTTACCTCATCAGTATCTAGTGATTCCTGCCAAGAGCATGATTATAAATATACTAAACTTCATACATTTTCATTGATCGTTGTAATAACTTGGTTCTTCTTGATGGAAACTATGATGGAAAAATGTTGCTAGATAAGAAGGAGGAATAAGCAAATTCATATAGAGTTTCAAAAAAGACCTGTTTTCACTCAAAATTCAAAATATACTTTTTTAACAGTTAAAAAAAAAGTCCGATTAATGATTTTTCTCCTTTAACATCTCTCTCTGCTTTCTGAATTCTTGCAATATTTACCACCTGGACAGAACATGGCAAAATTTGAAATGTGACCATACACTGTTCTCTGGAGATAATCAAGACAAATCTTTATCTAGATTAAACCTTCTGAATTTGACTCTATTTATTTATTTGCAGCAATACCACTTTGTGTCACCAGTTCAGTACATTGCTACTTGGGATTGATATATTGATTTTCATGGAGTGTAAAGATAACATTTGGAAATATATGTAAACTGCTCCAGCTCACTATATTATTATTATTATTATTATTTATTATTGTTATTCTTTCATCAGTATGGAATAGTTTCCAGCCATCTCTTGCATACTTGGCCCAAAATGCCTTAGTTTAAAATCTAAATATAATATATGACTGTGATAGGATCCCCAGGGTGCAGCCTGGGACTATGGGACCGCTGTGCCCCCTTAGCTCTCCAGCCTGGGCTGTCCCCCACAATGCTTTGCTAGTGACAGGCAGCAAACCCCTCCAGGTGCTGTTATCACTCAGCACAACAGCATGTGGAGCCCCACACCCAGCATGAGCCACTCATGAATCACACAGAGAAAGGCACCAGCCAAATCCCCCCAGCTCCCAGCACTGTACCTCAAGAATATACTGTTTTGTACTGTTCAAGACAAGCAGTGCAAATGTATTAATTGGTTCACCACTTCATCAGTGGAAAGTGGATATACACCAGCCTTTGCAAACCTGAGCAGATTTACCACACATTCAATCAATCTCACTGGTAAAGGTAAACAGTAAAACAAATTTATTGACTACAAAAGATAGATTTTAAGTGATTATAAGTGATAGGCAAAAAGTCAGAGTTAGTTAGCAAAATAAAGTAAAGTAGAAGCATGCAGTCTAAACTCTCAACCTTATTAGACTGGGCAACATCTAAATTAAGCAGTTTTTCTCACCCCACTGTATATTGCAGTCCTTAATATACAGGTTTGTCCCTTAAACCTGGATCAGTCTCCTCCATTGGAGTCTTCGGTCTTCTGAGTGTCCTTGTTGCTTGCAGCGTAGGTGGGGGCAGGATAAAGGCCAAGCATGGGGCCCCTGTTCTGTTTTAATCCCTTAGTCCATGTGCTTGGAGAACACAAGTCGAGGTATGTCTGTTGGGCATTGCTGAGTCCCCAGGCAAGGTTGAGCAATTCCCCAAGTTGGCCTTATGCAGGTGAGTTATTGCATTGTAGCTTCCTTGCTGGACGATGGGTATTGATGGGTTGTCTGACACCCTCTGGGGTGCTGGTTATCTCCTTTGTCATTCTCTCCGGAGAGCTAATATCTGGGCACTTCCCGAACCCACAGCATATTTTAGTGACAACCATACAACACAATTCTCATAACTTCATATGCACTAATGATATCCATATTTAGATAGAACAGTGACTTTCAGCAGATTATAACCTTTCTCCTGAGAACTCTCACAAGGCATGCTTTATATGCAATATCACAATTGTATATAAATGAGGAATATGAGGGTTACAGGATGCTCCCCCAAGCTATAGACTGACCATGTGTAAAAAGGCAAGAAAATGAAGACACTAGGTGCTGCTTATCCATAAGGAAGTAAGGGGATGACAGATAAATGTGCAGTTCAGATGAAACTGAAAGATACAAGACACCTTTCATCTCCCTCCTTTGTGGTGGATTAATGATTTTGCCGCCCCTAGGCCCTGAAATAATTGCCACCCCGGCCCCATATGAACTTGTTTTAGTTTTTTTACAAATTTGTTTGAACTGAAATGAATCTAAATATCATTAAAATAATTGAACACTTACAAGTTTTATTATAAATAAAATTACAATTACAGCGGACCCTTATTTGAACGCACATCTGTATAGCGTGATTTCGCTTATAGTGCAGGACCATGCATGGATCCAAAACTGAGAACTGCTTAATTTCTTCCTTCCTGTCATATTACTAACGTTTAGGATTCTCGTGAGTACGTTTACTAAATGGCATCACGCCATCATTGGTGGTTTCAATACGTGCTGTGATTGGTAGGATCATGGCGTCACTGTTTACAAAAATGCTGCTATTATAAATTTGCCGCCCCTGCAAATTTGCCGCCCTAGGCTTGCCAGAGGTCCGGCCGATTGCTGCTCCCACTTGCTGCGGGATGTGCTGGCCATGGCTTCCCACTGCCACCATTGGCCCGGAGCAGTTGGCGCCATGATTCGCCAGAGCTTCGGCCAGCCACGTGCCAGAAGTTGTTGACCCCTGGCCTAGGCGATAATACGCCACTGGATAGGCTACTCGTTGCTGTGGGTTCAAGACATGATTCACAATGGCGGGCGAAGGCTGGGTAGACTGAGGAGGTGAAATGTTTGTGTCAGGACAGTGTTGTTTCAAACAGTGTTGAAAGGCACAAAGATACAGAATAAAAGCACACAGATTAATGTGGTCAGACCCTGGTCTGTGTTTTCGCCTCTTTGTGCCACCTTGGCAGTACAAAAGGGCCTGGAAAATTGTTCTAAACAAACAATTCCCCCACCAGCAGCACATCACCCTCACTTGGAAACTCCAGCAAGAGATCATGCCAGGGTACCATGGAATTGATCTCCAGCTGGCGTAATGGCCTGTAGGGGTCTTCTATTGCAAATTGGTAAAACTCAGTGTAGACCAAGGCTTCCCTGATTTATGCCAAGGACTGAACTGGTCCTCAGCTACCCCAGGGGGTGAAAAGGAGGCACATTTCCCTCTCCCCTCCCCATTTTGGTCCTGCATCAAGTGAAGCTTGACGGGACTTAAAGATCAGGACCTGTAAGTTATACTAGAGAGGATCATAAATCTCCACTGAAAAAAATGCAGATTTTCACAGATCTGTATCATTAACAGATGGATAACTGAGGCAAATAGTACTATAGTTCAGGTATTGTTTCACTTGCTAGTCCTAGTATGCAGCAGTTTGGGATGAATTTATGTTTTGGATATTGGTCTTTATGGTCTCTGGGGAAGGGATGCTTTTTAAAATATAGTACCTACTCCACCACCTTTATCTTTAGCTCTCTCTTTCTTGAACAGCACACATCCTTCAATACCTTTACTCTAACCATATGAAGGAATTTTCCCAGGGTTCAGATTGGCAGAGACCCCAAGGTGTTTCAGCTTCCTCTGCAGCATGAGGCACAGGTCACTGACAGGTTTAAATTAATGTAAATAGTGAATTCTCTGTAACTTTAAGTCTTTAAACCACGATTTGAGGACTCCAGTAACTCAGCCAGAGGTTTGGGTCTATTACAGCAGTGGGTCTGCAATGTGCAGGAGGCAGGGCCGCCTCCAGGCCACAGCGCGCCAAGCGCATGCTTGGGGCGGCACACTGCAGGGGGCGCTCTGCCAGTTGCTGGGAGGGCAGCAGGCGGCTCCGGTGGAGCTGCCGCAGGTGTGGCTGTGGACGGTCCGCTGGTCCCGCGGCTCCAGTGGACCTGCCGCAGACATGCCTGCGGCAGGTCCACCGGAGCTGCGGGACCAGCGGACCATCTGCAGAAACGCCTGCGGGAGTTCCACCGGAGCTGTGGGACTGGCGAGTGGCAGAGCGCCCCCCGCTGCGTGCCGCCGTGCTTGGGGCAGCAAAATTGTGAGAGCTGGCCCTCGCAGGAGGTCACACTAGATCGGCATTTCTGAAACTGGAGTTCACGGACCTCCCCGAGGGTCCCCATGGGTACTCCAGGACGTCCGTGGGCCCCGCTGATCAACTCCTCCCCTCCCCTCTCTCAACAACTCTCCCTCCCTCCCAGTGCCTCCAGCTGAAGCCAAAATTCCTACTTGCCTGGAATTGGGTGGCATATCCCAGTGGCCCCTGAGAGGGGGCAGAGAGGGGTTTCCGCGCACTGCCCCGCCCCAAGCACCGACTCCGGAGCTCCCATTGGCCAGGAAATGCAGCCAACGGGAGCTGCGGGGATGGTGCCTGTGGGCAGGGGGAGTACATGGAGACCCCCTGACCCTCCTGCCTGGGAACCACTGCCAGAGGGATGTGCCAGTTGCTTTTGGGAGCCGTCCAAGGTAAGTGCAAGGTAACCCTCTCCCGCACACCAACCCCCTGCCCCAGCCCAGAGCTCGCACCCTGCACCCAAACTCCCACCCAGAGCCTACACCCTCCACCCCCTCCCACACCCCAACCCCCTGCCCCAGTACAGAGATCACACTTCGCGCCCAAATTCCCTCCCAGATCCCACACCCCTTACCCCAGCCCAGAGCTTGCACCCTGCACCCAAACTCCCTCCCAGAGCCTGCACCCCTCACCCCCTCCCGCACCTCAGTCATCTGCCCCAGCCTGGTGAAAGTGAGTGAGGGTGAGAAAGAGCGAGCAGCAGAGGGAAGGGGGCTGGATTGAGCGTGGGGCAGGGCATGGCCTTGGAGAAGGGAGCTGGACCAGGGCTGAAGGGGTGGGGCTTAGGGGTCCCTGAAAAATTTTAAATCAAAATGAGGATCCTCGGATTGCCAAAGTTTGAGAACCGCTGGACTAGATGATTGTGATGGTCCCTTCTGGCCTTGAAGCCTGCGAGTCTATGGGTCTATAAGTTAGAATGGGAATACGTTCCTTATGAAACATTCATTTTTGTGTCATTAGGCCAAAGGAGACACTTAAGCAGTAGCTTTTGGGGTGGCTTTATTGACACCTCTGCCACCCTAGTGAAAGTGATTATCATTAGGAGCTTTAGAACATGGTGGTGATATGAAAAGAGTTAAAGTGTTGGAAATAAGGTAAATATACACAGTAGGCCAAATTTGCAAAAGGCAGAGGTCTACTTGTACTCACAAAAAATGCATACAGTTGCATAGGCACTTACCATAATTTCATAAGCAAAGGAGTAAAGTGACCAACCATTTGAATATGCAATTATAGTACATGGACATGCATATTTTTTATAAAGACCTGCACCACTTTTTTCTTTCTTTTTTTTTTTTTTTAATTTGGCCTGTGGTTTTATGGAGCAGTGATGGAAAGAAACATTCTCTTGCTGGAGATTTTGGAGTGGTGAGCTGCACAATACTTTTGGTAATATGCCCGTTTAACACTATTTTGTGGGGTATTACAAGAAGCTATAAATAATATAACAACAATAATAATACTGAGCTCTTATTCAGCACTTTTCATCAGTATATCTCAAAGCCTTTTCCAGAGGAAGTTGGTATCATTAGCCCCATTTTAGAGATGGGAAAATTGAGGCACAAAGAGATTAAACTGTTTGCCTAGGGTTACACAACAAAGTAGACCAGGGTATAATACACTCTGTCAGCTTTCATTTTCTCTCCCTCTCATCCCACTGGCGGAATTTAAACTTTTCCAGACACTCAGAAGTCATGCCTCCAAGAACTTCCTCACTTGCAGTACCCTTCTTTCAATTGGTACAGCAAAGAACCAGAATGATATTGTCTCTAAAATAGAGAAGGATGGCATGTGATGTGAAAAGAGAGACTGTCAAAAGGGAAAAGGTTAATACTGACTGAGTCTTTTCTTTATCAGTTCTGAAAGGGAAAAAAATCCTCTATAATAAAAATGCAGGTCATTCATCCTCAAAGCCTTAAATGGAACCCCAATTGCAGTCTTACAATTGATATATCAAAAATAATAATAATAATACAAGTAAATACATGTCAGAATTCAATAGCTGATAGAATTGGGATTCAGTTAGGGATGGGAGAATCCAAAAATATTTCTCTGACCTTAGTTCATATGGCCTCAGGATTTGAAGAGATTCTCGAATGTTCATATTAAATGGGAACTCTTAATATTCTGACTTACATTATAAAAGCAAAAAGAGTTGATTTTTCTCCCCCCTCAAGGCACTCCACTTTGCTTTTATTTAGCAAGACAGTTTTTTTGATCCTTTTCATTCTGTGCTTTGTTATCAAATGATGAGTCATAAAAATTTCTGATTTAAAATAGAGAGGTTTCCTTATTTGTTTTTTTTATTTGCATATTTTACAATGTACAACTCCGTCTCTCAGAGTGTATGTTTGTGATCTACCCACCTTGACCTCTTTAATGAGTCGGGTTGGACCATACTGTTCACGCATATGATTTTGCTGAAGTTAACATTTACACCGGGAGTGCAGATTTGGTTCAATATTTTGCTATGATTGACTAACAGTAACACTTCAGGTAATTGCTAAGAATTTAAAAGAAAGGTAAATAAGATGTTCTAATCTGTGTAACGTTCATTCCAGGCCTTGGACTGAAGGATGTGGAACATAGAAAGGAGATTGTAAATGCTTGAATGATATTAAATTAGACTGTTAAAGCATTTAATTTTGATTTATTCCATGGCATATACTGGGGGACCAAGTTGCACTCATTAAACACAGGTCAGAAGTGGACCTTGATGATTTTATACATATGTAAATGAATACTGAAAACAACTATTCTGTCCTCCCAAAATGGGGGTGGATTTATATGTTTATGTGGGCGTATAAATATACAATTTGTTTTCTTAAAGTCTGAGCATATATAATCCTGATTCTCCACTCTGATAAACCATTTTTAAGGCAGTATAATTCCATTCACTTCCCCATATCCTGGCAGCAACTTCCATATTCAGGTATATTCAAATGCACTGATAGTTCTGTTGAGCCTACACTTCAGTTTGCCATTTTCTCCTGTTTATGTGAAACTGCTAAACTCATTTGTCATGAAGTTATTTAATCAGACAATGCCACAGGCAAGGCAGTACGCAGTAAGTGCAGATTATAGGGAGTAACACGATTCATGCAGTGCCCAGATATAGAGTCAGTGTGCCTCTAACGCAGGCAGAACATAGGAACAATGGAATTCCCATACTGGATCAGATCCCAGGTCCAGCTTGTCCAGTTCTCTATCCTGAGACTATGTCCAGGCAAGTAATGACTCTGAAAAAGACTCGGTAGTCAAGGTGGATAATCAGCTGAACGTGAGCTCCGAGTCTGATGCTGTGGTCAAAAGGGATAATTCAGTTCTTGGATGTATAAATAGGGGAACATTGAGTAGGATTAGGAAGGTTGTATTACCTCTATATTTGGCATTAGTGCAACCAGTACTGGAATACTGTGTCCGGTTCTGGTGCCTACACTTCAAGAAGGATGTTGAAAAATTGGAGAGGGATCAGAGAAGAACAACAATAATGATTAAAGGATTGGAAAATATGCCTTATAATGAAAGACTTAAGAAGCTCACTCTATACATTTTAGCAAAGAGAATGCTAAGAAGTTATTTGACCACAGTCTATAAGTACCTATGTGAGGAGCAGAAATTTGATAACGGACCTTCCATCTAGCAGACAAAGATCTAACAAGATCTAGTGACTGGAAGTTGAAGCTAGACAAATTCAGACTAGAAATAGGGTACAAATTTTTTAACAATGGAGTGAGGTCTTGACTCTTCCCCCCACACTATGCTGGAGAGAGCAGCTGAGATGGCACAGAGGGGAAAATCATATGTGCCTGGTGAAGTTCTGGCCCAAAATACTTGCTCCTGGAGGCAGGGGGAACCAAGGAGACTCTCGGTCATAATTTGGTCCCCGATCTGCTTCTGCACACTGCCCCTTATGGAGGGCGAGTGGTAGCTCACAATCTAACGTCACATGAGAAAAGAAAGAAATCAGTACCACATGCATAAAATCTCTACATTTATTTAAGCAAATTTTGCTGTCTTGGGGCTTAATTCATTTTGAACTGATACATTTTAAGACATTATGTTGCAATGAGCTAAATATAAGTTGACAGTTGAACATAGCTTTGGGCAGTCTTCTTTCTGTACTTACACATGGCCAGTAATTTATCTACATCATTTCTTTCATCAATTTGCTAACTGTTAACTATATAAATCCTGTTTTAACATTTTTAAACGGTTTAAAAATAGACAACATTTAAAGAATTTCATTATAAACATGCCTCCAGATGCAGTTTAGAATAATTGTGATGTTCTAATCCCATATAAACCTTTGTTTCTTTGATGCATAGATCAATACACTGTGTTAGAAAAGGAAACATCTAAAGCTAAAGTCTACATTCAATGGCTACAGAAAACTATGTAGTAATTGCTTTGCATAAATTCCCTGTTTTTAGATTCACCGAGTTAATATCCAGCATAATTTTGCATTAATTTGGTTTTAACACTGGATATTGTACTCAAGAGGAGTGAATGGGGAAAAACAAACAAGCTGGCTATTATATATGAAAATTAAAGTTAATTTCTTAATAAGATGCATATGATGCTCATAAAATAAATGCTTCACTATCAAAAAATGGATACTTTTTGGATGCTTGTTTGAAATTTAAAATATCCAAAATCTAATATTTATTTTCAAAATTATAGAACTTAAAAAATAAAATTAAAACCACTCTGAAGAAGTGTTTCAATCAGTAGTCTTTTAAGCCTTATGGTAAGGTGCATTGGATGTAAATCTAGAAAATATTTTCAACCTGTCTTCACTGAGATTACTTGTGGGTGTAAAGAAAACAGGATTTGACTCACAGATAGCTCTAGTGTGAGACAAAAAGGTAAGTATGGAGAAGATAGCAAGAAAGTCTGAAAATCACCAAAATTCATTCATTAGAGCCCTGGATCTTGCACCATTAAAGTCAATGAGAGCTTTGCCACTGACTTTAATGAGCATAGGATCAAACCCCTTGGTGAATGAAATTGTCTGTGGAATGGGACACCTCCTTTATTGAAAGTCAGATTGGAATAATATACAACGTTCCCTCCCTGACTTTTCCTAGGCTCATGTGAACCAAAGACAGAAGCTGGAACATCAGTTTAGTTAAATCTGTCAGTCAGTGAGTTCTTGGTAATACAAGCAAATTCAGAGGCTCTGTGATTAAAACAGCAAAAATGACCCTTGATTCTATTTCTTTATTTGGATCAGTTTGTGTCAATCTTCATATAATCTATTTACAAAAGAAAAACTATATTATTTACCCTTGAAAGTTTCCCTCACTATTCTGCGATTGATCATCTTTAGATAACAATTGCATTTCTCTGTTCTACACAATCATGTACAGAGAAAGAAAGCATCCACGTACCAAAATAGTCTGTGTAGCACACTTCAAAACATTCTGTCTTATTATAATACATCTATTAATTTAAAATCCAGAAATCTGATGAAGATGGTTACCAAAGCAATAACTTCCATCGTTCAGATTTTTCTTTTGAAAATTACTTCAAATTGCCATTTTCTAGAAATAAATATTTAAATGTCTGTCACTGTATGAAATATTAAAAATGTAATATACTTAATTACCTGATTAACATCTGTGTGTATGAAATGTGGAAACACTACCAGTGTGTGCGACAGATCACCAATCTCCAGAATGGTAAAATTAAAAACACGCTACTTTTCATAGAATCATAGGGTTAGAAGGAACCACAAGAGTCATCAAGTCTAGCCCCCTGCCAAGATGCAGGATTTGTTGTGTCTAAACCATCCAAGACCGATGGCTACCCAGCCTCCTTTCGAAAACCTCCAGCGAAGGAGCTTCCATGATCTCCCGAGGCGTCTGTTCCATTGTCCTACTGTTCTTACAGTTAGGAAGTTTTTCCTGAGATTTAATCTAAATCTGCTATGCTGTAGTTTGAACCCATTGCTTCTTGTCCTGCCCTATGTGGAAAGAAAGAACAACTTTTCTCCGTCTTTTTTATGGCAGCCTTTCAAGCATTTGAAAACCACTGTCGTGTCAGCCCTCAATCTCCTCTTTTCCAGACTAAACGTATCCAGTTACTGAAGCCTTTGCTTGTACGGCTTGCATTCCATCTCTTTGATCATCTTTGTTGCTTGCCTCTGGACCCTCCCTGTCATCCATTAGTTTGAAAATATTCCTGCCAATGGATCTGAGATTTCTTCAGCTAATTCCTTTATTACCCTCAGGTGAATAGTATCAGGCCTCACTGACTTGAATTAATCCAAATTGGTCAGAACATCTCTGATGTATTCTTTATTTATCCCAATCTGCATCCTTTCCCCTTCATTGTCTATGGTAACTTCATTTAGTCATCCAGTCACATGTTATTTTTTGAGAGAAGACTGATGCAAAGTAGGCATTGAGCAGTTCTACCTTCGTATCATCTTCCGTTACCAGCTCACCTTCTCCATTGAGCAACAGATACACACAGTCCTTGATCTTTCTTTTTTGTCAGATATATTTGAAGAACCCCTTCTTGTTGTCTCTAACATTCCCTGCCAACTGTAACTCATTCTTTGCCTTGACTTTCCTGAATTTGTCCCTATACACCTGTGATGTTCTCATGTATAATTCCTTGGTGACATGCCCCTCCTTCCATTTTCTGTATTTATCCCTTTTGGTTTTAGATAGCTAAAAATGTGCAACCACATTGGCCTCCTGTGGCTCTTCTTATCTTTCCTTTGTACTGGAATAGCCTACTATTTCTCTGAGTTGGTTGAAATCCGCCTTTCTGAAATCCAGTGTCCTTGTTTTGCTGTTCTCAGGTCCTTCTTTCCATAGGATCTTGAATTCTATTAGATCATGATCACTTCCTCCCAAGTTCTCAACCACCTTCATGTTTGCAACTAATTCATCTCTGTTGGTCAAAACTAGACCCAAAATCTAGTTGTTTCCTGATTCAGAAAGTTGTCCCCTACACATGCTAAAAAACTTATAGGATATATTATGTTTTTCTGTAATAGTCTTCCAACAGATATTAGGGAAGTTAAAATCTCCCATTCATATTAGGTCATGTGTATTAGTTAATCTTGTTACCTGCTTCTAGTATGACTCATCCACTTCTTCCTGATTTGGTGATCCATAATTGATCCCCACCATAACATGACCACTGTTCTTTTCCCTTTTTATCCTCACTGAGAAACTCTCGGTAGGTCTGTCACTTATTTTGTTTGAAGCAAATAAAAGAAAAAAAACTTTTCTACTATTGTGTTATCACTTGTGCCTTTAAAGATGACATTGTCTGAGGCTAAATTTCTCTCCCATCAATACTTTGATATCCCTATAAGTATCTCAGGGCTTACTTTCCAGTCACAGATGATTTCGAACCAGATACCTGTAGGTCAGTAAGTCTCAGATGCCTGTAAAATACAGAGAACCACAATCAAACTTGGTGACCCTTCATGGACATCAGTGGAATTACACCAGAAAGGAGTTTGGTCCAGTTATGGAATCTATTTTATAGTGGTGCACATCACTGAGAGATTCCAATATAGTTATTACATGCAATAAAACTACATTAAAAGAACTTTATTAAGATTACAAATTCAAGCACTCAAAGATTAGGAAATGCTAGAATTAAGGTTGCCTGTGTCACTGAATGTGTGGCCTCAGATCTTATGACACTTTTCAAACTCTGCTCAGACACAGAATTATGGGCTTCATGGGCTTACTCATATCATTGTAGTATCTGAGTACTTCACAAACATTAATACATTTATTTTCACAACACTCCTGTGAGGTGGGGGGACTATTATCCCTATTCTACAGATAGAGAATTGAGGCAGAGAGAGAAAGTTGAAAAAAAATTCCATTAATTTTGAATGCCCAGTTTGAGATTACTAGAACCTGATTTTTCAGAGTACTTAGCATTATATGCTGCATTATATGTTCAAAGCACAGCTCCCATTGATTTAAGTTGCAGCTGAGAGTGGTCAACACTTCTGTAAATCAGGTCGCAGGGTCTTTTCTCTCACCAGGCCCGGGTCCTCAACCCTCCATTGGGACAGCTTCCTCCTTCTCCTTCCCTTGCCATGAGCCACAGAAGGGAGAGAACTAAGAGCACAGGAGAGACAGTCTCCTTGCTCTCAGGTCCTGTTCCCAGTGCAACCTTAGCCTTCAGCAGCTGGGAGCAGCAATTCCAGGGAAAATCCAGCTCAGACCTGGCAGCTGAAGCTGGAGCATGCTCAGTGCAGATGGAATCTTTGGAGAGTTTATCTGGGAAACTCTAACAAGTCTGGCTCATAACTTGACCAATTGTAGGTGGATTTTTCACAGGGACAGAAAAATGCACCATCCTGATACCGGGCTTCCTCCCAAATTTCAAGTCCCTGCTTGAAAGCATGGAGGTGCTTGAGCATCTCAACTGAACAGTGGTATGCATTTTTTAATTCATGCACCAAACAACATATTTTTCCTTACATAGCTCTGAGAAATGGCTGAACTGTTTTTGTTGAAATAATAAATAAAGTAATAATAAATAAATAATAATTCATCCAGAACTCTGGGATGGAAAATTTCAGCTCAAATGAATAACATTTGGCAAAGTTATAAGCAACGTATATGCCGCCTAGAAAAAAAAGAAAATAGTCTCCCTTGCCTTCCCAGTAGGTAGGAGTAGGATGTTTGAATAACATTAGGTATGAGTGTTTATGTTCATGTAGGGAGAGTGAGTATTATGGTGTGTAGTACCCCTCTAGGTCCCCCGAAAACCGCAAGTGGTTGGGGCTGGGATACAGCTGAATGGCCCTAAATTGCTATTTTCGTGCAGGGCTGTGGAAGCAGAAAGACATATAAAAAACCACAGGCAGCTGAGATTACTAACCTAATTGATATGACAGATATAAAAAGAGGAAGGTGGGACAGTCTAGTAGGCAACAGACCATAGAAAGGAATACTGTTCTCCTGCTCGAACCCTAGAAAGAAAAATTTCTATTCGTGGTTATAATTTGTAGGAATTTGGTAGCCTCTCTTTAAATAGTTTGTGAGCCCTTTGGTAGCCTTCATTGTTCTCTGATTTCCAAAGCCACCAAAACCCTGCCAAAACAGCAGTGGACATTTGTAGCTAGGACTTTGTATGTGGTATGTAATTTGTAAACATGGTTATTTGTACCCCACATGGCTCCTTCATATTACATTTGTTAATGTAAAAAGCAAAAGCCACAGTAGTATTCCAGGTGAAAAAGGAAGAGGACAATAGAATTAGGACTCAAACTATATTTGCAAAGAATGAGATTCCTGCATTGTGAAGTGCAGGTTATATAGCTTGTTTAATACTAGATCTGGGGGAAAAGCAGAATGTGATTTTTGCAACACTGTTAATGAATAATTAGTGTCCATCTTCATCAAAATGTTGACAGAACTACCAATTCCAAAATTCCAATTTCAAATAGTTGACCAGCTCTATTTAAATCATTGCATAGATTAATGAATACAGCATTGAATGGCTGCAGGGTGCTGAGCAGTAAGATGCAACTAAGTACAGAAATGAAGTTAATAAGACAGATGTGCACAGAAATGGCAAAAATCAATTTGGAAAAAAGAATTAAGTCTTGAACTGAAGGAAATATTCTGAGAAGTTAAAAAAAGAACAGGAAGTTGTACAGATTTACTGCGGTATTCCCCCAAACCAAAGAATGAATGGGGCATGGGGGAAACACGTTGGAGCAGATGAATGTAACAAGATAACTAAGTGGAAGGGACTGAAAGGTGTCTGACACCATGTCACTGTAATACAGAATACTCAAAGGTGAAAGAGAAGCTACAATATGAAAGGAAAGCTGATAATGGGTGACACAAAATGTTCTCACTCAAGGACAATGATACAAACGTGACTACAAAGCCATGGTATCCTGTGCACAGAGTGTCACTGGAGTCAAACAAACACATCTATGTGTAATAAACAGCAAACAAATATAGTTAAATTACCACTATAACTTTGCCTGGTGTAAATTGGCATAGCTCCATCGTCTTCAATAGAACGATGCCAGTTTACACCACGTGAGGATCTGGCTCAGCTAAATGTGATGTACGTTGAACAGCTCCTTTAAAATCCCAACCATGCAGAAGTATGCAAAATTGCAAAAGCACAGTATTATATTTGCTAAATATATTTATATTATGCTCACAAGTAAACAATAAAGTCAATGTTAGAAAAATCTAGCAGCAAACAATAAAGGAAGGTATCATGACCAGGTCTGGAGAAGTAGTTGACAACCAGGACTGCTAATGAAGGAGATAATACAACACTTTCAGATTAAATTACAACCACTTTTTTCTACCAGAAACCAGAATCTTTTGATTTGGGGGCAGTCCCTTGATATATGGATCATGGAGCCAGATTGCTCAACACAGAAATCACTAGTATAAAACCATGTTCTATATCAGGCCTGCATAACTCCAAAAAACACAGCTGAGGTCTGAACCTCCTTCCCAGCTCCCCTGAAACACAACACACACACAGAATGCCATCCGCACTGTGGAAACAAACCCTCCGTCCCCAGCACCGCCCCGCCGAAACAGCTATGGACCGAACAGGAAGGATTTGGGGGGGGGGAGGAATACTTTATTAAGAATTTTTCAATTAAAGCAAACAATAATTTTTTGAATTATTTTAATTTTTTTATGAATCATGGAAAAATGAAAAACACCTGATCCGTTCAAAGCAAACATTTGCGCTTTTCATAATTACCTTGCAAATTTAATGAGACATATTACATCTCTTTTCGGCAACAAGCTTGTCGTATTTGGGGGTCATATTTGAAGTGGGTATTTTTATAATGTCTTCCAAATTGTTGTCAGTCAGAGAAGAACATTGCTTGTTTTTAGTCATGTTCATAATGGAAAATGTTTGTTCACATATGTAAGTGCTTCCAAAAATGCTGAACGTTTTCCGTGCAACTTAGATAAGATTCTTGTATTTTTCATCATCCAGACTTTTGTAGAACTCCCTCAGGCTTCTTTCTCTGTGCTTATTTCAGTAAACTGATGAACACTGAAGTTCAATAACCTCAACTGCAAATCTACTGGCACTTCTTCTGGATACACAGAAAAGGGATCTTCAATCAGCTTCAACTGGATGTCTTCTTCTTTAGACAAAGTAAGTCTTCTGTCAAATTCTTCAGTCAAAAGATTGATGTGCTTTGCGTATTTTTCTCCTAACTCAGCGGGTTTGTGCTGAGGAACACACTGTACACAATGGGAAAGTGACACATTTCACCTTTTGACAGCCGACGTTTGAAAAGTTTCAATTTCATTTTGAAAGCTTTCACTGCTGCACACATTTGAAATATAAGTTGATTTTTTCCCTGAAGTTGAATGTTGAGATCATTCAGATGTGCTGTAATATCACAAAAGAAAAAGAGATCTTGATTCCAGGACTCATTTTCAAGCTCTGGGAATTTTATTGGCCCATTTTCTAGGAATTTTGCTACCTCCTCTTTGAAAGCAAAGAAATGCTGGAGCACTCTTCCTCAACTCAACCACCTCACTTCCGTATGGTAGATTAAGTCACTGCACTCAGCGTCTATCCCTTCAAGAAAGGCTCGGAATGTCCTGTGTTTTAGTCCTCTAGAACGGATGTAGTTTACAATGGAAACTACCACTGGCATTACATGCTCAAATTTTAAGACTTTGCTACACAAAACCTGCTGATGTGTAATGCAGTGATGTTTGGTTATTTGTCTCCCGATAAATTCTTCTTCTGCTAAACCCAGGGTTGTGAGTTCAGTCCTTGAGGGGCCACTTAGGGATCTGGGGCAAAATCAGTACTTGGTCCTGCTAGTGAAGGCAGGGGCTGGACTCGATGACCTTTCAAGTCTCTTCCAGTTTAGGAGATAGGATATCTCCATTAATTTATTTATATTTTTATTTAAGAGTAACTGCTCCAACATTTTTTCTGCACATAGCTGAAGCACCATCAGTACAAATGGCCACCAAGTTTGTGAAATCTAATCCCGACTTATCATTCGTGCCCTTTATCACTTCACTGGAGATTTCTTTTCTGGTTGTACGACCTGTCATGGAGCACATGCCAACAAGTTCTTCAGTAATTTCAAAGTTTTTATCAATACCTCTAATAAAAATAAGAAGTTGGGCGATGTCTTTTAAATCAGTGCTTTCATCCATAGCAAGGGAGTAAAAGTAGAATTCACTGACTCTCTGGTTTAACTGATCACTTAGATTGGTAAAAATGTCAGCTATTCTTCTCTGTACAGTCATGCATGATAGACTGACATTCTCAAATATTCCCCACTTTTCTGGACATAACTCAGATACAGCAATCAACATACACTTTTTTAAAAACTCGCCTTCTGTGAAGCATTTCCCAGCAGCAGCAATTTCCTTAGAAATTTGAAAGCTTATTTTAGTAACCGTATCGTTCTCAATGCTCACTTTCTTGAAAATTTGCTGTTCTCCACTAAGGTTTTTTCACTAAACTGGCTGCTTTAATTATTTTTTCATTTGAGTCCAATTTGGCGAGATTGGGATGTTTAGTTTCAAAGTGCTGCCGAAGGTTGTATTCTTTTGGAACGGCTAATGTTTCACAACACACGAGACACAGTATTTTGTCTTTGGAAACAGTACATAAGTATTTATTCATCCATTCAGTGTTGAAAACTCTGTGCTCTGATTCTATATTTTTCTTTTCACTCATGGTAGCCATTATGAAGCTCAAGATTTTGTTGAATAAATTCACCCACAAGGGAAACACTCACAGTCACACACAAAGAGAAGAGATATCTCACGGCATGTGGCACACGAGCAAGGCACTGACGGTGTGTGGAAGCCTGTAGAGGGGGAAAGAAATGGCGCGCATAGGGTGACCAAATCACAGCAGTAAAATAGGACCCGCCCCCCTCCCCGCTCGACCCCCCCATCACACCCCTCTTCAACCCCCCAGGGGTCACTATATTACTGCACACAGCAGTACCAAAAATTAAAATACTGAAAATGGATGCCTCTCTCCAGCCCCTGACTCGCCTTCTCACCCCGCCTCAGTATAAAGCCTCACCGCCACTGCCTGCCCGCCCACTCGGTTCGTCATCCCCTCATGAAATAAGGGGAGGAGGAAAGGGGGACAGTTTGAAGGGATTTTCTGGGGCTATAAACTAAGCAGGGGAGGAGAAAGGGGGGCAGTGTGAAGGGATTGGATGTGCCTGTCCAACACACAAACACAGGGGCCACAGGGAGCTGGGGGTGGGGGCAGTGTGATAGGGGCCAGGGAGGGGAAAGGTCCCCGGACCAGGGAAATGAGCAGCAGTTGGGGGCAGGTACAACACATCCACCCACCCCTGAGGAATTCCTGGCTGCCCACAGACAGTTCAACATCCCCCCCTGGGAGCAACCAGTGCAGTAGCCACCCTGCCCTGCCTCCAACCGAAGGGGGAGGGTTGGGGGGGGGGTCTTGGCCCAGGCCCCCCTTCCCCCACCCCGATCTGTGGCTCGAGCCCAGGCCAGGTGCCCCTCCCCTCGCTCAGCACTTACCAGCTCTGCCTCATGCCCAGGGCTTCCCGCCTCAGCAGGTGGGAACATCCTTAACTTACCTCACAAGCTTAGGGCCATGGCTACATTGGCACTTTACAGTGCTGCAACTTTCGCGCGCAGGGGTGTGAAAAAACACCCCCCTGAGCACTGCAAGATACAGTGCTGTAAAGCCTCAGTGTAATCAGTGCTGCAGCGCTGGGAGCGTGGCTCCCAGCGCTGCAAGCTACACCCGTAAGGGATGTGGTTTACGTGCAGCGCTGGGAGAGCTCTCTCCCAGCACTGGCGCTCTGACTACACTCACACTTCAAAGCACTGCTGCGGCAGCGCTCTGAAATTTCAAGTGTAGCCATACCCTTGGGGAAACAGGGCCCGGAGAACCAGATAGAGAACCCTACCGAGGGTAATGTATCCCTAGGGCCGGGGACAGGGGAGATGTCAGTAACTGTGGACGCCATCCCCAATGTTAGCTGTCAAGGATTTGCAGCCAAGCAAAAGGCGGAGCCCTCTCTAGAGAGCATAAGGAAATGTATACTAGAAGGAACTCCAGGAAGGGAGGGGGGCTGGAAATTTTTTTGAAGAGGATGGGAAGCTGAATAGAGAGGCCCCTGTGGGGAAATAACAGAGGCCCTGGGCAGCCTTATACGCAGTTGGTTGTATCCAGCAAGCACCATGGGGAATCGACGCTATTACCGCATGATGGTCCTTTTGCTGGTCACTTGGGGGTACAGAAGACGTGACAAGCTAAAGAGGAACTTTTACTGGCCAGGAATAGAAAATGATGTGAGAGACTATTGCAGGTCTTGTGCAGTGTGTCAGGAAAGGAAACAACCCAGTGGACCCCAGAAATCTCCCCTGCGTCCCTTGTCTGTGATACAGGAGGCATTCCTGAGGTAGCAACGAACACTAGGCCCCATGTGGCGTCCCACTCAGAGAGGTGGTGGATTTTGCCAATAGGTATGCTGAGGCAGCCACTCTGTCTAATATAGAAGCTGAGAATGTGGCAAGAGCCTTTCTCACTACATTCAGCAGAGTGAGTTTCCCTAGCGAAATTTTGTCTGATCGGGGGGCAAATTTCATGTTCAAATATTCAGTGAGCTATGGAAGATCTGTGGCATGAAACAATTTAAGACTGCTTCCTATTGCCCCCAGGCCAGTGGTTTGGTGGAAAGGTTTGATGGAACCCTATAATCCATGCTGGGAGTGTATACCAAGAAAAGGGGCCAAAATTGGGATGAGTTGTTGCCCTTTCTGTTGTATGCTTACTGGAAGGTATCCCAAGAGTCCACAGGGTTTTCTCCATTTGACCTTTTATATGGGAGAAAAGTAAGGGGGTCCCTCGATCTCATTAAAGATTCATGGGAAGGATGCAATGAGGTGAGGGAAGATCCAGTAACTGAGTATGTTCAAAGGTTCATAAAGGACATGATGGAAGTTGTCCAAACCAACCTCCAAGACAGGCCAAACAAAATGCGTTGTATGACAAAAATACTTGTAAATGCACTTTTGACATAGGAGATTTGGTGATGGTACTCAGCCCCGCGAAAAAGTTCAGAATGCAAAACTCTTGGGATGGGGCCTTCGAGGCAGTGGAAATGACAAATGTGGACATGTATCAAGTTAAGAACCCCCATGATGATATTGTCCACCAGCTGGTACACGTGAACCAGCTTGAAGCCTATCACAGCAGGGAGCCTGTAGAAAACAGGATCTGTTGTGTGGAAGGGGAAACTGAGGCACATCCACTCATTGGTTTGATGACTCAATACCAAGGTGGTTCAACTCTGGAAAGCATTGAAATCTGTGGAGAATTAACATGAGTTGAAAGGGGGGAGGTGTTAACAGTGCTGCAAGGATACAGTAGGGTGTTTTCCAACAAGCCAGGAAGAACACACTTACTATCCCATAAAATCCTCACCAAATGGACACTACCTCCCCTACCAGGCCTTACAGGGCCACTGGCAAGGTACAAGAGCAAATTCATATGGAGATACACAACATGTTGGACCTGGGAGCAATTAAGGAATCTTAACAGCTCTTGGGCATCCCCTGAGGTTTTGGATGGCACTGTAAACTTTTGTGTGGACTACAGAAAACGTAATGCTGCTACTGTAACAGACACATACCCTGTGCCAAGAATTGATGATATGCTGGATGTACCAAGTCAAGCCTTTCAATTTAACTAGAGGTTACTGGCAGATTCCCCTGCTTAGTAAGAAATAACAAGCACAGCTGTAGAAATCAGGATCAGCTAAAGAAAGATTAATGAAAAGGGCTGAATTTAATGTGGGCTTGTCTATGTTGGGTAGGGGGGAAGCTGCAGTAGCTGCTGCATAGTAGGTACTCTGCACTGACCTCCCAGGCACTCTTACAGTGCATTAGCTTAATATGCTTTGGAAGTGTACTAAGCTAAACTGCATAGTAAGAGTGCCCATGCGGGGAGTTAGTGCGGAGTAGCTAGTCCACTTTAAATTCACATTCTAGCTTATTGAGCACTAACTTCTTCATATAGACAAGCCCTGCAACTCAGGTCACATGTCCACACAAGGGAGTAAGAACTCCCCTTTATAGCCCTGCGTGAGCTACCCAGATCTTTGGTCTAGTTATGTGGGAGTAAGCAGATGGTGAATGCACCATGGAGAAGGTAGGCGTGGATTGGGTGGAACCTTGGCTCCATCCCCACTACTCCCTGGCCAGCAAAGCTGAGCCAGTGTGAGGGGACATCATAATTCATAGTCTAGGCTATCCATAAGTTTTTACCCCCAAGGACAAAAAAGAAGCAGGAGAGGACCCTGAAAAAAGTAATTGGGCAATTGAAGCCAGGGTGTGACCTGTGTGCTTGTAGGCTGGTTTTTGGTGTCCAGGCTGTGAGCCACAGCAGGATAGCATTTAAGGCACCCAGAACCACAGGGCAGGCAGTGATACAACCCCTCACTGGTCTAGGTTGAACCTCAAAGGGTCCCAATCACTCCTTGCTCTGGGCTGGTCCTAGTCACAGGGTAGCCCACAATGAGTATCCCTGTGTATTAACAATTATAATTTGACCAACTCTGATCTTAATCTTCTTTTTGATAAGGTCAATAGTTGCTGCTTCTTCAATGTCTCAACTTTGTAGCTCTTCCCAAGCCCCATCTAATTTTCAAAATCCTTCTTAATGTGTGGAGGTCAAAACTTGACACAGTATTCCTGGGATGGTCTCGTCAATGCCATATGTAGTACTACCAACTCGTGAATCTGACTTCATAGTCTTATTTATACATCTAAGGACCCAACTATATTATGTCAACACAGTTACCTTTATCAAACACATTTGCAAGTTTGTCAAAGAGTAATATCAAAGATTCTCAAGAAAACCTTTTTGCCTAGAAGCCATGTTGATTGGCCTTCATTATACTTCTGTCCTTTACTGACAAAGTCCTGTATCACCCATTCCATTATTTTGCCTGGTCTAATCAGCCTGTAATTATCTGGAATCATCTTGTTTACCCTTTTAAAACATATTGGAACAATATTTGATTTCTTTTAGCCCTCTGGAATTTCCCCAATTTTCCAAGATTTATTAAAAGTTTTGATAAGAATCTTTTGACATCAGTTTTCTGTTCTCTTTGATAGGCTCTTTCAGAAAAACTCCCGCCATGTTCCATGCACATAGGGGTTGCACAATATTTTAGTTAAGAACTGACATGGACTGGAGAGCAGAATTTTTCTCTTTATGTTGCAGTCAACCTCATTTGGTTTGGCCTGTTATCAGAAAAGTGTTCAATGGACTGTTTCCCCCAGAATAAATATTTATGAGCAGACTAAATTCCTTGGAGAAGCTCAGTTCAGACTTAGGCTTTATTTTTCTTACGTCCCATGTGTATCCAAAAGTTATGTCTCATCTCTCATTCTGATATCTGCAAATTAAAGTGGTAGCTCTTTTTCCATTTTCCTTAGTAACACTTATGTGCTAAGAAACCTCAGCATTGTGCTGTTTATCATATTTAGTGATGACAGAAGATATTATCTCCACAGCGTCTTGATGCAGCTGGCTGTGCCAGCCATAAATATTTTAACGGGTTTTTTGGAAAAAGAATTTATAGTGATTCCATGGTATGCTTCTTACACTGCTATTTACACCTGTTATAATATATATACAACATGTGTGAGGGATAAAGAGTTCATTGAGCTGGAAGAAGCTGAGAGGAAAACCAATATTCTTCAGTGTGTGATATAATAAATACACTCAAGTTTGTTTCCTTCATGAGGAACAGACGCAATGCACATCATACTGTGAGCTTCTTCAGTATAATTTTTTTTGGCACAGATTGTTAAAGTTGGTGGAGTCCCATCTATGCACACTTGATTGTTACTGTTATGTGTTGTTCAACATTATTGCCAAGGTTTAGATCTCAACACGGCACTGTCACTGACAAATAATAGCTTTTACTGTATTCAGGCTTCGGGATATTACTGACATTTATCTTCACCTTCAAATCACTGGCCATGAAGTCTTCTACAGTGGTTGGAAAATATATATTGCTTTCAATGAGCTTGATTATGACTAGGCTTACCCAAAGTGCAGGGGTGTCAGGGCAAAGGATTCCCCATTACATCCCTATGTGAGCGACCTGGACCGGAGATGTTAGGGTTCATGTATATGTGGGCACTATATGTGTGTTGCTACCTCCATCCAGCAGGTGGGTAGGAAAGGGTGCACAATGCAAAAAACAGCTGAGTGAAGCCAGCCATGAAGATGATTTGCTGATGCTATGGACTAGCAATAAAACTACTCCCCCCACCAGGAGCAAGGAAGCGGCACTGCGGGAATTGAAACTCTCAGAGGCATTCATTACTTCCTATGCTGCTCTTGAGATAGCCCAGCTATGCACTGGCCCCTACAGAGAGCTTGTGGCAAAGCCACAATCTAGCCTTAGGTTACAGAGTTGGATTGTTGCTGCTCTTATTTGATTTCAGCCCCAACCCTGCAGGGTGCTGATGTAGAGTTGCCAGGTGTCTGGTTTTCGACCAAAATGCCTGGTTGAAAAGGGACTTTCACAGCTCCAGTTGGCACTGCTGACGGGGTTGTTAAAAGTCCGATTGGCTGCTGAGGGGCTAAGGCAGCTCCGTGCCCAGCTCTGCGTGGATCCTGAGAAGCATCAGAAAGTCTGGCTCCTAAGCGGAGGGGCGGCCAGGGGGTCTCTGCACACTACCCCCACCCACAGGTGCAGCCCCAAGTGCCAGCTCCACAGCTCCCGTTGGCTGGGAATCTGCAGCTGACGTGAATCCGGCTAGGAGCTGGAGGAACATGTTGCCACTTAGGAGCTGGAGGAACATGCTGCCGCTTCTCAGGAGCCATGCAGACTTCCTACGTCCCTGGGAAATGCTGGGGCAGCACTGGTGTGGCTGCTAAGGGGCTGCCTCAGGTCAGCACCTCCCAGAACCCCTGCATACTTCAGCAACCAGAGCTGTCCAGAGCCTGCACCCCAAAGGCCCTCCACACCCCAGACCTCTGCCTCAGCCCAGAGCCCCCTCCTGCACCCCAAACCCCTCATCCCTGGCCCCACCGCAGAGCCTGCACTCCCACCCCAGAGCCCTCATTCCCTCGTGCACTCATTTCTGGCCCCACGCCCAGAGTCTGTATTCCCTCCCACACTCCAACCCCCAGCCCATACCCTGCTCCTGCACCCCTAACCTCCTCTTATATCCCCAGTCCCAAGCACCCTCATGCTGTTCCAAGCAGCTGCCCCAGCTAGGTGGCCCTGCTCCCCACAAGTGGCCAGCGGCAGTTTGGGGAGGAGGAGCCAGGTGGAGATGCTCTGAATTTGCAGCTCCCTTCCCTAGTAGTCTCTCCTTGGGAGCCTCCACTTCAGCTCCTCTGAGCTCTCGAGGGTATGTCTAGACTGCAATTAAATGCCCTGCTGCCCTGGCTCACAGGACTAGGGCTGTAACATTACTGTGTAGACGTTTGAGCTCTCTGAGTCCCTCCCCTTTGGGATTCTCAGAGCTTGGGGGTCAGCTAGCCCAAACACAGCCCCGGTCAGCAAACAAGTGGCAGCCAGCTTTAATTGCTGGGTAGATCACACCCAGCCACACCCCTCCAGGCAAGTGGGACACAGCAGCTGCTAGCCTATGTGGCCATGCAGGCCAGTCCCGCCCTGCAGGTGGTGCATGTAGGTTAGTGTGGTTTTGGGGTGTCTCTGTCAGTGCATCCAAGGGCGGTGCACTGGGGCTGGGCCGGCCTCAGCCACTGGGGTGGCCACTGCAACCTACCCAGTCAGTCAGTGGGGCACATCAGGAGCCACGCCAGCAGCCAGACATCGCTGTGTGCTGGTGGGTGCCCACTGGAGTCTGCAAAAAGTAAGTGGATCATATGGTCTGATGGTGCCAACACCCCAGGCAGCACAAAAGAGGCCTGGCAACAGGGAATGCAGAGCTTCACTAGGACTGATGTTCCTGAAACAGAGTCCCTGGCTATGGTGATCTCCCTCACACCATATACAGATCCTTTATGTTTCAAAAAAAGGGCAACTTAGAAATTATAGAAGAAAGTTTATTTTTACGGGCACCTGTCAAGGTTTTTTCCCCCCACTTTGAACTTTAGAGTACAAATGTGGGGGACCTGCATGGACCCTTCTAAGCTTAATTCCTAGCTTAGATCTGGTAACGCTGGTACCAGCCAGAATATAGTGTCTGGCACACTTTCTGTTCCCCCAAAACCTTCCCTGGGGAACACAAATCCAAACCCCTTGGGTCTTAAAACAAGGAGAAATTAACCATCCCCCTGCTTTCCCCCCCCCAGACTTTCCCTTCCCTGGATTGCCTTGAGAGGCTTCACAGCAATCCAAATTCCTTGGATCTTAAAACAAGGAGGAATTAACCATCCCCCCTCCTTTCCCCCCACCAATCCCTGGTGAGTTCAGACTCAATTCCTTGGATTTTAAAACAAGGAAAAATCAATCAGGTTCTTAAAAAGAAAGCTTTTAATTAAAGAAAGAAAAGGTAAAAATTATCTCTGTAAAATCAGAATGGAAAATGCTTTACAGGGTACTCAGACTCATATAGACTAGAGGGACCTCACCCACCTTAGCCTTAGATTCAAAGTTACAGCAAACAGAGGTAAAAATCCTTAGAGCAAAAAGACACATTTACAAGTTAAGAAAACAAACATAAGACTAATCCGCCTTGCCTGGCTATTACTTACAATTTTGAAACATGAAAGACTGATTCAGAAAGATTGGGAAAGCCTGGAATGATGTTCTGTCTCTCTCAGTCCCGAGAGCGAACAACACAAAAAGCACAAACAAAGACTCCCCTCCACCCAGATTTGAAAGTATCTTGTCCCCCTATTGATCCTCTGGTCAGGTGTCAGCCAGGTTTACTGAGCTTCTTAACCCTTTACAGGTAAAAGAGACATTAACCCTTAACCATCTGTTTATGACAGCACCTCCCCAGTGTTTTGTGACACTCACTCATATACAAATACCATTGTATTACAGTGTACAATGCTTTGTGTGATTATTGATATGTAATGTGGAACATTGGGCACTGAACCAAGGACAAGTGGTCATGCTGTGTGTGACATTCTAACATATTTGCTCTCAACCTGCTTTGGGACAAATCTGGAACACAGTACAGGTGAAAACCCTTGAAGAACACCAGAAAATCTCTTGGCTAGCAGGATGGTACAATAGGGAGGGGTCAGTTTTTGCAGCATGAATTATATTTTATGTAACTTCACCTTCTTAACATTAAAGATCTATAATGAATTCATACAATAACATCAATGCAATATTAAGGTTATAGATTTATACGTGTCAGGAAATGTTAACCTTAAGACTCCCATAACATTAATTTGTCCACATTGCATATATTGTCTAATAAAACATACATTTAAACAATTTAACTAGTCATTAAACATTGCACCAGCATAACTTTCTCCCCTGCTATATAGTCCATTGTCAAGTAGGGAAGGAGTCAGTCAGTGGCTGCAGCACTACTGGATCCCCTACCAGGACAGTTGGGTGAAGGCAAGAAAAATCAAGCTCCTGCAATGGTCTCTTTAGTCTCACTCATTGCGAGTGAGTGGTACTCTTTTGGGGGCAATTAATTTTACAATAGTGTTTAAAATCTCTCCCTGATGAGGTGAAGGGTGTTTGAATCACACATGCCATCTCCACATTCAAACTGTGGCAAATCCTGGTTCCTGCTTGGGCCTTGCAGTAAAAATGAGTGAATGCGTGAGGGTGGGGGACAGCGAGCGACGGAGGTAGGGGGAATGGAGTGAGCAGGAGATGAGGCCTCGGGAAGGGGTGGGGCAGGGCAAGGATGTTCCATTTTCTCTAATTAGAAAGTTGGCGACCCTATGCTTATGAGGGCTTCCTACAAGGTGTCGAGAGTGCTTTCTACAAATGAGTGAAGGGCTTGAAACCTCTTGACAATCATACCATAAAAAATTCTTTGGCAGTTAATAGATGCAAAGTTAAAGGACTCATTTCTCACAAATACAGAAGAACTCCTAATGCCATGTGAAGCACTTTCTCGGTAGAGCATGTCCATCTTATGTACAGTATCATATTCTGAAGTCAATGAGAGCCACAGGGCTTGGTGCCTCTGAGAAGCAGGTTACTTTTAATTATGAGACTAAATACAGAGTTAGGCACCTAAATTCTGGCACTCAGGTTTAGAAATTTGGGCCTTAAATCTTTGCTAATGACCACTTGTTGCTGTGAAAATTAGCATGTTTTGATATTAAAAACAAGATTATGGGTTTAAAAAAAATCATGTTTGTGACTTTTCTTAAAGCTCCCCAGGGATATTTTCTTAAGAGTAAAGACATTAGTCCAAGCATCCTGGCCAAACACGCATTTGAGTAATTAGATTGATCAGAGAGCCCAAAAGCCTCCATGAGGTTCACCTCACAGAGATTCTGGCAACTGAGTTTGGTGGCAGAATGTAGGTGAAACTAGAGGTGTGTCAGTAGGAGTCAGATGGGCAAAAGTGAAGGAGAACGCAGTAGGAGAGCTAGTAAAAAATTATGTATAATTTTGGTGGGAATTTTTAAAAAAAATTAGATTTTTTTATTTCCCACAAAAGAAATGTCACCTTTTCCATGAAAATCAACTCCCCCAAAATTTTCAGGTTTTCAAAAATATCTGGTAATTTTTTTCTGTGTTCAAAAACCAAAACCTGATTTTCTTTTTGCCCACAACAGAGTCAAAACCGGAACATTTTTCCATAAACATTCTTTTAATGAAAAGCTGGAAAATTTCAATCAAAATGAGTATTTTCTGAGAAAACTTTCATCTTGGTCAAAAAGCCATTTTTTTTGTTCAAAAAAAGATTTTTACCAAAAAAAAAAAGCAACCATTTCTATGCAGTAGTTACTGGTGTTGCCGAAATATTCTCTTAGGCTTGGCATGTCTACACAGGGAATTGTCCTGTAACAGATATTCCTAATTGACTATTCCTGATTAAATCCTTTTCTGGAAGTTCTAAATCCACTTTGGAATGGATTAAGCTAATTTGGAAAAAGGCACTCTTATTCTGGAATAAAAGCATCCACACATGGAGTTAATCAGGAATAATTGTTCCACCTTAAATTTACACCCTACCTTAATCTGAATTAATGTCCCTGTGTAGATAAATCCTTTCACTGAGAAAAATAATTCCCTCCACTGCAGGAATTTTGGGTGAAATTCTTTGGCCTGTGTTATACTGGAGATCAGACTAGACAATCATATTGGTCCTGTCTGGTCTTAAATCTCAATGAATCCAGTGCAAGCAGGAAATCACCAAGATACAGACATGGGCTTTGACAGTTGACATGCAGTGGAAGGAACAAACTTTGATGTTTTCTGGGGAGAATCAATAACATTTAATGTAGGGCATAAAGGAAAGAGAGGATAATGTTAATGTTGCCACTCTGGAATACGGGGAGGATTTTGGTTTAGCGTCTGCTTGTGCTGCTGTAGTGCAATTATTGAGACTGCAAAGCCAGCATCAAGATGCATCCTGATGTATTTCCTTCTACCTTCGGAACTACCCTCTTGCGCTGGTGCTCTTATTCAGAGACAACACACACACCACAAGATTTCCACCATTCTTAGCATCGTCCTTGTTCTAACACATTTTAGGACCTTTGCTCTTGGCTGTTGTTAGAAGCTTGTTTTAACCCTATATCCAATATTGTATTCTGGGCACAAATAGCAGTCTGCCTGAATGTGGCATTTCCCATTCTGATTATTTCATCCACATTCTCATGTTACAAGTGATGCCTTCCTGCATCAAAAACCACATGCTGTTACTTCAGCATTATTCTGTGTTTTGCTCATTCTCAGTACGTGAAATTCAGCAGAGTCCTTTGCTTCAATTTCCTCTGCGTGCGGGGCATGAAAGCGTCACCTATGAAACCAAGCATTTCTGAATAGCCATCTGCATGACTGTCAGAAAAATCAGTTTCTCAAGGAACCATCTAGTTTGATCCGAAAGTCACAATGCTCTGATGGCATTTGTACAAGAGGGTTGTGAATTGTGTTACAAATTCACCTTCAGCTTAATCTTTCATGTGGAATAAGAACAATCCAGCTGTTAGTAGTTCTTGCAAGATATGTTGCTGCAAACTGGTGTTATCCTTTCAGGGAGTTTATTGTAGGCTTCTTTGCTGAAGTGACACATCTAGTTAGTGAGTAAGTATTGGCATCCATGAAAGTTACCACTGCTGGTGTAGTGAAGGACACGGTGTAATGAGCATGCTCAGTTCATCTGCTGAAGCCACTGCCCTTCACTTCATCTCATTTGCTGCCAGACATTCCACAAATGTGGGCCATTATTCCACTAAGTAAACTTACCTTACCAACAAAGGCTGCCAATTCAAAATAGTTATTGTAGACATCCCTTCACTACATGTTATGCAGTGCCGGGTTGGGTTTGTTTGCTATTATCATCACCAATTACATTATATATTTTTTTCAGTTGTGTGGTTTTATCATTCTTGTTAGCAACAGAGTCCTTTTATGTGTAGTTTGCCTCCAGGGATAAGAGGGTAGCTTCTCAACTAGTGCTAATTGCTGCAGCTACATTAATTTCAATGGAGCTTTGATTTACACCAGGTGATGAGCTCTCCCAAAGTATCGGAGACTTAATTTTGTCCCTTTCAGTTATGTAAAACAATTTAAACTCATTTAATTTTGTCTCAAATAAAGTATGTTCTGGCTGAGCCTAGTGTTAATTCTCTGCTCCCTTCAATTTACCTTTATAATAGGTTCCTATCTCTAAAATGCCTCCTTGAGAACTTTACAAAATTTGCTTCACTGCATAGCCAGATGATAGCAAAATCACTATAGAATCTTCTTGCTTGCAAAGAACTATAGAGCATTAGAAAAACTAGTCCATCCCTTATGCATCATGGTTCATTGATCTGTATACAAAATAAAACTCAGTTTCAATTTTCGAAGCGAGCTTGAAGCAAAGTCATTCCATTGCCCCTAAAATTTCCATTGCTGGGGTTTGACCATAGACTGCTAACATATCCTCTGTAGCTCCTGTTGGATATCTGGCAATGTGCACAGTTTATGATGTTTTTTTGTACTACACCTGTGCCACCAAGATTGGGGCCTCATTGTGCTAGGCACTGTAAAAACACATAATAAGAGAAATCCCTGCCCGAAGACAAAGGGTGGGAGACAGGAAGTATTATCTCAATTTTATAGGTGGGGAATTGAGGCATGGATGGATTAGGTGACTTGCCCAAGGTCACACCGAAATCTGCAGCAGAGTGTGGAATTGATTGTAGAACTCTTCATGAGTCTCAGGTCAGTGCCTTGACCACCAGACCCCGGGGTGAACAGTGCCCCCCAGGCATCAGGAATATGATCTGATGCACCTAGTTTATTTACAGGGCACATAAATATACTGTGTGATTTAAGGAGAATGCAGTTAGTCTCTCTCTGTCTCATGTACACTGTGCTGAAGGCATGCGGTAGTTGTGCAGTTTATAAGTGAATGGGCTGGCTTCCCCTTTCATTATGTGTAAGTCAGGAGTCACTCCATTGTGTGTAAAACTAGTGTAAATGGGAGACCTCTAATTCTTAACCTAGGACATTGTTACAGCATACTCTTGCTGTAGTGCTATAGCCCTGGGATGTTAGCTAGAAGACATTTTTTGAGACTAGTTATATATCAGCACTAACTAATGCACGTGTATAGTTACTCAGGGCTATCCTTGTGGGGTGTGGGGCCCGGGACAAATCAGCCCTCGTGAGCTTGGGGGCCCCACTCTGCATCAGCAGCTGGGCCGGTGAGACGGATCCGGCCTGGTGCTGGGCCGCCCACTGCTACCGCGGGGCTGTTGTTGGCCATAGCACCACAGCGGCTTGGGGCTCCAGTCAGGGCGGGGCACTCGCTGCACCGAAACGCAGGCAGCCAAACTGGGCGCTGTCTGTGCTAACTGCCAACAAGATGTCGGGCCCTGCAGAAATGACAGATTCGTCTTCTGGGACTAACAGCACCGGCCAATCTCACTGGCCCGCGGGGCCCCCCAAAGTGTGGGGCCCAGAGTGGTCACTCCAATTTGCCCTACCCAAGGGGTGACTCTGTAGTCCCTGTTGCCTTTGGGCTACATTGTCCCTGGCCCTTTTGTTGTGCCTGGAAGGATGGAAGTATTCAAAGAACTTATGCTCTTCTCCCATAGCACATGCTGTACAAGGTCCAGAAACACTTTGCAATCCCTCTCTGAGCTCCTCTGGCACCAGTGATATTCTGCTCAGCCCTAAATAAAAAGCAACCCTTCATAGGCCCAGTTGAGTCATTTAAGAGCAATAACACTTATTGCTGGGCCAATTCTCTGCTGATTACATTTACTGGACTCCACTGGGAATGCATCTGCTGTAAGTCTGCCTACAGTTTGTCCTGCTGTTTTTGTGATAGTGTGTTGCAATTTAGACTCCCTCAGCGGCAAGTGAGTAAAGTTCAAAGCAATCTAATGCACAATGAAAATTGTTCATGAAGTGAAATAGTATGAGCTCGGTAGTGGCTTTGCCACAAGCCCCAGTTGATAAATAGTGCTGATGAAAATATGAATCTTATGAAATTGATGGGACACCTTGCATGAGCAAGACTTAGTCATCTAAATAATAGCTTGCAAGATCAGGTCCCTATGTGAAAAAAAAATGCTCATGGAGTCTTTGTTATGCTCTCAGTTTCCATTCAGCGAGACTTTATTGGCATGAAGTTTGGATCCAGGATTTAGGGATATACAGCTGTAGTGCACTGAATCAGGCCCCATACAAAAATATACATGCACACATGCATCTTTATATATTAAAGGAAATGTTCAGTTTGGAAAATAAAAATAAAGTGCTCATCTCTTCAAGTCCTGATTCAATTGTAATTCAGTCCTGACATGGCAAGTTGCAGTTGATGTCAACAGAGATTTTGCCTCAATGAGGACAGAATGATAACTGGGGTATTTGACCTGCTGCCCTGTGGTGAATGATGGTGGTGCATGGGGAAACAGGAAGAGTGCAAAGAGCTCCACCCTTTTGTGGTGCTGTTCAGCAACAGGGGGCATCTGTAGTCCTGGCACTCCCCAGAGTGCACATAACCATTTCCTCTATGTCCTCTTGTACATAAAACCCTCCAAAGAGACAGGGAGAGAGGTAGGGCCAGGGATCTATTCCTGCCCCATCTCCTGGCAATGGCCAAAGCTGGCCATATTGATAGGAGACTATGTTTAATGAACGAGGAGTGTAGCAGTGGACAATCTCTCTGGGATCCAAACAGCTCAAAGAGGAATTGCACCTGGGCTGGTGCATCCTAAACATGGAATTGTGCCTTCAAGGCACAACAGAGCCCTGAGCAAGGACTTTAGGGCTGGAGCTCATAACACTTCATGCTGGTACCTAGAGCTTTTCATTCTCAGAGCTTGAAACCTGACCACAGCTTCATTGGAACAGGTTCAGAAGTGAATCTCGATTGTCAGCTTGACAGGCTTTGACCAAGCTGATGCTTGTTCTTAGGAGAAAATGGAAAAGAATGAAAGAGAAACGTGGCTTGTGTTGACTTAACTGAGTACGAAGGACTGCAAGCAGATTGATGGTGCTGTCAAGAGAATGCTAATGCCACATTTCATTGGAATGGTCACAGAGCTCAGTTATCCATCCAGCCAAAAAACACATTAGCAAACAAACCAGTTTAATAGGGATTTCCTCTAATGATGTACAGCACTTGTTAAAATCCAAAAGAGGGGGGAAATGGAAAATACCCATTTTGGGGGGCCATTCTGATAAATTCATACAGTACATTTAAATACAAAGCACTGGTCTGAATAACTTGCTACTCTCCTGTTCTCAGGAGGACTAGCGAGAAATAATTTGAGATGCTAAAGGAAAGATACAAGTGGCTTGTTTTAAATAATTTTCCTTTTTGATATTGCAGGTCATAGATCAAAAGGATATATATGTGCAACACACCGTCTCCAAAGAAAGACACGAGTTTCACACACTTCCTGGTAACAATTTTCCATACATGTCATTAATGAACACACAGACAACAATGACCTTTCAGAGATTTAGAGCCTTGTCTGAAAAGAGAACCCATACAGAGCCCAAAGGTGGATGATGTCATTGTTAGGGAGCTACCAGGAGTGCCATTAAAAACAGTCCAGCATTTAATGTAGTAGTTTAACTTCCTATAGTATTTGTGATGTTCCCCATTTGAAGCAGAGGGAATTCTAGTACTATGGCACAGTGAAATACTGTGGCACCAAATGGACTAGATCCTCAGCTGGTATAAATTGGTATAGCTGCTTAGAGAGAATGTAGATAATAGCCAACCCTTGCGGCCAGAACTGTATGGAAATCAGTGGTCTCTGCTCAGTATTATCTTTGAAAATCAGACCCACAGTTGTTGTTTTTTGTTCAATGTGTCTAAAAATCAGGCATTGTATCATTGTTAATATGGTGCCAAAAGTATGAATGGTGCTTTACATGCTGTGTCAAATAAATAGTATCCTTCTCCCAATAAGCATACAAACCAAGGACCAAATTTTCAAAAGAGCTCAGCACTCAGAATTGGGGCCAGATTTTCAAGAGCCCAGCTTCTAAACTTGCATCACAGTATTTGGCGAGACTTCCAGGAGAACACTGGTTATGTGGTGGCTGCTGAGCAGGTTTGAAAATCTGGATCTTATTTAGGTGTCTAAAAGGGAGCTGAACCCTTGACAATCCATGGCCCAGATAGGGTACATTAGAATGAGGAAGTGAGGGCAGCCCCAAGGGATTGATCCTGTGCAGTGTAAGTGTGGAGTGCTGTGCATGTAAACACCAGGGAAATGATCAGGAGCTGAGGCTTATAATTGCAAAACCTAATTTTGTTTCTTTATATGATTTAGAACCCAATTTCTAGACTTATCCCTCTCAGTTACTTCCATATGTGGGCACCTAGATTTGCACTTAGTTGCCTGAAGCGGCTCTTAGGGTACCTCGGTGTTGATGAGGGTTCTCAGGTGTACAATCTGGGCCTCTAACATAGATGTGCCCATGTTTGAAAAGCAGCCTCTGAAGACACCATCGTAGTCTCTGAATCCCTCACTGTGATGCTGGGTGTGGTTCTGGAGCACAGAGCACAGGACAAGTCCTATTTTGCCACTGGAAAGAGAAAAAAGCATTGGAGTCAATGTCTCCATTGCTCACAGGGCAGGGCTCATTTGCACTGTCCTTCTGTATGCAGCTCCCCTTTTGTTCTGGAACAATCATAAAAAACATTAGATCAGGCAAAAGATAAACATGACTCTTGCTCATCCCCTCATGCAAAACCCCTGATTCAGCAAAAGGATTCCATACACTGTCCTCGTACAAACAACCCAAGCCCAAAAAACCCAGCCACCAAATGCTTTGAACTCAAGCCTCTAAAACTGCAAAGTCTTTGTTTTGTGGTCGCTTTATAGCATTCTAATCCACCGACAAAAGCTGGATGCCACTCTCTCTCTTTCATACTGGCCACACACAATTGCAGCTCATGGAAAGAAAGAAAACAGTCCCTCAAACTGCTGACAGCCTCTGGAAAGGCAGAGAGGAATGAGGCGGGGCTATTTGATTTTATTTAATTTGCTGCTGGTGGCTGGCATTTAGTGCCACACAGTGCCGTGGAGAGAAGTCATTGGCATTTGAAGATGGGGGGCCTAGTTTCTATTTCTCCCTCCTAAATTCCCCAAACACATTTCTGATCCAAACTGGAGAGACAGCAACACACAGAAGAGGGGATCTTGGGCCTGCACAGCCTCCCCCAAGCCATGTATAGAAGCAGCTACCTGCGAGAAGTGCGTAAGGAGAAGTATGAGCGATCTGATGCCTATGATGAGCTTCGGGGCACCTCAGACTTCAGCAGCCTGGCCCAAGCCCAGGGCCTGGAGAACCTGCAGGAGCTCAACGAGAGGTTTGCCAACTACATCAACCGGGCCCGGATGCTGGAGCAGCGCAACACTATCTTCCGTAAGCAGCTGGAGACCTTCCAGCGCATGGATGTGCTGGCCGGCTTGGAGGAGGCCTTTGCTGAGCAGATTGAGCTGAACCGCCTGCGCATCCGTGAGCTGTCTGCCGACCGGGCCAAACTGGAGCGTGAGGACAAGGATTCACAGCGCATGCTTGATGAATACCGTAACAAGTAAGCCAGCCAGAGTCAAGGGGTGCTGCCCAACTCCTCACTCTGGGTATCTATTACCCTTACATGTTACCACTTTCTAGGGGTGTTTATCACTGTTAGGGAGAACGTACCATCTTTCATCTGTAGAAGCAATTTGCTCTCAAACAACAATTTTGCTTTGGTCTGGCTCTAGAAAGCTCTCTTAGTTAGATGCATTTCTTTAGGGAAGGGGGACGAGTCCCATTTCTTGTTTCAAACCTCCACAGCCCCTGCTTTCAAAGTGTGTTATTTGCTTGCTATCCCATACTAGGAGAAGGCCTGGCTGACAGCAGCATCCTCTAATTGCCTAATGAGTCCAAAAGCCATAAGACATAGCCCATGGGGCCAGGATCTGTCCTGGATGTTGGTGCAAGGCCGCTATATGGACTTCAATGTGCCCAAGAGGAGGGGCCTGCTCAAGGGAGAGGGGGCAAGCTGGGGCATCGGCCTTCCCAATAATCGTCAGGGCACAGAACTTCTCTGGCCCCGGGAACACAGAGACAGGGAAGAGCAAGCTCCTGCCGAGGTGCAAGGAAAAGCAAACTCTTCCTGAGAGTGGGGTAAGGGAGGGGAGGGTTGCGTGAGTTCCAGCTGGGGCAGGGAAGAATGAGCTTCTGTCAGGACCAGGGCAGGATGGGGGAGGAAAGAGCGAGCTCAGGCCGGGGAATGGGGGGAGGGAAGAGTGAGCTTTTTCCAGGGTGGTGGGGGCACTGAGCTCCTTCCAGGGTGAGGAGGGGGGAGAGTGAGCTCCTAGGGGGGCACAGAATATGCCCCTCCAAAAAGAAGAAAAGTGATGAACGTGACTAGGAGAACCGGGGAACCCTAGGCTGCATTTCGTGAGAGTACTGCTCTGTGGGCACCGGTTACTCCTCCTGCCTACTAGCAGTAGCATGGTCTTTGCAGGGAATGCATAGGTAAGCACCCTGTTAGCTTTATGAGCATCATGCTTATGCCTGCAAGAAGCACAGTAAAAAAGGCACAACCCAGTTGGGAGGCTGAGGGACAAAGGTGACTTTTGTCTGATGTATTTTCATGTCTCTCTAGCACAAAGCCAGTTTGCTGGTTATTCTTAGATGGTTTAAATCTATTTGAAAACTGATTCATGAGCTCTGTGCGAAGACTTAGATTGTGAGGAATAATAATTATTAATGATTTTGGCCAAGGCCCAGTCATGCAGCCAATAATGCAAATTTACTCCTATACTAAGGCTATATTTACTATGTAAGCCCTCAAAAGGGGGGTGTATGGTGCCTATTCTTTGACCTTCTGCATAGCAGTTTTACCCATTAAGGCATTAAATCTGTGTGAGATGGTTGTCCTCAAAGGCAGATAGCACCTTGAATGGACATAAGGCTTCTTCCGTTAGGCAAGAACATCTCTTAACTCAGGCGTTAAGATCCAGTCAGTTAGGAGCTGTAGAAGCAGAATCCTAGACCCAGCTCTGCAGATGTGCTTATTAAGGAGAGATGGTGGCCTCTCATAGCTAAGATTACAGTTACTCTACAGGACAATTGATGAGACTGATTTTGATCTCATATACAGGAGAAGAAAGAGAAAAGCAAATCCTTGTATTTTCAAATGTTTAGTGTTAAGTCAAAAATAGGAATAATGTTACTGACCCCTCTGTAAAATGCTTTGAGATCTCCTGATGAAAGGCACTAAAGACGAGCCAGGTATCATTTTTATTATTGTAAACAAGACACGAGAAGTCATTCTTCCGCTCTACTCTGCACTGGTTAGGCCTCAACTGCAGTATTGTGTCCCGTTCTGGGCACCGCATTTCAAGAAAGATGTGGAGAAATTGGAGAGGGTCCAGAGAAGAGCAACAAGAATGATTAAAGGTCTTGAGAACATGACCTATGAAGGAAGGCTGAAAGAATTGGGTTTATTTAGTTTGGAAAAGAGAAGACCGAGAGGGGACATGATAGCAGTTTTCAGGTATCTAAAAGGGTGTCATCAGGAGGAGGGAGAAAACTTGTTCACCTTGGCCTCTAATGATAGAACAAGAAACAATGGGCTTAAACTGCAGCAAGGGAGATTTAGGTTGGACATTAGGAAAAAGTTCCTAACTGTTAGGGTAGTTAAACACTAGAATAAATTGCCTAGGGAGGTTGTGGAATCTCCATCTCTGGAGATATTTAAGAGTAGGTTAGATAAATGTCTATCAGGGATGGTCTAGACAGTATTTGGTCCTGCCATGAGAGCAGGGGACTGGACTCAATGACCTCTCGAGGTCCCTTCCAGTCCTAGAGTCTATGAATCTATAAAAAAAAAATGAAGTAAATCAAGAACTTTTTGAAACTTAAATAATGTTAAATGTCTCCTTTTTGATTCCTCCCCCCCAAGTGCTTAATGCTTCTTCCTACCCCTGTCTCCTAGTTTTTGAATACATTGGGAGGTAGATTGAATCTATTCTTAGCTATTAGTGATATGAAAGAATTACTATGAAAAGTATGTTTGCTTTATTATACATACAATAGCTTGTATTTTATAATATTTAAACATATATGTTAATTATATCTTCAGATTCATAAAGTTCTTCTCCCCTGGTGGGGTCTATGGGGGTCTTCGACTGTCTGGGCTTGGTTCTGCAATCCCTATTCACATTGAATAGCACTTATTCTCAGGAGTAATCTTGTTGAGATCACTAGAAATACTCACATGAGTACATGCTGCCCATTTTAAGGAATGAGGCAGTGCACCCTCCTTTTTGCATCTCTCTTTCTGGGATAGAGATCCTTGAGTAACTACACTGATTGCTTTTGTCCTTCTGCCTTGGATCCTCTGGATTTAGCTTCTACCTGCATGTTGTGAGTGCTCACCATGACCCACTAGAGAACTACAATCCAATGCTCCAGCAGAAAATACTGGAGCCCAGGAAAGAAAAAAATAGCAGATTAAGGACATGATAGGCACTAATTCCTTCTGGCAAACTGGGAAAGAATTTAAGACAAATAAGCAAACAGATATCCCAACAATATAGATTTGCAAAAATCAAGGCATAGTGCTTCTGGGCTTTATATAAAGGAATTCAACCAGGATAGTTGACACAAGAACAAAACAGCATCACTAGAGAAAAACAGTTACACCTGAAGACGTCATTAGAAACTACCATCGCTCCTGGTCTCCCCTTAACAATACAGGAACAAGAAGAATCCTTTCAGAAACTCATACCTACCTATGTAACCCAAATCAAGCAATGATAGTGATGGCATCATGCTCATGTAGCCTCCTGGAATGGACACTGCTGACAAATGGGAGCATGGAGCTAGCCTGAGTGAATTGTACCTACCTCTGACAGATATTTAAGGGGTCTGTCTGGTTGTGGTTTGTTTTTTACTCTTGTATAGCTTTTCACGCCAATGGAGTCTCACTGAGTTGAATTGTGTCCTGTCTTAGTTGCTCTATGTCTGGTTTCTACTGGCTGGACTGTCCAGTCACTGATGTTTTAAACATGTTTTATGTCACCTTTTTGCAGTATAGAATACTTCTTTCTGTGACCAAAAATAAAAAATAACTGCTACAACTGGCACATTTGATTACCTGTTTTCAAAGATACCTCCTCCCCTCCACCCCCCCGCCTCTTACAAATACAAAGATTTTAATATCCTGGCGCGTGCGCACACACACACACACACACACACACACACACACACACACACACACACACACACACACACACACACACACTCTGAATTTATCCTATTGACTTGCAGTGGTTTTCAAACTTTTTTAATTTCTGGACCCCTAAAAAATTTTGAATAGAAATGAAGACCCCTTTGGAAATCTTAGACATAGTCTGTGGACCACATGTTCTGTCGACCACAGGTTAAAAAACACTGTTCTCTGGTAACCACAACTTTTCGCAGACCCCTTAGACAAAGTCTACGGACCTCCAGAGGTCTGCGGCCTCAGATTGAAAAACCACTGAGCTAGATCACACATCCTTCTGAAGTTACATTTTAAATGCACTAGGGTTGCTACACTATTTGCAGAATTAAATCCTGATGAACCACTTGAAAACAGATCTTACATTCAAATTTATTTTTTGTTTATCTTTAATGGGATTCACATCTCTTTATACTAGCATGAATAATTCAGACTCTATGTATCAATGAATAATGACTTCTTTCTCTAGAACTCACTTAAGTATTCCTGCAGACTGCCTACCACAGCTTGCAATACCATGTTGCTAATTATGTTAATTGTATTAAGTATAATTATCATAGCAGTATTATATTTTGCATGTTGGAAGGCGGAAAATACAGAGTATATTTCTCTCTCTCTCCATGGTATTCAGAAAGTTATTACAAACTAGATTATCTTAATGTCAATGTCTAAGCATAAGTAATTTTTAACTGAAAAAAATTAAAGGTTTACTCATTAAAACAGAGTGTTTCATTTAAAATATATCCAAAGATAGAACTTGTGGGATTTGTGCATAATGTAACTCCGTGGAGATTGTTAGGTATAAAGCTGGGCGCTGGATTCCTCAATAATTCTTCATAACAATTTTTGTTATGATTAAATCTAATTGATATTTCTCCCAAACTGGACCCCTTTTGTGAAGCCAGGGTGACCATGTAACCAGTAATCAGAGGTATGGGGCACACCTCTAGTAGCACAACAGCTGGAATGTGTGAGATAAGAAGCGCTCCATAGTCGGTAAGCATCTTCAAAGCCACTTTCCAAACCCCATCTGCAGAAGCTATTGCTTTTGGTTTGCTCAGAGTGAGACATGGCCAGGGCGTATGGCATTGCTTAATGCTCTACAGGAAGATGGTCAGATTCTTTGGTGATGAGCTCAGTAAAATAACCTGAGTAGAATAGAATAGAACAGAAAAGTAGACATGTCCTAGCTCCAGTCTTCTTACTCCCCTGTTACCTATGACTTGTTTGATGTACATACATGGTGACTGGATCCATCAAATGCACCATGACCGGAGCATCAGGCACTGGACAGCAGTGACCCTTAGTAAGAGGTTGGAGGAGGTGGCTGTACATGTCTTCAAAATGTCATCCAGCTAAACAGTCCCAGACCATCCTGTACATATTCTGCTGCCCTCAACATCCACTGACCCATGATAACCCTAACAGCCTCCCAATTCAAGAGAGCAAGGAGCTCACTGATTTTTTGGTAGTATGTGTCAGCTGGCCTGACCAGTTCAGTGTACCCCAACTCACTAATTTCATAAGTTGTATCTAATGGTGTTATGTAAGATATCAACAGAAAGATAATGACATACTGATCATTAATATTAGTGTGTGGCATATGTATGGAGGACAACTTTCAAATTATAAACATATTAGAAATAATGTTATCAAAGTACGTCTGACAGGCAGGGCTAGACAAAGGAATGTAATTCTGCCACCTGAAAGATATTTCCAAGGTACATTAAGAGACAATGGGCACACAAATTCCATTGACGGTCAGCAGGACCATCAAGACAGCAGGAGGAGGAGATTGCAGGAAACAGATAAATTTGCATTTAGCAAACTCTAGAGCGGGAAGAAGCCTTCATGAAACTCCCTAGACCAAGAGACTCTGTCGCTTTCTTCGTAGCTTGAATGAATGTTACTTTGATGGGGGGAACCTTCAGAAGAATTCATTTAAAGATTCACTGGACTACAAAGGAACTAACAGAGAACCCCAAGTTATATTTCACATATGAAGACAAAAGAACTGAGCACTTTGAACTTTGTGGGAGATCCTTAACTTGAGGAGTTGGTCAGCCATCTTGCTGGAAGGTAGATTGGTAAGAAAACTATCATGAACAAAGGCTGTAGCCTGTTTTGCTAAGTCTTTGCATTTTTCTCTTTTGTTTGCTAACTTTGTCTTTTATACGTGAACTCATTTATAATCCTATCTCTTTTTGTTAATAAACTTGTTTTACTTTTAATCTAAACCAGGCAGTGCTTTGTTTGGTTTAAAGTGAATGCTAACTCTGGTTAATGTGGCAAACTGTTGGGTATTGTGTCTTTAAAGGAACAAATGAACCTTAGTATCTGTCTGAATGGTCCAGGAAAGAGCTGGACATTGCAGATCACATAGTTTGGGGAAAATCCAGGACCCGGGTGATGGGTCATTTTGCCAGGTGTAATCAAGGCTGCTGGAGTCCAGAGAGGGACAGTGTGTAACAAGCAGGCTGCTGGAATCAGAATTGCTGAGTCAGAGCTGCTTAAAGACATTCAAGTGCATGGTTGTATGCTGGCTGGAAGCATCCAGACAGAGCCACAACAGCAAAGCATTCTAAAGCAATCAAGTTACAGGAGAGGCAGTGACACCACCCCTCAGGGGGGTCTATATTGCACCCTAAAACGTGACACCACCTAGAAGAGGGATGACTTAGCACAGAAGACACATAATTAGGGCCCTACCAAATTTTTGGCCGTGAAAAACATGTCACAGACCATGAAATCTGGCCGCCTCCCATGAAATCTGGTCTTTTGTGTGCTTTTACCCTATGCTATACAGATATCACGGGGGAGAGCAGCATTTCTCAAACTGGAGGTCCTGACCCAAAAGGGAGTTGCAGGGGGGTTGCAAGGTTATTTTAGGGGGGTTACAGTATTGCCACCCTTATTTCTGCATTGCGTTCAGAGCTAGGTGGCTGGAAAGTGATGGCTTTTGGCCATAGGGTGACCAGATGCTAAGTGGAAAATATCAGGACCGCCGCAGGGAGGGTGCCTTTTTAAGTGTTACATTCACCCGTCTGGGTCTTCGGCAGCAATTCAGTGGATGGTCCTTCAGTTGCTGACGGTTTTCAGTGGCATTTTGACAGCGGGTAATAAATCTTGCCGCCAAAGACAGAAGCACCCGACACCGAAGATTGTCAGCGACTGAAGGACCTTCCCCCAAATTGCCATCGAAGACCTGGACGTGTGAGTGTAAAGGAAAAATAAATGCCTGAAACAACATATTGGGACAAATGGCATCTCAACCGTACTTCAGTTGGGACGTGGGATAAACTCCTCATTATTGGGGCAGTCCTGATTTTATCAGGACGTCTGGTCATCCTAGTTGGCCAGGTACCCAATTCTGAAGGCAGTGCCCCACCAGCAGCCGCACAGAAGTAAGGGTGGCAATACTATACCTTGCCACCCTTCCTTCTGCGCTGCTGCCTTCAGAGCTATGTGGCCAGAGAGTGGCGGCTGCTGACTGAAGGTCTAGTTCTGCAGGCAGCAGCACAGAAGTAAGGTGGCAGTACCATACCATGTCATTTTTACTTCTGTGCTGCTGCTGGCGGCGGCCTCTGCCTCTCCCAGCCAGCAGCCACTGCTCTCCAGCTGCCCAGCTCTGAAGGCAGAACCACTGCCAGCAGCAGCGCAGAAGGAAGGGTAGCAGTACCGCAACCTCGCCCCTACAATAATCTTGTGACCCCCCCAATTCCTTTTTGGGTCAGGACCCCTACGATTACAACACTGTGAAATTTCAGATTTAAATAGCTGAAATGATGAAATTTGCTATTTTTAAAATCCTATGACTGTGAAATTGACCCAAGTGGACCATGAATTTGGTAGGATCCTACACCTAGTGGAAGGACACACCCAGGCCCTAGCTGACTACACTACCAAAAGGGGCAGCATAGCAGTGACGCTACTTCATTGAGAGTGGTGTATAGTAAGAACTAAATAAGGAAGATTGGGCTCATTGGTCTTGTTAATACAAATAGTAGTCAGTACCTCAGAGATAAGCAGTATAAGCTATGTCATGTATATTCTTAGTCTGTCAGTTACAGGTACTGCAAGATGAAATGCAAGTATTTCAGGCTTGTGCATCATGCTGGTAGGACTTGCATTCCATAGTTTGTCTTTTCTTTGGCAGAGGTATCTTTTGGGAAGAAGGACTTACCAACCAAAACATTGCTGTTTCTAGTGAGAAAAGGTCAGTGAAAGTACATCTCCTTCATTGTGCCATAAGGAGACAAGACATGGGGTCATCCTGACCTCCTGTACATGAGAATTCCTCTGCTGCTCATCCTTTACTGAAAACGTTTTGTCTCCAGCTCTGGCAAGCTTCATCCCAGGTACCTTCCTCTTCCTTTCTGATTTTAATATTCTTTGAGTGAGTTAAGGGAGAGGCAGCTTTCAGGCATCTAGGCACGTTGAAGGCCAGGACCATGAGTTGAATCCAGCACTGGGTGGCTGAATGCTGAGTAATGTGGTGATGTTTTCTTGTCTACCGTTCTGCTTAGGAGACAAGACGCTGCATTTTGAGCCACACTCAACTCCTGGAAGCCTCCCAGTATCAATGCCAGGGAGAGAACATGACTGTAGTCCAGCCTTGAATAACAAAGATGTGGATCATTGTGGCTAGGTCTACATCTGTGAGGAACAGGTTCACTCTACTTATCCACTGGAGAAGGGAATAGATATTTCTAGCCACTGCTGAAGTCTGGCATTTCAGAAATGGAGACGAGTCCTGTTATAACTCCTAGACTGTACATGTCCCTCATATTCAATAGGCAGATGCCATCAACTAACGGGAGTGCTCATGGATTCTGCTAAATAGCTGAACTCTGGGGTGTAGTGGCAGAATTCGCATATTGGTAGCTTTCTGACTGCTGAAAGAGGAAAGCAATGCGGCGGTGGATCTTTTAAAGGTCTGCTCTAGCTTACTTGAATCAGGCAGCTTCTTCAAAGGACACCTACTAGCTTTTCCCTACTCCTGTGGCTACTAATACTCTATATGCAGCAACACAAGTGAAGCAACAGCCCCTCCATTGCTGGCTTTTTCTGCTTGCTGCTTGGCAACAGACAAGGCATGAAGAACATTGTCCAGTCCGCTGTCCACTGTCCAGCCCTGGATCCACACTGCCAGCTAAGGATCACATTTATATTAGGAATAAGGATCTTAGTACCTTTATCTGCTTCATGAGGGTCAAAAGATGACTTTGCAGACCTTGGTTTCATCCCCTCACATACTTACCATATCAGCACAGGTACGCCAGTCAGTCTGTCCCCTGACTGGCTTGCCCTTTCACTGTTCAAGATTTTCAAAAGTGACTGGAGATTTTGAGTGTCACAATTTCTGGGTGCCTAACTGGAGGCAACTTAAAGGGGCCTGTTTTCAGAAAGCACTGATTTCCCACCCTCTGAAAATCAGATGCCTTTAAGGTGGTCTCCAGTTGGGCACTAAAAAATGACATAGAAAATACTAGTCACTTTGAAAATCTTGGCTAGCATGTGATTTGTTCACCTTTGGGAATAATCAACTGGTCATTGCACTTCTTCAGCAGTTTCCCATGTATTTTTTTTATTGATGAACATTTTTGCATGATTGGGCTCCACGATAGAAGAAACAGCTCGAGAGAAAGAGAATAGAATATAATTTTGTTTTCTATCACGCCTTTCTTATGGGAAATGTTCTAATGAGCTTTATAAGGCAACAAATACCATAAGATCCTGGCAGTATAGTGAGTGTATAAAGCCAGTGCAGTAACCATGCATTTAAAACATGTGATATCCATGTGTATGTGTGAAAGACTTTTTCAGAAGTTGCATAGATCTCTTAGTGTACAGAGAAGAGCAGAACAGAATGGGGATTGATTTAAATCTCTTCCAAGAGGTGGTCACGCTAACATCACAGTATATTGAGTGTAACGCTTTATCCTCAGATGATACATGAACACACAAGGGAGTGTGGAGTGGAGTAACATATATGTGGTATAACAGCCTTCTTATGCCATTAGCTTTTGGCCTAAAGGACAATGATGGAAATGGCTGCTAAATATATTTCAGTTAATAGGACTATATGGAAATTCAGGCAATGAGCCAGAATCAGATATCTCCCCTCCCTGAACTGTGGTGGGGTTGAGATCTGGACTCAGACTCTGTTAGCCTCATCTCTTTTGAATTCAGTCAGTTAAATTACTGAGAGAGCAGCATTTTACCATGGCTGTATGATTTTCATGATGTGCTATGATTTTCATTCTTTCCCAGTTGCCGGAATATATCTATGCAAATTAATGAACTGTTTGTTGCCAACTGCACATTGAAGAGATTTACAGGGTCCAACAAAATTTGTTTTAGGCCAGCAATTTAATAGAAGTCCATAATGAATACGGTCTTAACTCAAAGGATGAATGGCTTTGCTGGTGCACTGGGAAACATTTGGACAGCTATTGTGATTTACCGACAAGCTCTGCTTTAGGAAGCTACAGAACAGCATTTCAGAAGAAGAAAGTCATGAATGTACAGAAGCGAGAGTGAAACTAAGCAACCTTTTCATTTTTTTTACCAGTTTGCTAGCAGTTCCCAATTCACCACTGGCACCGAATAATAGCGTTGTGTCCTGCCCTTGCAACACTGTTCAGGGAGTAAAGAGGCTTATTTAGGCCCACCTGATTCCTTTGTAGACTGTCTGTGCTGTGTGGAAGTCGGGGGCTGCAGAGAGAGAGACAGGATGGCCCAGTTGCGGGATGCTAGTTTAGGACATGGGGCAACCCGCTTTCAACTCCCAGTTCCGCCACAAACTTCCTGTGTGACTTGGAGCGAGTCACTTGGGGCTAGACCCACAAAAGGTAGTTAAGCTCAGCAATGTGATACTTAACTTCAGGCACCCTACCACCTCCTGGAATCCTCAGCCTCGAGTTTGGCACCCAGACGCCCCCATTGAGATGCATGGGGCGAATTAGGAGCCTTAACAATGGGATGCACAGAAGCCACCATGCTGAGCAGGGAGCTGCCTAAGTTAGACAGTGGTAAATGCCAGGGTGAGGAATGTGACCTATGCCCCACCCCCACCCCCTGGGTTGGAGGGGGTGCCTTCTTCTGCTCAGGATTCATAGCTGTGAAACCTTTCCTGAAATTAGGTGCCTAAGCCAGATCAGCAAAGAATCCTGTGGCACCTTATAAACTGACAGACGTTTTGGAGCATGAGCTTTCATGGGTGAATACCCACTTCATCGGATTTCACCCACGAAAGCTCATGCTCCAATATGTCTGTTAGTCTATAAGGTGCCACAGGATTCTTTGCTGCTTTTACAGATCCAGACTAACACCGCTACCCCTCTGATACTAAGCCAGATCAGTCCTTTCTCAAGAAACATTGAGAAGGAGGAGTCCCCTTATACTCAATAGCCCAGTGGTTAGTCCACTCATGCAAGATGTGGGAGATCAGGGTGCAAGTACCCATGCTGTCTCATTGGGAGCAGAGTCTTCCTCCTCCCAGCTGAGTGCCCTAACCACAGAGCTGTAGGGTTTGCTGGGAGTGGGTCTCTTTCTATCTTTCAATAGTCATTGGGTCAGAAAGAGGGTGAGAATGACACTGTGGCCTAGTGGTTAGTGCACTCTCCTGGGAGACCCACCTTCCAGTTTCTGCTCCAATGAATATTTAAGAATTTTATACGAAGTGGGACAGCTTCCACAGGAGAGAATAACTCTAGTGTTGAATGAAAGGAGTTTTCTAGTGACTGGACAAGTGCCTTGGAAACCATGAATTCACCTGGAAGGAACTGATGATTCTGGGAGAGAGTTGAAGGATTAAATTATTAGGATGAGAGAACTTTCTTCTAACTCTATAATGCTTTCCTCCTAGGTCGAGCCTCAGGCAGTATTCACTACCATAGCCTATGTTACACCTACTCTATAAATAAACAGAAGATTTCCATTCCCTGGGTTAACTAACCAGATTTTAAAATGTTTAAAGTAGATAATGAAAAGATGGCAATTTTGTTTTCTGCACTTCTGTAGTAGAAATTACTTCAGAGAGCGAGGAATAAGCAGCCAGGCTGTGTCTATCTCACTCTTCAGCCACCAGCAACAACCTGACTTTGATGAGCAATTTGTTCGGTGTTTGATGATAAAACCTGGTTGCTCAGGATTGTAATATGTTTCTAATTGTTTTTTTAATTGCAGCATCTCGTTTAATTACTTCTCTGGTTAAGCAGCTTATTTACAGTCTTGCTTTTCGTAAAGGAAAAGAGGAGAAGGCTCTGCAACAGAGTTCTTTTGTGCCATCTCCAAAGAAAGAACTACAATCACTCAATCACCCTTTAGGGGTGGTGGTGGTGGTTGTTTCTTTCCATGAGAAAAATCTCTTTATGAGAGGATTCTTTGTACATTACAATACAAAGCTGACATTCTTAAAATATAACCTTTTATGCCATATTTATCTTAATTCAGAGAGAAACAAAGCATAAACTACATCATTTTCTTATTTATTTATTTCCAGTTTTTCTCTAATATAGGAAATTTCACATATACATATGTGTGTATTTCTGTACATATATATAGGAGTATATTATAATGGCATATAAAAGTTCATGCGTTTTCTAGTTTCAGCAGGCAATGTTAAATAATGTGCTCATTAAAATCTGCACTGGAGTTTATGAACGATATAAAATGGTGGGTAATATTAAAAAAGACTCAAAACCCAAGAAAATCAAATGTATTCTCATTCTACACTTCTTACTCAGATGAAACTCCCATTGAAATCAACTGTGCACCACAAATTGCAACATTATTTACCATGGGCACAACTAAAATGTCAACATTTATCAGTGGTTATTGTACCACACCAGATTATCCCAGATACACTGTCATGGTTATCTCCTCTAACAGCAGAATGAAATATTGTGATATCTCAGCTATCGAGTCTGGTAACTATTGGTAAATAGTGACTTTTAAATGGTGAGCACTGTTATCTGATATATTTTGTAAAATGTAAAGCACTGACATTTTATTGGAAAAGATCTATCCTCAGACTTTCTTTAGAGAAGTCATGGCAAATGTCCATCCACTTCATTGTGCTTGTTGCTTGATGAAAATACTAGAGGGACCTAATCAAAACAAGAATTACACTCACCATCTGAAGCCAAAGATCTATGCTTAAGTTATGAATAAACCTTGTGGGCCTGGTCAAGATTCATAGTCAACAATGAGAGGCTTCTATAGTGCACAATACTGTAGATGGAGACACAGTATGTGAAGAGATAAGCCACTCGACTTCATCTTCTTTGTCCTATTTGCAGGTACAGAAATGAACGTGAATATCAGCAGAAGCTAAAAGAGACCCTTGAACGCCTTAATAAGGTGAGCCTGTTACAGTAGGAGTGTGCTGTTTGCATCAGCGGCTTCCTTTCATTTCATTTACTAGACATAATTACTTTGATGTCCATTCAGTTTGGTTCGATTAATTTTTAAGCAGTTATTTTAGTTCTGATAGAATTTATTCTGGTAATATTATATAATATTACTTTTTCTCCCATAGTCACATGTATTGGTGCCCCCACAAATCATGAAAGGACAATTCCTATCCTCTCTCCTATTTTTGGCCATAAGCTATTAGTTTGTGCAGGTAACTTTATTGTCAATAACATTAAGAAATTGGAATCTAGGATAGTGCGAGAATTTGGGACCTTTCCTCATTTTCCAGTCCTGGGTGATTTCTCTTCATCCTGTAAACCCTGAAGGGGAGCCCTTCGGCACAGATTTTCAAAGGTTGATTTCAATGTGAATTAGGCACCTAACCTGCTTAGACCCTTATGACAAAGCCATTAGGTGACTATCTGCATCTTTAGGTATTTAAATACCTTTGAAAATCTGGCCTTAGAGCCTGATCCTAAACATACTGCAGTCTCTGGGAATAGGTTTTGGATTAGGCCCTTAGAGAGAGACCTATCTGATCATTAACTGGACTTACTCTTTCCTTTGTTATCCTGCACGTCCCTAGACCCATGGAATATAAACTTTGTAACTGATCTAGTAACACAGGCCTCTTTAAGTTACAGTTATGTGCATTAGTAAGTGTTTAGCTGGATTCAGGCTGTTAGGCATGATTCTGAGTTTACTGAAGTAAATGGGAGTTTTGCCTGAGAACGGAATTCTGGACCAGGTTGGTAGGACAGACGATGGCTGCACTGATTTACCGTTGGAAACATTCATTGTTGGCAGAGTTCCTTAATATCAAACCAGATATAGTACAAATCAATAAATAAGAGAAATGAAAGCCCAAGAGAACAGATTTTAAATTCATTTCCTCTACAGATGGGTGATTTGTCTTGTGTGTTTTCCCATGTAGTCTCTCATTTGCCTGGGATTTTTTAAGCTCTTGGCAGGCCTTTATGGCAAGCTACACATCTTGTAAGGATCCTTCACTAAGAATTGCCCTGCAAAGCATTCCCACTGTATATCTCTTGCTGTTGTGTGCCTCTGGCCACCATGATGGGAGAGGTGTACTGATATGATGATAACGATGTGGAAAAGCAGAGCAAAGAAAGTTACATCTAAATATGAATATATATCATTTTGGCTATAAGGCAAAGAGAAATAAAAATGGTTGCTGTGAACTGCTACTGTCTGCATGGTTGAAAGCACTATACCAATGAGCTCATTAAGAAAAGAGCTCCGGGCCAGAGGAAAGCAAATTGATCTAGAAAAAGGGCTGTTTTCCCTAATCATTGTTTTGTTCTTTTTGCATTTATTGACCACTAATAGCTGAAAGCCAATGCTGTCACATTGGTGTAATCTGTAAAGTTAGGTGTGTAAAAAAAAAAAAAGCCAAAAATGGCTGAGAACTTAAAAATTGGATGATAACAGACCACAGATCCCAGTGATGGTTGAACCTGGTGATATTCTAAACAAAAATTGCTCTCAGCCATGCTTTAGCTATTTCCATCACTTCACACTGACTCAACAAACCTTCTAGGGTTCAGAGTGACACACGGACAGAATGAGACTCCTGGAATGTTGTTATATAGATTAGCAGTTCTTCTGACCATGGAAGGGATCTCACTTAACTGAGATCCCATCTTTATGTGTACTGTCATGTTTTTTAAACATTCAGCTCAATGATCAAAGAAATCCCTTTAATCTGGTGCATTGTAATTATTGAGTTCCTGGTCAGAGAAAACTGCATGAGTCTCTCCACTCAGGGGTTTGTCAGTTCTTTGTCAGTCCTGTTACGACAGTCTGGGAGCTTCAAGGAGATTATCTGGCTTTGAGGATTAAAACTGTATCCTATCCTGCAGGAAAAGGTCAAGTCCATTAAATAACACCAAGTTCCCGTTAACAAAAAAAATGGACATTTCATTCCTTGATTTCTGCAGATTAAGAGGATTTTGAAGGGCCTGATCTCTGGCATACCTTGAATGCTGTTGCAATCAGAACCCTTGAGCAGAGGCTTACCTTTAAGGAGGTGAACAACCCACTGATGGAAGCTTGATTTTGGTTTTGGAGTGCGGGTGGATCAATACCTACGGAAAGCCATAACACCGTTCTCCATCTTGGCCCTGTACCAGTGTTGTCCTTTTTCCATGACAAAGAATAATACTCCGTCCTCAAACTGTGCTAGACAATCATGAGCCCAAGATGTGGGACCCAAATGTAGGCAAAATGCTGAAACTACTCTGTAAGTCATACCGTTTAGCCAAATGGTGATAAAATGAACATAAGACTATTAAGGGAAAACACAGAAAATAGCAGATGAATATTAAAAAGAGCTAGTGCCAAGCTCCCTAATTCTTATCACAGAGATAACAAATGTTTTTCATTTGTAGAGCAGTTTTTACAGTGCCGCAAAATATGTTAGTGGTGAACAGCATAATGACTTGAGCTGGGATTTATAAAGCACAGTACCATTCAAAATCAGTGGGAGTTGGTGCCTAACCCTAGTACCGTGATGAAATCCTGGCTCCATTGAAGTCAACGGGAGTTTTCCCATTAATTGAGGTGGAGCCAGGATTTTACGCCTGGTATTTAACAACAAAGGGCCAGAGTCAGCCTGACTCTTTTGCAGGTTCTCAGTGACGGGGAGGCCACAAGCAGCTTTGTTGCCACTTGTCTGATCCTGACTTGAGACATGCAATATTCCAGTTCCTGCATTTAAGCAAGCAGAGGGACTCCCAACTTACTCCCCTAGGGACAGGGAGAAGATGGCCTATCGCTGCCTGTCTCCTAGAGCTGCCAGTGGATCCATCTGACTGAACAGTAGGCAGTAAAATGCATCCTAAACAGGGGATATAGTAGAGTGCATGCAGCTCAGCACCTGCGGGAACTCTAGTAGTGAGAGTGCTTCCCAGTGCTCCCTGTGGGATGGTGTGATTCTGCACCAAGTCCAGCTGTTGGACCAGGGGCGGCTCTAGGCATTTTGCCGCCCCAAGCCCGGCAGGCAGGCTGCCTTTGGCGGCATGCCTCTGGAGGGTCCGCTGGTCCCACGGCTTCGGGAGGTCCGCCCCAAGCACACACTTGACGTGCTGGTGCCTGTAGCCGCCACTGTGTTGGACTGTGCCTTTGAGGCACAACTGAGCCCTGAATTACTAGTGCTGTTTCTAAAGAGGTTAAAATGTAACATTTCCTGGCAGCTTTGTTTCCTGGATTCTTCTGTCTTCAACTACCGTCCGATATATAAACATTTCTTACTGGAAACAGCTAACAAGATATAACAGCACCTCCGTACCTCACAAGGGTGTTGTAAGGATAAATACATTAAAGATTATAGAGCACTCAGATATTCCAGTAATGGGGGGCCAAACAGGGGCAACAGATAGATACAAAAATCTGAAGTTTCTTGCTCTCACCCAGTTTCTTCTGTATCCTTTATCTCTTAGAGAAGAAATAAGTGACTGTGTTTTCCCTATTCCCAGACTTGCCCCTGGAAACAGTAGACATGATTAGATGGGAATGTGCTCACAAGGGACATCATATGCAGTGCCATTTAGGCCATTCATACTAACTCGGTGGCTTATGATGTTATGATGCAACTGTACTATACTCATAGTACTAGCTTCAACACTTCTTAGACTCTATTGGAGAAAAGGGGAGGTTCTGCTATCCAGCCTGAATGTATTTGTTCTACAAACTATTCAAGATAATGTTTAAGCTGAGCCTGAGTAGCCATTTATCAAAAGACAGCCAATTAGCAGATCTTTTTCCTCCATCAATTTTTCTTTCAATGCTGTGATCTAAGGCTATGTCTACACTACAGAGGTTTGTCACCAAAAGTTATTCCGTTGTAATTAAAGCGCTTTAATTAAACTGCAGTTGCATGACTACGCTATGCTCCTTGTGTCAGTAGAGTGCATCTGCACTAGCAGCTCTTGCATGGACACAGAGAGCAGTGCACTGTGGGTAGCTATCCCACTGTGCACCTGGCCGCAGGGTGCCTTGAGAAGGGTTTGCAATGCCTCATGGGGCAAGTACAGCATCACATGATGCAGGTTTCTCAATCCCATCGTTCCATGGACATCCTAGTAGATTGCCACCTCTTTTCTACTGAAGTGGGTGCGGGAAGGGGAAGAGTGTGTAACATGGAGTGTGTGGGGGGGGGGGGAGAGACAGAAACAGAGTGTGTGTTAGGGGAGAGTATGTGTGTCCACATGCTGTCTCCGTAAGTTCAAACAACCGCCAGAAGCAACCAGTCCTGACATCAGCCCCCACCTCCCTCCCTGGCTCAGCACAGCAGCCTCTCTCTCTGGAATCCTTTTCTACTTGAGATCAACAGGATTTTTGCCTTACTACTGGCAACAAACCAAGGTTAAATCAACATTGACACCATTGAGGAAGTGGGTGAGAATTTATACATAAAGACTGATGTATTAGTGAATTCTTTATTCATTTGTTCCAGCTATTTTTTATTGTTCAAAGTAGAAGGAAGATCCCAGTGTCAGTTGCTTGACTTTCCCTGAGTCCATTTTAAGGTATCCCAGGCACTAAGATAGCAAAGAATCCTCTGAGCAATGTATGTGCTTTCTAAATAGGAATCTATTCATAAAGAACTATGCTACAGAGCAATCAGTAACAATCAGCTACCTTCCTCACAATTTCTTTTACCTTATGGACCTTTATTTCTCTGATTTTAGTGAATGTGTGCTCTGTAGACTCAGCACCTATGAATAAGAAATAGCTTTGCTGGCAGAGGATGTAAACACAGAAAAATAATTAAGGTATCAGAAGTGGCAAAAGACTGAGTAGCCTGTAGCTCAGCAGTTCTCCAATTTATCTCATCAAAGCAAGTAGTTACTGTTTACTATGCACTGAAGAAAACTATTTCCTGTTTTCTGAGTCCCATGTAAATAGCTGGATTCTGTCATCTATATACACACTGACTAACACCTTACTCTATGAGATGTCCCATTGATTTCAATAGGATTACTTACCAAGTAAGTTCAACAAGCCAGAGTCTCTGCTGGCTACACTGATTCCAGTGATTCATTTGTAATGAAACAGGTGCCAGGTCTCAAGCAATTAGTTACTGTGGCTCAAGCAATTTTTTAATGTTAATAATTAATATAGTGAGCCCAGACATGCCAGTGCTATGAACTGCCAAGCCTAGAGGTGCCGGGGCTCAGCCCTGGAAAGCCTTGGCACAAATTAAGCACTGACTAATTCATAGATTTATAGATTTGAAGTCCTTAAAGAGACCTTTATGATCATCTGGGCTGCCCTTCTGCATAATACAGGCCACAGGATTTCACCCAGTGATTCCTGCATCAAGCACGTGATGTCTGGTTGTGATAGGCTAGCTAGAGCATCTCTTAGCAGTCAGTGCAGTGTCGTTGGAAGTCAATATAGCTATGCTAGTTTGTGCCATCTGAGGCTCTGGCCCAACACATTTAAGGATGGCAGAATCTGGCCCAGTGTGTTTAGAGTTGGCTTTAATACTTTCATTATTCCTTTCTGTGCCCAAAAGAGTTTGTCTTCTGTCTGTGTTTGGAGTCAATGCACAAGTAGTCAGCAAAAGTCCATCCATTTGCAAATCATAAGTTTTGTATCTCTTTTAAGTGAATACCATGCAGTCAACATGTCTGTCTGTCCCTCTAGAAGATGAATGGAGAAAAATGTGCATTTAAATAGAGCCACAAGGTCCTGATCCTGTAATATGCTCAGCAGCTTCGATTCTCATGGACCTCAGTGAAAACTGAAGGCACTCAGCCCGCTGCAGGAGGAACTCAACTCCATCTCAGAACTGGCCCCTCACTGTGCAAATCTAGTTTCCATAGCAAAGGAAGAAAACTGAATGGTTTCTTTTCAGGCGAAGTTTTACCTTAGATGTGCACTTTACAGAATTAAGCCAGTAGAACAAATAATGGCTTGCATGGCGAAGAGTTTGAAAAGTCCATTAAGGTCTTTAGAAAAGGTTTTTCAATGCCAGGAATATGAAATTAAGAAAAAAAATCAATTTATCTTTCTTTGCTGTTTGCATTCTTCTTTGAATTAAGAAAAATAGATTGTCTCCTTCCCCAGCTCTATTTTCATTGCTAATCCTTCATCTTTCATGTTTCTATCCCATTTCTGGCATATTAAACAGTGTTTTTCCTTCCCTCTGCAAAATGCAGATGTGGCTTTGCGCACACAGGGATCATTTGAATGACTTGTATTTTTTTTCATCTACTTTTTAATGTCCAGAACATCCCTTCTCCTCCATATTTCTAAGAGATCATGTGCTTAGAATTTGCCAGTATATTGGGGCTCACTTAGAACAAGTTTTATGGGTATTTTATAAGCTCACCAAATGGAAAGGCAAATCCAGTCATCTCTGGAGTCAGGGAGGTCTCTCCGGCATCAGAACCAGTATGGTTCCACTGCACAGGGAGTGCATTTTCAAAAGTGGCACAGCATGAACCCCAGCATGTGGTTCAGAGCCCAACTCCATCAGCCTACCTGTGACAATGCAGGGTGGGATGGGGGGCAAGGTAGAGCATGAACTGTGTGCTGCATGGATCCTCAGTCCTCTCCTTTCACAAAGGGTCATGGGGTGCTAGTTCAGCCATTGGGCAGAAATAGCCTTCTCCGAGCAGCTCTGCAGCCATTCTGCCCGCTGAGGAGAAAGGTTCCTGCTCCCTAGCCCCTTCCTGGAGATTACCAACCACTGGTCTGATACAGGCTAGGCTCCAGTGCCATAGATTCAGAAGGGACCATCGTGATCACCTGGCCTGAACAGGATCTGGCTCATAGTGATCAGAGATGGGTGAAAGTGAGGACACATTTTCATAAAGGTTCACTAAAAAATTTTGTTTAAGGCAGTTTCACAGTTTAAAGATTTGGCTTTTCTGCCAAAAAATGGAGATATTTGTTTTTCACTTAAAACATATGAAAACCCGAAAAACAAATTTGTTGCTGGGAAATATGATGCCTGTGAAGTTGTGAGCAGACATGGCAGGAGTCTGGTGGCCATTTCTGACATTTCTCTCTTGTGCCTTATCGATGTGGAGGAACATAAAAAGAGAAAGCAAAATGTAGCACGCTAATGTACCACGTTAATGGATACAACTTCTACTAAACCTCTTCTCATTATCGAAGTGTGAATGTATGTTAGAGGTCTCTCTCTGTGGCTGAGTCTGCTGGAGCTATAGGTTGAGAGCTTTAGCTCAAGCTATGCACTTAGCTCTGGAGGTTCCTAGTGTGACAGTGAAGATGGCATCTTTCACACAGACAGAAGGGATTATAAAGATTAGGTAACGCAATCAGGGAACAAAACCAATCAGCTGACGAAGATGACAAACCGCAGAGCGCATACTATCAAATGAGCGCTAGAACGTTCACTGAGGCAACCAGTTTGTGAGCAATCTTTAGGAAGAAATTTGTCCATGCACAACAGTCACTGATCCATCTGAATGACGAAGAGCCTTACTGTGTGTTTGCAGACTACTGCTGAAAAGGAGAAGGGGCTCAGTTTAGTGAATGATTTGTTGTTTGTAAATTTTATACCTCTCTCCATTAACAACAAACAGGGATCCAAGCCCTGTCATGAAGGCCATTTTGCAAACAGTTTACTCCATACATTTATGTGTGTATGGTAAAATTCTGTGCCACTGATACATTTCACATGATATCAAATGACATGGAGGATGTTACACATCTTAGCAGGTTCTTAATAGCAGTATTCTCTACAGCAGGGCAGACAGCAGATATGAGATACATCTTATGCTGAGAGCAAAGTTCTGGCATTTGACATGATTGCATTATCCATATTTATCAGTGACACAGAATTCACATCCCCATATCCATCACTTTATGCTTAAACTAGTATTTGGGTACATTCAGGTCAATTTATAAATGTAGGAATGCAATGGTGTTTACTCAGAAAGATAAGTCCATTCTGCTTTGCAGTTCATTTTCTGTGCATAATACTCAGGATGAAGCCTGGTTGCTTTTTATATATGCAGGAATCTTTACAAATAGAGAAGAACACATCAATGTACAGAACCATTAAACAACAGTTCTGCAAAGCACTGGACTTGTCCTATTTCTATTTGTCAATGGGAGTTAGGTTCTAAATACTGTTGAAGATCTGAGCCCTTGATCACTGCGAGGGCCACCTGTAGGGGGGGGGGGGCAAGTGGGGCAATTTGCCCCAGGCCCTGGGTCCCACAGAGGCCCCCATGAGAATATAGTATTCTATGGTATTGCAACTTTTTTTTATGGAAGGAGCCCCCAAAATTGCTTTGCCCCAGGCCCCCTGAATCCTCTGGGCGGCCCTGATCACTGCTGGAGTCAGTAGTTAAAGATTTTTTTTTTAAAATGCACGTAAAGAATAATGAAAGAATGATGCCAAGTTGAGAAGAAAATAACTGGATGCTGTGTTATTCTGATACAGCGTGAGGGTTCAGTGAATGCATAGCTAAGTCTAGCTTATTTAAAAAGAAAAACGGCAAACACATTTTCTCTCTTGGGCAAACATTTGAAAAGCTGAAAACTAGATGTTGCTCATTACATACAAAAATTCTTGCTAATTGGGGATGTCTGCTTCCCCCACAAGACTCCTAACGCTATCGTTGTTGTGCTGATCTTTCTCTCAATAGGAAATCAGTAAGGCTGCATAAATGCTCCCCAAATGCCTGATGTCTGGCTTAGAATATTCTGGTCATGGTCTGTTTTAATTAGTGGCATTTGCTCACAGTGCAGTTAACTAGCACTAGAGTAAAAAAAGTTCATGGTCGTTTTATTGGTGCATCAGCAAACCTGGCTGGATGAGTTAATGGCATAATGAAAATCGCAAGCATCAACACATTTCTCAATAGCACATCAGCCCTGGTGGTTAATTTGCTGTGCATGTAAAAATGGAAATCCCTCTTTCACCATAGTCACATGCTCTGCCCAGAGAGGCAAGAGTTTAATTCACTGCACATGATCTGATCATTGGGCCTGATATTTACCTCTGATAATTGAAAGTGGTGAGTTTTAAAGGGATGCCATATGTTTAAAAATCTGTTTCCTGCCCCCTATTAAGATCCTATTGTTATAAGCAACATCTAATGTTACTCGGACTGAAATCGATTAGGAAAAAATATTTGTTCCTTTATTCTCTGTTTCCTTTGTGCATTTGACAGTGCTTCATGCATAGCCAGCGTCACATGTTCCTCTATATAGTCAGTTATTTATTCAGACCATGTCTATGCTACAGATGCCACAGAGGTTTAGTTCCGATGCTGTAAGTATGTTGCTGTAGTGCCATAGCATAGACACTTCTCACAGGAATGGAAAGGGGTTTTTTCCATTGCTGTAGGCACTTCACCTCCCCGAGCGGTGGTAGCTAGGTCAAAGGAAGCATTCTTCTATTGACCTTGCTGCATCTACGCTGGGGGTTCAGTGGGCATAGCTGTCACAGTCTGAGGTGTGAATTTTTCACACTCCCTTAGCACCATAGCTATATGGCTCTAATGTTTAAGTGTAGATCAGATCTTAGTTTCCCTTGATGATTTTTTAATTGTGTCAGGTTAGGTTTTGTGTGAAGTAAAACAGAGGTTCTCAGACTTGGGCCGCCACATGTTCAGGGAAAGCCCGTGGCAGGCCAGGCCAGTTTGTTTACCTGCCGAATCCACAGGTTCAGCCGATGGTGGCTCCCACTGGCCACTCCAGGCCAATGGGGGCTGCAGGAAGAGTGGTCAGCATGTCCCTCGGCCCGCACCGCTTCCTGCCGCCCCCATTGGCCTGGGGCAGCGAACCGCAGCAAATGGGAGCTGCGATTGGCTGAACTTGCAGATGTGGCAGGTAAACAAACCAGCCCAGCCCGCCAGGGTGCTTACCCTGAACAAGTGACGGCCCAAGTTTGAGAACCACTGAAGGAGAACACACTTTCCTGAGAACTAATCATCAGCCTTTGTATCAACTTTGGGATTATCAGAGATGACAAAATCAATTAGATTGAATGGGCCTGGTTCTGATCTCCTGGACACCAGTGTAACACTATTGATTTCAGTGGAGATATGCTTGATTTACCACAGAGCTTGGAATCCCGCATGTGCTGGCAAGTATGATATAGGTAGGTTCACAGTGCACATGCTCACTTTTCTATCCCAAATCCTGAAAAGTACTGAATCAGACCTTCTCCCTAGCATACTCTTACCTTGAGGAGCTCTATGAGCAGTGTGTTTGGAATTATGAAGAAAGAAATGAGTCAAGGAAAAAAAACATATGTATTTAGAATGTAACTAACTATCTCATAAACTCAGACACATTGGACCTGATTCTAGTCTCTGGTATAAGGCCCAGATTCAGCAAATCACTGAAGAGCATACTAACTTTCAGCGTATGTGTAAATCACATGGATTTCATCAGGAATTAAGTGGGTGCTTAAAGTTAATAACTTGTTTAAGTGCTTTGTTGAATGGGGTAGGACTTCTCATGTGCTTAAAATGAAGCATGTGCTTAAATGCATTGGTTAGTTGAGGCCTAGCAAAAGAGGATCTCCACTGAAGCCAGTGGTGTTACACTATCTAGATGAGATCAGAATCAGGCCCATGAAATATTAGTGATTTTAGCATCCATGGCTACCCCAAAGTTGCTGCAAAGCTGTTGATTATTGCTGTTGAGCACAACTTACCATTCAAAACCTGATGTGATAGAACTAAAGAGACACCATCACCTTGAAATGTAGTTAATGGGAAAATATGAATTAAATGCACGTTTGGATGTTCAGCTACCCTGGAGACTCACTGTCAAATTTTTGATTTTACAATCAGATATTCCAATATTTTACAATTTCTTTTTGCTCTTGCTGGGTCAGAGATGCACTAATACAGCAGGTGGAATGACCTGAATAGCTGCTTGTATCGGGAAATTGTGAAACTATACTTAATGTGCTGTCAAATGCAGAAAGTAAACAAATTGCAAAAACAATTGAGAAAAGAACTCCCCCTGCCAAGGTCTCAGGATGTACTTTGTTCTCTAGAATAAGAGCTACTGAAAATCTATGGGATTTTGTGATATCATAACAAAACCATTAACAGAGAGAGACTGCAAAGGGCTGAGTTTACATGATGGAAAAAATGTCTCCAGGGTTTTCAGAGAGCTTGTGTTATTTAAAGTCTTACCCACAAACATTTGGTCACGGAAGTTGCCAAAATGCATTGATTTCCTGACCAAGAGTTACGTGTAAACAATCCTCCAAAATACAAAGAGTGAAATTCTGGGGCTTTTTTGCCATTAACTTCAACGGAGGCTAGGATTTTACTCAAGGTCCAGATTACCCTGAGATTGGCAACCTCTGGCACGTGGCTCCCCTGGTGGGCCTGGCCAGTTTGTTTACCAGCTGCATTGGCAGGTCAGCCAATTGCGGCTCCCACTGGCTGCGGTTTGCTGCTCCAGGCCAATGAGGGCATCGGGAAGCCGCGGCCAGCACATCCCTCGCCCACACTGCTTCCTGCAGTCCCCATTGTCCTGGTCCGGCCCACCAGGGTGCTTACCCTGGCGAGCTGCGTGCCAGAGGTTACCGACCCCTGATATATACGATAGATGCCACGCCTGCGTCTGTTGATATATTTTAATACCTTTTTTATCACTGCAAGGAATAGTTTTGTCTTCTGTAAATCTCAATTCAGTTGTATTGGTGCAATTCAGCCAGCTCAGGTATCACATACAAAGTCCATTGAAACTGGTGAATTTCTTTCCCTTGATGTCAGTGGGCTTTGGATCTGGTTCATATTGCATTTATAGCTTCATGGAAACACCCCCACTTAAGTACATTATAAAATGTCATAGGAACCATTGAGTGTTAGGGAGTTGCAACAAGGATTCAATCGGTCGTGTTCAGGAGACCTACCAGAAACTAAACTCTATTGGCGCATGATATGCTTAATTAGATGCTGATGTATTAGATAGCAGGCTGAAACTTATCCCCATAGAATTTGTTATTTTGTATTGTGAGATTGAAAGTTACTGGGAAGTATTTGATATTCAGGAGCTTGTTTAAAGTCGTATAACCGAGTAATGAGCCAAGTGACCTCTTTGAATTGAAACGGGAGTTGGATACTGGGGCCAGATGCTGCTCTCTGTTACGCAGGTGTAAATCATGGTAATTATTTTGCATTCTGTGTTCATTTCTCTAGACCAACTGGACTCTAAGAATCTTCTGCCTCCTGAATTTACAATTAATTGCAATTTTTTGCCACAAGACTTGCTTTTCTAGTTTTTGTTGGCCACCATGTTAATAATTATTAGTCCCAAAAATGTCACAGAAAAATCCAATTTTATGATGTGTGTAGTGGAGTGGTTACCCCTGAAGGGCTTAAAACAGCCCTGGGAGAGGGCTGTGGCAGGGGAAAAGCTGGGCTGATTGGCAGAGCATCTGCAGCAGGGGACACTCCCCAAGCGGAGCACAGCTGGCCCTTATAAAAGGGCTGTGAGCCAGTGGCTGGACGAATCTCCCTCTAGCTGAGGAGGGAGATGGACCTAGCTGCTGGAATCCTAAAGAGTACTGGAGTGAAGCAGGGCTGGGGAAAGGCCAGAAGAGCAGGGGAGCTCTAGACTGGCAACTCCCCAGGCTTCAGGGCCTGGTCCTAAGCCCACAGAGATACTATGATGAGTGGCTTTTACACTGCAGTCTGCCCCAGGGAATGGGGGCTAGTTGTGACTGGCAGTAGCCTATGACTGAGGCGAGGTGGGGATAGGTGGTGGGGGTTTCCCGGGGAGGGGAGACCCCAAGACTGAGGGTTTATTGCCGGGGGCAGCATGCTAGATAACGGGGCACCTGAGTCCTGGGAGGGACCCTGGGGCCAAGCGGCAGCGGGACACCAGCCTGCAAAGGGCACTGCAGGCTGGAAATTGAGCTAATTCCCTGAGAGACCAGCAGGAGGTGCCACAGGGGTGAGTCCACATGCTTACAATATGTGAGACATCACAAAATGAAAAATTTCAGGATGACACAGAAATATGGTATGTTCTTTAGTGTAATATTTTTAAAAAGTGTCAACATATCAAATGCTGTCATAAATATTGGAGATATCAATGCCTTATATCGTTAATTCCTCCTGCTTAGAATCAGACACCACTGCAAGCTTCACTGATCGGTATTTCATAAAGTGTCTATTCCTCGGCTCCCAGCCACCATAAAGCATATGGTGAATGAGCTGTGACAGCACCACAGTATTGAAATGTATTAACTGCTTGTCTTTATCAGCTTTTTTTTAGAAAAATAGTGTATACCACAGGAGAGCCAAATGAATAAGGGTACATATTGTCTGTTAGTTTCATCATACCCTTGTTTCTCCCATTTGTCTTTAATTCTCAACATAGAGGGCTACAAATTTTAAATGATTCACTTTTTTGGATAAGTGACTCCTCTATTCTTAGTGATCCTGAAGCCAGTACTAAAAGTGTTATGTTTATCTGCACTGCAGGAAGCGGATGAAGCTTTGTTATGTAATCTGGAACTTCAGATTGAATCACAGTTCCTGCAGGATGACATTAATGCCACAAAGGACAGGTACAAGAAGGTAATTGCACTGAATTCCCCACCTCTCAGAGAGGAGTCTGGAAGGTTGAAAAGTGTCACGTTAACTTTTGATCTCCTTTAGCGGCCACTTGAGACACCTACAGAGTAAAGGTTTGTTGTTTTGTTTTATTGTGAAAAGGCCTTTTGAAAAGGTTCAAACAACCACAGTGAGCCCAGGTAAGACTGGATATGTTAGTGAATAAAATACATTCAGTTTGGTATTCTCTAGACCAACAAGTAGGCTTGTTGTATTTTATCAAAGGTCACTCACTCAAGATCAGCAGTCAAGAATCTTTAACATGATTAACAGGTTTCAGAGTAGCAGCCGTGTTAGTCTGTAGCCGCAAAAAGAACAGAATTAATATGCAAATTAGATGCAATTAACTTAGGTTTAAACAGAGACTGAGAATGGTTGGGTCATTACACTAATTAAATCTATTTCCCCATGTTAAGTTCTCCTCACACCTTCTTTGGGTCATCTTGATTATCATTTCAAAGGTGTTTTTTCTCCGGCTGATGATAGCTCATCTCAGTTGGTTGACCTCTTACAGTTGGTATGGCTACTTCCACCTTTTCATGTTCTCTGTATGTATAAATATCTTCTGTCTGTGTGTTCCATTCTGTGCATCCGAAGAAGTGGGCTGTAGCTCTCCAAAGCTTGTGCTGAAATAAATTTGTTAGTCTCTAAGATGCCACAAGTACTCCTGTACTTTTTATGATTAACAGGATCTGCTTGAATCTTTTATCATTTAATCTGGGACTCGGAGGATTGTAGTCTGCCATTCCCAGGAAAAGACCCATCATTAAATAGCTTCAGGAGCTGTATATAAACTGGGAATAGATTTGGTAACGTTAATCCTTTCCCACAGTTCTTTGGAATTGTTTCCACTGATAGCAATGGAAGCTAGATCAGGTCCATAGGGGCAAAAACTAGAACAGGGTCAACGGTCAATGATTCAAACCAGATGCTGGACTTGGTCAACTTTTTCTGAGCACATTTACTAAGTGTCATCTGAAAGGAGTCACAGTCCTACGCTTTGGCCATACAAATGAAAATAACCTCCTTCCACCCGTCTTCATTATGCCATTAACCACCCTTACCCCTTCTCCTCCTCCTCCACTGGTTTCTAGATCAGATTATATTCCCATTTGTTCCTTTAAAACATGAGTAACATAATACTGAATTAAGAATATGCTGCATCTCATCAGTAACCCAACAGCTTTAGCAAAGTACTATCTGAGTATGGTGATTGGGGTACTAAACTGCTAAGACATGTAGAGTCCAGTTCAGATGAGTTGAAGTTCACTAGAGTCAGGGTGGCATGTATTTATGACAGATCTGAATTTGACCCATACTTTTACAAGTGAAAGAAGTTATCATCAAGGAATAAATCACAGAAGGTCAATCAGTTGAACTGAAAATCTTGCTTTACTAGTTATTAATTAAAATGATTTTACTCCACCACAGAATATCATGGAAATACAGACCTATGTCAGCATTTTACAACAGATCATCCAAATGACTCCTAGTGTGACCACCATTACAGTTGGAATAAGTGAGGTAAGTGTTTCACTGAGTAAATAAATGCTATGTAGTGAGCACTCGTAATGTGATAGTCGATATTTACCCTAAGTGCCTGAGAAAGTCTGTGACAGGTTGGATCACAGAAACCCCCTTGGGGCTGCCAACTGATGTGCCAAAATTATTTCTGCCCTGCTTTCCCTGCCAGCCTGGGACTCCAGCACCCTGTCTTGTTGAGCCAAACACACCAATCCTCTCCAACACAGACGCAGGGTCTGAACCACGTCCCTCAAAGCAACCTACAGAAATGTTCTTGTCTTTAACACTCAGATGCCCAATTCCCAATTGGGTCTAAACCCCAAATAAATCCATTTTACCCTGTATAAAGTTTATACAGGGTAAACTCATAAATTGTTTGCCCTCTATAACACTGATAGAGAGATATGCACAGCTGTTTGCCCCCCCCCCCCAGTTATGAATGCATACTCTGGGTTAATTAATAAGTAAAAAGTGATTTTATTAAATACAGAAAGTAGGATTTAAGTGTTCCAAGTAACAGCAGATAGAACAAAGTAGAGGGCGGTGCCGTGGTATCTGTGAGTAAATGTGGAATTTCTAATGATGACAACAGAAGATCAAAGTTGCAGCTTTGAAAACCTTAAATGAGCTTTAGGAGCTTAAGTATCAAAAGAGATGTCAGAAGTCTTGAACAGGGATTTCTGCTAACCAGATATATTTTGGGACCTATACCAACCCCATGTTAAAAGGCTACTCCAGCAGCAGCAGAAGTAGGGCTGTGTCCCATCAGAGTGAAGAGATTCCAAGATTTGAGGATTGGGATGTGAGCCTACTTTGTCTGCTCCCTCTCCAAAGAGGCAAGATGGGGCAAGAGAAGGAGGGATGAACCCTTGTGAATGAAACTGATTGGATGAAACGAGGTGAGACAAAGGTGGTGGGGTTTCACTTTCACACCAATGTAACACAGTACCCCAGGAAACAATTGTTGTTTGGGTGTGAATAGCATAAGCAGACATTTACTAGTCTGCTCTACACAGCAGCATGGTAAACCTTTTCCTTTCAAATGAAGTGAACTATTTTAAACTAGAAGCAGTGCTTCTACAGTGCCTCCATTGGGAACTTGAGACGATTAAAGTTATGTAGCAAGAGGCTGAGATGTCATCTCATCATTCATTTTGTCTTTTCAGATTGACTGCAGGTAATGAAATCTCTGGTGGCATATTTACACTTATCAGACATTCTTTCTTCTTCTTTTCTCAGGAAAGGCTGATAGCAGAAAGGAGAATTCCTATCCTGCAGAGTCAGCTGGAAGAGTACAAGAGCATTCTTTGTCAGCTGCAGACTCAGAAATTGAAACTGCAGACTGAGGTACCATACAACTAACTGGAAAGTCTAGTGACTCTCATCGATTCAGGCTAGTGTATGACGGATGCCTGAAAAGGATTTTTTTATTTGAATTTTACCTATCTCAGCTTCCTCCTTCCGTCTAACAGGCCCAGTATCATGGGATGAAGATTTATGTAGTTAGTTTCAGAGGGTCAGTCATTACTGTGTGATAGCTGCTTAGCAGGCTGAGTGGAAGTGATCGGAGGTCTTAATCCAGTACTTAGTGGAACAAGATGCCCAGATCACAACTGGATTGCTGATGGAGAGTCTCAGCAGACAGGTCAAGGACTGAAAAGGTCCAGGGTCTGAGTCTCCCCTTCCCCCAATCCACTATGAAATGCATTGGCACCGTGGGATAAAATCAGAGGTCTTCAGACCTATCAGTTCAGCGCTTTCCCTGAGCACTAAATTCACTCCACAAGTGCTGGGGTTGATGTGGGAATTGCTGGGTGAGATTCTGTGGTTTGTGCCATGAGGCAGGTCAGACTCGATGATCACAACAGTCCCTTCTGGCCTTAAAATCTATGAATTTCCTCAAAGTGCATGTCAGGTTTCACACAACAGCCTACAAATATCCTTCATAATGATAACAACGAGTTAGCACCTCCAGCCAGAACCCAGGGACCATCAGCAACAACAGTCTCTGTGTCTGTGCAGTGCTGACTCACGGGGCATGAGTTACTAGGACATTTCCTGCAGCTCCTGCCTGTCCCCAGCCAAGAATTTCATAGTACGGCTTATGCCTTCTGCAGCAGTTCATTGGGTTCTGTGATCCTGTCAGGCTAGGCTGAAATAGCAACTTAAGCCATGAATGTCAGGACCTATATGCTCACCCCTAAGAAGGACCTAATTAATGGGTGGTTGTGGGAAATGTTTAGCTTAGCACTGCACGAAGGAGCCCTTACTTGTCTGTTCCGGGGACAGTGTGCTGATGTGCAGCACCTCCCGGAGATCTTGGGAAGCACTGTCCCTACAGCAGCTTGCTGAGTCTCCACAGCTCTTTTGGCCAGCACACAGAGGGGTTGGGCTAAGGCCACACCTTTACCTCAGCTTCCTGGGGGTGTCTAACACCCTAGTCAGGACTCAGGGGACAGCATGGACTGTGATGGTGCCTGAGTTCTGCTCAGATGTACAAGTAGCTTGAGAGAACCTGCCCTGAGATGGTTAACCCAAGAAAAGATGAGCATGATCTGGCCTTTACCAGTCACAATTTCAGAACGAAACCTTAGTTTTCAAGGTGACACTTTATATTAAGATTCCATTTATAAAGGGTTAATAAATGACATATAGCAGTTATACTCATATTGAGAATATCAGTAAAAGGGGCTGTAGGGGGTTATAAACCATGGTTATAATCCACCTGTTGAGCTGTTGGAATCTAAGGGTGGAATTTTTCCAAGTAAAACAAATCACTCAGGTTCTCTGGAAACAGCTCTTCCCCTCCTCCTCCCTCCCTCCCCACAGTCTATAACAATTGAGTAATTAATTATTAAAGCAATATATTAATGATTTATTAACCCTCTACAGCAGTGGTTCTCAACCTATTTACCCAGCTCTGTGTGTGTTGTGGGCAGCATGCACACAATATATACACTGCCTGTGCAGCCACACAAAAAAAAACCCAGGTTTAGTATTTGTTACATGACAGAAATACAATTCAAATTGATACAGCACCTTTCAGTTCAACACTGGCAAATGGCTGCCAAGGGCATTTTAAGTTAGTAAATAAGTCAAAACATTAACTGTTAAAATGAATGAATTTACTGTAAGGATGGCATGGCTGCATCGCACTGCTGCTGGCAGTGCAGGAAGGCTGAGTGCCCAGAGATCACAGCTGCTGAGCCTGCCGGCAAAGATGGGGAACGCTGCCCAGTGCAGGGTGGCCCCCCGAGCCAGAGACATCCCCCCCATGCACCCAGCCCCTCCAGGGAATGCCCTCCATCATCCAACCCTCCTGGAACTGCCCTCTCCATCATACAGTCCCTCACCCAGGGACTGCCCCCCATGCAGCCAGCCCCAACCTAGGAACTGCTCCCCGATAACTGCCCCAGCACCAGAGCTAAGAGTCTATGAACCAAATGGTAAACCCTATATATGATGGAAACCATTTCAAGCCAGGGGATGCTGCAGCACCTCCAGCACCCCTAGTTCCAGCACCTATGGCTCGATACTGCACCACCCCATTTTTACACCCTGCACTTTTTCTGCATCTGGGACAGGTGCCCCTCCTGCCTCTCCCAAGTTATGGCCCTGAAGATGTCACATGGACCACAGCTGCGTGCTGATTGAGACCCACTGCTCTACAGCCTAGTTATGAATGATTCCTTCTTATAAAATGTGACTGTTTGTAAAAGAAAGTGCTACAGGAATTATGTAATAAGCTAGGCAAATAACAGCAGAGGTAACACTTTGCTGCAATTCCCTCTTTTTTTTTCTTCAAGTGACACAGCACCATCTTGTGGCCAACTTACATTCCAGTGATGTATTAATAAAATCCTATTTATATGCAGGAGTCACTGCACAGACGTTAGTCTACAAGCCAGAATGTTCTGATATTAACATTTAAAGGAAACTCCCATGTACTACTTCCTTGGTCGTCCTTTCACTGGGTGGTGGAGTAGAAATCCCAGAAGGATTAGCTGCTGCTTGCTCCCTGTATGTGACTCTCCCCAAGTGTTTTGTGAGGGTCAGTGGCAGGATGCAGCTTGTAACGTTAAAGTTTGTCTTTCGATTACTACACATGCACTGCAGCTAGCTGTAGCTTGGTCTGCAGCACTGCACTCTGGGCTCCCACAATGCCTGTGGCACCAGTGATGTCACATTTAGTAACATGGCTGTAGTAGTAGCAGTCTCAGAATTAATTACCTTCAGTCTCGTGGAGCACCTGTCCATCTAAGGTGAGCTTTGCAGTCAGCAATGAGATATGTAAGTACTATATTTCCCAACCGACAGCTGGTGAAACTGAGGTAGAACGAGCTTATGGGCCAGATTTTAGCCACCTCCCCGTTGGGCAGAACAGGCAGTTCTCGTCTCTAGGCTCCTGTCCAGTCAGCAGCGGTAATCCTTGTGCTGGTGCCTTTGGAGTGCCACGTACAAGGGATGTATAGCCACTGTAGTGGGCTGGGCTGAGTGGGATCTAAGGGGGCTCAAGCCAAGCTTCCTCTAAAGAAGACATAGTGCAAGAAGAATATAGGCTGACCCTCCAAAAAAGAGCTGTAAGAGGCAGCCATGAGCCTGCTCCTGCCAGAACAATTCTGACTGCCTGTGTCTTCCATGGGCAGAACGACTCTGGCCATTGCTGTTGGCATAGCGCATTAATGTGTCCCCCCCTCCCTCCGCAAATGCAGCACTGTTGCCACTAAACCAACACTGAAACTCTGAGTGACTTGCCTGGAAACATACATAACATCTGCAGTGACGTCAGGACTCTAGCTCAGACCTCCTGTCTGCAGCCCCAAAAACCATCCTTATTCCTCTGATTTTCAAACCTATTCCCCTCCTCCCTTTTGTCTGCCAGAGACCAGATTTGCAAAGCCCATCTTCTTACTGTCAATATTAAGGCTGCTCAGAGCAGTGTGAGCTATGATGGATATATTTATAGAAAGGCCTTGAATGTTTTAATTTATGGAATAGATGACCATGGTGGGAGCATTAGATGTATTTTTTAAATATGAATTAATAACTAAATGAGTGTAATGAAAATGCCAATAGGCTTTAATGGTGCAGCATCAGGCCTGGTTTTCAGAACTTGTGCAAGGGAATCCAAGATCTTTGTGGAAGGTATTCATCTGGCTGACTTAGACATCTGCATAGTGAGAGCTGGAAGGGAATTCTCTGACCTAAATACTTTTTCATAGAAAAATGCAGATTTGTAGAACCCAAAACTGTTTGCAGAAAAGAGTCAGTTTCACCAAAGCTCTCAATTCCAAACATTTCGGTGGAAAAGTTTTGGACTTTATTTAATTTAAACTTTTAAAGGGTTTTTAAAAGATCAAAAGCAAAACAAAATTTTTCAGAATTATGTTTTGATTTAACCAATCTGATTTTTTTTTTCGGATTATTGGTCCATGAAAATGTTTGAGGTTGCAACTTTTCATCTCACTTCAGTATGGGGAAAAAATTGAAATCTCAAAATCTCATGGGATGGGAAAACCACCCATCTGTATTCACTAGCCATGTATAGTATTGTTGTCAGCTTCCTCTTCAATAATTGTGCCAAAGGATACGACTTATTTTCAGTCATTAGTTTGCTGACATAGAAAAGTATGTCTCGCCATTTAATGATTCCTCTGAAAATGTCTCAGTCCCCACATAGGAACTAGTGTATATCATTGCTTTCAATTTCCTTTATTTCAGACCACCATGCTGGAACAAGCTATTAAGAGCACTCAGGAGAGCTATGATGACGAGGTTCAGCTGTACAACGAGCAGATTGAAGCCCTTAGGAAGGAGATAGAGGATGCTGAAAGGACCTTGGAGAAGTACACAAGTGACTGTCACCAGCTAGTGATATATCAGCAGTCCCTGGAGAATGAGCTGGAGCGGTACAAACGTATCATTGAGAATGAAGACAACCGGTAGGGCTACTTTCTGTATGGTGCGTAGGGTGGCCAACTTTCTAATTTGTGAAAACCTGACACTGAGCACTGGAACATCCCCCACTTGCTGCGCCTCTTCCCCTGAGGCCCCACCCCTTGCTCCACCTCTTTCCCTCGATGCTCCACACCCATTTCTCACTGCTCTCTCCACCACTCTCCCCCTGCTAACTAATGTGAAACAGTGACTGGAACCCAGGTCTCTTGACTTGCAGGTGAGTGCATGAACCACTGGGCAGGAGGTACCGTGGGGTCAGGCTCTCTCAGTCCTGACTGTTACAATGGCTCCACTTTGTATAAAATGCTGAAACATTCATTGGGCCATAGAGAAAATGATTCTCCAGCCTGCTGGTTAGGGCATGTTCCAATCCCCCATTCCACTAACTATTTAATTATTTATACAAAGAGGACAATGGGAGACCCAGGCTTGATTCCATTCTCTGCATGATGTGGTGAAGAGATCTGAACTTGGGTTTCCTGCCTCTGTGGTGAGTGCCCTACTGTGATGGGTTTCCCAGCGTGCAACCTGGCAGGTGGGATCACTGAGCCGTCTGTCCCACCAACCTGGGCTCCCTAGCACACTGTGATACTCTTGGCAAGCTACAAACCTCTGACAGGGACTGCATTTATGCAGACATCCAGAAGCAGGGACACACCTACCTGAGTTACATGAATGCTCCCAGCCATTCATGAACCAGCAATAGAAACACTTCAGCCAGTTCCCCAGCATTGCACCCCAGAACTGGCCTATCTTGTCTGGTGAGAAGCATTACCAGTGTAAGTTCATTTCCCAGTCTGCCCCTCCCTCAATGTGGAGAGAACACACACTAGCCTTTGTAAACTGAGCTGAGATTTCCAAGCACTTAACCAAAACGCACTGGTTTGGGAGAATATAAACAGATTTATTTACTACAGTAAGATAGATTTTAAAAGCATGTAGGACAAAGTTGGTTACCCAAGAAATACAAGTAAATTTGCAATCTTAGTTCTATAAACCAAATAGGATTTGAATCAAGTGGTGTCTTACCCTGCTGGATGGTCCAAACCCCAGTACACTGGCTGGGACACTCCTCCAGCCCAGGACTACCCTCCCTAGTTCAAAGTCTTTATCCTCTAGATGTTTCTTCTAGGTGTTGAGTTGTGGGGGGAGTGAGGCCAAGCCATGATGTCACTTCCCCTCTTTATAGTTTCTTCCAACTTGCTGGAAAGATCTTTTGCTTGTGAAAGGGAGTCCAATTCCATTGGCCAAGCAATCTCCATTGTCTACATGCTCTCTCTGAGAAGTCTTCTGAGATGGTCGGTGGGTGAGTGGATTCCCTTCATTGGGCCATCAGCACACCTGGCTACTCCATTGTTGTACCTGAAAGGCTGGTTGTGAGTTATCTCAACCTCACAAAATATTTCAATAACATACACAAAGCAAAACTTCATAACATTACATACAGTGATAGCACATACAATCCAACAGGATATTGATGGTCCACAGGTCAAGACTTTTTAAATGGTACTTCAGAAAGCATGCTTTGTACAAAACATATAATCATATCACCATTGTGAATATGGGGGTGCCAGGATTCTACTCTGAAGTTCAGAGTGCCACACCTACCCACTAGCCTATAATATCATATGTGCTTGCTCTCTTTAAATTAAAGTGCATATTTATTTTTTTATAAACTGTGGACTAGCTTTTTATAAACTGCAGGGGGAGGGATAGCTTGGTGGTTTGAGCATTGGCTTGCTAAACCCAGGGTTGTGAGCTCAATCCTTAAGGGGGCCGTTTAGGGATCTGGGGCAAAATCTGTCTGGGGATTAATCCTGCTTTGAGCAGGGGGTTGACTAGATGAACTCTTGAGGTCCCTTCCAACCCTGATATTCTATGATTTAACAGGAGAGAGTTAGAGACTTCCACTGTATGCATCTGGTGAAGTGGGCTTTAGCCCACAAAAGCTTATGCTCAGATAAATTTGTTAGTCTCTAAGGTGCCACAAGGCCTCCTCATTCTTTTTGCTGATACAGACTAACACAGCTACCACTCTGAAACCTTCCAGCAAAGTATCCCATAGCTAGCAGTTCTTCTTCGAGTGATTGCTCATATCCATTCCAGTTAGGTGTACGCGCCGCGCGTGCACATTCGTCGGAAAACTTTTACCCTAGCAACTCAGTGGGCCGGCAGGTCGCCCCCTAGAGTGGCGCCACCATGGCGCTCCATATATACTCCTGCCGGCCCACCCGCTCCTCAGTTCCTTCTTACCGCCCGTGTCGGTCGTTGGAACAGTGGAGCGCGGCTTAGCTGACCTCCACTTCCCTAGCTACTCGTTTTCTCGTATATAATTATGCAGTTATAACACTTTTATATATATATTTGTATGGTTATACGTGTTTTCTTTGCTAACATGGTTAGTTTAGTTAGCGGGGTTCAGGAAGTAGCCCCTTCCATGAGCCCAGTGCCGGAGCCATGCATGGCTCACCGGGTTTTCAAAAGGGGCCCGGCTTGCCAGAAGCCGCGGCCGAAGAGAGATCTACATGACTCCTGTTTGAAGTGCCTCAGAGAATCACACTTGACAGATAAGTGCCCCATTTGCAAGGCTTTTAAGCCGAGAACAAAAAGGTGCGGGACTTTCACTTGCCCCTCCACCTTGGGCGCGGAGCGATGTTCAAGCGGCGGGCAGAAGCGCCTCCTCGGCACCGGACCCCGCCGGTACCACCAAGGCCTTTCGGCACCGACCGTCGCCGGCACCGATGTCGACTCGGCACCGTTCCCTTCTTCCGAGGTCGAGAGAGTCTACGATTCCTGCTGGTGCCTGGCGGCTCCCCGGCACGCGCCGTGGTTGAGCCCCCTGCTCCCGCTACTTCCGTGCCACCTGCATCGCAGCCAGAGAGCTCGCCTCAGTTGCGTTATCCGGCCTGCAGAGGCACCGATGACTTCGGCTCCGTCGATTCCAGTCCCCCAGGACCAGGGAATCCGGTGCCTGGCAGCTCCCCGGCTCGCGCCGTGGTAGAGCTTACTGCTCCTGCTGCTTCTGTGCCAGCTGCACCACAGCTAGACAGCTCGTCTAAGATGGCTCGCCCGGCACCGACGACGTCGGCACCGTCGATCCCGGTCCCACGAGGGCCGTAGAATCCGGTGCCTGACGGCTCCCCGGCACGCGCCATGGTTGAGCGTATTGCTCCTGCTGCTTCCGTGCCAGCGGCACCGCAGCCAGAGAGCTCGTCTAGTCGGATCGCCCGGCGCTGACACCTACTACGGCACCGATGACGTCGTCACCGTTGATCCCGGTCCCATAAGGGCCGTAGAATCCGGTGCCTGACGGCTCCCCGGCACACGCCGTGGTTGAGCGTCTTGCTCCTGCTGCTTCCGTGCCAGCGGCACCGCAGCCAGAGAGCTCGTCTAGTCGGATCGCCCGGCGCTGACGCCTGCTACGGCACCGATGACGTCGTCACCGTCGATCCCGGTCCCACAAGGGCCGTGGAATCCGGTGCCTGACGGCTCCCGGCACGCGCCGTGGTTGAGCGTATTGCTCCTGCTGCTTCCGTGCCAGCGGCACCGCAGCCAGAGGGCTCGTCTACGTCGGATCGCCCGGCACCGACACCTGCTGCGGCACCGATGGCGTCGGCACCGTCGATCCCGGTCCCACACGGGCCGTAGAATCCGGTGCCTGACGGCTCCCCGGCACGCGCCGTGGTTGAGCGTATCGCTCCGGCTGCTTCCGTGCCAACGGCACCGCAGCCAGAGGGCTCGTCTCCGTCGGATCGCCCGGCACGGACACCTGCTGCGGCACCGATGGCGTCGGCACCGTCGATCCCGGTCCCACACGGGCCGTAGAATCCGGTGCCTGACGGCTCCCCGGCACGCGCCGTGGTTGAGCGTATTGCTCCGGCTGCTTCCGTGCCAACGGCACCGCAGCCAGAGAGCTCGTCTACGTCGGATCGCCCGGCACCGACACCTGCTGCGGCACCGATGACGTCGGCACCGTCGATCCCGGTCCCGCAAGGGCCGTAGTATCCGGTGCCTGGCGGCTCCCCGGCACGCGCCGTGGTCGAGCTAATCCTCCGGCTACTTCCGTGCCAACGGCACCGCGGCCAGAGGGATAGTCTAAGTCGGAGCGCCCGGCACCGACACCTGCTGCGGCACCGATGACGTCGGCACCATCGTTCCCGGTCCCGCAAGGGCCATAAAATCCGGTGCCTGACGGCTCCCAGGCACGCGCCGTGGTTGAGCTCCTGTTCCGGCTGCTTCCATCGGCACCGTCGATTCCAGTCCCACAAGGGCTATCGAATCCGGTGCCCGACGGCTCCCCGGCACGCGCCGTGGTTGAGCGTATTACTCCCGCTGCTTCAGTGCTGACGGCACCCCAGCCAGACGGCTTATCTAACTCGGTTCTCCCGGCACCGGCACCTACCGAAGCTCTGATGACCTCGGTACCATGGATCCCGGCCCCACGAGGGCCGTCGAATCCGGTGCCTGACAGCTCCCCAGTACGCACTGTGGTTGAGCCTGCTGTTCCCTGCGCGCCGGAGATGTTACCAACGGCGAGGGCTCTCAGTGCCATGACGGAGTCAGTGCTGCCTGACCTGGGCACCGCCGGTACGGGTAATACAGTCTCTTCAAGGGACTGTCCCCTGTCAGTACAGCAGAGCGGCACCGTCCATGATCACGGTCCCGCAGACGCTCCAAGTCCTGTCGGCACGCCGGACACCACTGGCAGTTCCGGTACTGTTTTCCTCGGTACTGGTCACACTCACTGCACCGGTCGGTATCCCGTTCGCCGACCCGCTATCGGCACCGTTCCGACATCTGGCACCGGGGCAGGTACCTTGACTCCTGTAGCTCTTCTCCGAGCCTCGAGATCTCGGTCCACCTCCCGACACCGTTCTGGTTGCGGGTCTGGATCTCGTTCCAGGTACCGATACGCCTCCTGACGCCGGTCCCCGGTGCCGAGTTGGGCAAGGTCCGAGTGAGTCAGAGACTCGGCCCGTGCCCTCTTTTAGTACCTCCATGGCCGTCCGGACACGCATCCGTGTCACCCCATATGCGCGGATCTTATGCTCAGGACCACGATCCTGATATCATGGCCAGCGGGCGCCAGCCCCGAAGCAGAAAGAGCCTTAGCGAATGCAAGGTGTACTCTGCAGGGGCCCTGCACCTCTGGGTAGCAAAGCAACAAGCCTTGCTTAGCTGCGATAATTATAGCACCTGGGTGGAGGAGTTTCTCCCTCGAACCTCCCACCTAGAGTTCGCTGCCGTCTTGGAGGACGGGGGAAAGAATTTACCCTTTGTTGGTAAAGGCATCTTCGCGGCAGAGACAGCCCCAGACTGCGAAGCCTGCTGGACAATAGGGTCCTAATGCGTCTCAGCATGTATACGCCTGCGACCAAACGCAGGCCTTTATGGCCCTAGCCGCCATACTCTGTGCCTAGCCAGAGGCAGAACTCTGGAAAACGGCAAGGCCAAGGTGGTCGCGGACAAACGTCAGGCCCCCTAAAAAGCCAAAGTCAAGGTCCCTCGCAATTACCACTGGGACCAAAGACGGACCTTCCAAGGTTCGCCGGAAGGCGGTGTACCAGTCGCAGGACGGGATCCTGATCCCGCTTTCTCCTGGCATGGCCCCAGTTACTTTTAGATCGCTGGGTCCTGCGCACGATGGAGCATAGGTACCACCTTTAAAATTGCTCCAGCCCTGTCCCCCTTCAGCGGACGAAAGGGGCTAGGGGTTTTACTCCCGTTATGCCCTAGTCCCCCACTCGACCACAGGTCTCAGACCTCCCTGGTCCTGCATGGACTCAACCGGTTTGGGATAAGGTTGAAGTTCTGCATGGTATCCCTGGGAACCATTATTCCATCCTTGCCTCCGGGGGGCTACTATGCCGCCCTGGATAGGAAGGACGCGTACTTTCGCAATGCCATCTTCCCTCCACATGGGAGATGCCTCCGCTTTATAGCCAGCGGTGAATACTCCCGGTTTACGGCCATAGTCGCCGCCTACCGTAGCTATGTCGGATATGCGTTTTTCCGTATTGGGACGATTCGCTTATCCGAGGAGACTCTGACACACAAACCACTCAGCCCGTGGGCATCGTCACGGTCTTATTCAGATCAAGGCCTGATGATTACTATAGAGCAATCCGCTCTGGTTCCCACGCAGAGGTTGGGCTTCCTAGGGGCTATCTTGGTCTCCTACCTAGCCGGAGCCTGCTTATCGCAACTGCGGTTTTAGGCGATGGCATCAATCATCTGAGGTCTGAAGGCTTTCCCAACGACCTCAGCTCGTTCTTGTCTCAGTCTCCTGGGTCCATGGTTGCCCGCAAGTTTGTAACCAAAAGCGCCAAGCTCCGCCTCCGTCCTCTCCAAGTCCGGCCCACCTCGGCGTACCGCTTGGACAGGGAGCCAATGGTCATGGTAGTCACCGTTCCCTCGAACGCCTTAGGCTCCCTAGAGTGGTGGCTAACTCCCTCCTTGGTGTGGACAGGATGCGGTTTCATCCGCCCCAGCCCTCACTGCCCCTGACGGCGGACGCATCATCTCTCTGCTCGAGTGCTCATGGTCACCTCCGAGCTTAAGGCCTTCGGTCTTCTAGGGAGCTGGCATTCCTCATTAATGCCCCAAAAATGAGAGTAGTCCGCCTGGCATGCCAGGGGTTCCAGCGGCAGCTGCGAGGCCGTTGTATCTCGGTGTTTACAGCCAACACAATGGCCAGGTGCTTCATAAGCATTCAGGGGGGACATAGTCCTTCCCCCTTTTTTTGTCAGGAGGCCATCCATTTCCGGGTCTTTTGCATGGCCCACTCGATGGAGCTGGCGACGTCCTTTCTCCCAGGCGTTCGGAACGTCTTATCTCTTTGACTCAGCAGGTCTTTCCTGTCTTACGAGTCATCACTCTGCCCCATGTGAGGCGTCCCGCTTTCCGGAAGTGGAAATGGTTCCTCACACAGACCTGTTCGCTCACCGCGAGTGCAGGAAATGCCAGGTGTTCTGCTCCTTCCAAGGTCTCTCCTCGGAATCGATCTTGGACGCATTCCTGATGCCGTGGAACGGCCAACTGCATTATGCCTTCCCGCTGTTCCCACTGGTTCGTTACGCACTGACATACCACGTTGCTCGGCCTGTCAGCCCAGACCTCATCACTCAGGGCAATGACAGGCTTCGTCACTTGGACCTGCAGCCTCTTCGCCTCACGTACCTGAGTCGGGGTGACAGGCAGCCTTCCGCCTGGTCAACGTACCGAGCCAGGTGGAAGCGTTTCCTTTACAGCTGCAGTACGCTCGATCTTGCTCCTGCTGAGGTCTCGATCCCCTCTATTTGGCCTGCCTCTGGCCTTCAGCGGCAGGATCTGGCGGTATCATCGCTGAGGATACTCTCAGCAGCCATCCCTACCTTCCAGCAGGCTAAGATGGACGTTCAGTGTCCCACTATGGGTTCGAGGTCCCTCAAGGGCTTGGAGCGCTTGCACCCTCGGGTGCGCCGCCCAGCCCCGCCCTGGGGCCTCAACCTAGTCTTGGCCAGACGGGTCTCTGAGATCGGAGCTCTTACGAAGGTTCCACAAAGACAAGGTGCAGTTATGACCACACCCGGCTTTCCTCCCTAAGGTGTTTTGGCCTTTCATGTTACCCACAGCTCAACGCAATGGGCATAACCGTTGCACTCCTTGGACATCTGTGGAGTGCTCGCATTATGTTGTGCTGACAGAATCATTTCCTAAGGTGCCCCAGCTCTGCCCCGGTAGCGGGCCAAAGGGAGGGCTTGCTTGTTTTCCTCTCAGAGGATCTCATCTTGGGTGATGGCGGACATCCCCACTTGTTATGATTTGGCTCATATTTCCCCAAGCCACATCACCGTGCATTCTACCAGGGCTCAGGCTTCATCTGCCGCCTTGCTGGCTCGTGTTTCTACCCACGAGACCGGTCGCGAAGCTCCATTGGTCCTTGGTCCTTACCTTTGCTTCGCAGTATGCCCTGGTTCAAGAGAGGCTGTAGCCTCTGGCTCGGCAGTTTTATTCTGCCACATTTCACTCCGACCCCACCGCCTTTGTAAGGCTTGGGATTCACCTAACTGGAATGGATATGAGCAATCACTCGAAGAAGAAAAGACGGTTACTCACCTTTGTAACTGTTGTTCTTCGAGATGTGTTGCTCATATCCATTCCACACCCGCCCTCCTTCCCCACTGTCGGAGTAGCCGGCAAGAAGGAACTGAGGAGCGGGTGGGCCGGCAGGAGTATATATGGAGCGCCATGGTGGCGCCACTCTAGGGGGCGACCTGCCGGCCCACTGAGTTGCTAGGGTAAAAGTTTTCCGACGAATGTGCACGCGCGGCGCGTACACCTAACTGGAATGGATATGAGCAACACATCTCGAAGAACAACAGTTACAAAGGTGAGTAACCGTCTTTTAGGACACTCACCTGAGAGATGGGAGCCTCAACGTCACATGCAGTCTCAGCCTCAAGCAGAGAGGGGCATTAAACCTGGGCTTCTCATGTCCTTATCCCTAGATTAAGGCGTTGGGAGTCTAGGTCTAGCTCCTTGTCTGCCCTCTTCCCTCCCCAACCCCACAGCCATTTGGTGTGGGGTTAGGTGTGCTCTGGGCATGCATACCAGAACAGGCCCTCCAGGTGGGACAACACCCAGTCTGAAGATCTCGCTGGGGTTCAGGTGTGAGACAGCTGCATCATTGCTGAGACTGAAGCAGCTTTGCCCATGGTCAATGGCAGAAATGTAGGCACCTAGGGGACTTAATCGTAGAGAGTTAGATTCCTAGGGATGTTAGACATCTCCAAGATTAGAAGGCAGCTGAGCAGGGTTAGTGACGATCACAATAAGGTGAGATGGTTATGTCACTTCCCCTTTTTTTATTCTGTCCTCGATGCTGGAAGAAATCCTTGCTGTGTCATGGGGGGTTAGGCGGCCCCGTGGTGTACATGCTTGAGCAACTGACTCTCATGTGAATTGCAAATCTCTTGTTTAAAACTCCCTTGCTGGTGAATGGCCAATGGTGGTTGCTTAACACCTGGTTGGGTGTTGGTCACTCCTTTGTTGCCAGAGAAGAGCTAGTCTGTGTGTGTTTTCCAGATCGCAGCACGTTTCAGTGACAAACTTATAACAAAAATCTCATAACTTCATATACAATAACGATACCTACATTTCAACAGGCTAGTAATGTCCAATAGATTATGACTTTTCCAATGATACTTCACAAGGCATATTTATTTTTACACAAAATATCATAATCATATACAAGTGGTTCATATGGGGTTACAGGGTGTTATTTTGAGGTACAGTGTGTCTCAGTTCCATTATGTTTTCTGACTCAGCTGGCCGGTCCCCACCCACTGTATTTCAGCACTGCAGAACCTTTAGTGGGGGGAAATTGAAAAGTGAATTAATTTTGGTTTTTTTGACCCGATACTTGTCACTCTATGTCTTACTCTTAAACTACATTTTGTGTGTGTTCTTGTGACTCAAAGGGGCATTTTCTCCTCTTAGTTCATATGCCTCTGAGCTCCCACTGGGTCATTCAGAGTTGCAGGTGATATGCAAGGTTAGTTGAACAGAGCAGAAACAAGTAGGTGCAGGGCCCAGCTGGGAACACTAGAGGGAGCTTGCATGAAGAAAAATGAGCAGATGGCAAGCGCTGTTGCACTAAGTTAAATAAAGAATCTAGTTTACTTTTATTGACTGCTTATTTGCATTAAACTGCATATGCATATGGTTTGAGGGCTGTATCTGGCTCTTAGTTCTATGTGGAAGATCACCAAAAGAGTTAGATACCCAGATCCCGCTGACTTCCAGAGGGCATGGGATGGCTAACTGCCCTTTGTGCCTTTCAAAATCTCCCCTTACATCATGAAATCATTCTTTGACAAAACTAGGGCTGCTTTTTAAAACTGTGTGTTTTGCTCTACATGCTATATGTAAGTATAATAGGCCAGATCCTCTGTTGGTGTAAATCAGCATAGTTCTATTGAAGACAGTGGAGACATTGCTGATTTACACCAGCGGGGACTCTGGCCAGTAGTACATGGCCTATGCTCTATATTGATTTGAATGCTATTTTATGTTCCCATTTTGCTGTGAGACGAATTGTCCTACTTGTTTAAGGTATTCTGGGGGAAATTTGACTCATGCAAATTCTCTCTGCCAGGTTAAATTCTGCCATAATTGGAACCCCAGTTGCACTCTTGACACAGAGCTACAGACCCTGCCAGGTTACAACCTGGAGGAGGCGAGGTAAACGGCTGATATCCTTTTCTTGTTTGAATAAATACAGGAACATTTGCTTTTTAAACCATTTTCATCGATCTTCAGCATGGCCCCATTGTTGAGGCCTCAATCAGAGCCTACTGAAGTCAATTGGAGACTTTCAGTTTACATCAGTTGGCTTCAGATCTGGCCCTTGAAGGCTGGATCCCCTAACCAACTGGTTCCTTAGCTATACTGGTGGTAGGACATTTAAAAAAATGCAAAGAGATCTCATAGACTTGGAATATAACCTAAATCCTGACAATCCTTTCATTATTACTAAACAAAATAGGATCATTTGGGTAAGCCCTGCAAATACGCCTCTACCTCGATATAACGCTGTCCTCGGGAGCCAAAAAATCTTAGTGCGTTATAGGTGAAACAGCATTATATTGAACTTGTTTTGATCCACCGGAGTGCGCAGCCCCGCCCCCCGGGAGCGCTGCTTTACCGTATTCTATCCGAATTCGTGTTATATCAGGTTGCATTATATCAAGGTAGAGGTGTACAGATAGGCAACTTAATCTTGTTTATCTGCCATGAACGCAGTTTGAGCTGAATGGAGTCACATTCCACACTGTATGATTGCTCCTCAGAACTGTATGATTAATACATTTAGAATTAGGATGTTCGTAAGAGCAGGAACTAGTAAAGGAAAATATCCAGGGCTAAAGTAGAAATGATTTTGTTAACAATGGAGATGGACGGTTTGATACCTAGATACTTTACATACCAAGTTGATAGATGTCTCAGAAGTATCATGATAAATAGATGGGTAATTGGATGTTTTATTGAAAACAAGGCATGTTAGAAAATGAAGATAAACTGTTGCATGTTCAAATTTTTGGTGTTTTGCCAAATACAGCAGGCTTTAATTAAGTTTCTTAGTGAACAAATTAGCTACTAATACATGGAGACCAGATCCTCAACTGGTGTACATAGATGCATCTCCATGGAAGTCAATGAAGCTATGCTCATTTACACCAGCTGAGCATCTGGCCCATGCATCTAACTGTGCTTTGGATCACTACCTACAGGACTTGACTTGAGAGTCTAGAAAGTAAGGGAAGAACTTGCCTCTGCGTTAGGACATGAGTGAGTCTCCTGTCAACATTCACATGAACCTGATTTGCATTTATGAGGATAGCTCTGGGTGGAGTCTGCAATTCTTCCACAAGGAACGGGGCGGGGGGAATGTTTTTTAACATGGCAGTGTTTTTCCTGTCACATCTGGGAGATGTTTCTGCAGCTGGAAAGCCCAGGAGTCCTGTGAAGCATCTACAGGAACTACTTCCATGTGGGTATAGCCCTTAATCCCGCTACTGATCCCAGATAGTGGTGTTGCACACTCTATTGAAAAGCAGCAGTGAGCCCTAAATGTACCTTCAGAGCATTAGTATAGTCTTCATAGTTTATAGATGCTGATTTTGTGCGCTCAGTTTTGTATATGCAAAAGTTAGTATTTATACATTTTATGTTTAAAAGTGGTGATATTACATGCAAAATGGATACGTGCCCAGTGTCACACCCTCAGAATAACCATCTTCATACATAAAATGAATCCTTGCCCACCTTTGCAGCTGCACTCTGTTCTGCACACACTGTACTAACAATCAGGCCCTTTGGTTTGGAGATAGATTGCTAAACTGCCTTGGCCAACTCCTTTCAATGATGTGTGCTGTTGCCTTTGTTTTGGATTTTCTTTAGATATCACCCTGGTTATGCAAGAGATTGCAAGTGCGAAACCAAGACAAAAAGGTCTGGCCAAGAAAATTTCTAGAAGAAAGGAGATCACTTCCAAAGACCTAGATGGGTTTTCACCTGAAAACAGCTATGAAAGAACTCTGGAAGGCTTTCATCAGGATCAGCTTCAATTTAAACATGAAAGCACCGTAATATGTGAACCTAAGCAGGAAGGATTAGAACTAGATGAGCAAGAAACGGTCCCAGAGGATGTGCCTGATGGAGCTCGGATAAGTAAAGCTTTTGATGAATTGTGTAACACTGTAAGAGAGAAAATTAGATGCTACAAGAGACCCGAGCCTACCAAAGGGCGTTATGTACTTGTCACAGGGGAAGCAAGCTATGACCATCCTTGCTTCTATTCTTCCTCCACCCCAGCTGGAGGTGGGATCATTGTTTCCACTAGCAATGGAAAGATACCAAATGGTGGGGAGGTGGAGCCAATTCCAGAGCTGCCTGAACCCTCTGAACCATCAGCAAATGAGAAAGGGGAAGTCCATGAAATGCAATATGAGCTTGAAGAGAGAGAAGAAATAAATGAACAGGGCAGAAAGTCAGAAGAAAAAGCCGAAGAGCCCTCAACACAGCCAGACATCACTGAGCCTGAGGCAGCATCTCCAGCTGGTGTAGTCAGCCCTTCAGAGCCAGACGTATTTGAAGAGACAGAGTATGACAAAGAAGACCAACGAGAAGGCCAAGCATTCAGAGAACCAAGCTTACCCAGTTCCATGAGCTATGAGAAGGTGGAAGTAGTAGAATCCATCGAGAAGTTTTCAGATGACAGAATTCAGACTTACGAAGAGACAGCTATGATTGTGGAGACAACGATTGAGAAGACAAGCAAGATGAAGCTAGGAGACAAAGGCTCTTAAGTTACATCATTTGATAAGCAACTTGTCTGGCATAGTTATTAAATGACATAATTATTTTTTCCCTGACACAATGCTAACATAGTGAGACTTTTGCTGTTTGATATAAAACATTGCTACATTAATGGCAATTCTGTCTGGTGTAGGTTTACCTTTAATGTAATAATCATTAAAATGTACTTGGGCAACTAGTAGCAGGTTCATTTACAAAACACTTTTTGTGATTAAGACAAGTAGAACGTAATTATTAAGAAGTTGCTTGTCTAAACCACACCTAAGTAATATGTGCCCACTAGAAATTGGCCCCTTGCAGTTTATATTCTTCTAATGATGCTTTAGCTGCCATTAGTTTCCAATTTTCAGACAGCTGCAAATGTTAGCTTGTGACATCTGGTTCATTGAATAAAAGCTTTGCATCCTAAAGAACATAGTCACAGTGGGTGTGTGTTACCTTTAACATCAAACAGCAGCATTAACCAAGCTAGTATTAACCAATTAACAAACTGACTGACATGATCTTTTCAAGGTGAAAGACTAAGCACTTTAGTTCAGTAACATATTTCAACTATCCCTGTTTATACCCTTTATGTATAAGAGAGCTGAGCAGTCATTTAGTTTTAAATATGTTACCAAACAAAAATATGGCTGAATTTGTCATCAAGATCTTACTATATATCATCTAGGCTACTGAGGATAAAATATGCAACGATACCAAAAGAAAAAAAGGGACAGCTTTAAAAAAGAATGGATCAAGAATCTTAGTTCAGCCTTTACACACAACCCTCCCATTGACTTCAAGGGGGGGGGGCCAGGATTTCACTAGGGTTTTCATTTAATTGTGTTTATTTTTAAACAGTTTGCATCTAATTTTTATGCTTGAATGTCTGTTATTGTCTGGTTTAAAAAATAGCTTCCTTGAACTCTATTTAAAATTGTGCCCACTGCAAAATCCTGTTACTGAGGTCGAGGTCTTTAGTGCATACTGGAATCTCTTCAGAGGACTGCAGACACTTCAAAGATTGTCTGGTTGGGGTATTTTCAGTGTATATTTCATTATTTTTTTCCCTCAAATTTGTTGCATTTTACTGATCCAGACCTAGAAACCCTATACCTGATCCTGCAACATCTTAGTGAGGGGATTGCTCAAGCACATAGGGAGTGAAGGTTTGCAGGACTGTATCCTGTTTTTGACACATAAGAGAAAATACGGTTACAGTATTACACGGTGTGTCAGAAATTGGAATTTCTGTCATGTGGGAAATGCTGATAGTTTGATATTTATTTTCATGTACAGATAAGCCAAAGTATGGAAATTTGTCACAGAGGGAAAGTTCCAAAAATTTTTGATTCTGAAGTATCAAAACACTTTATTTCAGCTCAATTAGACGGTCACCTGCATCACCCTGAGCTGCCACAATGTCTCATGTGAGCAGCAGCTCGGGTGCCTCATGTCTCCGATTCTCCTCTATGGGCCAGGATTGCTGGTTGTACTACAGCTCCCTTGATGCACTACAGTCTTGGGACTCCCATGATGCACAGAAGCAATTCAACCAGAGAGGAGACCATTGTATATCACGGGCAATGTAGTCCAGCCATGGATGCCATAGAAGCTAATGGCTCTTGATGGAAAAAAAAATCAAATTTTTCCATGGGGAACTTTTGATTTTGGGAAAATGTCGTTTTCCATAAAAAAAAAAATCAATAGAAAATTCCCAACCAACTCTAATTACCCAGAACTACAAATTTATCATTAAATGTTAATGATGCTCCCATATGTATATTGCTTTCTTACTATCTCATCCATGTAGGCCAAATCCTGCTCACTTTATTCATGTGAGTAGTCCCAGCAATTTCAATGAGAATAAAATCTTTCACCTCTAGAATCATAAAAATGTGTGCATAAGTTGGGTATTATTTAAGGGCAAAGGCTGTGGTCCAGCAGAGGACTTAAGCAAGTACTTAAGTGCAAGCATGTGAGTAGACCCATGAAAATTAAGCATGTACTTCAATGCTTTGCAGGTGTCGGGCCTAAACTGTGAAGGCCTTAACTCAGTTTTTACTCAGACAAAACATGTATTGAAAGGGCTGAATAAAACCTGTGTAAGGGCTTCAGGATTGATAAGGCCTTTGGGATTTAAAGTAACAAGAACCTCTGGCAAAACTCCTGCTGCAGCATATCAGAATGTTCTGTATTACATAGGGCTTGAGCCTGTGCTCCCTGCAAGCACTGGTAAAACACCTATTGATTAAGAGGTGACAAGAATCAGGCTCATGCCCCTAACCTGCTCCTCCTCATTATATACTGTGGGACAAGAAGAACCATCTGCACACTTTTTCCCTTTGGAGCTTGACGATGCATTTTACTAACTAACCTACATTCATATTGTGCTTTTTATAAAATGGTGTCTTTTTAAAACAGTGATAGGTAATGCACACATTAACAGCATGCAGAGAAGTTGATAAATTAATTGAAGACTGAACAATGAAAAAAATAGTTCTAGACTAAAAGGCCAAGAAGGTGACTAATCAAATTTTACTTCAATCAATCTTACAACAGCAGAAACGCTTCCTTGGGGGGAGGGTGGGGTGTGTGTGAGAGAGAGACTATTACATTCGCAAATCATGTGTGTGTGACTATTACATTCACAAATCATGTTATATTTAAAGGAATTTTTGCTGTTGTCTTCTTGTAATGCTATGGAGTATATGTCATAAGCGCCTTTTCCATAGCAGATTGTTTTGCAGCTTTTTGTAGACAAGGAATCTTTAAATGTAGACAGTGGGCCAGATTCTAGTTACCCTACAAAAGGAGATGGGGCTTCTCCTAGGTAAATGAGTCCAGCTGAGTGCAGTGTGTGCTAGTGAAACATATTTTGACTCAGTATGGGGGAAAGTCTTCCCTGTGCAGAGGCCTAAGCACAAAGTCCATCCACCCACGTAAGTCCTCAAAAATAGGACTCAACTGGATTTAAGTGGTGCTTTCACCATGCACAGGGGTGACTTTCACCCTGTGATTAAAATAAATTTGGTTTTGAGGCCTTCATATATTATACAAACTCCAAATGAAATAAGTTTGTGCCCCCTGTTGTGGGGGAAGCAGTATACTGTATTCAAACAAAACGTAATGCACTTTGGTGTTAAGGGCTGAAGCCTGTGAGAGGCTGAACTCCTTGAACCCCACTGACATTAGCAGAAGCTGAGGCCATGCAGGACTGGGTCCTGAGTTCAGAGGTATGCGTTCCACAGACCTACCAGTCATGCAGTAAAGCGGCCACAAGGGAAGAATGGTATTGTGACCAGCACTGTAGACAGCTGTGTAGAAGAGAAAGCCACAATATGAAAGCCCAGGGCTTGTAACTTGTGCATAAATAGCCAGAATTATGTCTGTTCTTGCTAACAACGATTGTGGAAGGGATATTAAACCTCAGGAGTTAAACCTGTCTCTTTACTGCGAACAAGACCTGTGTTTTACTCTATTCTGCCTCCCATGACAATGGGAATTGAGTAAATGAATTTCCTGGGATCATTCAGCGCTCCAGTCATGTTGGGTGGCTAGACAGCTGGGTTTCTAATAACATGTGATTCCTGTCCTATAGGAATAAATGGGTACTAAAAACAGGAAAACCTCAAGGAAAGACAAAGGTTTCTTGTGGATCAAAATGGCTATTTGCGGTTGTTTTTTGTTGTTTATTCTGCATTCTGAAAAGCTGGATGCCACTTCCACTTTCAATAAAGCTGGATCTAATGAAGGCTGTTTGTTCACAGGACAAGCTGGACTGTGTCTCACAGCACTGTTGGTCATTCAGGCCCTGATGCAGAAAAGCACGTAAGCAGGTGCTTATCTTTAAGCCTTTACTTAACACCCCTTGAAGTCAATGGGACTCAAACACATGCTTACCTTTGACCATGTGCTTAAGCCCTTTCCTGAATTAGGGCCTCAGTTGACAGTGCTTCATTGTATAACACACCTAACAGCTAAAACATTGCTGAACAGCTTTAATTTTATTGTCGTTATGCTGGGATGCCTTTCCTTGATGCAGATAGTTATCTCTTGTGCATTGAACATACCTGAGATGTGATTTACCTTATCAGGCCTCCATTATTAAAAATAGAGCATTTTGAAGTGGTTTCACTGAATACACGTCACATCCCCCATAACTTCTGATAGGCAATGATGATAGGACCTGCCAGTTTACAACATCTCTTTATTTTACTCAGATTATAAAACATCATCACAGGGCTTTATATTTTAACAACATTCACCTGTTTTAAATCAAGAACTGAATTAGTTCCTCTGTTATAAATGCTAATACATTAATTTTATGTTGCATCAGCGATACCATAAAAACTTATTCTAACTGGACATTTTTCAGTGCTTACTCTGATGCAAAAATTCTGAAGAGTCTGAAGTCTAGCTATATATATTTTATATATATATATATTGTATATACACTTGGTTTATATATACGTATATCAAAACTCATAATTTCTGTTAATCACCCCTTACAGTCATCTTGCACTTAATAATTTAAGTCAATATTATGAAAATATGAACACCCATTAAGTTATTTTGCTGCTATATAAGACATTTAATGTTTAAACAGAGAATTGCAAAATTACATGAATGCAATAGGAATTAACGTACACTTTCATTTAAAATTGCCACAAGGATGTTTCTTAATCCAAGAACTTTTTCCATATTTTAGAATACTCTTTAATATGTTTAAATGATCTGTTTATTTAGTAAATACATACACACAAACATGACGCATGTGTATATATATTTATTATGTTCATTATATGTAATATATACAATGTATGCTTGCATATATATTACATACTATATGTATGTTCTATATATCATGTGTGTTTGTGTGTTATCAAATGCATATGTACACATAATAGGGGCAAGTTCTTCCCTCTGATATGCACGTGCAACTTCCATTAACTACTGGGAATCACAGGCCCAATTCTAAACCCATTGAAGACAATGGGCGTCTTCCCAGTTCCAAAGACACCCACCTACTACTTTAAGAATTGGCTCATTGCCTACATGTGTGTATCTGAGGTTAGAAGTGGGCCCGTGGTGTCCTTTGGTTTATTTTAAGACCCCCAGATGAGATATAGTTGATGCTTTCCATCTATTGGAACAAATGAACAACAACATGATTTTAAAAGTCACTCCTATTAGGTGGTATTTTAAAAGTAAAAGCCTGAAGGCCTGTTTCTCCTCCCACTTACACCTAAGTGTGACTCCATTGTCTTCACTGGAGTAACCCCTCAGTAACAATGGTGTAAGGGAATGGAGATCCTATGAACACTTAGGTGCTTAACTTGGCTTATAGTATACATAATGTAAACATAGTTTAAGTAGGTAATTTGTTTGGGATTTGAAAGGAAAAGAAAAAAAATCCTGTTATGGAAGGATAAGAGAAGAATATTCACTTGAGATAATAGAAATATACATTCTGGGGTAAAACTATGCATTTCATAACCTGTTGGTGTCATTTTTAATGATTAGATAAATATGTATTCATTTTAATTGTAGTTTGCAACTGATTAACCCAAGCAGCTCTTGATAACACACATTTTAGATGTATATTCTGCATATTAAAAACGGAAAATAATCAAATTCTGAAACGAATTACTGCCAACATCCTAGGCCCCAGTCCTGCAAACACTTATGCACATGGAGTAGTTATGCTGAAGCCAAAGTAACTATTCATGTACTTAAAGTTAAGCAAGTATACAAGCGTTTGCAGGATTGGGCCTGTACTTACTATTCAGAGATTAACTGAGCTCCTAGTCTTACAAACACTTTTGGGTGTTGTGTTTGCCACTGCGTGTCATCTACATTGAGATCAATGGCAGTAAGATAGATCAGGCTCTGAGAGGTTTAATTTACTTTTTTGAATCAGATGCTAAAAACACTCCTAAGTGTAAGAGTTTGAAGACTAGGTCCTTTAAACAGCAACAATGATTTATGGGATAATTTTTCACAAATTTATTCTTTTTTATTGCTAGTCAAAACTAACTTTGCATTGTGCATATATAAAACAATCTAAGCAGCTTTTCTTCTTAAATAAACTGATACAATTCAAAACTGACAAACTCTACTATTTAAAATAAGAAAATTTGAATTAAAAATTGCTTTTGGACTGAAAGTTCATATGCCAAGTTTCTCCTATAGCAAATTACCAACCCCAGAATATAGGGGTCTGTAATGGAAATGCTGACACAGCCTTATCTTATGCTGCTATAATTTCAGTATAAAGGAGAGCAGATGCACATCGCAGAAGGGTAGCTCTCCATTTTCAATTTCATTCCCAATGTGATGATTTGGCATACATTGATCTGAATTACCAAATTTTAAAAAAATACTTGTGCTTTTAGAACATTTGGACCCTGTTTCCTAATGCACGTCCTTTATCAGACATTTTGTCTCACTTATTACATACAAATGAATCATCTCTAAGTCAAAAAATGTTCTGTGGTGTGTGTAAGTAAAAAGGAAATGGCAATTTCCAAGAGGAGATTACCATCATTCTTCATCTCTAGATTATTTTTTCCTTTTAGGGCCTATGCCCATTCTTACTGAAGCCAATGGGAAAACTCCCATTGAAGTCAATGGCGCAGAATCAGGCTGTTGGTCATTCAAAGGCATCTCTAGCCAACTTGTTACTGTTAACATCTCTATCATTAAAGCTGACCAAATGGGTTCATTACCACCAACTGCCAGTTTTAAAATTTACTCCCTCTTTTTTAAATTTTTAAATACAAACAACATTTACCACAAAAATATGAAGGGAAAAGCCATCACGGTTTTGTTTGCAAGTTATTAACTATTTGTATGACACAAAATCATTTACAGTCACAAACTGTACAGAGTAGTTGATAGGGAACAACATATTTGTGGCTTAGAGTAAAAAAAAGATTGCTTCAGTTGTAATTAAAATAATCATTGACAGGATCTAAGACTTTAAAATCAATAAAGTATGAGAATTTGGCTATGGAGACATTGTAATGTATCTAACACAGAGGTCTGGATAGTAGAAAGGTGAGTAGAATGATCTAGAAAGGAAAGAGAGACCAACATGCAGAACAGTGCTAGTTCTTGCTCAGTATACTCTTCAGACTTCTCTCTACTGCTTCGTCTAATTCTTCTTCCAGCTCTTCCTTCTTGGACATAGCCAATTTGGACTGGTAATCTCTTACTATTTGGTCTATATATGGTGCGCTTTGTGTCCCATGCAGCATCAGTGTCCATTCCTTCAGTACTCCCCTCTGTGGCACACTATCAACAAATCCAACTTCCAGAACCCAAGTGCCTCTGGGGTCTTCTCCCCAAGTGTGTGTTGTCATGAAAGGCCATTTGTCAAAACCCACCTTGGAGTCGTCATCTCTTGGACGTCGGCTCAGTAAAATGGATTTAGTCCCCATAGGTGATGTCATGTTGATGTTGAGGTCCCCTCGCCTAGTAGAGTTCACGGTTATAACTGCTTGCACATGTTCTAGGTAGCGGACAAAGTTTTCTTTCCCCTCACAAGCATCAGTTGTAAGTGTTAGAACCAACTTGCCACTTGATGGTATTTTTCTGAGGGTTTAACAACAATAAAATAGGTTACAATGATATATACAGTGAGGCACACCTTATTTTTCATTAAACATCTACATGTGTTTATACAAACACACAAAAATACTATAATAGAAATTGAAGAACATGAATGAGCAATGAGAACGGAACTCCTTAGACAAGTAGGAGTTGGAGGTTGTGCCATACTTGATTTGAAGACTACAGTAAGTGCTCAAGGATGACCTATTGCCTCAACAAGTTAACTATCACTTCATATGGGTCACCATTGTCATCTTCATATTTACTCATCACCATAAAACTGACTCCGGATTAAATACCATTATGAAACTCTTCAGTCATCTACATAATGAAGTGGAAAGCAAGCCAAATCCAGAGATTTAAAGTGACCATGGGCACCAAATCCAGATGGTACTTATTTAAATATTTGCTAAAATCATTATTTTTTATATTATGTTACCTGTTCATTCCCATAGCCTCCTAATATTAAAGTATGTAACCATTTCCTTCTTAACTCAAAGCAATTTATTGAAAGGCAATAAAGGAGCCAAATCTAGATCAATAGGACTCAAGCTTTATCGATACAATATTGGCATTTTAAGGAGTAAGTCAGCACCTGATTTGAAAGTAGTTTACAAAACAGACACAGAAAGAAGGAACACGTTAAGGAATTACACACTGAGAATTAAGAAATAGCAAAGTCTATTAAAAATTATACACGGCTTTTTTTGCTTACTAGTATTTCTGGTTCTGGTTTAATTATAGGTTATATTCTCTAGAAAAACTGAGAGCAGCTGGTCTTGTGAGACAGCTACTATTAAAAGATGTCAGAAAGCATTTCTGGCTAGAATGACAGGAGGCCATTTCAGAACCATCAGATTCAAATCTGTATCCTTGCCCTAATCTGCACTCAAACCCAAACCATGAGCCCTATCCCTAGTTTAGTCTGGATTATAACACACTTTTGTTTGCTCATTTATACTAAAAAATTGCTATAGTTGACATTTTAAACACACACACACACACACACACACACACACACACACACACACACACACACACACACACACACACACAGAGCTATTTTGCCACATTCTCAATATGTCAAATCTTGAGGCCTTCCTTCCTTAGTTATTATAACTCAGTTCTTATGTAGAGAAATTTCCAGTGAACTCAACAAAAATTGCCTGAATACTGTTGAAATAAAAACTAGGGACAAAATTTATGGCCAGCCTCTGCATGAGTGCAATTTACACTCTATGGTTGAAATCTTAGCCCCACTTAAGTCAATGGGAGTTTTGCCATTGACTTTGGAGGAGCTTGGATTTCACATTTTGTGCCCGCAATTACACTCTTCGTGCTTGTGTGAGCAAAGCAATTGTTCCCCAATTTTCAACCCAAAGGGCAGAGTTTTGGTGCACTCCTTTCAGGTGCTAGCCAATGGAGAGTGGTAGCAGTGAGCTCACTCCCCAGGTATGCCTGAGAATGCTGGGAGACGCTGTACCTGAGAATGCGACAATACCAGGGAGGATTTATGTTGGTGCAGCGTGGCTCCACACTGCCATTAGCACATACCCAATAGGCACTCTTGGGCCCTGAAAAATTATCTCAGGAATTGCCTCACAAATCATACTAACTACAGAGGTGGTGTAAAAAACCTGTGAATGCCTTGAATGCCTTTAACAGCAACATGCAATGAACAACGTAAAATGTTGCTTCTGAGTGAGTGAAGCAGCTGAAAGATATAGGAATTACTTCCGTCATTACAAAAATCCTTTAAATGTAATTATCAAACTCTGTTTGCCTTCTGACCTGCCCAAAAATTCTTCTCAATGGCTAACTTCCATGCCCCCACCCCCATTATGCAATTGTTCATAATTCTATAGTGTTGCATGTGTCACTCTTTTAAAAAGTGCAGCATTGGTCATGTTGGGATGAAGAAACAGAATTTCCCTTTTAAAAGTAACGTTTGCAATCAGAAAAATAAGGTTGACATTTTACTAAGTGCTATTGTGATACAGTGGGACTCAAAAGGAGCCTTTATAAGGGTTATTTTTATATGTTCAAAAAATTAATTTTTCAAAATGCATAACAACAGGGTGAAATGCCACTCGGCAGGAACTCATGTCCATAGGAAAAGTGGCACTTAACATGGACTTTGAAAAGTTTTATTTTGTAAAGTGGGCTTAGCTTTTAAATGTTGAAATTAATGATTTTTCCCTTGGCAGCAAGAGCAACTCCAATGATAAGGTTGTTGACACTTAGCAACCATTGACTCTTTGCAAGAGGAAGCTGCATTTCTGTCCATTATCAAATGACATAATAGTTAAACTCTGGTGTCTTGGAATCTTTCACTGCAATACACCATAGAGATCAAAATGTCTAAAGCATCATTAACTAGTTTAGAGTCTGTATAGCCTGTGGCTTCAGTGAGACCTCCTATCTCCTTGATCTCTTCAGACCTCGTAGGTTAAGCAGGCTTGGGTTTGAGCAATATTTGGTTGGTAAATGTCCCCAAAATACTTTAGGGTTGAAGGAAGTGGGTGTTAATGAGTCAGCAGCTGGCACTCTTACCATTGAGTCTGCACTGAATGCATGTTCCAGTCTGATGTTAGAGGTGCTGTCTTCCCCAGATGAGATGTAAAACTGAGGCTTAGACTACCTGTAGTGATTAAAGCTCCCATGGCATTTTTTTCCCAGGAGTGAGATTGCTAACTCAGCTGTTTTAAGAGTATGTGAAGTTTGTAAAGTGCTTTGGGATTCTTTAAGAGGAAAGGCACTGTTGTACATGTAAGATATTGTTATTAATTACTGATTATTAACGAAATTAATTCAGATTAAGAGGGGGCAACCTGGGAAGAAGCATCATTCAGTGTTCTCCCTTTAACTTCCATGCACTTTCCAAACCTAAGGTGGTTTTTGTTAAAGCTTTCTGAAATGTACATGAAAATGTGACCTTTTCTTTATTTTAATAATTTAGAATAAAGTTTATTAAAACATCTTAAAATCCAGAACAGTATCCAAATGGGGATTTTTTTTTGTTTTTTTTTTTTTAAGATAAATAGGCTCTGTACCAGCCTAGGTTTTTTAGTATAGTAAAGTAAGAAGGAGGTAAATTATTACAAGATCACTGTCATGCTGTTTAATAATGTTTTTATTTTGAATGTATTATTTTGATGAGAAATGGGTACAAACTGCTACACCTTTAACTATCACTCTTTCCCAATAATAACAAAATAGCACAATTCTTCTACGAGCAGTAAAGAAAGCATTTCACAAAGGTGTGGCCATAAGCCTGTCTCCTCTCAAAAGTGACAGTGTTGATCATGAAGTAAATCCTGAGTCTTATGCTATAATGATGATATTACATAGCTCTCATCATAGATCTCAAGGTGCTTTACAAAGGAAGTCAGGATCATAATGCCCATTTTATAGATAGGGAGACTGAGGCACAAAGTAGCAAAGTAATTTGTCTACGGTAATCTAGCAGACTAGTAGTAGAGCTGGGACTAAAACCCATCTCTCCTGAGGCCCCGGCAACTGCACTATCCACTAGGCCACTCTGCCTTTCATAGAGCATTACTAATGGCTTTGGGCCAGATTCTGTTCCCCTTAAATGCATGGAGTAGTACCTTACCGGGACTACCTGAGGAATAAGTAAATACTCAGTGTGTATAAAGGGAGCAGAATCTTGACCATTGTACATATAGTGACAAAGTTCCTCCTCTACCTTGGTGGGTCCTGTGCTTATTGGCAGATTTGCTTGCCTCACAGATTCACCCTGTTGATCGGGAAACAGACCAGAGACCTTCCCCTCTGGTAGAAGCCACAGTCCAAGTCAATTCCTCCTGTGTTTGATCAGGAGTTGGGAGGTCTAGGGGGAACCTGGGCCTGCCCTCTACTCCGGGGTCCAGCCCAGGGCCCTGTGGACTGCAACTGTCTAAAGTGCCTCCTGGTACAGTTGCGTGACAGCTACAACTCCCTGGGCTACTTCCCCATTGCCTCCTCCAAACACCTTCTTTATCCTCACCACTGGACCTTCCTCCTGATGTTGGATAACACTTGTATTTCTCAGTCCTCCAGCAGTATGCCTAGTCACTCTCAGCTTCTTGCACGCCTCTTGCTCTCAGTTCCTTACACCCACTTCCTCTCCCCTGGCTCCCTTTGGCCTGACTGGAGTTAGCCCATTTATAGCATCAGATGGGCCTTAATTAGAGTCAGGTGCTTAACAGCCTCACCTGACTCTCAGCAGGTTAATTGGAGTCAAGTGTTCTCATTAGCCTGGAGCAGCCCCTGCTCTAATCACTCAGGGAACAGAAAACTGCTTATCCAATGGCCAGTATATCTCCCTTCTACTACTCTGCTGTTCCCAACTGGCTGGGTCTATCACAATATTAATAATATAAAATGTTTGAAATAAAGGTATAATGCTATGAAGATTTTATCTTCCAAATCTGATTTGCTACACTGCATGCATCAGCTGTAGATGGGGAGGGAGGCTGATTTAAGTCTCTTAGATGTGAAATATGTTATTATGCCAGTAAAACTTGAAAAAACGTTCTTTGAACAGTTATAAATCAGCAATGATGCAGATCAAATTAATCAAGCTCAGGACACTTGGCTAGAAGTCGACACAACCTCCAATGGTGTGGTGTCATTATTGAGGTCTTGTTGGCATCCATATTTCCTCCATTTTGAAGCCTAGAGAATCTCAAACTTTAAATATTGATGTCTTTTCGTCACATCACACACAATAGGCTGTAGATTCTTCCCTAGCTTGTTTCTGCTAATCAGCAGTGTTGCTATGGCACACTCCGGTCTATCCTGTGCTCACCAACCTAAATATAGAAAACATTACGGCAGCAATGCCCAACTACAAAAATAAAACAATTATCCATGGCTGAAGCAAAATGTCAGTTACACTTCTCATTATCCAAGCAGAATCGCTGGAGATGGGCTGGATCCTCTTCATATGGGTTTTGATTTTATTTTAAAACCCAAAGTATAAAGATGTTGCAAATCATGAATTTTATTATCCACACAAGAGACATGTCGGATGTGTGGCATCAACACTGTATTATTAGACATTTACATAAAACACAAATATTTTAGATGAATCACATGTACGCTAGTATTTTCTGGCTTGAGTCCGTAACAGATTAGAGAGAGATTTTCAAACACAGTTTCAAGTAAGGTGCCTGACTGTCATTGAAATGGCCTATCATTTGTGCCTTTGAAACCTCCCCTTTAGAAAGCTAGATCTTGGAATTTGTCCGAGCAGTGCTAGGCATAGCTCAGGAGGATGTGAAAAGGTGGCTTCAAGACACTTTTTGGGCCTCCCCTCCAGTTTCTGGGGCTGTTTGGCAAGTTGAGCAGCCATGAAAGGAACGTCTACACTGCAATAAAAGACCTGTGGCATGGCTGCGGTTGGCCCAGGTCAGCTGACTTGGACAGTCCGGGATCAGCTGTGGGGCTATACTATTGCAGTGTAGACGCCCGGACTCTGAGACCCTATGGCGTGGGGAGGGTCTCACAGCCCCAGCCCAAACGTCTCCACAGCAGTTTTTAGTCTGGCAGACCCAGCCCAAGTCAGCTGACCCGGGCTTTGAGACTTGGAGCAATGGGTTTTTTATCACAGCGTAGATAAGGCTTTCTTGTACCTGGGAATCCCTGGAAAGCAAATACATTCCAGCCATATCCTTTGTTCCCTAGATACCTCCACTGGGGCAAAGCACCTCTTTAAAAATACTTTAGCAGTAAAGAGCACCAACTTTCATTTATTTTGCCATCCCATCATGTCTTTCAGTTGAGGATCCTTTTTGATGGGGTGACATTAATCACTGCAAAACAACTGCATACTTCTATCTAATACATTTCAGTAGTGGTAATGTGACTGGGAAATTAAGAAAGGAGGAGACTATTAGGTACAGTACTAAGCAATTTTTTGCTGAATATGCTCACAAGATGTCTCTACAATTTTAACTTTTGGACACAGCCAGACGTAACGGACTAACCTCTTTCATTTACCCCAGAATAATCCCCATTTACTTTAAGGGTGCTGCATTAAAGTGATAGAGGCAGTGCCAGTCAGAAATTTTTCAACACATTGTTTTTTTAATTAAAAAATGCTGAGTTATCAAAATCCAAACTTTTCATGAAAAAGGGTTGCAATTGACAGATTTTCCCATGCAAAAAAAGTCAGAAAAAAGTTATTAAATGGAAAATTTCGTTTTCCAGTTTGAAACAAATTTTTGTTTAGAAATTGAAGCTAATACAACTGAAAAAGGTTAAAAAGAAAAGAATGATGAAATCAAAACAAAACATTTTGAAATTATCACAACAAAACATTTCAATTGATCCAAAATGGAAAATAAAAGGGTTTTCAGTATGCAAATATTGTTGATGATTTGATTTTTCATCCTGCCCAGCTCTACTTGAGGGGAGATTTTGGCCCAATTTGTCTTTATAAACATAATCATTCTGCATTTTAGTTATTCGGTCAAATGTGAATCATCCCTTGGCTTTGGTTTTGCAGAAACAAAATTTAACGGATGAGATTTTGCAAAACCAACTTACAGTCTTCCTGGCCTATCTTAGCTCTGTGCCATGGTGGTACATTGCTTTCTTCTCTTTTTCCTATAAATAATAATGCCTTTAAACAATGGCACTGAAAAGCCAAATTGAAAATGTTATAGGCATAAATTGGCCATCATTAGATTAGTATTTCAAATAATTAAATTGAACTTTAGCTGTTGTAGTCAATTAGTATTAATTGACTCACTTGTTGACTCATTCTACTTTGCACACAAAAGTAATCAGAAAATAATTTGCCTACCTAGCTGGCAATTAGAGATGTGGAAAACACAAAATAAACACATTTAAATGCTGTAATGTTCAAACTGAATCTTTGAAACCTGTGAGTGATTGTTATCATTTTCTGGAGTTAAAATTATCCACTAGAATAGGAAATTGCCAAATTTAAATATATCACATTGTAACAGAATATACCCATGTGTTTATACCCAAACACTATTGTAATAATCTTTTTACAAAGTATGCTTTTTAAGGTATCATTTGAAAAGTCATGATTTGCTGGTCAGTACTTTCCTGATAAAATATGTGTGGTAACATGGTACGTGAAGCTATAAGTTTCTCCTGTATGGTGTGATTAGCAATTTTTTAAACCCCACAGCTCTGCCAAAACAGAAATTGGCAAACAGGTCTGTCCCAAACAAAGGAATATATGCTCTACTTAATTTGCATTTAAGCAGTAAACAGAGTCATCAAGCAGGAAGGGATGACAAAGGGAGTTCAAACATGTGAGTAAAAGCCAGCAGTGAACATCCTTCCACATAGCCTTTGTGTCCTGTGCCTAGCTGGTAATATTTTTCAAGAGGGGGACTGAAACTACAAAAAGGAAGGTGAAATACTCCAAGGCACCTGTCTCTCCCTGCCAATTGCATTCACTGGACTCAAAGAGACAAAGGAAGCAGGTGTTATACTCTGCAGAGGGGTCCTGACCTGAGAATTTGGTCCATAATCTGCAGGATCATATAGTGAGACATTTTGCTTGATTCTAGTACAGTTTGTTAAATTAGGCTTTAGGAAACATCTTATCTTTATTTTTCTTGTAACCATTTCTGATTTTTATGCCTTATTACTTGAACTCACTTAAAATCTCTCTCTTGGTAGTTAATAAACTTGTTTTACTGTTTTATCGAAACCAGTGAGTTTAAATTTAAGTGTCTGAATAACTATTTGAGATAATCAGGTGGCATATTATTCCTTTTAAGGAGTGATAGACTTAAAATATTTGTGCTGTCAAGGAGAGGGATGGGCAGTATGGGACATACATTTCTGGGAGAAAATCTGATACTGAGGGTGTCTTGAGTCACTGTTTCTGTGTGTGTCTGTCTGTGATCACTGAAGTGCCTGAAAGGGAACAAACTCCATAGATTGGAAAAAGAGCATTGTCTTCACTTACTCAGGTTCTTGTATTGATCCTCCAACGCAGTGGAATCTCTCTGGAACAGTCTTCCAGTCTTTTGCCATTTTAACCATTGCCCCAGCATCGAGGACTCCATAGCCAAACAAATGGTTAAATTCCAGACCAACACCATTTCTACGCCATTGATGGACTTCGTCATGAAGTTGGTTCCTTTTGGAGGTGAGCACTGTCAGATGCTGCATGTCTCTCCACGTCAGATCCAGGCTATGGAAGAATAACATAGAAAAGGTTGTTATTTTGTGGTGTTAGAAGAAGAATAAGAAAGAATGACGTGGCCAAAACTGTCTTCATTCCATAAAACCTGCCTCAGAAAAAATCCTCCGTATCTTTTGGCCCAGAACAATCTCAAACGAAGATCTATTGACCCAGTGCAGCCAAGAGGATCTGAGCACTATCCTTGCCAGGAGGTGTTGGACGTGGATCAGTCATGTGCTTCGGATGGAAACTGATTCCATCACCAGAGTAGCAATAAGATGGACACCAGAAGGCATGTGAAAACAAGGCTGCCCAAAACCAACATGGCGAAGTGCCGTGGAAGCCGAACTGAAAAACCTGGGGCACAGCTGGGGAACCATTGAAAGACTTGCCAGGAACAGACAGGAGTGGAGGAGCTTCGTCACTGCCCTAAAGGCCAGAGGCGTAATAGGAACATGATGATGATGACGAAGAGAGGATGGTTTTCTCTTTCCATAATAAGTTTGAAAGGACTGGTGTATTTGAACACTCAGTAAGGTAAATGCACTAAAAATAAAAGCATAGACATTGTGGCTCAGGTTTTAGCTATTTTTAGCATGCTAGCCCAAGTCTATCTGCTGAGACTGCCTACAATGGGTGACTGCCATGGGTGACTGCCTACCCATGGGTGACTGCCGGTAGCAAAAATCCTCAACTGCTGGAGACAGGACATTAAATGTGGAGGGCTCTGAGTTACTACTGAGAATTTTTTCCCAAGTATCTGTCTGGTAGGTCTTGTCCCCATGCTCAGGGTCTAACTGATCACCATATTTGGGAATTTTCCACCAGGTCAGATTGGCAGAGATCCTGGGGGTGTGGGTCACCTTCCTCTGCATCATGGGGCATGGGTCACTTGCAGGTTTAAACTAGTGTAAATGGTGGATTCTCTATAACATAAGGTCTTTAAACCATGATTTGAGGACTTCAGTAACTCAGCCAGAGGTTAGGGGTCTATTCCAGGAGTGGATGGGTGAGGTTCAGTGGCCTGCAATGTGCAGGAGGTCAGATTAGATTATTACGATGGTCCCTTCTGACCATAAAGCCTATGAGATTGGGAGGCTTGCTCCCAGCTGCAGTGTAGACATACTCTCTATGGTCAGACTCCCACAGACTGTTCTAGGATTTTAGATCATAGAGATACCTATTAGTCCTCCAGAACTCAAACTAAAGAGACCCTGTTTGGAGCACAGACTCCAGTCTGCTCACAGCTATAGAAATATGGCAAGTGCACAGGGCATCATGATGGAGACAGTGGTGCTGTGTAGGCAGTCATTCTAGCCATACCTCTACATCCATGGGGGGGGGAACTGGATGCTAGCCAGGGTTTATATTGTCAGGGAGCAACTGGTGGTAGAGCAGAGGGAAATTCAAGAGGTGGGGGGAGTCCATGGGGACACAGCCAGAAGTGGGGACAGAGGAAACTGGAGGAGGGAAACAGGTGAGTCAGCTTGGGGAGGGAGCACTGGGGAGACAGACGGTGGAGTCAGAGAAAGACTATGAAGGGCCCATCAGCAGGCAGCCAGAGACAAAGCAGGTAGGGAGGGGAGGAAATATCTGTAAAACGAATCAATATATGAAAATAAGGCAGTGCACATTATATACACTATACAAATTAGGGCATTGCATTATTTACATAAGCTCATCTAAGTTTCTGCACCCAGGGCTTGATCCAAAGCCCTTGAAGTCAATAGGAGTCTTTCTATTTATTTCAGTGGGCTTTGGATCTGGCTGTTCTAGCTTTAACAGCTCTTAACTTCAGCATGACAGACAAGTAATTCAAAAAAACAAAAAATTCCTCTGCTCCTAAACCTACTTAGCCTCCAGTGCCAATGCAAACACGCCAGCTGCCTCAGGTGCAGCTGCAGATGTTCCAGAATGACGTAAGGTACAGTTGCCATATAAATCCGTAGTAGCCTGCAAAAATATCAAAAAAAAATGTGTAAGACTAGCTATTTCATTCTCCCTTGTGCTACAGACATGGAACAGCACAGAAGGCAATGCTTGTTGATTAGAGTAACATTATACTTGTCACTAGGAATAGAATAATTACTGCCCTTTCAAACTACTAGATCACCTTTAAAATAGAATGGGTAGATACACAGGGCAGGTGGGAACACGTGATTGGACAACGACAGTAAGAAGTAAATATTCATTAACATCTAAAATTCATAGAGAGATTATATTTCTATAAATGTCACAAAGCCCCACCAGTAGGATTTGAACCCAAGACTTTTAGCACCATAGAAGTCTTCTACTGCTTGAGTTACAGGAGTCACTCCAATAGCAGGCAGTAGTTTATGGTGCTACCATCTATGAGGACTAGCCACTAGAGGGAAATGTGACAGCCTGCAAGCAAATTGCACAGTGATAGTCATGTATGTAATGTAGGTCACTTCATGCATACAACTGACCCAATGAAATAAGTCAGTATTTTCAAACTCATACAACAGATCTAGGACAGTCCAGATTGTCTCTATACTCAGAACATGAAATAACTGGAAAATGTGCAGTATCTGTTGACAAACATTGACCTTTTTATTAAGACACCTGCCTGGCCCTTTTTAAACATCAGATCCCACCCTGGATGATCTGAAGACTATTAAAGTAAGAGATGCCCCACCACACGCTAGCATGCTGGGAGGAGCATGCTGTACCTTTCCAAGAGGTGGCATAGTGGAAACATTCCTAGTGCACACCTGGAACTGTGAAGGATTGTACCCCTAGGGTGTGAAGCTCCACTCTCCCTCAACATGGGCCTGCACCTATCAGGTATAATCTGACACCTAATGTGTCATCTTTGGAGCAGGCTCCATCTTCTGTTTTGTACAGCACCTCACACAATGGATTCCTGGTCCAGGCCTGGGGCTCCTAGGTGTTACTACAATGCTAATAATAAATAAATAATAATAATAGATCACTGTTGAATTAAACAATGGGAATTTGTGATGCAAATGTCAAGGTTGTTTATTTAGAGTTTTACACACATTAAAAAGGAGCTTTAATCCTTTGCTCTAGAGGCTTCTTAAGCTATTAAATAAACAACCATTTCTGTAACCACACTCCTAGACCAAATCTCTCAGGAAAAACACTAACCAGACTGGCAAAGAGTGAGACTATGCAGAAACCACCCAGGAAGCTTGACAATATTCCATATTTCACTACTACTTTGCCCTGAACTTGTTTCGTTATCAACCTTATTCTGCCAAACCTACACAGGGTTACAGACAAATTGGCAATGACTATATTAGCCTAAAATTGGAGGTGATGTGTTATGCTGGGGATTTCAACTCTTCGTTATCATGCAATTACACAAAGAAAGTCTGCCTGGGAATTAAAAATTCTGAGGACATATGAATAAATAAGACCCAGCTTCACTTTCCAAGTTGTATTCCGATAACTAGGGAACACCACCTACATGCAGCCATAAAACACAGAAGGTCATTGCTGCTTTCAATATTGACCTTTCATCTCATCAGCTGACAGTTTGGGCATTGTTGGGTATTGTGAATGAGAAAATATTATTTTAACAAAGGAACATCTGCTGCTCCTAAGCAGAAAATGATGCGTACAGACGTGTGTGAGTGTAGGGAGCAGGACAACAGCACAATAATATCTGCACTCACCACACCAGCTTCGGGATTTCTCTTCCTCCCATTGCTGAACGTGGAGGCCAAGGTTGAAGAGCAGCTTTCATCATACAGAGCTGTCCGGCCGTCATTAATAGCAGAATTGATGGAGATAGTCCACATGCTTGATGCATAGCCGTCACAGTTACAATCATCATAGCTGCCACCATCTCCAGAGGCCCAGACATAGATGCTTCCCTTGCCGCTACGGCCCTGTGGAAAAGAAATTGAGTCTGTCAGGTTAAATTATGAATTCAAACATGAAGCAAGGCATCCATCTGTCAAAGAGAAAACAAGCCTTAGATAAATGTACATCAGTAGCAAGCTGAAAGTGCATGGACTGCTGCAGACTTTAAAAATCCAGTTAACCGTTAATCACAGCCTGTTCTGCAATCTTTTATGTGCAGAGTGTTCTCATTTATCATTTTGTTTGCTTGGCACACCAAAGGTTTCTGTGCTAAGACATTTTATGGATTCATTAGAACCTGGAGTTGATATCAGGCACTAAGCACTATGGAGACATAAGAATACAAGAACGGCCATACTGGGTGAAACCAAAGGTCCATCTAGCCCAGTATCCTGTCTTCCGACAGTGGCCACTGCCAGGTACCTCCGAGGGAATGAACAGAGCAGGTAATCATCAAGTGACCCATCCCCTGTCACCTATTCCCAGCTTCTGGCAAACAGAGGCTAGGGACACCATTCCTGCCAATCCTGGCTAATAGTCATTGATGGACCTATCCTCCATGAATTTATCTAGTTCTTTTTTGAACTCTGTTATAGTCTTGGCCTTCACAACATCCTCTGGCAAGGAGTTCCACAGGTCGTCTGTGAAAAAATACTTCCTTTTGTTTGTTTTAATATTGCTGCCTATTAATTTCATTTGGTGACCCCTACTTCTTCTGTTATGAGAAGGAGTAAATAATACTTCCTTAGTTACTTTCTCCACACCAGTCATGATTTTATAAACCTCTTAGTTGTCTCTTTTCCAAGATGAAAAGTCCCATTCTTATTAACCTTTCCTCATATGGCAGCCGTTCCATATCTTAATAATTTTTGTTTCCCTTCTCCTAACCTTTTCCAATTCCAACATATCTTTTTTCAGATGGGGGCGACCACAATACACACAGTATTCATGATGTGGGCATACCATGGATTTATATAGAGTCAACAAGATATTTTCTATCTTATTAAGAAAGTGATAGATAAGGATTCCCAACATTCTGTTCGCTTTTTTGACTGCCACTGCACATTGAGTAGATGTTTTTCAGAGAATCATCCATAAGGTCTCCAAGATCTCTTTCTTGAGTGGTAACAGATAATTTAGACCCCATCATTTTGTATGTGTAGTTGGGATGATGTTTTCCTATGTGCATTACTTTGCATTTATCAATATTGAATTTCATCTGCCATTTTGTTGCCCAGTCGTCCAGTTTGGTGAGATCCTTTTGTAGCTCTCTGCAGTCTGCTTGGGACTTAACTATCTTGAGTAGTTTTGTATCATCTGCAGATTTTGCCACCCCACTGCTTACCACTTTTTCCAGATCGTTAAAATGGATATACTATTCGTCTAACTGACCAGGTTTATAAGGTACACTTAAGGTCTGAGTGTGGCTGGAAAACCATGTAAAACTGTCACCACTTTCTTTGCTCAATAGATTGGCTCCCTGGGCATATTTTACTCATGTCTGTTTGTTTTACTGACCAAACTAGCTTGAATTACTGATATTGCTGTAGAGCCAATACCGCTATGAGAGTAACAATCATCAGCAACAGAAAGCACCTCCCAACTCCCCTTATGAAACTGAAGACATGATGCATGGAACCCTCTCAGTAGCTAAAGGAAAAGAAAGTAGTATCCTCCCACATACTCCATGCAACCAGGAAGTGGGAGGGGTTATTTCAGCACCTTACCCCAAGAAAAGAGGGGTGAGGACTGAATAGAGAAATGTTCTGACAGAGTCTTGAAACCTTCGATGAAATCTTGGCTACACTGAAGTCAATAACAAAATTCTCATTAACTTCACTGAAGATTTTACCCTTGTGAGTTTTAATCTTAATCCCCCACCCCCATTTATTTCTGATAATATAAAAGGGAGTAAGAACACAGTTTAATATCTAGCTCTCGGGTATGTGTGCAGTGCTGAAGGTTACAAAAACTACCTAGCAAATGTGATCTGGAAGTCATGGAGCACATGAATACAGCCCCCTACAATGTCATTTTAAGAGAGTATGTTCTCTGACTGTACTTGATATCAAATCCCATTTCACAGCAGTGCCTCATATCTTTTATCATAACACAGTGGACGATGCAACTTCATTATTTTTAAACGAGTTGGCAAATAGCATTATAATTCACTGATATCACAGTGGGATTTCTGCTGTTAGGATGTATTTCTTCTCTGGAGAAGAACTCTTGTAATAAAGATTACGGCACCAGATAGCTTATTTAAACCAGCCTAAAGGTACCCATATAGACTCGAGGTCAGTCATTTTAGATATAAGTGACTGGATATAGTGTTGTAAAAATGTATGCTGTAAGAACAAAAGCTAAGGGACATGGGCTTGTATCTGTCCAACAAGTGATTCTTTAAAAGCAAAGCATCAAAATAAGATGCTTTTTTCTTCCATTTTAAAATATCCCATTTGACTTGTAGCTGTAGATTTGGGGAAAAGAAGAAACAGGGACCCAGTATCCTAAAGTAAGTGCTTGCCAGAAGGCAATGCTTTCTCTCTGTGGTGAGATTATGTTTGGTAATACCCCAAAACTATTCCCAATGATGGCATTGAGATGGCCTTTGGTCTTAGCAGTAGTAGTATAAAGAACACCTTCCTTCTTAATTCGCAGGACTGCACTTTTAATTGGATACGAATAGTGATGTTTTACTTTAGCCAGTTTGCTAACTCCAGAGATGGAAGAGTAAGTGAGGCTAGGCAGTGTTTTTGTACTAGGAATAGAAGATAGCAGTCACTAATCTCTATGGCTCCTTGTTAACTTTCCTATATTTAAATACATCTTTCATTGGGATAATTAACAAGGGATTCTTCTATCACATTAGCAAAAGTTTGTGAAACATTAATACAGTGTAGAAGACTAAATCACATAAATAAAATAAACAAGATGATAAGTGCAAGCAGCAGAGTATAAGGCTATACAGTGCTGGTTGGGACAGGTTCCTAAAAATAATTCATTTATATAAATATTAAATGCCCCGAGTTATCATCTTCTAGGAACAAGTAAACAATTTTTAGAATTCAAAAAAGTAACTCCCTCATCACATTCTCCCCAGTTCTCTTACATTTTTCTCACTTCTCTATTCTAGCTAGGACTGGAAACAGAAGTGCACAAACACCGTGGGAAAGGCTTTAATAGCCCAAATAAAGGACTGGAAATCTCCTCAGAAATCCTGTTCTTTTGAGATTTCCACCCCAATGTGGCAGATTTCAGAGGTTCAGACAGTTGGCCAAGGGAAACCTTTGGTTAATTATTTGAATATTTCAAGTTCTCCTATTATTAGTGAAGATACTAAAGCTGATCAAAACGTGCATAATAAAACCTGGAGGAAATTATCCAGTCTGGGGCTTAATTACAAATCTGTCTAATGCTGAGGGCCTCCTTTTGAAATCTGGACTCTCACATGTCACACATGAACATACTCACACTAATCCCATTAACGCTAATGGTAAGTGTTACTCAACATGAGGAAACATGACAGACTCAGGCCATGAACAGAGTAGGAATAAGTAAATGCTGAACATAACCGAGATACCAGAGGGAGCTTGGAGAAAGACATGAAGAGAAGAAAAAGAACGAGGCGACAGTGGAGCTGTTACATTTTTGTATGTTTGTTTCACTCAGATTCCTGCTCGTTTCCCCAGAAAATACAGCTGGGAGTTTAGCTTCCGGATTTGTGGCTCTTTTGAATCCAAAACTCAAACTGGGAGTTGAGGGTGAATCAGTGTGGACTTGGCACAGGTCTAAAGGATGTCTAAAGGACACTGTTCATTCCAAGTATACCGAAATGCGATACAGGGGCATATACTGTGACAGACCCAGGCCAGTGGGGTGCAGGAGTCTGGTAGAGGGCAAATATACTGGTCACTGGGTGAGTAGTTTTCTGTTCCCTGAGTGACCAGAGCAGGGTCTGCAATGGAGTAGTCAGGAACTTGCTAGAACCAATTAAGGCAGACAGGCTGATTAGAACACCTGCCGCAATCAAGGCAGGCTAATCAGGGCACCTGGGTTTTAAAAGGAGCTCTCTCCAGTCAGATGGGGGAGGAGTCAGAGGAGAGGAAGTGCGTGTGAGGAGCTGGGAGTAAGAGACACAAGGAGCTGAGACTGAGAGGGTGTGCTACTGGAGGACTAAGGAGTACAAGCGTTATCAGACACCAGGAGGAAGGTACTGTGGTGAGAATAAAGAAGTTGTTTGGAGGAGGCCTTGGGGAAGTAGCCCAGGGAGGTGTAGCTGTCACACAGCTGTTACAAGAGGCACTATAGACAGCTGCAAATCCATAGGGCCCTGGGCTGGAACCCGGAGTGGAGGGTGGGCCCGGGTTCCCCCCAAACCTCCCAACTCCTGAACAGACACAGGAGGAGTTGATCCAGACTGTGGGGGAGAGGTGAGCAAATCTGCCAGTAAGCATAGGACCCACCAAGGTAGAGGAGGAACTTTGTCACAACTGGTGTCAGGAGTGGGATCTTGGTGTGCACAGTGCGGCAGAAGAAGGAGGGTGATTTAAAAAAAAAAAGGTAGAGGGTTTATTTTTTTTCACCACAATGGAAGAGTTAGTGCGGGCACTGATACAAGCTACGGTGGCCCAGCAGGAGGTTACCCGTGTCCAGGCAGCTGCCCAACAGGAGGCAGTGCGGCTGCAGCAAGAGACTAATCGTCTGCTGATGGACCAGGCTTCTCAAGACCGAGCTATGTTGCAAGAACTGGTAAACCAGGTAAAGACCCTTACAGAGCTGAACCAAGGCCATGATGGGACGCAGTTCATACGGGCCAGCCATTGGCTGCAGAAAATGATGCGGGAGGATGATGTAGAGGCATACCTTCTGACCTTTGAGAGGAGAGCCCTATGAGAGGCCTGGCCTCGAGATCAGTGGTGTGGCATCCTGGCCCCATTTCTGTGTGGAGAGGCCCAGAAGGCCTATTATAATCTGCCTGAAGAGGCTGCAGCAGACTACCCCCAGCTGAAAACAGAGATCCTGGCCAGATCCGGGGTAACGACTGCAGTACGGGCCCAGCGGTATCACGAGTGGAGGTACCAGGAAAATAAAACCCTGCGGTCCCAATTGTATGACCTCATCCATCTCGCACGAAAGTGGTTGCGAATAGAGTCCCAGTGTCCAGAAGAGATACTACAGGTTCTGGTCATCGACCGATACATGAGGGAACTACTGCCAGACCTTTGTGCCTGGGTAAACCAGAACGAACCCTCCACCTATGATGAAGTTGTTGCACTGGTAGAGGGGCGAAGGACAGTGAGGGAGCTGACCAACCAGTTAAGGAAGAAGCACCCCGGGTTAAACTAGCAGCACTAATCCCTAGAGCTCGAGTGACGGGGCCACCAGGAGGGCCCAGGTGGAAAAAGAGAGGGGCTGAAGGCCCACCAGAAGCCACAAAGAGTCAGAGAACTGAGAGAGAAGAGGATCATGAGGTTGGACTGCCCAAACCAAGAGACCGGGGAATGCCTAGGGCTCCATACAGATGTTATGCCTGCGGGGAGTGGGGACATATAGCTGCACAATGTCTCAATGCTGAGGAGCCGATGCAGTGTAACCTGGGGAACTGGGCAGACCCATGCTCCCTAATCCACCTTGTGGGGGTCTCACTAACCCCACATATGTACCCCAGACCAGTAAAGCTAAATGAGGTAGAGACCACAGCACTGGTTGATTCGGGGAGTGCTATCACACTTGTCTCGGGGAAGCTTGTGAAGTGTAGTCAGTTGCTGCAGGCTAAGCGTACGGGGATAACATGCATCCATGGGACAGTTGGTTATTACCCCACCATCCCAGTAAAACTCGAAATTCAGGGGAACACTACAGAGGTAGCAGCAGGTGTAGTCCCTAAACTTCCATACCCGGTGCTCATAGGGAGGGACTTCCCAGGGTTTGGAAACTTACTCCCAGTAGGAGGATTGGAGGAAAAGGGGAACCCTGAAGTTAGTGAGGCCTCCATAGTAGACTGTTAACCCCTGGTTTTCTCTGAAATATCCCCAGATTTATTTTCCAGTCCCAGACATGGTAGAAAGTCAAAAAGGGAAAGGAGGGCAGCTAAGGCCTTGGGAACCCGAATACTGACTCAAAGCCAGAGGGTCACTCTCGTAGGCAGGTGAACCCGAGCAGCTGAAAAGGATGCCACCCCGGAGGGAGAAGCACCCGAGTCTGACCCCCACCCTAGCATTTCTGAACTAGTAGAGGCAACAGAGACTGGGCCCCTAGATCTTGGGCAGATTAGTCCCGGAAGAGGAAATTTTGGACGAGACCAGGCCGAAGACCCAAGGTACAACAACATTAGGAAGGAGGTGACTGAATTAGATGGGGTCCCCGTGGAAGGGAAAACCCAGGGACTAGGACCCTACTTCATAATGAAGAAAAATCTCTTATACCGGGTTGCACCAGTACAGGGGCAGAAGATACAGCAGATCCTAGTACCTCACAAACACCAGAATGCTGTATTAAGTCTTGATCATAGTCACCTTTTTGGGGGGCATTTGGGGGTAGAGAAGACCCTGGCACGAGTCCTACAACGGTTCTTCTGGCCCGGAGTACATGAAGAAGTACGGAGGTACTGTGCGTCCTGCCCAGAGTGTCAGCTGCACAGTCCCCGTCCCCACCTGAGGGCACCTTTAGTACCCCTTCCCATCATAGAGGTCCCCTTTGAGCAAATAGCCATGGGCCTAGTGGGACCCCTGGAGAAGATGGCTCGGGGCCACGAATATATACTTGTTGTTTTGGACTATGCTACTCGCTACCCAGAAGCTGTCTCCCTGTGGAACACAGCCTCTAAAATGATAGCCAAAGAGCTGGTGGGGATCTTTGCCTGAGTGGGGCTACCAAAGGAGATATTAACAGACCAAGGAACCCCATTTATGTCAAAATGAATGAAGGACCTCTGTACGCTGCTCCATATACATACCCTGAGAACTTCAGTCTACCATCCGCAGACTGATGGGTCAGTAGAAAGGTTTAACCGAACCCTCAAGGCTATGATAAGGAAGGTGGTAAGTCGGGACAGGAAGGATTAAGACGCCTTACTACCCTACCTTATATTCGCTATCCGGGAGGTACCTCAGGCCTCAATTGGGTTTTCCCCCTTCGAGTTATTATACGGGCGTCACCCCCGTGGCATACTAGACATCGCCAAAGAGATCTGGGAAGAGGAACCCAATGAGGGGAGAAATATAATAGAACATGTAATACAGATGCGAGACCAAATAGCAAGTGTCACCCCTATTGTACGGGAACATTTGGAAAAGGCTCAGGAGGCCCAGAGAACCTATTACAATCACCAGGCAAAAATCTGACAGTTCCAACCAGGAGATTGGGTGATGGTGTTGGTACCCACGGCAGAAAGCAAGCTTCTGGCCCAATGGCAGGGGCCCTATGAGGTGGTTGAACCCATGGGGGAAGTAACCTACAAAGTGCGGCTGCCAGGATGCCGAAAACAAGAACAGATTTATCACATCAACCTTCTGAAACCCTGGCATGCACAAGAGGCATGCACAAGTGTCCAAAAAGACCTAACCCAGGAAAACAAGCCTTCCAAACAGGTGAGAGCGTCTCCTGATTTAATACCAGACCAGAAGAATGTGGTGTCTGAGATGATCTTCCGGAACCAAGATGTGTTCTCGACAAAACCGGGTAGAACAACCGAGACGTATCACCACATCGACACGAACCCTGGGGCCAGAATAACAATGAGGCCCTATTGGGTGCCAGTGGCCAAAAGGGAGGAAATAAAAGCAGAAGTAAAAAAAAAAATGCTACAGTTGGGGATCATCGAAGAATCCCACAGTCAGTGGTCTAGCCCAATCGTGCTGGTGCCCAAACCTGATGGCACCACAAGGTTTTGCAAAGACTTCCAGCGACTAAATGAAGTATCCTAGTTTGACGCGTACCCCATATCTCGCATAGATGAGCTAGTGGACCGTCTGGGTAATGCCCGGTACTTGACTACTCTAGACTTGACAAAGGGGTACTGGCAGATTCCCCTTGCAGAAGACGCAAAGGAAAAGACTGCGTTCTCTACACCAGAGGGTCTTAATATACTGTCCTCCCTTTTGGACTACATGGGGCCCCAGCTACTTTCCAGCGCCTCATGGATAAGCTATTACGCCCGCATAACAGTTACGCTGCTGCCTATTTGGACGATGTAGTCATTCATACCCCAGACTGGGAAAGTCACCTAGAGAAGTTGGAGGCAGTTCTTGACACCTTCAGGCGAGTTGGCCTTACAGCAAACTCTGCCAAGTGCGCTGTAGGGTTTACAGAGGCCAAATATCTTGGCAACATTGTGGGAAAAGGTCTGGTAAAACCCCAAGTGCACAAGTTGGAGGCCATCCAAAATTGGCTGCGACCACGTCACAAGAAATAAGTCCGGGCATTCCCAGGTGTAGTAGGGTATTACCAACGATTTATCCCCCACTTTGGCACAAGGGCATGCCCCCTGACTGACCTACTAAAAGCCCATGGACCTGATCTGGTGAGGTGGTCTGACGCAGCAGAGGAAGCATTCACAGACCTAAGGACTGCCCTCTGCACTAACCCTGTCCTAATAGCCCCTGATTTCGCCAAGGAATTTATCCTGCAGACGGATGCATCAGAAGTAGGGTTGGGGGCCATTCTATCACAGATGGTCGGGGAGGAGGAACACCCAATTCTCTACCTCAGTAGGAAACTCCTTCCGAGGGAACAAAAATATGCAGTGGTGGAGAGGGAATGCCTTTCCGTAAAATGGGCCATGGAAGCATTGCACTACTACTTGCTCGGGCGCAGATTTGTCCTCATGACCGACCAAGCCCCTCTCCAATGGATGCAGCGGAACAAGGAGAAGAACGCAAGGGTGACCAGGTGGTTCTTATCCCTCCAACGTTTCCAGTTCCGTGTGCAACACAGAGCAGGGAGCCATCATGGCAATGCCGATGGCTTGTCACGTGTGCACTGTCTGGCATCCCAAGCTGCCCAACCCTTTGGTGTTGAGCAGGGGGGAGGGATATGTGACAGACGCAGGCCAGTGGGGTGCAGAAGTCTGGTAGAGGGCAAATATACTGGTCACAGGGTGAGTAGTTTTCTGTTCCCTGAGTGACCAGAGCAGGGTCTGCACTAGAGTAGTCAGGAACTTGCTAGAACCAATTAAGGCAAACAGGCTGATTAGAACACCTGCAGCCAATCAAGGCAGGCTAATCAGGGCACCTGGATTTTAAAAGGAGCTCTCTCCAGTCAGATGGGGAGGAGCCAGAGGAGAGGAAGTGTGTGTGAGGAGCTGGGAGCAAGAGACAGAAGGAGCTGAGAGTGAGAGGGTGTGGTGCTGGAGGACTAAGGAGTACAAGCGTTATCAGACACCAGGAGGAAGGTACTGTGGTGAGAATAAAGAAGTTGTTTGGAGGAGGTCTTGGGGAAGTAGCCCAGGGAGGTGTAGCTGTCACACAGCTGTTACAAGAGGCACTACAGACAGCTGCAAATCCATAGGGCCCTAGGCTGGAACCCGGAGTAGAGGTCGGGCCTGGGTTCCCCCAAACCTCCCAACTCCTGATCAGACACAGGAGGAGCTGATCCAGACTGTGGGGGAGATCACTAAGGTGAGCAAATCTGCCAATAAGCGCAGGACCCACCAAGGTAGAGGAGGAACTTTATCACAATACAAAACATGGAATGTTGGCGGCGGCTGCTGTACTATTTTAAAACAATATCTAGCTGAAGAAACCAACAAGTTGCCTATTTGTAATCTTGTATATACGCTACCAGTTAAAATAGTCATTGCTTGCCCACTGTGTAACTATGGTTTTCCATTTTAACTGTTGCCTTGTAGAGCTCATACTTTTCAGAAAACTCCCTTTACTGTTGTCTAGCTAGACAGACTGTCGGGTAACACTGCAGGCTAATTATTGAAATAGCTCCTTAAATAAAACTCTTGAGATGTCCCTTTATTACTGCAGTACACACAGTGTTAATAGTAGTGTCTAGGGGCCCCAGTCATGGAGTAGGACCCCACTGTGCTGAGCACTGTAGAAGCAGAGAACAAAAGGATGGTCCCTCCTACTAACACCTTACAATCCAACTATAAGGCCAGGTCTATGCCATAAACCAGGAGGTGGCCAAACTTACTGGTGCTCAAAGCCACATACGACAGTCTTCAGAAGTCCGAGAGCCAGAGTGCACCTGCTAGGAGCTGGGGCTTCAACCCGCTCCTGCTGAAGCCCCGAACTCCGGCAGGTGTGCCTCGTAGGCCTGAAGCTCCGAGACCCTTCTCCCAACTGGAGAGAAGCTCCTACCCCACTACCCCTCTGGAAGGCAGAGGTTCTGAGCTCCTCCCCTCCCTGATCTGGTAGGTGGAGAATACAGGGGTGGAGGGGGCTTGTGAGCCACACTTTCATGCGAGTCACAATTTGGCCACCCCTGATATAAACTTACATTGATATAACTATATCTGTCATGGGTATGAAAAATCCACACCCCCGAGCGACACAGTTAAACCAACCTAACTCCCGGTGTAGATAGCTGTATTGATGGGAGAAGTGCTACCACCGCTCACTGAGGTGGATTAACTATGCCGCTGCAGCATTTTTAGTGAAGCCCTGCCCCAAGAGACAACTGGTGGATACAGACAGATGGGGATGTACAAGGACACAATGTGACAATACTAGTCTCAGCACACCAATTGCCTCACTTTGTCAAAAAAATTTTAGAATCCACGGCAAAAGAGTTTTAAGAAGGGACTTGAAGGACAACGTGATGGTTTAAAAAGTTCACAGGCAATTTCTCCCAGTTGTGAGGGGCAGTATGGGGGGGGGGGGGGAAATGTGAAGGTTCATCTTTAACAAATATAACAAAAACGTCATGCAGTTTGAAATTGTTTTCTGTCAAGAAACAGAATTTGTCATTGGGTTTTCTTTTTCTTTTTCCTTTTCATGTTATAACTGTGTGTACAGATTTTTTCTTTCTTCCCCTTGAAAGAGGAAATATTTTGGAATCTCCTGTATAATTTAATTGTAATTTTTGTTCCTACCATAGAGCTAGGTAGGATGTTCTTTTAAAAAAGAGGATGATATCACTCGTTATCAAACTCTATAGCTTTTGGAGTCCTTTCTGTAGGCCCTTATGACATTTCCACAGGACTACATTTGTTTCATTCCTGTTAAATTCCATACTGCTTTCCCATAAGAGAAAGTACATTTCTTTCTCTTCTAATGTTGTAGTTAAGGTTAATGCTTTTATATTGGACTCTATAAACATTTAAATAAGAATAAATACTAGCCATGTCTTTAAATAACAACTGTTAATTACATTCAACTGGGCTGTATTGTTACTCATGAGACAACGTGGCTGGAATATGTTGCCCTGCCTGAATGCTTTTTACCAAATTGTTCTGTGCAAGTGACACATCAAACATCTTCCTATCACTCCTCAGACTCCTGTCCTACATGCAAAGAGCAATCTGGAATCCTTCATCCAGCTGGAATAGTGACATGTCTTTATAGATCAGGTCCTGTTTGGTGCTGGCAAGTTGAATGGCCTGGACTGCCAGGTCTCTCCTACTAGGGCCTAATCTCCATCCCTGTATTGAAACCTTTTCACTAGAGTTTCAGATTTGGATCATACCTGCCTTAACAAGTGCTTTTGTCTCGAGTGATCAGTTTCTAGATTGGATTAGAATCCATAATATAGACAACATTTCATAGCAAGAATTATACAGCCTAATATAAGGTGCCTGTGCATATGGTTTCCCATTACAGCCTACAGCTATGTCCTTAGTGCTATATTCAAGGAAATCCATCACTGCATCCTTTAGAAAGGACTCAACTATAGCCCTTTGATTTGTCTCCTGAATTATTTATACATTAGTTCCGTTAACAACAGAATTTATCCTTCCTGCAAGCACATTCCTGCAAGTATTTCATACATGCAATGCTCTTTGACCAGAAAGGGTGTCCTGCCTATGGAGTTTGAAGGCACAGGCAATATCTTACTGAATCACAACAGGTGGCTCAGACTTCCCTGCCCACTGAAAGCTTTTATTTGAAGTGTTAATATAATTGTTACTATTTAATAATTGATATTTTTCTTTAATTAAACTAATAAAAATAAATTTAATGGTCAAGCCATTGTCCATATCTAAAGACGGCATTCATATAGATGAAAACATACTTCAATTTAGTTCATATGTAAACACACACACAAACAGATCTCTCAGGAGTTATCTTCAATCAGGTAGGTCATTTGTAATATAAAAATGAATGAGTTGGTTTAGATAAAATATGAATGGAACTGAATTTTAGGCCAAAGCCTGTATCAAGCCTGAGGTTCAGAAGAGTTCAGATACTGTTTGCTCCCAATAATTGTTCATCTCCATATGCCAGTGCTCTGCTAAACTGTTGCAAATTGGCATAGCTACATTAAACCACGCTGATGATGTGTATTCTTCACATTGTCCCACTTACTTGAGTGGGATCCCTTGTGAACTCTGGTGGTGTTTTATGTGAGTTACGATATTTGAGTCTTGCCTTACATTTTTGCAGGTAGTTTGCACCGTTCTAGTATTAATCACATTTGTAAAATTCATAACATTCATATTTCAAAAGTAATCCCCCATCAGTGGTTTTGAAACACCTTAGATTATTAACAGAGAAAGGATTTTAAACATCTCATTTAAATTTCACCACTTAAAGTATTAATTTTTTCCCCAATCAGACCATGCTATAAATATGGGCCTGTCGGTTTCATTTTTGCATTCTCATGCATTAGTTGAGTGCTGGTTTTTTGTTTCAGTCACCGAAGGGAAATAGCTCCACTCCAATGTTTTCACTTAAAACAAAGTGCACCAAATTAATGAAAATATTTTGCACTAAGGTTTTGCATTACAAACCGAATGGAATCAAAGCTGAATTGGTCCTGTGCCTTTAAACCAATAATTTAAATCCAAAAGATGAAACATGCAAATCAAGGACCTAACTACATTACCAAAATTCCTATGTTGGGGCCCTGTGTTGCAACATGGTAACGTTCTCTCCCTGTTCCAGCAGTAGCTGGGTCTTGTCTTTGTGGATACGAAAAAGAGTTCAACTGCCCAAACTGTCAACTTTACCAGTGGTAATTAAATCAATGGAGTAACATCAGATTTACAACAGTGTAACAGAGCATGGAATTTGGCCTCAGAGATGCAGCACAGTTCTCTAAAGTTACAATAAAGTTTTATCTTAACTTATACAAACCAAGACAAAACCCACGATTACAACCCATAGCTCTGACACTATAAAAGCTGTAGTAGTACATTGGTCCTAAATTTAAAAGCGAATTAGCAAGACTTCCTTTGAAAAAGTGCTAATACACAAGACTGACGTATCTCAAACTAATTTCTTGATGCCCATTAAACTACTGAGTTGAGTAGGTGGTAGTAGGAATAGCTAAATTTGATAAAATTATTGCTCTCAACCTTCACCTTCCAACAAAAGAAGTGGAATTTCCATAGCACTGGATGGGGTGAAACGAGAAATAATTTCTTGCATGTTTAATATTCTCACAGCTTCTTTCACTGGAGAACCCAATTACACTGACATGATTAGCTTATAAATTCTTACTAGTTCTCCCCTGGCAGTTTCTATTCTTACAGCATTTTCTTAAGTAAAACCACATTATGGGGGCACTAAAATATTCACCAGTAGTGGAGGAATCGATAACATATTGTATAGTCTGGCTGAGTAGGCCAAAGCTAAATAAGTTATTTCAAGCCATGAGCTATCCTTTAGCACACAATAATATAAAAAACCCTAAATGATAAAAATGCAATAGGCAGAGACTGGCTGTTCTGATTACTTTTTTCAGTCTCTTAAATTCAAACAGCTGAAGCTGGAAGACTGAAGCAGCAAGAAAAAAGCAGCCTCTTGGACGCACTCATAAAACTGGGACATATCAGAAAACTTCTAGATTGCAACTGTGGCCTATATTTTGGACTAGAATCAGCCCTAGTTCAGAGGACTTCACCTGGTTTAACTCTGGGTGCAATGTCCAGGAGAGTTGTGCTATGCCAAGTATCCCATCTGGCTCACCCCCAGCCAGTGCAGCCCCCAAAGTAGGCAAGAACTGGCCCAAAAGGGAGCATCTCATCTTGCAAGACATCTAGTCAACCATGACCTTTATATACCTATCTATCCATCCATGATATCCGCCACTCAATGCCGTGTCTAGGTGTGGTGGTTAGTGCTGACCACTCCTCCTTCCGTACGAATGCCTAATGGGTCAGCTGATCAATCTCAAATCTATTGGACTGATCTTTAATTCCATCCCCCTTTTCTTTTTTCTGTGCTCCATATCTGTGTTAATATTTATCCTTCAGTTTGGGATGAAATCCTGCTCTAACTCACCAAAGAGACGGGTGTGCTCATGCCTACATGTCCATGTGTGCACAGTAGCATGTAGAGGTGAGGGTTGAGGACCCCTTTTGCCGATGCAGGTTAAGAAAGCTCAGCAGGCTACATGCTCAGCTATACACCTTACTGCAGATCCAAAGAGAGGCAGCACATGTCCTTTCTCACTAAACCCCAGCTTTTGCTGCTGATCACAGATGTGGACAGGAAGGCTAGAGGTCTGCACTGCAAGTCAGATGGCAAATGTCCCTTGTAGCACTGGGAGAGAAAGTGTATTGGCCTGGCCCCTTTTTTAATGCTCAAGTGAGTGCCAAGGAGTGTAACCTGTCTTGCTCCTGGCAGGGGTGGTTGGGGAGACAAAGCTCCCCGTGCATCTTCCCCTCCAGCCCAAAGTACTTGTGCACGACAGGACAGAATTTTACCCTTATTCTGTTGTGGTCTTTTATTTAGGCACATAGGAATTGCTATACTGGATCAGACCCATGGTCCGACTAGTCCAATGTCCCTTTGCAGACAGTGGCCAGCATCAGATGCTTCAGAGGAAAGTGAAAGAAGCCCACAGTAAGCAGCTGTGTGATAATCTGTCCACCTCCCACCTCCCCAGTGTTCATCCTGGTTTCTCATGGTTAGAGATGACTTAAACCCTGAAATCTTGCTTCCCCTCCAATCACGCTGTACCTGTTTTGCAAAAAGGTGTTTCCTAGATAGTGTAATTTAGATCATGCTCTATGTTCTCACCTGTCTATCTGTGTAAAACGCATGCTTGTACTAATTGTCAGCTTTTGCTGAGGTTTAAAATGTATGAAATTTAATCAAATTTTTATTCTATATATTCTGCTAACTCAATAATTAGTTTATTTAGTATTTATTATGTTATTTCCCTTTCTGCTGATAGTAATGACAGTCGGTGGATTGGTCCTACAAGCCTACTGATTTCTAGTAAGTGCCGCCAACTCCCATGAAGAACGGCCTACCAGAGTGCAATCAAGAACAGGGGGGCACAGATTCATTCTGCACAACAGCCCAAATCCATTTACACTAGCATTATTGTTATTCTTCTTTGATATTTGTATTACAATAGCAACTAAGAAACCCACTCAGGATCACGGTCTCATTGTGCCAAGCCAAACAAATAACAACAGGCTGTCTTGCCCCCAAACGCTTACAGTCTGAGAGACAGATTCTGCCACCCTTTCTTATGCTGCATAGTACCTTACTTGAGGAGTTAAGTGCATCTTGGTGTGAGTAAAGTTACAGGAATCCGTCTCGTGATTACAACAGGCTGCAAGAATGAATGAGTGTAACAATCAGAAGAGAGAAGGCCAAGTGAAACAACAAGCGTGTTGTGTACACGTTAACACAGCAGTTTTGAGTCACTTCTTTCCTAGCCATCAGATAAAAGGAACAAAAAATGAGATAAGCATGAGAGATCTCTGCCATTATCCCAATCTAGCCATTATCAGGTGACATTTTACTGCAGAGATCACAGCAGAAGGAGGTGTGGAGGAAGGATTTTAAGGAGGATATGGCAGCATGTGCTGGGGAATTCTCATGAATGTCTTTTCTCCTTGAATTTATTTCCAAGTTGCAGTGGCAACAGGATGAATATTACTTGTGCCTGTCAATTTACTTAATTTTATATTCCTAACAAAAAAACCCATTACACCACATATCACTCCTGATTATTTATTTTCATTTATTGCATCAGAGAGAAGGATATTAAACTTGCTGTGTGCAGGGGTTCTATTATCTTAAGTTTCTTTCCAGGACGTTGCAAGTATCATTTTCAGTTTAATAGCACATTTAAATTCTTGACAGGTCCCTGACTCAATGCCAATCTTTTAGCTCTCATCATTTATTTATCAGTTACTATCCTAGTGTCTGAGAATCATGCCCTGGACTGCATGTTTATTCATCTTCAAGTCTATAAAAAACATATGACTTTGCTTTTTGATCAGTATTGTACCATTCCGAAAATAGTCACAAATGTAGATTTCAGATTGTAGGAGAACGAAAGAAAGAAAGAACGAAAGAAAGAACTTCAGGCCTGACATTGAAATGTATTTAATGTAGCATTTAGCATATAGTAAGGCACCTAAAAGGATTTTCAAAACATCTAAGCAAGTTAGGCCCTTAACACCCATTGCAATCATGTAAAGCTGCCTAAATACCTTTTGAAAATCTGGCCCTCGGAGCAAATAAACCAAACCAAACCCCAAACGCCCCATATTAATGCAACATTGCAACAAAGAACAGGACGGCACAAAAGTCAGGCTATGCAAAACTATGGCTCTCAGTGCAAATATAGGCCCCAGTCCTCAGAAGCGCTGAAGGAGAGCAGAGCACAGTTGAGAGCTGTGTGCATAACTTCCTTTGTGCGCCACTGATCACACTGCTGGCTGTGTGCTACACTGCTGCCCCAGAGCAAGCAGGATCTCAGCCGTCAGACTGCTCTAATTGATGCCAGCCTCCAATTGCCCCTGGAGCAACTATGGCAACTGGAGACCACTGAAGCACAGAGAAGCCCTGACCATATCCCCCTTTTCCTAGTCACAGTCTCAAAAGATGCTCCTATACCGGCTCCATAACTTCAGATGATCCAGCCAACACTGGGATGATCTTCCCAGAGCAGCGCCTGAATGCAGTTGAGGATCAGGGTTATAATTTGCCCCACTGAACATGAATATGATTACACATGATGGTGCTTTATTACACCCATGGGAACAGAAACTTCAAATGTCCTAACTTGGGTGCATTTATGCTCTCAGTCTTATTGTTACCTTACTGTACCGTTTTACAATGAATTTCCCTAATACTTTGCTCATACACTGATCCAATAGCACTTCTCTGAAGCTATGCCCCTAAGGGCACTGAGTGGATAATCACACATCAGGTGTGCAGAGGAGACAGTTTGCTAATGCCTATCATTTGGATTTCAAACCAAATTTCTCTGGGCCTGATCCAAAGACCACTAATGCCACAAGAATGTTCCCAATAACTTCAATCTATCTAAAGTACTTACCTGGCTCCCATCACTGCAGTATCTGAGTGCCTCACAGACTATAATGTATTTATCCTCAGAGTACCCTGTGAGGTAGAGAAGTATTGTTATCCTCACTTACAGATTGGGATCTGAGACACAGAGGGTATGTCTACACTGCAAAGTAAGCTAGGGTTGGAACTCGGGCTCAAGCCTAACCCCCCTTCCATCTACACATAAATCATGCTAACCCAGGGATGAGACCCAGGATCCCAGGAGTGGAAGATCCATGCCTGAGTCAAGTCAGGACTCAGGGTTCAAGCTCCATTGCTGTGCAGAGCATACACATCCCCACTGGACTTGTGCTCTGGGAGTCCACGAAAAGTATCCCACAATCCCACAAGCTGACTTTCTTTCTCCTCTAGACAGTCAAGTTTGGTGGGCAGTCAAGTTTTCCCATACTGCACCTTGAACAAAGGGCTAGAGAGGCCATATTTTGGGAGGGTGTTAGGAAGTCTGGGATTTGGGCAGTTGCACTCAGGCCCACGTAATGCAGTGTAGATGCTGCTGCCCCAGGTTGGGACGCTGTGTTCAGCAATTCCTAATCAGAGGTTAGAAAGGAGTGTAGACGCTTGAGTCCTAGGTTAACAACTACCTTGAGTTTGAGTAACCCTAGGCTTACTTTGCAGTGTAGACATACCCTCCGGGGCTAAGGGACTTACCCAGCATCACAAAGAGAACCTGTGGTAGTGCAGGGAATTGATGCTAAGTCTCCCAGTTCCCAGGCTAGCATGCTAGCCCCTGGATCATCCTGCTGTGGGCTTTGAAGAATAAACTATACACATAAGGAGCTGGAAGTTTTAAAAAGAAGCTTCATCAAGCATATGAACTTGAAATTTGCTGATAGGATGCCCAGCAGCAGCAAACACGTTGGGTTCCTTCTAATATCATATGAGTGCCTTAGGATTCAGTTCTCCACCACGTTCAAGCAAAGCTGTATAAGCAGCACAGAGTGAAGCAGATTGGCCAAGTGTTTTCTTGCCAGGAAAGCATTTGCAATACACATGAATACTGTCCTACCCTGGAGGGGTCTACCTTTCACTCTGTAATAAGACAAAGAAACTGAGGGTGTTAATGCACGGAATGAAGTAGATTTCACCAAAGAAATACAGAGTTCTGCTTTTCACCTTCCTCAGTCACCTTCCCAAACATCAATTTGCACCAGTCTGATTTAAAGAGGTGAAAATGGAATGTATGTACCATAGCAGAGAGAAAGACCTGAAGGTCAAACAATAAACTTTGCATTCACAAAAACATTCTCCTTGCCTGCATGTTCAGTATCACAGACTCTGCAGCACAAGAGCTTAGACCAGTGGAGGGCCACCTGCGGCTCGCGGGCCACACATGGCCCATCAAGGTAATCCATTGGCAAGACAGTTTGTTACATTGACCATTCGCAGGCACAGCCACCTGCAGCTCCCAGTGGCCGTGGTTTGCCATTCCCAGGCAATGGGAGCTGCAGGAAGCCACCGGCTGCAGGGATGTGCTGCTGAGTCTGATCCACAGCCTGCCACGGGACTGGTATCGTTACAAGACTCACTTTATGATCCTGGCTGCAGTCGGTCCCCATGCTGGATTTGGGGGCCAGCAGCATTCCATCCCAGCTCACCAGGTCATTATGTAGCACAGTAGGATCTGTGCTGGGCACAGTGCCCAGGACCTGGTCAAAATCATCCTAAAATCGGCATGCTGCTGGAGAGTTGTCCTTGGCGCAATTTTATCCTGGGTCATTTTTTAGCATCTTAATTTGTTCCCTGAACTGATCACCAGTCTAGAAAATCTGCAGAGCTGCCAGCTTTTTAGATATCTGCTGGTATGCGTGGTCACTCCTTGTGATTTTGCTGAAGTCCACTGGCTTATTGGCCTTGCCCCACAGATTCACCAAAATCTGGCTGTGCTCTTGCGACCAGGAAGTAGATCTCTTTGCAAAAAGCTTCTGACCGGTCTCCATTGAGAACCCTGCAGACTCTCAGATAGTGTGCTTGCAGACCAGTATTCAGCAGACAATGGGTTAACTCTGAGCTGAACTGCTGCCATTTGCAGGGGTGCTTGAACACTTTGTGTAGTGAGGGTGCTGAGAGCCATTTAGCCAAATTGTAAACCCTGTATGTGATGGAAACTACTTCATGCCAGGGGGTGTGACAGCACAGCCAGCACTCCTAGCTTCAGCACCTATGTCCATTTGCAAAGGGAATTATGGCTGCCATTTGCAATAGAGTGCAATAGACTGCACCACAGATTGTTGGCATAGAGAGAACCAAGAAAGTTACCCCCAGGAACTCTGGGATACATCCAGAAGACTTCTGGGACCAGAGTGAAGCCAGGTCTTTGTGCATGCAGGAAAGCAACAGGGCTCTGACGCTAGGTCCCAGCTTAACACAGGCTCGGACCCTCCAGCCCTGCAGGGTCCTTGGAACTTAGGTCCAAGCCTTCGGTTAACACAATTGATGTGTGGACGCAAGGGGGGATAGGCTTGCTCCCGGGGTCAAGCCCTGGCTTACATTGTCGTGTAGACATAACCACAGAGATACTTGTGCGAGAAGCAAAGGGGAGGAACAAGCTGGCAAAGAAGAGGTGGTGGGGACGATGTGAAATGAAAGAAGAACAGAAAAGTAGTTAGAGGCAGAGTTAAGCAAGGCTTGGAAGGTTAAGCAGAACAAGAAGCTTGAATCTGATGAAATGGAGAAGAAGAGGTGGCCAGTGGAGGGAGTCAGGCCCTGATTCAGCAAAACACGTAAGCAATTTAGGTTTATTCAGATTGTCATGAAGCATAGAAACCCCAGTGCTATTGTACTAGGTGCAGTGCAGACATAACAAAAAGAGCTCACAATCTAAGTATAAGACCAGAGATAGCAGGTGGATATAGACGGGGGAGCACAAAGGAACAACAAAATGATTCTGTTCAGTATGAGAAGAGCTGGCACAGCACACTATGGTCACAGCTGCCTATGCCCTGAATTCAACTGGACATATGTCCCAGCAAAGTGCATAAATGAATTGCTGAACTGGGCCTTCAAAAAGAGAAGCAACATAATCTAAATGGCAAGCAAGGCAGATGGTGTTAGCAGCTGCATTTTGTATGCACTAGATGCTGAGAAAAACAGAGAAGATCAGATTCCCCCAGATGCTGTGATCAACACACCTTGGACAGGAATATTTTGATAAGTTCATCAGCTGCTGAACTTGACAGTAGAAGCATTTGTAGCTAAATATTCCATGAAGACTGGGGAGCTTAGCTGACTTACAAGTTCAGCAGGCTGATAACATACATCGTATAGATAGATGTGTCCTGTTATTATTTTCAACGTAAAATACTAGAAACAAATATTGATTCCAGACCATAAGCTCTTCAAGAAAGTGATTGTGTCTTCCTTTGTAGCATGCAGCAATGAATATATGTTGAGTGTAACAATATTATTCAATAGTGTTAGGCAACACAATTGTTTTTTTAGAGTGTCTCAGTTTATTCCTTCCTCTGTGTAAATTCTATGAACGTCAGCTGGACATGTACTGAGACTCCTTTCACACTGATTTTGAAATTTGCAATGACATGGGAAGGCACATAATTTGAAAGTAGCAGTGCACCATGTCCCTGTGTAGCAATTATGTTTTTTTAAAGGGAACTGCTCTCCTGTTTCAGAGGGAAACAAATATAAAAGAATTGGATATGCCCAGTGCTCTGATGCTTGGACTGTGTAGAGATAATGAACCAGAAGGGAAAAAAATCTGTTCTTGAATGTTCCACAGCCATAAAGCAGGTGTGATGCCAGTATAATTCCACAAAACAAATTAAGGCATATTGTGATATGATAGCAAGTTAATTAAAAGCTCTTTAAATACCACAAAACTGCACAAATGGAGACTACAAATTCAAATCTGTTTCTCTTGAGAACATAAGATACCTCTATTAAGACTAGCTCACATTCCCTTGCCAGGATTATTAGTGCTCTTTCTGTCACTTTTAGATTCGTTCTGCACGTGAATGTTATAATAGAAAAGTTCCAGCCCTGTCCTTCTCTCCTAAGGGCCTGATTCTGCTCCCATTGACTTCAGTGGGAGTACAATCAGATGTGAAGACAGTTAATATTTTCCCAGTGGACTTTGATACACTGACCTGGATCCCTGAAGGTATTAGTCTGTTATTTAAATAACAGTCTGCATACCACAAATAAAAGTTACCATCCCAAAACAAGGGAATGGTAGTGGATCAGGGAAGCCTTTGCTGAAATGTTGGGTAGCTTGCTAAGGTGAAAGAACATAGCAGGCTAGTGCAGTTCTTACTGTTAATGAAGGATTGTTACAGTAATAGTGCTATGCATGCCCACTATAGTGTCAACCATTTGTGAACTAGTATTCCTTTTATCAATGTGCATTTTATCTCTTTATTCACTTTCTAAAATATTCATACATAGAAAAGAATCTGCCTTTCATTTATTTATTTTTTTCCTAAAATGCCACCCTGGTGAGCCTGATTTAGATACTGCAAATATATGTAACAGTCACAATTTTAAAAACGCATTAACAGCACAGGACCAGACCCTCAGCTGATGTAAGCTGGATTCAATGGAGCTTACAGCCACCAAGGATCAGGCCCACAGAGTCTTGTAATATTTGTACAATAGACTGACTAGATTCAAAGGAAATCTCTAACAAGTTTGCTTGAGTTATTTGAGCATGTTGCTGAATTTACAGCAAGAGTGAGACAGTGCCTATAATTCATCTGCTCAGGGCAAATCACCATAAACTGTGGATTCAAGAAAGCTTTACTACCTACAACAGTTCTTTTAATTACCACGTCCCAAACCATGGTACACTGAATGTACTGTTCTGAGAACCGTAGTGGAGGCAAGGCGGGAAGGAAATCCTTCAGCTGGAAAATGAGTAATTACAGAGCTACCACACAAAATCTCCCAAGATTTACTGGGGAAGTTCAAAGAGGTTTACCATAAATACACTGTGTACAATCAACTCAGGGGAGAGGAGTCACTCCATACAGCACTGAGGGCAAGTTTGTTCAAACTAACTGGACTGTGCTAAGGAGATGGAGACAGGTAAACACATTTCACTCCCTCTGTTCTTCTGCCCTAAAAACTTTCTGAACCTTCTACCACTTCCTGACGTCCTTCTCTTTTCCTCCAGATCCAGATCTTTTTCTCCCCATTCCATCCATCCTTCCCTCTTCCTCTCCACTTCCTCTTCCTTGTAAGCCTTCCCTCCTATTCTTCCACCTTTGCTCCTTCTCTACCACAGCACTTCCTCTCAGAAAACAAACCTACTCAAAACTCTTGGGATCAAATCCCTTCCATGTTCTGCTCACCTTCTTTCTGCCGTACACCATAGGCTGGTTCCTCCCCGACCTCTCACCAGATAACAAGCTCCGCCCCTTGTTGGTTCCCAGCCCAGTAGAACTGGGTGTACGAAACCTCATTGTGTGGTTGAGGGGCCAGGAAGGGTTTCCAGGAGAAAGGGGTTACATGAGTGGAACTCACTACTCTGTCCAATGGTTCCAAACCACCTCTTCTCCTCATCGCTGGAGGTCCACTCCAGTCCAAAACACCTCCAGTCCAGCCCCCTTCTGAGCAACACAAAAACACAGAAAGCAGCCACTTCCCACATCTCACCGAGGAACTAGGCTATTCAGACATAACTATTAGCTTTATCAGCAATTATTCACCTAGGTGCTTGTACGGCTAAAAATACCAGGCCCTAATTTTGATCAGAGATGGGAACTGACGGACTGAAATAAGCAGAAGATGGTTTTGTAAGTGTGAAAGTAGATATGCTGCATAATCCCTTGCATTAAAATGCAATACAACTCTAATCTCTACAGCTGCAGCCCACTCTGCCTGATAGAGCTAAATAATGCATGAAATGCTTAGCTAGAACACTAAGGGCCACTGAGGTCACTGGGAGTGTTTCCAGTTACTTCAATGAGCTTTGTACCAGCTCTTAATAATAAGGAAAGAGAAATGACGAGGCACAGACAAGACAAGCGTGCTGGTTCATGCTCCAAATTCCCATTCCATGAGAAATTTTGGAATTTGTTTTCATTCTGATTCAGAACAAAAATATTTTTGAAATTTCTCCTGGAATTGAACTTACCAAAAAAAAATTATAATTTGGAATTTCAAAATGTTTTGAATTTTATTTTTGAATGTCAACATTTTTACTATTTTATGACACAGCAGCAGCAGCAGATAAAATGTATTACTTCTTTTTAAAATGTATTACTTCTATTAAGGGCAGCTGCTGCTACACTTTGATCTAGAAACAGATAAGATGTTTCAATCAGTACTAAGTAGCAACTGTCTATTTTTAAATAAATAAAATAGGATATTTCAGCTATGATGTTATGCCTTATTAAGACAAGTCAGCAGTACATGTTATGTACTACTACTGACATGCCATGAAATAATGTAAAATAACACAAATAATAAAAAATAAATAAAATTCAAAATGAAATTTCAAAAGTGTCCAAAACAAAATTTCTGACAAGTCCATCCCCCCAGGAACTTTAGTCAAAATCTACCATTTTTCAGAACATTTCAATTTAAATGAAAATTGCCTTTTTTGTCAGGAAATAAAAAAAGGAGAACAGTTTACAGATCAGAACTGAAAATAGATGCCGAGCTGATTCTAGTTCCATAATAACAATGACAATGAGATGTACATACCATCCCATTAGTATAAACAGTAGCTCTGATTTCATAGACTCATAGACTCTAGGACTGGAAGGGACCTCGAGAGGTCATCGAGTCCAGTCCCCTGCCCTCATGGCAGGACCAAATACTGTCTAGACCATCCCTAATAGACATTTATCTAACCTACTCTTAAATATCTCCAGAGATGGAGATTCCACAACTTCCATAGGCAATCTATTCCAATGTTTAACTACCCTGACAGTTAGGAACTTTTTCCTAATGTCCAACCTAAATCGCCCTTGCTGCAGTTTAAGCCCATTGCTTCTTGTTCTATCATTGGAGGCTAAGGTGAACAAGTTTTCTCCCTCCTCCCGATGACACCCTTTTCCCCCTCAGCATTTGATCCTCCTGAAGACTCTTACAGTCAATTCACTTTTGCTCCCTATCCACTTCTCTGTAGCTGCAGTCTCATCTCCTTGCTCTGCCTCTCCAGTCAGTTCTTTCCCTAATCAGTACTGATGCATGCTTATAGCTAATGCTCACCTTCCTGCTTATATCTGGCCCAACGATGGGAAGAAAGAGACATCTGAGAAGCAGATCACGAGAATGGGGATTAAAGAATGATTCTAGCATGGAGGAGGTGAGTTTATGTCCAGGGGATCGGAGATTAAAAACCCAATGGCCACAATGCAATCACTGTGCATCACCTCTGCGATGAGGGTTATCTATAAATGACTGAAAGACAGTACAACTTCAAAATGTGATAATGAACCTGGTGAGACACAGAAAGGGCCAGAGTTGTGCCACCTTTACAGATCACATGGCTTGTGTTGGAAGACATCGAGACACAATGATCGGAGAGGTCTTTTACATTTTGACTATGATCCCATATGATAGAACAGAACAAACACATGCCACTCGATTTAGAGCAAGATTGAGATTTTAATGTAGACAAACTGTGTCCTGAGACCAGGGAATAAATATATGCAAACACTGGTGCTGTACAAGGAACCACCTGCAGTGCAGACCATGGCAAAGATTTGTGAGCAATAAATCTACAACTGGGACAGCGTGACATAATCAGATTGCGTTCTGCAATGTTCCTAAGTGATTTGCAGAGTTTTGACCTACCCACCTGCAGTGCTTTCAATACCCAGTGTGTGTCAGCAATACAGTCATCTTCCCCAGTGTGTTTAACAGAAACATTACCTTGTTCACACCATCTGCCATGGCTTGCAAAGTTAGTTCTCTAGGTCCATCCACAGTCTTTCCGTTATCAGTTGGCCCCCAGCTGGCACTATATATATCTATGACTTGCGGCATGTGACTGATAGAAGAAGCCTCAATAATGTCTGTCATAAAAGGCTGGTCCAGCATTCGGATACCTGTTGATGTAATCAACATAAAAATGAATTATGAATTGCCAAAGACAGGATATAGGCTCAGAATCTGATTTATACCTGCAGTTTCAGGCATTACAGCTCACTGGTTATCTTAGTTCCACAATAATTTTGTATGGAAAGTTCACATTCCAATCTGTACAACAGAGTGTTATCATCAAACCATACATCTATAGCAATGAAGTGGGGACACAGAAAGGAGCGAGTGGTTTATTATGGATTCTACTAATGAACTTTGCAGTTATACAGCACCTTTCATCAGCGCCGGCTCTACTGTTTTCGCCGCCCCAAGCAGCACGACGAATTGCTGCCGGGGACAGCAGGGGCAGTCCGTGTGCCGTTAGGGCAGCATGCGTGTTTCCACGGTGGCAGCAATGCGGCGGCAGCTTCCGTCTTCAGCTGGAAGACAGAAGCTGCGCCGCTGCGGACAGCTGAACATAGAAGCTGCAGCCGAATTGCCACCGCCGCGGAAATGCGCGTGCTGCCTTAAGGGCACACAGACTGCCCCCGCTGTCCGCAGCGGCAATTCGGCGAGCTGCTTGGGGGCAAAAACACATGGACTGCCGCCCCTTGCAGACTGCTGACCCAAGCACCTGCTTGGGATGCTGGTGCCTGGAGCCGGCCTTGCCTTTCATCCAAGTGTTTCCAAATACATTAAGAAACAATTAAGCTTCACACACTCTGTAAGGAAAGAGTAATTACACATGTTTTACAGATGGGGAAGTTGAGACAGAAATCGTGTGATCTGATCAAGATCATAAAGTCAGTCAGTGGAAAATTCAAGGACTAGAGCACAAAACTCTTACACAGCACTCTCCCCTAACCATTAAATCACATTATATACTTCATTCATCTCCCAACAGGTTTTCCCTTGTCTTTCTCCACAATATGGGATAGTGTTTATAATCAGAAAGGAGAGGGAAATCTACAAATGTCTTATATGGAAATAATGACATCTGTACCTTTGTACACATGTACAGTAGGGAAATGGCTCTCATACTGAATTCTTTTTTTGATAACTTCCAGTATAGGCTGATTTAATTTGTCTCTTAATTCCGACTCCAACCAAGTCAAAGAGTATGACAATTTGAGCAACACAAGCCTTTTGGGGGACAACACTAAATCATGATTCATTATAAACCCAAACACAGGCCAGGCTGAGGGTTAGAGACCTTTCATTGAGTTTTGCCTGAGACTAATCTGGAATGGTTTAAAGTAAACTCATTCCATGTATGGCTTTGGGTGGGAACTCATTAGTTTTCAATGTTTTAAACTAGGAATGGACTGGAACAACAACAAAAAAAACATACAGCTGGGTGGGAAACAGATTTCCTGTCCCTCAAAATATTCTCAACCAGGCACTAAAGTTGAAATCCTGAAAACCTGGAAAAAATTGGTTGAGGTCAAACAAAACTTTTTATTTCCATAATTGGGAAATGTTTCATTTTGATTTTGACCATTTTTTATTTAAAAAAAAATAGAATTAGCTTAATTGTTTTAACAAATAGTTGTTTTGAATTGGAAAACTGGATTTTCTCATGTCTGAAATGCTGGCGTGAACATTTTGAC